>NC_143556.1:137955000-139155000 GCF_054136105.1 Typopeltis vanoorti
GTGCCACAAGTATCCCACAAGGGTGCCATGAAATTTTGAATCGTTTATTTGAAAAAAGCAAAATATTCAATTGCCACAAATAACTAAATCAAAAACAAAAAAATTATATATTTTGATTTTAATGGATGAAGTGTATATAAAAATTATCATTTTTTGTATCACTCTTATATTATATCCTGGCATTTCATTAGATCACAGCGTGTCGTAGTAACTAGATATGTGACGGCACATAAATACTGGGGAAAATGAACTAATGATGGTTAGTTGTCCTGCTGTCTGTTTTAGTATTTCTCTGTTCAGTGTGACAAGTATTATACATGATCATTTCCCCTAAACAAAAATCGTGAGTCTTTTGTCATCGGTGAGAA
This sequence comes from Typopeltis vanoorti, assembly GCF_054136105.1. Taxonomy (NCBI): domain Eukaryota; kingdom Metazoa; phylum Arthropoda; class Arachnida; order Uropygi; family Thelyphonidae; genus Typopeltis; species Typopeltis vanoorti. Next base: position 137,955,369 of record NC_143556.1, read on the forward strand.
TAAACGAAGTATGATATTAAAGTCGTTAAATTCAGTGAGTATAGGTTTTTCTTATTGTTATATATTCCAACTATAACGAGAGACATCGTAAACAAATGTTTTTCCTTTTTCCATTTGGAAAAAAAATTATTTATTTGAAATAAATTTTAAAATAAAATATTAAATTTACATATGCTCTTCAAAATCATGAATAATTTTTTCCTTAAAAAAAGAAGTGAAGATTCTGACGATCAAGAAATGTCTACTTGTAACAAAGCTAACGAACCAATTCGCACTAATAAATTATCAAAAACTGATACTTGCATTAATAAAGATTTGACCATTTTTAACGTTCAGCAACAAAAAAGCACTAACGAAACAACAGAAACAGAAAGAATAAGTTCATGTAAAAATGGAACAATGAAAGAGAATGTAAAAACTCATATATATCAAGAGAGCTATCTAAAAATGGGATTTACGTGGTGTGGTGATAAATTAATTCCCAGACCTAAGTGTATTTTGTGTGGTTTGGTTCTATCAAATGAGGCTATGGTTCCTAGCAAATTATTGCAACATTTCTCCACAAAACATGACAACTTGTCGAATAAAAATCCTGAATATTTCAAAGAGTTAATAAGATTACAAGAAAAACAAAGTAAAAGTTTTGTAAGAAAGTTTACAATTTCCGACCGAGTTCAAGAAGCAAGTTATTTAGTCGCTGAAATAATTGCGACAGAAATGAAGCCTCATACTATCGGCAAAACCTTGATTCGTCCTGCCTGTTCAGCAATTGTGAGAACAATTTTTGGTAATGAGGCAGAAGAAGTAATAAAGAAGATTCAATTATCAAATGATACTATGAGTAGACATATTAATAATCTGTCAGTTGATATTGAAAAGTCAGTTATAACCAAAATAATCGAATCAAAATTTTTCAGTTTGCAGTTAGATGAGTCAACTGATATCGGTGGTAAAGCACACTTACTTGTTTTTACTCAATTCATTGAAGATGATAAAATTATCGAAGAATTTCTATGCTGCAAGGAATTCAAAAAAACCACGATGGGAAAAGATGTTTTTGATATAATGAACACTACTTTAATACAAATGGTCTATCTTGGAAAACTTGTGTGGGTATATGTACAGATGGTGCACCTTCTGTGGTTGGAATTACAAAAGGGTTTGTTTCCTTTGCTAGAAAAGAAAACGAGAACATTATAACGACTCGTTGCTTAATTCATCGTGAATCATTGGTGGCAAAGACAATAGTCTTGGAATTAAAAAGTGTATTAGAAGAAATCATTCAGATGGTTAACTATATCAAGGCCAGACCATTAAAATCTAGAATATTTGCAGGCCTATGTGAAGAGATGCAATCTCATTACAAGAATCTTCTTCTTCATACCGAAGTAAGATGGCTTTCAAAAGGTCACGTATTGGATCGTTTTTTTGAACTTAAAGAAGAAATATTAATGTTTTTCCAAAATGAAGACAAACCAGAATTCTATAAATTATTACAAGATGATTTATGGTGTTCCAAACTAGCCTATTTAACAGACATATTCGATGATATGAACAAGCTGAACTCCAACATGCAAGGAAAAAATAAGTATATTTTGACATCTATAGATAAAATTAAAGCTTTTAAAGATAAAATAAAAATGTGGAAGATAAAATTAAGCACCAACAATGTGTAGAAATGTTCCTTAAAGTTGCCTCCAGAAATTGTAAGAACACTGATCTGCAAAAGCTTATTTACAGTCATTTAACATCGTTAGAAGAAAAAATTGACCATTATTTCCAGACATTTCAGTCAATTTATACGATTGGATTCGAAATCCATTTGTAGAGTCAACATCAGCAATGAGTGAGTTAAGTCTTATAGAAGCCGAAGAATTAATTGATATAAGTAACGATCATACATTGAGATTGAAGCATTCAGAAATGTGTCTGAATTCATTTTGGATAACAACTATGAAGGGGTACCCCAATATAGGATTCAAAGCACTTAACATATTATTGCAATTTTCTACATCTTATTTGTGTGAACTGGGTTTTTCTGCACTCGTAAATATTAAAACAGAGAAGAGAGAAAGACTAAAGGCCCTTGAAAATGAGATGAGAATATGTCTCTCAAAAACAAGGCCTAATATCAAAGAAATATGCAAACTACACCAGGCACATATTTCACATTAAGTTCATATTTTAATATCTGAACCTTTATAATAGCTTTTGTTTTGTATGTTTTTGGGTTGTTTGAAAATAAACCAATTTAGTTTAAATAAAATCTGTTTTCTTTTAAACACACTTTCCTTCATATCTTTAGTATCTGTAATATCAATTTATTTATGGGTTATATATGAGTCTTTCAGAATCAATTAATCGGCACTTTACTCTCTATAAAAAGCAAATAATACTAGGGGTGCCGTGAAATTTATTTATTGATTTTAGTGTGCCACCAGACAAAAAAAGTTTGAGAACCACTGCTCTAGGCCATGATCCTGTCTCCTATATCCTTGTAATCAATCTATGAAACACTCATATACCTCCCTCCCCTGTGGCCTTAATTAACTCTGCTGGGATTTCATCTGCATGTGGTACCTTATTGCTGTTAAGCTGCTTAACTGCTCTTTCAACTTCATGCCTAATTGGAGGAGGTTCCAAATCAAAATTTTCCTGGTGAGAGGGCTCTTCCACATTTTCTGTATCCACTCTATTGTACAGTTCCTCACAGTATTCTTTCTATCTGTTTTTGATTTCCATTTCTTCTGTTAGTAATGCTTCATTCCTGTCTTTGATGACATTCAATTTGAGCTTAAAATTTTGCTTTAAGTCACGAACTAAAAGAAACATCCTTTTATAATTGAGCCTCCTCATCTGGAACTCTATCTCTTCACATTTATTAGTATAGAACTTTTCCTTGTCCTGCATGATGGCTCTTCTGACTTCTCTGTGTAATCTCTTATATTCTTCAGTCCCTGTGTCTCATTGTTTTTCCAACTGCCTTCTTTTGATTAGTTCCCATGTTGAATCTGATATCCATGAGTCTCTTGGTCTTCTTATTGGGGCGAGATACTTCATGCCATTTTCAGATCTATAAAACTGAACTGAAATCTTTGTTACATACTCATGATTTTTCACCTACTCATCTCAAAGTAAAAATTTGATTCAGACAACCTTCTTTTTTGGCTTAAACCCAGCTGAATCTTTAAGTTTCACGTTCACAATTTGTCTTAGCTTCTTGAGGATGCTTCCATAAATCTTACCTGAAACTTGATATGGAAATTCCTTTATAATTCTCACCTTCAGTTCTACTGAAGCCTTTTGTGGTTTGTTCATGTCAGATATTATTGTTATTCAGGCCTCCATGGAGTCAAAAGATTCATCATGGAAGGCCCATTGTAGAAAACACAGTCTATCATATCACTTCTTGAACTCATTTACCATTCGTGCTCTCACTCTATCAGACACTGCATTCCATGGTTCAACCATCCTCCATGCAATGAAACCACTCCTTACTCTCTTGCTCACAACTTTCTTTCATAACTTCCAGGGATGGTCCATGTCCACTCTACTTCCACATGTCAACCCTGTAACTACCTCTCAACAGTTCACATCACCTCTCCTTCTATCTACCAAACTCTACAGTCCACATTCCTTTAGCCTGTCTTTGTAACTAACATTGTACAGTCCTGATACCATCTTTGTTATCCACCTCTGCACCCTTTCCACAGTTAATTTATCCTCTTCAAATCCCTGGGACCAAATTTGAGAACAATAGTCCAAGTGTGGTCTGATCAGGGCTTTATCCAGTGGAATGACAACCCTTTTATCTCTGCAGGTCAGCATCCTTCCCAGTATTGCAGCAATCCTCTGGGTTACCTTCATCACCTTTGCAATATGTTCCTTCAATTTCAGATTTCTATCATCATCATCATCCCCCAGATCCTTTGCCTTCCCTACTTCCTCCAGTACAGTTCTACCAACAGAGTATGCAGCCTCCCATTGATGTATCCCAACTTCAAGACTCGATATTTTGCTGCATTGAACTGACATCCCCATTTATTTTCCCAACTGTTTAGTTCAGGGGTCAGCAACCCGTGGGCCGCTTGCGGCTCAAAAGTGCATATTGGCGGCCCATTAAAGGTTGACTATACTTACATGGCATGTGACTCGTATGTTGAGTTATTTAAATAATACATTTTATAATATGAATAATTAACTTAAAACTAATTTTATACCAACATTCGTGATATCGTCCATGTAACAAATCTCGTTGATTTTCATAAAAATAGCATCGAAACATGATTATGTTTGAACCCTTTTAATGTCGACATTGATGACGTACCAAACCAACTACAGATGAAAGTTTTGGAATCACAACACAATCAAATATTAAAGAAATGCATTTTTGTTAGAAAATATCCAAAACTTTTATTGATGCTTACCAAAAAAATTTGATGTATTAATCAATTTCATCCATTTGCGAATAAGCATTTTCTGACATGAGTTTTAGAAAAAATAAATTTTCTTCTTGACTGAGTGACTGATGAACATTTGCATGCTTCGATTCGAATTTGCACTCGGGTTATAAAGTGGATATAAATAATTTTGGCTAAGGGAAAACAATCACAAAAGTCACATTAAGCAGGAAGTCACACATATTGTGATACATAAACTATATTACTTTGTTTTTATGTGATAATTTTTCATCGTTTCATTTTCATGCTTGTTTTATATCTTGTACTTTAAATATTTCTCTGTTTTTCTTAATTGATATAATAAAAATTGATAAATTAAGTATTTTTTTCACTTTCTATTTTCTCTTAATTAAACGCTTGCGGGCCGATTATTAAAAATTAAAGTTGAATGTGGCCCGCGAGTCTGAAAAGGTTGCCGATCCCTGGTCTAGTTTATTGAAATCCTCTTGCAGGGCTCCTACATCTGCACTATTACTGTAATCTACTGACAATATCATAGATATAAAGGTTAAACAATACAGGTCCCGGTACTGAGCCCTATAGGACCCCACTTGTAACCTTCTACCTCCTTGATATTGCCCCTCTCTCCACACACACAACTCTCTGATATCTATCAGATAGTCAATCCTGAATCCAGTTCACTAACCTGACATCTAAACCCATGTTAAAGATCAGCTTATCGTATGGTACCCTGTCATATGCCTTTGTAAAATAAAAAAAATAAAAAAATGGCAGAATATGCCTTTCCCTCATCAACCACTCTTGCCACTTTATTATAAAAGGCAATCATATTAGGAAGAGCTCCCTTTAACAAATCCATGTTAGTTCTCACAGATAACATTACCCTCATCTGCCCAATGCTGTATGTGGTCCTTCACTAATTTCTCCACGATCTTAACAAATACTGATGAAACACAAACTAGTCTATAATTTGACACCTCCAGTCTGCTACCATCCCTATGCAGTGGCACTCTCTTACCCTCCTTCCATTCCTTGAGTACCTTTCCCTTAGCCAGATGTTCATTGAAAAGCCAGGTCAATGGAGCTGTCATTGCTCAATGTGCAGCATATGTGCTGGAATTTTCCACAATGGATTTCTGCTAGGTTTAATGTTCCTTGTTGAATATGTTGATTCTATTACTGTTTGAATATTGTAGTTTGTTATGATTTTAACATAATTTATTTATTTTATTATTCTTATGAGTATTATAATTACATGGGCATATTAGTGGAGTTAGAAAACTTATTGTGGCAGGTCCACACTAATTCTGTTCACAAAATACACATTATTCCTCTTCTTGAACTTATTCACTGGTATCATACTCATGACAGACTTGCAGTCTGTGTATTTATGAATTTCCAAGCAAAAAAAAATTCCAGTGCCTTTGTCAGGGGTGATTTCTGTTCCTCACCCACTTCTAGTTATGTACTGAAAAATTTTCTCTACATTAATGGGATCAGAACATCATGGGATGAGGACATAATACGATTGTGCAGCCAATAATACTCTTACCATATAAAACAGTTGGAATTTGAAATAGAGTATTAATTACTCAACTGGTTTCATGAAATTCATGTATTACACATTGTCAGGAGAAATAAGTGAATAAACTAAAAAATAAAATAAGAATCAGATTACTAACAGGTAATGTTCACTATGAAATATTTGAAGATCAGAATAACAGGAAAGTGTGCATGTGCTATGAAGGTGTTTTCTTGTTCATGGTCTTCTGAGAACTACTGGTAACCATATGTGTTGTGTTTAATGAGAGAAGACCAGACTTGATGCAGACTTATATCTTGTTGCACTGTTGAAGATGTTTATTGTTTCAGCTCTACTTGAACACTCTTGAGGTGAATTTGTAATCTATTTTGAGCATTTTGGTTTGTTGGCATAGTATTTGATGTTTAGTTTCAGTTGTATGTGCTGACAGTCTTGATATGTATTTTCTTTTGTTCTCCATGTCCTTGATGTGTTCAGACTTGTGTGTCTCTCCATACCTGCCTGTCTATCTGATGTGGTACAACCCACAGGTACAGTTGATCTTTTACTACTACCTGGTTTTTTAAGTGGTGGATGGGAAGTTTTGGAAACAAGATTTCAAAGAAACAGATATTCTCCTCCTATATAAAGTCAGTCACACATAAGATGTTGAGGCTACAACAGAGTATAAAGGTTTCCTTCTACCCTCAACAAGATATCTAATCTCCTGGAACTTCCAAAACCTCTCCATTCATTATTAAAAAAACCTGCTGTGTGTACAAGATCAGCTGTACTTGTGAATTGTGCTACAGTAGGGAGAGACATATATACTTATTAGTTGACTCCCACCATACCAGCTTTGCTTATTCTATTTTCATATTTAATTGCCTTCTCTGAAAATTGTGCCTAAATAGCTGAAATGTTTACTTGTTCTACAAATTTCCCTTTCAGATTGCAGCTGTTTTACATTTCTATGATATTCATAGGAATGTACCTAGTCTAGCCATAAATACTATTATGTAAATAATGTGCATCCTTGTCAAACACCTGATTTTGCAAGAAATCATCTTCTCGTAACTCCTTCAGTTCTGTCTGCAGACTTTAATATAGACATACTCTATATTAATAGAGTATGTATTACAACTTGAACAGCACATAAAACCTTTAATCTATCAGTAAATCATTTACAGCTTTCAGCACATACAGACTACATGTATAATGTGCATATAGTAGCAATCAATGTGTGAAATGTCATCCTTTTGCCTTCATGCACACCTGAAGTCTGTGAGGATATATTGATAGCAGCATGCGCATCCATTGGAAACGCTGTCACTGCTCTAACACCATAACTTATGCCAAATGCATAAGTTGTGGTGTTAGGAAGTGTCTAGTAGAACAACGATGGGCTCTCATCCCCAGGTCATCAGTTAGTACATGTGACATCGTTCTCTGCGAAACGTTAATCTCTTGTGACATCACTTTCTGCATTCTCACAGGATTATGGCAGAGGCATGCCTTCACAGCCATTACAAGCTGTTGCATCCTAATGCAGCATGCAAATCGACCTGTCCTTTGGCAGTCTGATATGTCTTCTGTGTTATAATGGTTAATAGTCCTATACACAAACATCTTACTGATCTCAAGTGTTTTTAGCATGTTGAAAATAATAGGCGGCTGCATTCCAATCTTGTGAAGTGCTATTACAGCCACACAGTTCTCATGATCTCCAGACTATGTTAACTTGTACAGCTAGACATCTGGTAAAGTTTGCATGTTTATCCACTGATAAACCTGCAAATGTTGGCTATGTACAGCACCACTAATGGAACTGGGCTCACACATTGAGCCCAGTTCCATTTTCTTTTTATTGCTCCTTTTCATCCCACATTTGCTGCAACAGATATTTACTTTAGAAATCCTGCAGGCTTATACTGGATTTATTTAAGAGTATATCATTATCTACATTAAGTGAAGATCTGAGTTGAATATCTCCAGTTTTGATATCAGGCCTAATGCTATTTTCATTCATAATTGTGATCCATGTATATGACATAACAGTGGAGATAATGCGCATCCTTGTCAAACACCTGATTTTACAACAAATCATCTTCTCATAACTCCTTCAGTTCTATCTGCAGACTTTAATATAGACATACTCCATATTAATAGAGTGTGTATTGCTCAATATAATATCCCTTTCACACCACATCTTCAAAGCATTTTTCTGTTGTCTTGGCACCTTGTCATATTCCTTTACCAGATGTTCAAAACTTAAATAGAGATCCCAGTTATTATTATTATTTGAGACCTCCAGGAAGTCAAGGACTCATAGAGGGAGACTATAAATCACCCAAACCAGCTGCCATACCCTCCTTTAAATTCATTCACACTAGATACACTCACTACCCCTAAAGGCAAACTATTCCACTCAATGCTCTCCAGTAGAAAAACCTAGCTCTCATCCCTTTCTTGACTTCAAATAAATTTAGCTTTCATGGATGCTCCTGTGTTCTTTCCTCACTGTCCATATAATGAAAAATTTCATCACATGATATCCTATAATACCCATTCAAAAGTTTATAGACCTCTATCATATCATCTCTCTTTCTCCTGTTAACAGAGTCTGCAATCCACATACTCACCATCTGTTTTCATAATCTAAATCCCATAATCAGTATATAATCTTTGTAACTCTTCTTTGCACCCTTTCCACAGCTTCTTTATCCCCTAAGGATAACGAAGCTGTGGAAAGGAATCCAGGAGACCAAATCTGCACACAGTAATCCAGGTGTGGTCTTATCAAAGCCTTATAAAGATGCAAAATGACTTTATTATCCTTACATGTCAAGATTTGCTTCATCATCGCAATTGTCCTCTGAGTTGTATTTGCAACTTTTGCTGTGTGACCTTTGAATTTCAAATTCCTATCCACCAATATGCCAAGATCCATAGCCCGATCAATTTCTTGTAGCATAAACTCACTCATATAATATAACTGCTAGAAATCTCATCTTGCCAAAGTTCATAATTTTACACTTACTAACATTAAACTGAGAGCCATTTTCGTTTGCTCCGATTTCCAGCTTATTCAAATCATTTTGTAACTGCTGGATATCAGTAAGCTGACCAAATTTTGATTTTCCCAAACTGGGATGCTTCTATACAAGACTATAACTGGTTTGACAAATATATTAATATTGACTTTTAACTTTAAATTGTTTAATTGGCATCAAAATAATTGTACATTTAAGCATGGTTCTTTCAAGAAAATCAAACAAAACAGGTTTACTGTTGACTTTAAAAAAAAATTAAAAGTATTTTATTAATTATGTATGTTTTAAATGACTTTTGTTTTTTGGAATAAAACTGTTAAACTTTAAAAATAGTTTTTAGTCGATGAATGTTGATTAGATTAATGATGTTTGTAATATTTTTATCCACTGTCTTTATTCCTTCTGAGCTGTAGTATACCACTCATATTTATCACTTGAGTGAACCTTCTTTAAAAATTGTGTTGTTTTTTATTTTGTCGTAGAACTGTGTGCAGGTGAGTTCAGTGAGTTAATATTAATTTTACAATGCAACAAAATTTTAATTGATTCCAATATTCTACTTTTTTCTTCTGACCACACATTGTTCATCACTGAAAATATTCTTTTGACTGGAGCGGAAGTACCAGGAAAGCAGAATATGTATTCTTTGACATGAGAGAGGTTATGCAAATTTATCTTTTGGCTCTTGAAATGGGAGAACAATCCAATCAAACAAACTTTTCTTCTGTTTGCCTCCTATTTTCACTACTAGAATGGACGAACAGCATTGTAAACACGCATGACACTATATCATAGACACGTGATTTGCACGCCTGTATAGATTCTGCGTGCACATAGTTTCATAGTTAGTAGTGGTCTAGCCACATCGAAGTGGCCTTGATGCAGATCAATTACACATATTCTCGAGTTTAGCGCAGCATCGTTATTTTTATAAACTTATTTGTTTTTCTATTTTTACTTCCCTCCTACTCATGATAATATACAATAGCAATAGTAATAATATGTAATATTATGTTTTCCTGGGACAATTCACAAATAGGCTGGGACACCGGGACAGAACCTTCAAACTGGGACCATCCTAGTCAAATCAGGATGTATGGTCAGCCTAGATATCAGTAGCATCCCTGACTGCCCTGCCCCTCTTTGCATCATCAGCAAACAATTGCACATCTCCTGTTAGACCCTTCCTAAAGTCATTAATGTATAGATGGAACAACAGTGGCCCAAGGACTGTACCTCAGGGTTCAGTCTTTGGGCCAGTGAATCTGAACCCTGAATCCTGTTTAGGTTTAGATTCACATCCATTGTATACCACCTTTTGCTATGTGTCTGTTAACCATACATTAATCTAAGTCAAGAGTTTATATTCCAGTTCACTACCTCCATGAGTTCAGACTACGACACACACACACACAGTCGAAATGGCTTGCACCCCGTCAACCCTCTCCCTGGTCTCCTTTTCTCATAAACCCTTCCCCGTCCTCAAAAAAAAAGTTTATATTTTCTGCCCCCTTTAATGATATTGGGAAGATTTGGATCGGGATATTCAGTTGTTTGCAGATGATGCAAAGTTGGTATGAACTATTTTTGTGTAGAGGCTTAAGTGCTGTGAGGACATTATGTTGGAGGTTTAATGGATTTTTTACAACACTCAAAAAGAATTAAAATAGAATTTAATACTTCCTATATTTTGTCCTAGTCACTAGGACATCTACGGGGATTACAAAAACAATTAATGTAACATGCACACAAAAACTTACAATACTAAGCCCAACCACGTGGGTGACACTAAAGTCCTATCTAGGTGGAACGCCCTCTAAGGGTGGTAGTAGGTGGCCTGGAATGTAAGGTGGGACCTCTGGTGATGAGTGTTTCCCAAATCTTCGGAAGTTTAATACAACCATATTTATTAAGATTTGGTTGGTTACTGAGAGCTGCTGCTGCTTCTAAGAAAAGTCTCTCTTTCTTGAATTTGCTGTGGTGGAGCATGGTGGTTTTCTTCCATGATACTCTGTGGGTGGTGTCCAAAACATGGTCAGCCAAGCCTGAATGGCCATAGTTGTATTTAACGATGTATGACTTGTGTTCCTCCAGGCAGATGGATGCTGATCTGCCTGTCTGTCCAAAGTACACTAGCTTACAGGAACAGGGTACTTTGTAAACTCCAGGCAGAGAGAGAGGAGGGAGCTGATCTTTAGTAGAACGGATAAGGGTAGCAAGTTTGCGGTAGGGCTTATATGCTGTGTGTAGGTTATACTTTTTTAGTATCTTGGCTATTTTTTCCGAAGTGCCACGGATGTAGGGTATGGTGATGGCATTTTTAAAATCTTGTTGACGAGAGGGACTGGGAATGGGGAAGGAATTGATTATTTTTTTGATACTCTGTTCGCTGTAGCCATTGGAGAGGAAAGTTCTGTGTATGTGGTTAAGCTCAGTAGTAAGGGCAGTTCCACTGGAACAAAGATTGTGGGCTCTCTTGATAAGAGTTTTAATGATGCCATATTGTTGCGAGGGGTGGTGGTGGGAGAGTTTGTGAATGTATCTGCCTGTGTGTGTGTGGTTTTTCTGTATACAGTGAAGGCAAGTGTATCATTAGGCAGGCGTGTGACTAAGGTGTCTAGGAAGGGTAAACAATTGTTCTTTTCCTTTTCCATAGTAAACTGGATTCTTTGATGTAGGCTATTGAGATGACTGAGGAAGGAGTCTAACATGTCTCGGCCATGAGACCAGATCGAGAACACATCATCTACATATCTTAGCCAGATAGAAGGTTTGAGTGGGGCTGAGTCTATGGCTCGTTTTTCGAAATCTTCCATATAGAAATTGGCAAGGGTGGGTGAGAGGGGGGTAACCCATGGCGGTTCCCTCTATCTGCTTGTAGATTTTGTTCTTCCAAGAGAAATACCCAGAGTTGATGGCAAAGGAAAAGAGATCTAAGATGTCAGAGGGAAAAACGTTTTCTAAGAGAGATAAAGTGTCAGTTAAGGGAATATTGGTAAGCAAAGAGGAGATATCAAAGCTTACTAATATGTCTGTATTATTCAAGATTAAATTTTCTGCGAGGGCTTTAAAGTGGGTCGAGTTTTTTATATAAGAAGCGGAATTTCCGGTGAGGGGGGGACAGAGAGTTGGCCAGCTGTTTAGACAGTCTGTAACAAGGTGCATTGGTGGCTTCTACTATAGGTCTGAGTGGGGAATTGTGTTTGTGGATTTTTGGTAAACCGTATATTCGAGGGGTCCGGGAGCGGAAAGGTTTAAGTTTTTCCGTGACGTCAGGGGGCCAGGAGGTTACTTTTTTAAGTAAAATTTTTAATTTCTTAACTTGTGTTTTTGTGGGGTCGTGTTCTAGCGGGATGTAGATAGCACGATCGCGGAGGATAATGTTAATTTTACGATTGTATTCGCTGGTATTAAGAACGACTGTGGCATTACCCTTATCCGCTCTGGTGATGACGATACTTTTTTCTTTGTGTAGTTTCAGGAGAGCCGTGCGTTGGGCATATGATAAGTTACTTTTTGAAGGCAAAGAGTGAGCGAGGATGTTGGCTACGTCGAGTCTGATGTTGTTGGCTACCTCCGACGGTAAGCGATCGATCCCCCGTTTGACGTTAACCATTACATTGAGCACTGGCACTTCTTTCAGGTCGACGGCAAAATTACGGCCGAGGCAAAGGGCGCTGACGGCATCATCGTTGAGCCTTTTGGAAGAGAGGTTTATTACTGTCTGGAGCAGTTGAATTTGTGGTTGTGGTTTGTCTTTAACCAGGTTGTTGTATTTCTTGGCGTGTTTGTTTTTTATTTTTTGAAATTCTCTCTGTGCGGAAGTTTCCGAAATGTCAGAGAGAATCGACCAAAGTTCAGGGTTAAGAACGGTGGAGAGCCCTGAATGTAAGGAGCCAATGGCGGCGTTCGTGACTGCGAGGGCGGCACGAGTAGAGGTGATTTGCTCGCGTAGTAATGCCAGGCTGGCACGTTTATATATACGGAGTGCTTTTTTGGAATGGAAATTGATCTTCATTCGATCCTATATAAAAAACTCGACCCACTTTAAAGCCCTCACAGAAAATTTAACCTTGAATAATACAGACATATTAGTAAGCTTTGATATCTCCTCTTTGTTTACCAATATTCCCTTAACTGACACTTTATCTCTCTTAGAAAACGTTTTTCCCTCTCACATCTTAGATCTCTTTTCCTTTGCCATCAACTCTGGGTATTTCTCTTGGAAGAACAAAATCTACAAGCAGATAGAGGGAACCACCATGGGTTCCCCCCTCTCACCCCCCCTTGCCAATTTCTATATGGAAGATTTCGAAAAACGAGCCATAGACTCAGCCCCACTCAAATCTTCTATCTGGCTAAGATATGTAGATGATGTGTTCTCGATTTGGCCTCATGGCCGAGACACGTTAGACTCCTTCCTCAGTCATCTCAATAGCCTACATCCAAGAACCCAGTTTACTATGGAAAAGGAAAAGAACAATTGTTTACCCTTCCTAGACACCTTAGTCACACGCCTGCCTAATGATACACTTTCCTTCACTGTATACAGAAAACCCACACACACAGGCAGATACATTCACAAACTCTCCCACCACCACCCCTCGCAACAATATGGCATCATTAAAACTCTTACCAAGAGAGCCCACAATCTTTGTTCCAGTGGAACCACCCTCACTACTGAGCTTAACCACATACACAGAACTTTCCTCTCCAATGGCTACAGCGAACAGAGTATCAAAAAAATAATCAATTCCTTCCCCATTCCCCGTCCCTCTCGTCAACAAGATTTTAAAAATGCCATCACCATACCCTACATCCGTGGCACTTCGGAAAAAATAGCCAAGATACTAAAAAAGTATAACCTACACTCAGCATATAAGCCTTACCGCAAACTTGCTACCCTTATCCGTTCTACTAAAGATCAGCTCCCTCCTCTCTCTCTCCGCCTGGAGTTTATAAAGTACCCTGTTCCTGTAAGCTAGTGTACTTTGGACAGACAGGCAGATCAGCATCCATCCGCCTGGAGGAACATAAGTCGTACATCGTTAAACACAACTATGGCCATTCAGGCTTGGCTGACCATGTTGTGGACACCACCCACAGAGTATCATGGAAGAAAACCACCATGCTCCACCACAGCAAATTCAAGAAAGAGAGACTTTTCTTAGAAGCAGCAGCAGCTCTCAGTAACCAACCAAATCTTAATAAATATGGTTGTATTAAACTTCCGAAGATTTGGGAAACACTCATCACCAGAGGTCCCACCTTACATTCCAGGCCACCTACTACCGCTCTTAGAGGGCGCTCCACCTAGATAGGACTTTAGTGTCACCCACGTGGTTGGGCTTAGTATTGTAAGTTTTTGTGTGCATGTTACATTAATTGTTTTTGTAATCACCGTAGATGTTCTAGTGACTAGGACGAAATATAGGAAGTATTAAATTCCATTTTAATTCTTTTTGAGTGTTGTAAAAAATCCATTAAACCTCCAACATAATGGTATGAACTATGAGGAGTAGAGCAGATGTTGTGGCCTTACAAGAAGACTAATAGACTGAGTGAATAGGCACGGGGAGTCAGAATGCCAGTTCATTGTTGCAGAATGTAAGGTTTTAAATTTGAGAAAATAAAGATGGGATGTAGAATTTACTCTCTGGGGATATATTTTTAGAGGTGGAGGAAATAAGAGATCTTGGGGTGATGGTGGATAAGGATCTAAGATTTGGAGGACACATTTCCAAAATTGTGAGGACAACACAATGAATTCTAGCAGTGATGCAGAAGACACTTGACTTGTAGAAGTAAGGAGATTCTGGTTCCATTGTATAAGTCTCTGATTAGGCCACATAAACTTCTATTCACTGTTTTGGTCACCTGGTTTTCAAAAGAATGAAGAGATGTTGGAGTGGATCCAGAGGTGATTGACTAAAATAATTTCTGATCTCTGGAATGTTGAATATCCAGAAAGGTTGAGATGATGCAATTTGCAGAGTCTAGTGGATAGGAGGAAGAGAGGTGATATGATAGAGATGTACAAATTGGTAAGGAGTTGTTATAGGTTAACGTTTGAATACGTTTTTTGTAAACTGGTGGGAGATTGGGAAGAGTAGCTGGACAAATGTAATATAATTTGTTTATAAACTGCATGTATATACAATATTTAAATAGTGGAGTAAGCATTTAGGTTGCTCTTATAGAAATATTTAGCATGCAGTGCACAAGATAGATCTTTTAAGAAAGATGTCACAAATTAAGAGTTGGTGGCCTTGTGATTTTTGGTATTGTGAGTACAGGCTACTGCACATTGAATCTGAGACTGAAAACTTGCACACAAAATCTTTCACATAAAGAACATGAGCTGGCAAAAATTTGAGAGAATTTTGATCATGTATGATATTGTTGAAATAATATGTACTAGCTACTTCCTTTTATGATGGACTGTGATTAATAGCTATCACCTGCAATCCTGCTCGGCCAAATGTGTTTTAACTCAAGCATGCTAGCCTCTTATCTGTGATTAAATCCACCTCAAAATTTGAGATGGATTTAATCACATGATGAAGTTTGATACATGTGGATGACAAATGTGCTTTTAACAATAGTTTTCAAAGTTTTATCAGTTGTTTTTGTTTTCAAAATTCTCCATTTATTTTTGTTTCTTGTACATGCTCATAAAATGTAGTTAGTTATTTTTACTTAATTGTTTATTTTGACATGTAAAGTGGAGTCAACAGAGACCAAAGAGCACAAGCAGGAGTCATGGTTTGGATTCATAACTCCCTTTCAAAACAGTTAAAACATTATAAATTATGGAATGAAAGAATAATAGAAGCTAGAATAAAAATAGATAGAGGCTATTTAACAATGATTGGTTTATATGCCCCAGAAGAAGGAAGAGAACAGGATAATATTGATTTTTATAATCAGCTACAAAACATATATAATAAAATAAATAAAAATGATTACGTAATTTTAGCAGGAGACTTAAATGCAAGAATTGGAAACATGAAAATTAATAATAATATAGGAATACATGGAGAACATACTCTAAACAGGAATGGTAAAAAATTGATTGATTTTGTAGTTTTTAATAACCTAAAAATAATGAATTCCTTCTATAAACATAAAGACATACATAAATATACTTGGGCAGCAAGAGGATGGAAATCAATATTAGATTACTTCATATTAAATGAAAAGACAACATTTTCACTAGATGTTAGAGTTCACAGACGATATGAAATAAGCAGTGACCACTTCCTTGTTAAAATAAAATTAAGATTACCACCTAAATGGCTACAAGTAACAAGAACAGAAAGAAAAATCGAAACATTTGTTTATAAAACTAGACTATTGAATGACACAAATGTCCAATGGCTATATGAACAAAGAATTAACCAATATCTAGACAAAATAAAACAAAATGGAGAAATAGAATGGCTTAATATAAAAACGATACTAAATGCAGCAGCAAATGAAAGCTTAGGAAAGACCAAAAAATTCAATAAAAGGAAAAAAACTGAAGATCTGGGATAATACAATCAAAGAAATAATCAAAAAGAAAAAAGAAGCATATCACAAATGGTTAAGCAGTAAAAGATTAGAAGTTGAAATAGAATATAAACGAATAAGAGAAGTCAGAAAAAGACATAGTGAATCATGGAACAAATTTGTTTCTAATTTAGAACATAATTTATATAAAATAAGACCCAGTGTATATAAGATTTTGAAACACTTAAATGCAGATACCAAAGAAAACGAAATTAAACACCAATTGAAATTAGAAGAATTTCTAAATTACTACACAGAATTGTGGACAGACAAATATTTTAAAAAAGACAACTGGCAAACAATTAACGAAAATGAAAAGGAAATAACTAAAGAAGAATTAGAAATCAGCCTGAAAGAAACAAGAAGCGGAAATTCACCAGGAGAAGATAAGCCAGGTTCAGAACTACATAAATATGCAGGAACAAGATTCAAAGAAAGATTCTTATTATTTTTAAATAAAATTTACTCAACTGGTATCCCCCCAATAGAATGGAAAAAAGCAATTGTGATTCCTATCTTTAAGAAAGGTAATAGAGATGATCCTAAAAACTATAGAGGTATCAGTATACTAAATTCCTGTTACAAAATATATAGCAGAATCCTAAATAGCAAACTAATGAAATATTCTGAAAACTTTATTTTAGAAGTACAGAATGAATTTAGAAAAGGACGATCACGTATAGACCCCGACCTTTTGCCTAAAATTAATAATAGAGAAAAGAAGAGAATACAATTTAGAAACACATATTGCATTTATTGACTTTGAAAAAGCATTTGACAAAGTTAAAAGAAACATATTATTTAACATATTAAAAGAAAGACAAATACCAAATAATATCCTAAAAGCTATCACAAGTATATATGAAAATAAGATTAAATCACAAGCTATCATATACGAGAGAGATAAACCAAGGGGTCCGACAGGGATGTCCCCTCTCAGCAACTCTTTTTAATATCTACTTAAATGAAATAATAATAAAATGGAATAAAATTTTCCATCAAGGAATTAAACTTTCTCCTACAGTAAACTTAAACACTCCTCTTTGCCGACAACCAAATAATAATTACAAATTCTGAAGATAACTTACAGAAAGCTATTTTAGATCTAAATAAGATAGCCAAAGATTATGGTATGATAATATCAACAGAAAAATCAAAAACTATGGCCTTTAAAGGACAAGAACTAAAATAGTAATATATAACAAGATCTTAGAACGGGTGAATTCATTTAACTACCTAGGATGTACGATCACATATGAAAATGAAAAAGATATAAACGTAATAATTGCAAAATATTTAAAAATAACAGGTGTAATTAACTCTATATTTAAACCAAACCTAGTTCAAAAACAAACCAGACTAAAAGTATAAATACATTAGCCCTACCAGTCTTAATGTATGGAAGCGAAATCTGGACAATAAAACAAAAAGACAAAGATTAACAACAGCAGAAATGAAGTTTATGAGAAAAACTGCAAAATATACCCTATTTGATCACAAAAGAAATGAAGAAATTATGAAAGAATTAAACCAAGAACCAGGAATAGAAAAAATTAAAAAATATAAACATAAATTAATGGAACACATTCAAAAAATGAAAACAGAAAGATTACTAAAACAATTCTTAAAATGCAAGCCATTAGGAAAAAGAAAACTAGGATGTCCTCTTAAACGATTTAACAGTGACTTCTAAGGCCGGAACAGGCATGCTAGGCCTGAATCCTTGATACACATGATGATAATGATGATGATGAAAGTTATGTTTTGCTTATGTATGTTGATGTCACTATGCTATAAAGTTGATATAAATATGAATGTCTAGAAAGTTGGTATGTTTTCTTCAGTCATTCTTCTAGAAAGAATAATGTAATTGACTACCTTAACAAAGATGTCTCAAGTATTAATAAACGTTAGTAGAGTAGATAGCCTTGATGTGAGGCTTGGTTGGCCAAGTGGATAGCATTTCCACTTGGTGTCAGTTGGTGCTTGAATAGTGGTGACAGAGCTGTAGAGCAGGGCCCTCCCTCGATGAGTCCTTTGACTCCCTGAAGGTGTCAAATAATAAAAAATGATGATGATGTGCATTCATAAATTTGATGACTAATGTTTATTAGGTGCTAAAAGCAGTGGTGCTAGGCACCATGAGCACAAAAAAAAAATCTTTGTAATAATTGGATGTTAATTCAAAGGTAATAGAAGCATCAGCTCTGGAAGTTCAAAATATGTGAATATTGTCATACCACATTATGACATCACACATAATTGTCTTTCTCCAATACAGTGGCACACCAGGAGATGGATTTGAAACTATAACCTGACTTCATTATTTCTTGGGCATCTATGGAGTTGGAGACCAGTTGTAACCAATGTTCACACTATACTTATATCTCTCCTTGAACTCGTGCACTAATGAAGCACTCACAGCCATCTCTGGCAACCTATTCCACCCGTTCACCAACCTCCGAGCAAAAAAATCTGATCCTAACACCCTTGCTAACCACACTGTTATACAGTTTCTATTGATGACTCCTTGTGACCTCCTTTCCTGACATGTACTGAAAAAGTCTTCCATGTAAATCCTATAACTTGCATGCTTTCATCATATCCTCTTATTTTACTTATCAACTAATTTACGAAGCCCTCGGACCTTTAATTTATTATCATTTCACAGACCTGCCACAATCTTTGTGTCACTCACATCTGGATTCTCTCCACCACTCCTTCATCCCTATGAAATCCAGACAACCAGATCTGCATGCAATAGTCCAGATGTGGCTTTATTAAAGCCTTATAAACGGGAGTAGTGACTTCCTTATCTCTACTTGTTAGTGTGTTCTGCAATAGCCGCATAATATGATGTGCTTTTTTTTTGATCGCCTTTACAGTATATCCTATAAACTTAGACTCCCTGTCCACAATAACCCTCTGAATTTCTGGCCTCATCAGTTTTCTGCAGTTCTATCAATATAGTTCGCAGCTAGTGATCTCTTCATCCAAAAGTGCATGACCATGCACTTGGGCATGTTAAACTGCACATTTACCCATACTGCCAATCTATGTAAGTCATCCTGCATTATTTTCAGTGACTATTGTTCTTCCCAGCTTTGCATCATCAGCAAACAACTAAATATTTTCCCCTTAAATTATTTCTTATATTTATCATCATCATCAGCTGCATCAGTCTTGGGACTGGTAGCTCAGCAGCAACTTCCTCTATTCCGCTCTGTCATTGGCTTTCTTCTTAACCTCCTGGTAACTCCTCAAACCCGTGCTGTCTTTGACTTGGTCAAGAAAGCTTTTCCTTGGTCTGCCTCTTCTTCTTTCCCCCTCTATTTTGCCTTCAGTTATTCTTTTCACAAGTCCATCATGTCGAAGTATATGTCCAAACCACCTATCCCTTTTAATTTTGATCGATTTAATTAGAGTTCTTGTTTCGTTTATCGCTCTCAGGACTTGTTCGTTTGATTTTTATTTTGTTCATGCTGTGCCAGCACCACATTTCAAAAGCCTCCAATCTTCTTACATCTTCTCTGCCTAGAATCCAGGTTTCACATCCATACAGTGCAATGCTCCATATCAACGTCTTAACTAATTTTTTTTTTCAATTGTAGGTTGAGGTTTCATGTTAAAATGCTTTTTATCTTAGAGAATTGGGATTTTGCATTATTTATTCTTGATCTTATGTCTTCTCTTGTTCTGCCATCTTCTGTTATCCATCATCATCATCATGCATGTCAAGGATTTAGACCTAGCATGGCCTGTTCCGGCCTTAGAAGTCATCGCTGAATCGTTTAAGAGGACGTCCTCGTTTTCTTTTTCCTAATGGCTTGTATTTTAAGGCTTGTTTTGGTAATCTTTCTGTTTTCATTCTTTGAACGTGTTCCATCCATTTATGTTTATATTTTTTAATTTTTTCTATTACTGTTCTTGGTTTAATTCTTTCATTATTTCTTCATTTCTTTTGTGATCAAATAGGGTATACTTTGCAGTTTTTCTCATAAACTTCATTTCTGCTGTTGTTAATCTTTGTCTTTTTGTTTTATTGTCCAGATTTCGCTTCCATACATTAAGACTGGTAGGGCTAATGTATTTATACTTTTAGTCTGATTTGTTTTTGAACTAGGTTTGGTTTAAATATAGAGTTAATTACACCTGTTATTTTTAAATATTTTGCAATTATTACGTTTATTTCTTTTTCATTTTCATATGTGATCGTACATCCTAGGTAGTTAAATGAATTCACCTGTTCTAAGATCTTGTTATCTATTACTATTTTAGTTCTTGCTGGATCTTGTCCTTTAAAGGCCATAGTTTTTGATTTTTCTGTTGATATTATCATACCATAATCTTTGGATATCTCATTTAGATCTAAAATAGCTTTCTGTAGTTTATCTTCAGAATTTGTAATTATTATTTGGTCATCGGCAAAGAGGAGAGTGTTTAAGTTTACTGTAGGAGAAAGTTTAATTCCTTGATGTAAATTTTTATTCCATTTTATTATTATTTCATTTAAGTAGATATTAAAAAGAGTTGCTGAGAGGGGACATCCCTGTCGGACCCCTTGGTTTATCTCTCTCGTATATGATAGCTTGTGATTTAATCTTATTTTCATATATACTTGTGATAGCTTTTAGGATATTATTTGGTATTTGTCTTTCTTTTAATATGTTAAATAATATGTTTCTTTTAACTTTGTCAAATGCTTTTTCAAAGTCAATAAATGCAATATGTGTTTCTAAATTGTATTCTCTTCTTTTCTCTATTATTAATTTTAGGCAAAAGGTTGGGGTCTATACATGATCGTCCTTTTCTAAATTCATTCTGTACTTCTAAAATAAAGTTTTCAGAATATTTCATTAGTTTGCTATTTAGGATTCTGCTATATATTTTGTAACAGGAATTTAGTACACTGATACCTCTATAGTTTTTAGGATCATCTCTATTACCTTTCTTAAAGATAGGAATCATATTTGCTTTTTTACATTCTATTGGGGATTATATCTTCTGTTATTAGGCTTCCTAAATATTTAAAGCTTTTCACTTGTTTTATTTGTTTCCCGCTGATGTCTATATGCTCTATATTGATAGGGTTTTTGCCTGTAACAATGATTTTAATCTTATCTGTGTTGATTTTCATTTTATATTTTTCAAGATTATTATTTAGTAATTCTAGCATTGTTTTTAATGTTTTTCTGTTTTCTGCTACGAGGGCTATGTCATCAGCAGATCTCATACACATGACTTACTCACCATTTATCTTTATGCCACTATTTATTTTATCTTTAGTTTCCTGAATGGCCTTTTCAATATATAAATTTAATAAAAGTGGTGAAATTATACATCCTTGTCTTACTCCACTCCTTATATTTATTATTTTCTCCTTATCATTGATTTTAATTCGTCCATTTTGATTTTTGTAAATTTGATAAATTATTTTCCTATCCCTCAAATCTATGCCGATATTAGTTAGATAATATCATTGAGTGTGTGAATGAGTATAATATGCCCGAGCAAGCACAAAGGATAACAAATCAGAATGGGATAGTTAATAAAAAGCATCAAAGTAGGGATGGGACTAATGGGCTTCTGCAATTCATGTACACTAATGCCAGGAATATTAGGAACAAGAAGGAAGAGTTTTTGGCCTTGGTTGGTTCCAGGCCACAGGTTGTTGGTATTATTGAAACATAGCTGACAGAAGATGATAAAGCTAGTGGGACTGAACGCGAAGGATATAGCGTGTTCAGGAGTGACAGGGAGAATAAAAAGGGGGGAGGAGTGTTATTGACAATAGCTGGTGAGTTGCAGCCAAGGAGTATAGAAGTTGAACTGCAGGATAGAGAAAATAGCACA
This sequence comes from Typopeltis vanoorti, assembly GCF_054136105.1. Taxonomy (NCBI): domain Eukaryota; kingdom Metazoa; phylum Arthropoda; class Arachnida; order Uropygi; family Thelyphonidae; genus Typopeltis; species Typopeltis vanoorti. The sequence goes on from NC_143556.1 coordinate 137,977,772, forward strand.
TTTGAGGCTATTTGGTGTGAGATAGTCTAGCAGAACAAAATATACAATTGGGTGCTGCTATAGACCAGGTGATGGAATAGATGGTGGGAATAGTATGCATAGGCAAGTAGAAGAAATGAGTGGAAGGAGGGTGATTATTATGTGTGATTTCAGTTATGGTATCATTGACTGGAAGGAGGAGAGGGCACATGGGAGGAAGGAATTGGATTTTATGCGGTTATTAAGGAACAACTATCTGCGACAGCATGTAGTGGAAAATACTAGGGGGTAGAGAGTGCTTGACCTGGTAATTGCATCTGAGAATGTGGCTGTAACGAACATGACCATGTTGCCACCAATTGGTGAGCGTGATCATAAGGTCATGACTTGGGAGGTGGCTAAAGGAGTCGAATTTACAATTAAGACAGGGTACATGTGGAATTTCTGGGCTGGTAAGTATGACAAGCTTAGGAGTGTGCTTGGCTCAGTGCCATGGCACATAAAACTGCAAGGGCTGGATGTTGATAGTGCATGGGAGGTGGTTAAGAAGTGTTTGCAGGAGGCAATGGTTGATTGTATACCAAGAGTCTGAATAATAAATCACGTAGGGGTTAAATGGATGAATAACACTATTAAGCTTGAGCTGCAAAAATAGAAACAGTTGTGGAGGGAATTTAAGGAGAAAGGCGACCAGCAGCAGGAACAGTATAAAGCTCGGGCCAGGAAGGTAACAAGGGTGGTAAGAAAAGCAAAAGCGGATTACGAAAGAAAATTGTCCATGCAGGCTAAAGGGAATCCCAAACACTTTTTCAATATGTTGCAAGTAAAAGGAAAAATGTTCATGGCAGAATGATTTTAAAAAATGATGAGGGTAGGGAGGTAATCGAATCGGTCGATATAGTGGAATTTCTGAGCGTGCACTTTGCAAGAGTATATCATCCAGGTGCTGACAGTGCAGGAATTGGAGAACCAACAGCTTATACTGGAATTGTGATGAATTAAGTAGAGGTAAATAGTCTATTACAGAACCTCAATGTCAATACATCTGTGGGATTGGATGGTATACCAGCTCGTGTTGTACATGAAGCAGCTAAAGAATTGTCAGTGCCCTTGACCATTTTGTTTAATTTGAGCTTCGGTTTTGGGTCAGTCCCAAGGGGGTGGAAAGAGGGAAAAATAGTTCTGCTGCATAAAGGTGGTTCCAAGGCTGCTGTTTAAAATTACCGGCCAATCAACATAACAGGAATCGTTATCAAGGTCTTGGAGAAAATAGTCGAGGAAAATACAAGATTGGATAGATGAAAATGGGATACTGTATCGGGGACAGCATGGTTTTGTGAAGGGGGTAGGTCATGCCTCAGTAACTTGCTCATGTATTATAACACAGTGATGGCTGAACTGGATAAGGGTAATGGGTTTACAGTGATTCTACTGGACCCTTACTAAGGCCTTTGACAGGATACCACATGGAATTCTAATCAGTAAAATGCAGCATATGGGTTGGTGAGATAGATAGGAGGGTGGTTGACGGAGAGATATCAGAGAGTGGTTTATTGAGCAGTTGAGTCCACAAGACGGCCTGTGACTAGTGGTGTGTCACAAGGATCTGTTCTTGGACCACTGCTGTGTAATTTGTTCATTAATGGTATAGGAAAGGATCTGAGAGGAACAGTTCATTTGTTTGTGGATGATGCAAAGTTGGGTAGGGCAATAGTGAATGCAGATGATGTCAAAATTTTGCAGGATGATTTAGATAGATTGGAGGTCTGGGCTAAGGAGAATGGATGTCAATTTAATGTGGCAAAATGTAAGTTTATACATTTTGGGGTGAAAAGATTAGCAACAGTTTACATTGGTTGAACTGTACTCCAGGAAATTGATGAGGCACGAGATTTAGGAGTGTTGGTGAATAAGGAGTTGATAGGGTGCACATTGCAAAAGTGGCCAAATCAGCTCATCAAACCACTTGGTTGCTGAAGAATACATTGACAAGCAGGTTATTGTTCCTCTGTATCGAGCCTTAATAAGACCCCATCTCGATTACTGTGCCCAGATTTGGTCACCTAGGTTTCTTCTTGATGGGGAGGAGGTTGAGAGGATCCAGAGGCGAGTGACCAAGATGATAGCAGGTCTGTGGAATGAACCTTATGAGAACAGGTTGAGGATTTGTGGGTTGCAAAAATTGGTTGATAGGCGGAGGAGGAGAGATATTATTGAGACATTCAAATTACTGAAGGGTTTCTATAAAATTAATTCAGAAGATATTTTTGAGAACAGGGCTGGTTGTGGGAGGACTAGGGGGCATCCATGGAAGCTGGGCAAAAGTGTGGTTTAAGGGTGTTAAAGCTGGGTTCTTTACTTTTAGAGTGGTGAATGAGTGGAATGGGCTGCAAGAGCCTGTGGTGGATGTTGTGACAGTGAATGAATTTAAGGCAAGGTATGATAGATACTGTATGAATGTGGTATAGTTGTTATGAACATGATTTGGGGCCTCCCTTAATGAGTCTAAGGACTCCCTGGAGTTGTCAGTAATAATAATAATAATTTAGGAGTATTTTCTGGTTTACTTTATCAAATCCTTTCTCTAAATCAAGGAAGCAAATGTAAGTATTTTGACTGAGGTCTAATCTTCTCTCTATTATTGTTCTTAAACAGAGTATTTCCTCTCTTGTTCCTTTATTCTTTCTGAATCCAAATTGGTCTTCATCCAATAGACATTCTATTTTTGAATAAATTCTATTTGAATAATTTTTAGCAGAATTTTGCTAACATGTTGGATTAAAGCTATTGTTCTAAATTGGCTGCATTTGTTTGCATTATTCTTTTTTGGTATTGGTATTATGGTTGATTTCATAAACTCTTGGTATTTCTCCTCTATCATAGATTTGGGCTATTAATTGATAGAGTAAGGTTTTTGTCTCATCACCTAGATTTTGTAGCAGTTCTATAGGAATATTGTTTACACCTGGACTTTTTCCCTTACTCATTTCAGACAGTGCTTTATCAAATTCTTCTTGCATTATTGAGGGTCCTAGATTATCTTCATTTTGATTTTCTATACTGATATCAACAAGTTCATTGCTATTATAGAGATTTTCAAGATAATTCTTTCATTCCATTAATATATCCTCAGATTCTATTAGTAATTTTCAAATTTTAATCTTTGATGGCATTGTTTTTGCTGTTCTTATTAAATTTGAAAGTCGGTTTGTTAATTTCTTCATAGGCTTTCTCTATGTTTTCTTTTTTAAATAATTCATCTATATTTTTTTTTTTTTAAGTTAAGGGATATTACATCCCATATTGTTTCATAGTCTTCTTGGCAATTCTCATAGTAGGGTATATGTAAGTTCTGTTTGCTACAAACTTGGTATTTCTAGGTGTACCTACTCACTGATGAGACCTCAATAAAGGTTGAAACCGGTCTGGGTTGTGACCTTCTCTCACTCATAATGTAGAACAGTAATACAGCTTCTAGGAGCTGGGTTTTACATTATGGGGAAATATCAAGAATAGTGATCGGAGCTTGCTCCACCCTTACCATGAGTTGCCTCAGTGTTGCACTCCCTAAAGGGTCAGTTGTAACACTATCCAGGTTACGCTTGGACTCGCCGAACTTTATATATTTACTATATTTGGCTATGAAACAATATGAGATGTAATATCCCTTAACTTAAATAAGTTTATGTTGCCGAATTGAAGCCTTTGGCTCTTCATATAATTAATAATTTATTAGGACACCTTCTTGGCAATTCTCATAGTTGGGTAATATGTAAGTTCTGTTTGCTACAAACTTGGTATTTCTAGGTCTACCTACTCACTGATGAGACCTCAATAAAAGTTGAAATTGGTCAGGGTAGTGACCTTCTCTCATTCATAATGTAGCACAATAATACAGCTCCTAGGAGCTGGGTTTCACATTATGGGGAAATATCAAGAATAGTGATCGGAGCTTGCTCCACCCTTACCATGAGTTGCCTCAGTGTTGCACTCCCTAAAGGGTCAGTTGTAACACTATCCAGGTATTTGCTTACACTTAAACTAGCCAAACTTTATATATTTACTATATTTGGCATGAAACTCTTCGAGTTTGTTATTCGGCTATGAAACAATATGGGATGTAATATCCATTAACTTAAATAAGTTTATGTCGCCGAATTGAAGCCTTTGGCTCTTCATATAATTAATAATTCATCTATGTTCTTACACTGTTCCAGGTATTCTTTTTTTGGCTTGTCTACATTTTCTTGTAATTTGATTTTTAAGATATTTGTATTTGGCCACATCTTCTTTAACAGCATTTTTATATTTTCTTCTTTCATCCATAAGGCCAAGTATTTCATCTGTTATCCAATGTTTTCTTTTTTCTTTTTTGCATTTTTCAATAATTGATTTGATGAATTTGTAATTAACTCTTTAATCATATTCCATTGGTTTTCAATATTATTCTGACTATTTATATTTTCTGGAATGTTATAATCAGTTGCCTCTTGGTATCCTCTCTTTACTTCTTTACTCTTTAATATTTCAAGGTTCTATCTTATTGGTTTGTATCATTGGGTTTGTTTCCTATGTTTCAGTTCTGTTTTCATTAAGACAAGGTTATGGTCACTACTGATGTCGTCACCTGGATAGCTTTTGCAATTTTTTATTTGGTTTCTGTATCTTTTCTTGACCAATATATAATCTATTTGATATCTATTTGAATCCCCAGGCGCTTTCCAGGTGTATCATCTTCTTTTTGGAACTTAAAATAGTGTATTTGCTATAACTAACTGTTTTTGTGTACAAAATTCTATTAATTGCTTTCCTCTTTCATTCCTACGTCCAAGACCAGATCTTCCTGAAACATTATCATTGCTCTCTTTCCCACTATAGCATTCGAATCTCCCATTATTATTGTATTGTCTCTGTCTTTAAAGCTGCTCCAGATTTCTTCTGTTTGTTCATATTTGTTCTTCTATTTGTTCATTTCTTATATTATTCCTTCAAAATGTAATTTTGATTAACCTGATTAATTTAATGTCAGACATGCATGTTTATAACAAGAAATTCTCTGCATAAAAATAGATGAATGATTTCAATCTTTATATAATGGAGGATATGCACATGGGGAAGATGAGGCAAAAAAATTCTTTGTAGGTTTTTTTTGTTAGTCACACCCATGAATGGTTGTACAGCAGTACTACTGTAGGTGGGCTAAGGGTAGATAATCTGGAAATCAGACCACACATGGAGCAGTGTCACTTCAGGCTTTCAAGGTCTACAGGTAGTTTAACAGCATGCAATGAAAATCATGTTTCTAAAGACAGTCACAAACATTCATATGCACAGTGGGATTCCAACTCCATAGCCTGTTGTTTGGAGAGCAGGTATGCTATCCACTTGACTGTATAGGCTGGCATAATTGACAAACATTCTCATTTGAAAATTTTTGAACAATATTTTATTCATTCCAAATAATGAAGTTGAAAATATGAAAATGTTTAATTTCAAAGCAGTGGGAAATTAGAACTTTCATCTTAATGATGAAATATGTGTAGCCTTGTGAATGTGATGTTTTTCTTCCATAATACCAGGTTGCCTGAACTAGGTTTGATTGAAGTCATACAAAATTTACTTTTTCTAAGCCTTTCATTAGGTAATTGATTGTTGACACAGGCCAGTAATGGTTTTCTCTCACTTACTTGGATTTTTAACCCTACAACTCAAAAATCGATTGTAGACCTTTGACTGCTTGAAATAATAGGGCCATGAGATGGTAACTGTTGTCTGTCATACACACTTCCTGGAAAGTCTTGACTCATTGAGGTTATCAATAAGTCTAAATGTACAATTATAAAATTTTATACATCATTAATTGGTTTAATGATTACTTTTTTAGATTACTTAATTATCAGAATTGCTGTACAATAATGGTTGTACAGCAATTCTATATTGAACTAATTACCAGTGTTAACAGACCATATTCTAGCAACTGAAGTAATACATTAATAAAATCATTGTGTGATTAAGTACTTCATCAGATTATTTAATTAGAATTTCTGATAGCCTCACAAAGACATTGCATTATAGGTAATGCGATGTCTTTGTGAGGTTATCAGAAAAAAAAAAGGCCTGATGCTTGGAGGGAAAACCGATGGATGCTTCATGATAATGTGCCTGCACATACATCATTACTAATCCGTCAGTTTTTGGTGAAACATGAAACAACAGTTGTTCCATTGTGCTGATGTGAAGTCACCTGACCTTGCACCAGCAGACTTTTTTTTATTCCCCAAATTGAAATTGACATCGAAAGGTCAACATTTTGAGTTGATTGACTTGATAAAGAAAAAATCGCTAGCAGAACTGTGCAGTATCCTGGAAGAAATGTTTCAAAGGATGGAAGAAATGCTAGCAGTGGTGTATACAAAGTGGAGGAGAATACTTTGAAGGCGACAAATACGAATAGTTTTTAAGTTAAACAGGAAAATTTTCATTTAAAAAGTTCGGGAATTTTCTGGACAAACCTTGTACATCTGCAATCATCACTATGGTCAATCGTGCCTTGTGGACCATGCTTTAGATACAGTTCATAGAATCGATTGCAGAAATGCCACCATGCTCCATCGCAGTAAAATTAAAAGAGAAAGACTTTTTGGAATCTACAGCTGCTCTCAGAAATCAGCCTATTTGAAATAAATATGGTTACATTAGACTTCTCAAAATATGGGAAACACTAATGCTTTGAGATCCCAGTTTATATTCAGTCCCGCCAACAGGTGCCTACAGAGGCTGTCCCAGCTAGTTAGGACTCTAGTCTTTTAATAAATTTAGTTTAATCCTTTATCCAAGTGTAAGCAAACAAAGTTTGCACCTGAAAATATCTTCAGGGCTGAGGTAAGGTAGTGCAACACCAGGCAACTCCGAGCAAAGGTGGACCAAGCTCTTATCACTCCTTGTCTCAGTATCTCCCATAATGCAAAGCACATCTCCTTGCAGACATGTATGCATTAAAGGAAGGGCCACTACAAAAGAGTGAACAAAAAAAAAAAAAGTGAACAAAAGACTAGTCTTTTGTTCACTTAGTTTTTTGTTGCCTTTGCATGTGTATTACAAGTTTCATATTGTAATCCCTGATGATATATCAGTCACAGATGATATATTGGAAGAATTAAATAATATTTTTAATCCTTTCTTAGGTCTGTTTCACTCCATTAAGCCTCTAACATAAAGTTGTCATTCTGTCACCTTTTCTTCCTGTTCAGTATGTACAGTAGCGAACTAATTAATCTGAACACACATTAAAGAAAAATTTTAATTTTGCAAGAAAAGTAGGTACAGAGTTTCAACTTTTCCTAATAATTGATATGTGCTTCTCTATTCCTAATAAGTTCATTAATTCACTTAGGCATGCACTATACCAACTTAGAACACATTTTTCTTATTTCTGCATATCTCGAAACCATACTTTTATAATGGATTATGTTAAGTTATCCTTCATATCACAATTTAATTTTCTAAGTCTCTTTTTCATTAAGGCCCCCAAATTTTCTATTGGTTGATGTTAGGAGGGTTACCTGGCCACTGAAGCAGTTGGATGTTGTGATTTTTGAGGAACTCTTTCACTTTATTTGAGGTGTGGCATGGAGCGAGATCCTGTTGGAAGATGAGTTCTTTGTCTTTCTGGATCTGTGGGACCACTCTTTTCTCCAATATTGTATCGGTCCCTTTTTCACTTTTTTTGTCAACAGGCACAAGTGATTCTGGACCGTTATGTCTAAACCATCCCCAGATCATCTTTTTAGCTGAGTGTTTAGGAGCTTGTTGAAGGTAGGTGAAAGAAGTCTTCTCAGCTGCTGATTTGTGAACATAGGGTACTCACTCCCCTTGGACAAAGAAATGGCTCTCATTTGAGAATATGACTATCCCACTTCTCAACAGTCCAATCTTTGTACTTTTGCCCATTGGAACCTCTTTTTCTGAATAGCCCGATCTTAAAATATACTCCCTGCTGTTTTTCCACTGCTCACATGGGATGTGAATGAAAACATATAGAAGCAATCATTTTCCTCTTATCAGTAATATGCCTTCACAGGAACCATGTCCTTCTACCCAAATGCCTATGCGGAAAATGGCTCAGGGCTGACTAGAATACATTTTCCCATATTGTGAAATTTAATACTGACGTAGTCAGCCAAGCACCTATTAAGAAGCAATGAAGCATGTAACAGATTGTATTTCCTATGCAACAGTCACAGCATTTCCAAAAACATTACCGGTTTCTACTCTGTTCAAAGCTTTGGTGGAACCTAGAGTGCCAAGCAGCCAAAAAAGATAAAGATAGAACATGGGATATATTTTGTAGATACCCTACAGAATAAACTTAATGCACGTCATGTCAGAGTAAAAAACAATCCTGGATCCAGTTTACATTATTGATTAATCAAACAACCAGTGGAAAAAACTGTCTGGGATAAAATCTGGAAGATTAAAGGTAGACACGTGCAGTAAACTTTGCCAGGATCTCAGCAACAGCCTCATATCCTTCTGAATTTTTAATATTGAAAGAGAAACAGCGATTAAGCTTCTGTACTAAGGGCATAGAGCCATACAGTCAGTCATATGTTAAAGACTCAAAAGAGCCTTTTGCTATCTCATCCTTATGAGATGATCAAACACCTTCTATCATCTTCTATGGATCTCTTTCTCTTACTATACAACAATATTTACAGAGGAAGAGTTTTCAGACTGTATACCCCTTGAGGGTACATGGCAGGAATTTGATGATGAGTTTCCAGACTTTTGACATAAGTCGATTGTCATTGCTATCCCAAAGTCAGGCAAGGATCCAGCCCAGTTCAACAATTATTGTCCCATTGCTCTGACTAGCTGTAAGGTCTTGGAAAAAATGGTAAATGCATAGGAAGCAGCAAACTGGCTTTTGTAGACACCAGTCAACCTTGGACCATTTGGTCTATTTAGAAATGTGTTTAAGAGATACTTTCATGAAATGAGAATGGTTTCAGTGTTCTTTGACATGGAAAAAGCCTACATCATAGTTTGGAGATATGGCATATTAAAGGACCTTCCTGTTTCTATTACAAACTTTCTGTCTAGCCGTGTGTTATAAGTATGGGGGAATAGCACATTATCTTGACCATATCATCAAGAAGAGGGGATTCTTCAAGGCTTTGTCTTAAGTATGACTCTCTTCACTATTAAAATGAACTCAATTACAGGTAACCCTTGTGTAACGAGTGTTAAATATTTTTATTTATATTTATTTATACTTAAAGAGTTTGTTACTTGATTACTTCATTATTTCCTTTCTTATTAAAAAACCTTACTCAATTACTTAATCTTATTAAAATCCTACCAGCTGCTCTATTGTTATGTCGTTACTTTCTCTATATTTTCTGTTTTATATATATCTATTCTATCTTTCTATTGCTATTTTTCTTCTTCAGATATTGGGCCTATTATACATATATATATCTAGGATTGTTTCCTCTTCGGATACTGGCAAATTTATATTTTGTTGTGCCAGCCAGTATCCTATAGCAGGAAGGATCCTTACTCAGGGAGACAATACTAGATTCTGAGGCATTCTTACACAATGATCTTTAACAGTGCTGTATAGATTCAGATAATTGCAGTTGTGACCTAAATCTATAATTATATTTTAGTTTCTAAATCCTTCCCGCCAAAATAGGTTCTATTTTATAAGTGGTAGTTTGGAATCGTAATCAGGCATGACTCAGGTTTAGGCAAATATGACATGTTTATTGGAATATTTAAACAGAATACAAAATTTCATACACTCAATTATGATTCAATACTAATTAAAACTTGAGTCAAGAGGTTAACGTATTCTAAACTAAATCTAAGGTCATAAAGCATGCGAAACACAGTAACTGCATATTGGAATAGATAGCAAATGATATGAAGTTAAGCTGAATTCTTTTCTGTAATGCTATTCATTAAACAACATAAACAAACATTCTAATGTTACTCAGTTACTAAAATTCACAATTCTAATCTCATTAAGTTAATCCTGTTACATGCAATATAAAAGGTCTCTTCTAAACAATTCTTCTTACTCTCAAAGGAGGTTAACTTTCTAATTAGAGACTGTCCACAAAGTTCTTTAGAGTACTGTTCTTAAATTTCACAATCACAAACAATCTTCTCTCTTCTAATGAATTTTATACACAAAATAGAGTAATTTCACCTTACTGAATTTTTTCCGTGTCTTTCAGCACCACATATACGTCTGGTTACTTCTTGTCTATTGGCTGTCCATACGGCAATGTAGGGGTTACGTATCTTCATTATTTCTGCCAAAAACGGACTCAATCTCTGCATTTTAGGAACATTTTGATGGGACGTTTCAGCGACGGCTTGATTCTGCTAGGACTGGAAATTTTACCTTCAGCTCTGCGTAGAATCCTTCTCCATTTTCAAGAAAGCCTGCTGTCTGACATCTTATCTTAGCACAGACGCTTCTCCCCCCCCCCCCTTTACATGAACTCCCGCTAACTTCCGAGCCACCAAACAGGAAAACGATACAAGAGACCTCCTTTCGATACGCCGCTCGTCCCCTTATATTCTTCGATAGAGTGCCCTCTTTTTTTCGGAGTCCCCTTTGCACACGGCCCATATCTTTTCACCCCCTTGGGCTCATCCCTTGCTTTTTCCCGACGCTGTTATGCTCTTCTATTCCCAGAATTTGTGTCAATATGCGTTCTGCATATGCTACTGCCGCCAGTTTATGCTGTACATGTGTAGTTTTATGCCTTCCAAGAATTATAATTTAGTAACTATTTGATGACTCACGGTTAATCTATACAGCTTAAGTGAGGCTTAAAATTAAGTCAGATTATCCCTCTTTTAAGATGTAAATAAAATCTTAATATGATCACAATAGCTTAAATATATGGTACATGAAATAAAGAATACAAATTTTATACAAAAAATGAAGAAGTTTCACTTTTGATTTCAGCTGATGTGCAGGTATTTCTCTTTGTTAGTAAGTTTAGTATGTTAGATTCTGAAAGAATGATTTCTTTGCAAGATTCCTTCATTCAGGATCTAACACGCGGTACTTATACAATGCGGTTTTCATATAACGCAGTCTATAAATTGTAGTAACCCTTGTTCAGTGCGGTACTTATACAATGCGGTTTCGATATAACACAGTCTAAAAATTGTAGAAACCCTTTATCTTTTCATATATTTTTCTCCACATGACTTAAAAATCAAATTTTATCTTTGTTAAATTTGCATCTGCCCGTATCGCACGCATGTAGTTATAAGTATCAAATTTATATTAGGAGAAATACCCCTTAGCACGCATGTACATTAATTGTTTACGTATAAAGTATTTATTGTTGAAAATTGTCTTCGTTTGCTGCCAGGAAAGTGCTTTAAAAATCATAAGTGTGTTAATCTGAAGCTGAGCACTTTATTTTCTGGTGAGTTACATACAATATATAATGCTTTTTTATGTAAAAAATTATTTTTATAGTAATGGCCACTTAGAGAACTTTTGCGATATGGTCAAACTGAATTAGTGAATTAATTGATGGAGAAATAGATTGAAATTAGGAGGAACTGGTACAATTAATAGATGACATCGAACCAAATGGCAGGGAAAGTTCTGCTGAAGATTCTAATTGTGATGAATCCATTAAAAAAATTAGCAGGATTAGACTTGGCAAGAAAGTTAGGAAGTTATTTTACGGATAATGATCCCTCAATGGAGCGCTCCAGAAAATTCACTAGACAATTGGATATTTGTTTAGCTCCATATTATGAACTAAATAAAAAATTGCAGCATGGTGGTAAGCAAGGTCTTATTACTGACTTCTTGATACCTAAACTAGCTGAAGTATGCATTGAGAATTATACAAATGATATCCAAGAGATATCAAGTGAATACGATGTCTGACCACTCATAAATATAGAACATCTACAAAATGTTCGTTTTGAAGACAGTGATGACGATTAAAATATGCAGCTTATTTTATTTTGCCTAAAACATTTATGCATTATGTGCAATAAGCTTATAAAATTACAATTTGTAATTTTATAAGTTTATACTATGTATTTGTTTCATAGTTTATATGTTTTCTAAACTTACATGAATTACCTGAATTAAATAAAATATAGTTTGTTGAGAATGTTATTATTGTTTATATAATTAAAAAAAAAAGATTTCGGAACATAAACCTACTTTTTCTATGTGATCTAAGTCTCGCATAATGCGATTTATATAACTTGGCATTTTTATGGAACCTAACATCCGTGTTATACGAGGAGTTACCTGTACTGAACAGCTTCCTCCTACAGTAAGCAATTGTCGTTATGTTGGAAGTTTTTTTTGCACTTGGTTAGACTATTAATTATAAAAAAAAAAAAAAAAAATCAGCTAACGCCTTTTTGTTCTCGTATACGGGAGTAGGCAAGGCCATTTAGCCCTATCTAACTTTTGGAGACTGAGTGGGCAGTCCAATCTCCACTGGTACCAATCAGAGATAGATGACCCAAGGCTATCACTAATTAAGCAGTACACAGTAAAGAGAGACGGCTCAAATGTGCCGCCATCTCGTGGTCCCTAACACATTATATTTAATGTCTGAAAATAATGTGGGTTCTTCGGTTGATTTTCTTGAGTTTACGGGACAAAAAACCCGAGTTTCCAGGAGGAAAAACCCGCTTGCCCGTGCCAGAGATCGACTAACTCGGGAACCGGTCAAAAAAAGGCTTAGAAAAATTTCCTCTGGTCGCCGACTAGACTCGAAACCAAGTCTTCCTTCGTGCGGCCAAGCGCCTTGGTGTGCAAAAACCACATCCACTGAGCTACACAGGCTCTCTATTAATTATATATTTAGTTTAATCCTTTATCCAAGTGTAAGCAAACAAAGTTTGCACCTGTAGTATCTTCAGGACTGTGGCAACTCGTAGCAAAGGTGGACAAACTTCACATCACTTGCCTTAGTATTATCCCATAATGCAAAGCACATCTCCTTGCGGACATGTATAATGCTATGCATTATGGGAAGGGTCACTACCCAGACTGGTTTTGACCTTTATTCAGGTCTCTTCATTGGGAGCCAGACTGAGAGGTGATACTAAGGTTGAAGCAATGCAGAAGTCATATTTACCTATACGAGTTGCCAAAAGGTGTCACACCTTATTATTACCACGTTCGCTGCCACGCTACTTCGGCATAGTTTTGTTCCTGTACACCAAGCAATTTCACTTCTTCAAGGTCAGTACTGGTAATTGACATACGAGTATACTCGTAGTTGGCTTGTGTGGAGCATATACCATCTACGAGTATGCACAGTTTTTCTGCTAGCTCCACACGCCAAGCATTTTCCCTAATTCAAGATCAGTACGGGTAATCTCGTTGCCGACGGTAAGCGTCATACGAGTATACTCGTAGCTGGCTTGTGGTGCTGATATACCAACTACAAGTATACTCGTAGTTGGCAGCGAACGTGTTGAATTACATTGGATTAGAGAAAGATGTTGGAAGGTTTTTCCCACTTGGTTAGACTATAATAAACTTAGTTTAATCCTTTATCCAAGTGTAAGCAAACAAAGTTTGCACCTGAAGTATCTTCAGGACTGGGGCAACTCATAGCAAAGCCAGAGTAATTTAATAATAAGGTGTGACACCTTTTGGCAACTCATATAGGCAAATATGACTTCTGCATTGCTTCAACCTTGGTATCACCTCTGGGTCTGGCCAGGGTGACCACATCTAGTACTTTTGTACTTGATCTAGTACTTTTTATAAATTTTTAGTGTTTTAGTACGTTCACCAACAGATCTAGTACTTTCTTCCTTCCGAATAATAATAACAATAATATAAGAGTTAGACATATGAGTTTAATATTTTTCTCTTCTCCCACCTCCCCATATGTCACATTCAGCGACACAAGCATGATTTCTCTTTTTTCCCTCCCCCTCTCACTGTTCGCTAACCTTCTCTTCCCTCCCCACGATCCCATACTCATGCAGTCTGACTGGCAGTAGCAGATGAAAATATATTCTTCGCTATTCAAACACTTCTTGTGCATTATAAGATCATTACAATGAAAACAAGTGGGAAAATTAAGTATTTTAATATGAGTAACCACCTTTTATTGATGCACGGCATAATTTGGATGCCATTATGTAAAAATTTTGCTCCATGTTTAAAACCTAGCGCACAATACTGTTAACTGTTATGACAAGATGGATGACATTCCCGTGGATTTTTATCCCTTCATCGCTTAGAAACTGATTATGGAGACAAGGATTATGTCTGCCAGTTCCCAACAAGTGGGGAAGTAACTGAACCTTAGCATTGCATTAACAATGGCTACTGCTTGCACATGACAGCTTTATGAGGGAGTGCTTTTATTACTTTGTTGGAAATATCATCAGGTCCTAGGCCTTTTTGTTAAGTTTCCTGATAACAGAATATACTTCTTTAGGGGAAGTTTGACATATATTTTCACAGCTGCTGGAATGGCGAAGTGTGCAACAAATGTGCCGGTGAATTTTTTCAATGAATAGGAAGTCCGCATGCATGTAGTTAGAGCTGCATCATAACTCCAGGGCGTCAGTGAAAACTTCTGCTTTTTCAACCTTATATAGCACACAACAATGGAATTGTCGGGATATTTAAACTGTCAGATGTTTAAAAAATTTCAAACTTTACTAATGAGATACAATCAATGTTGTACGAATTTCAATTCATTTCTCGCAGTTGCAGTTTGATTTAAAGTACTCGTAGGTTGTACAGTGAGTTTTTAAGTCCAGTGTTTTTATTAATTTTATTAAAAAAACTTGTTCAGTTCTTCATCAAAAATATTATTATTTAGATTTTCCCTTTAAACATGGACAAGTGGCAAGAAAAACTTTCTAAATTTAAATTTGATTCTAAATCTCAGGGAAAAAAGTGGAGTGCATCAGTTAGGAAAGTACATAAACGAGCCATTGAAAGTGAAGATCTTGATGCCGGCCCTTCCCACTCACAAGAAAACACTTCTGACACAGGTAATTCAGATAAAAGAGAAAGTGATGCTAGTTATGATTCAGATTTAGGTTTACAAGGTTCTTCTAAAAAGATCAAAAAATCATATAAGCAAAAATTCAAAGAAGACTGGTTGGAGGATCCCATTTTTAAATCATGGATCAGTTCAGGTAAAAGTAAAGGACAAACTGCTTATTGTAAATTTTGTGATAAAAGTATTAATGGTAGCAAAAGTCTAATGATTCGTCATGCAAACACTCCAGAACACAAGCAGAATGTAGAATCTAAAAGAAACACACCAGGTATAATGTCATTGTTTAAATCCAGTCAGAAAAACGAATTAAAGAGGCGGAATTAAGATTATGGGCGTATGTTGCAGAACACAATCTGCCTTTGAGGCTTATGGATATTCTTCCAACTCTATTGAAAACAATTGCCCCTGATAGTGAAATTGCTAAGAAAATACAGTGTGGATGCACTAAATTGTAAACTGTCTTATAAAAATTGTTTTGGCTGTAGATTCACTCAATGTGCAAATCAGACTGTTTTTTCAGTATAATGCCACTTGCTGTTAATTTTCCTAATGTTATTGAAGAAAATAGTTATGAAGACCTTGATAGAGAATGGCAACTATTGAAGATTATAGAAGCATTGAAAAAAGGTCAAGAATTCATGGTTTTTTGGAATAAAGTTTATGAAATGAAAAATGCGGTAGGAGAAAAAATGTTTCCTAATTTAACATTAGTTAAAGCTGTACTGTGCCTCTCTCATTCATCAGCAGAAACTGAAAGAATATTTTCAGCAATGACAATAAATAAAAATAAAATAAATCAACTACAAACTCCCTTGATGAATGGACTCGTTTTGATAAACGAAAAATTGAAACATTCATCAGCTACAGACTTTATTATTTCTGAAGAGTTAATTAATTTAGCAAAATCTGTTAAAAATAATGAATAAATACTTCTAGTGTGAGTTGTAACCCCTGTATATATATATATAAATAGCATATTAAATAACTGAAAATTTTAACGTTACATTATTTACATAAAATGTTACATAAAAATCTGGTGTTTTTTTTTGTTTTTTTTTTTTCTGATTTAGTAGCTTTTTCCTGCATAAGTTGGTGCAAAATTTTTTTGCTGGGTGGTCACCCTGGGTCTGGCTCCCACTGAAGAGACCTCAATAAAGGTCGAAACCGGTCTGGGTAGTTACCCCTTTCCATAATGCATAGCATTATACATGTCTGCAAGAAGATGTGCTTTGTATTATGGGATACTAAGGCAAGTGATGTGAAGTTTGTCCACCTTTGCTACGAGTTTCCCCCAGTCCTGAAGATACTTCAGGTACAAACAGTGGGAGCCAGACACAGAGGTGATACCAAGGTAGAAGCATTGCAGAAATCATTTTTACCTATACGAGCTGCCAAAAGGTGTCACACTTTGCTTACACTTGGATAAAAGGATTAAACTAAATATATAATTTATAGTCTAACCAAGTGGGGGAAAAAAAAAAACTTCTAATATCGTTCTCTAATCCAGAGTAATTTAATAATAAGGTGTGACACCTTTTGGCAATTTGTATAGGTAAATATGACTTCTGCATTGCTTCAACCTTGGTATCACCTCTGGGTCTGGCTCCCACCGAAGAGACCTCAATAAAGGTTGAAACCGGTCTGGGTAGTGACCCTTCCCGTAATGCTTAACATTATACATGTCCGCAAGGAGATGTGCTTTACATTATGGGATAATACTAAGGCAAGTGATGTGAAGTTTGTCCACCTTTGTTACGAGTTTCCCCCAGTCCTGAAGATACTTCAGGCGCATACTTTGTTTGCTTACACTTGGATAAAGGATTCAACTAAATATATAATTTATGTCTTTATGTTGATGATTTCATAATATATTGTTACTCCTGCAATATGCTGGTCATTGAAAGACAACTTCAAAAAGCAATTGATCATGTCTTTTCATGGGTTCTTTGTTATGAGTTTAGGTTATATGCTGGAAAAAAAAACCCATCTGTGTACACTTCTGCCAAAAATGCACTCTCCAGCTCTTCACCAGATACCACGTGATTGCAGTAACTATACAGCAGAATTGCATGCCATTGAGCTCTCACTTGTGTATATCAAAGAAATCTCCTACCAGAAGTGTATAATTTATAGAGACTCTTTGCGTTCTTGACATGCTATCTCCTTTCCACTATATAATCCACATCCAGTGCTTGCACTTCTTCAATTCTTGCACAAAATAAAGACCCTTAATTTTTATGGATTCCCAGCCACATTGGAATTAAGGGAAATGACATGCAGATTCAGCTGCTAGATCAACTGATATTTTTTCAACCTACTGTTTGACAGTCCCTTATGTTAACCACACACACACACACACAGGTTATAAAAGATATTGCACAATGGCAGGAATCACTGATGAACAAACTACATGAGATAAAGCCTGACATTAAGCACTGCAATTCTTGTCAATGTAGGAACAGAAGAGAGGAAGTTGTTCTTGCTAGGCTCAGCATAGATCAGTCATCTCACACATTCTTATTTACTGAGGACTGATGACCCACCTGTGTGTGTGTGGGAAATGCAACACCTGCCTTACCATTATTCATATTCTAGTAGCATGTGAGTGCTTCACACAAGAGAGAGATTAAATTTTTACTTATCTTGCTGATCTCTATATACTCAGCCAGATATTATTAGATTCAGACAGATTGCACGACATTTTTAGATTTTTTAAAAAAAATTAATTTATTCAGAGACATTTGATTATGGATTTGTATTGATGCAGATACTACATTATAAATACTAAACTTTGTACATTTTATTTACTCATTTATGTTCTAACAACTTCGTGCATATATTTTATATTATTCACTTTTTATCTCCTCATAATTTTATTTATTTACCCACCTACCAATACCCTGTATACTGCTATAACTTGTGTTCTGGCATAATATGACCCTTGCTGTCTTTGCTCCATAAAACTTTAAATCAATGAATCTATCTCATCATCATCATCGTCATTATGCAGTGTAATGGGAGTGCTGTGCTCTCTCTATTACATACATCAGGTTAGATCTTAGTGAAGTGACTGCTCATAATGAAATATTGTTATATTAGTCCTGGTTTTATGTTATGATCAACATTTGTGATAATATGTTAATGCATGCAGTTAATACTTTCCTCATAGTCTGTTCAGTTGTGTGAATTCACAAGCTGCTTGATTCTTTCTGGAAGAAAAAAAATTGCTACATTAAAGTTGTTCTCATGTAAGATTCTTATTTTGTAATTTTTTTAATATTTGAATTTATTTTAGTTTGATCCTGCTGTACAAAGATATATGGCTATGCGCAGTACACAGTACAAATACTGGAGGCCAAATTGGAGTGGATTTGCTACTTACATTTTAACAACTATACTACCAATTGCAGCATTTACATATGCTTTTAAAATAAGACGGGTGAGTTTGTTTCTGAGCTTTTCCAAATAATATAGAATAAACTGAAGAAATTAGCTTCTTATATAATCTTTTTCAATTTTGTTGAAAGATTTTATGTTTGAAATATTTTTTAGATCTTTTATGTGATAATTTTCCATAAAGATATTCTGATTTTGCTGTCTGTTATTCTTATTAACACCAGATCTCCATGGAGTCAAAAGAGTCATTGCAGGAGACAAATACTGTTACACACAAACCCATCTAACCATGCTTCAAACTAATTCAACGTATCTGCATTCACCGCAATATGAGACAATGCATTTCACTCTCCATGCAAAGAACCCGCTTCTTATGCCCCTGCTTATACCCTCCTTATATGGTTTAACAGAAAATAAAAAAGATGAGATAGATGCTATGAGTGAGATCGCGTTGTTGAGCGGAGCGATACAAAGAGCAAAGCAGCAGCTAGCATGTATGAACAAAAGTCTACTGAGTGTACCAGCCAATAATAAAAAGTATGATAGGAAAAATAAGAGTATAGGTGTGAACTTAAACAAAATGAAGGAGAGAGTGCTGTATGGAGATTCGTTAGTACGAGGTGTGTTAGTAGAGGATTTGACAAAATCATACCAACTTGGTGCGACCATCAGGGACGTAACTGAGTCTATTAGAGAACAAAAGGAAAGGGTGAAAGAAATTATTGTTGTGGCAGGCATGAATGATTTGAAAGGAGATAAAATGGAAATGATAGAGGACCTGAATGAATTGTTTGAGGTAGCAAAAGAAAAGAGTGAGAGAGTTAGGATGATTAGTCTTTGGCTGCGGTATGACAGTGAAGTGTTTAAAAGGAGGGCCATAATTGCAAATGACTTTATGCGTGGGTTATGTATGACGTGTGGAGTGAGTTCGATGGGCGAAAGGATCTATATAAGATGGATAGCTTGCATTTGAATGGATTCGGTGTAAGGAGACTTGAAAAAGTGTTGTTGAATGAAGTGGATGTGCAGAATCAGGGAAACTAGATTTATTAAGGTGGGGGGAGAGTAGATATGCAGACCTTAGGGAGGCAGTTGAGTGTATGAATGAGTATAATATGCCCAAGCGCATAAGGACAACAAATCAGAATGGGATAGTTAGTATAAGGCATCAAGGTAGGGATGGGGCTAATGGGGGTCTGAAATTCATGTACACTAATGCTAGGAGTATTAGGAACAAGAAGGAAGAATTTTTGGCCATGATTGGCACTTCCAGACCACAGGTTATTGGCATTACTGAAACATGGCTGACTGTAGATGATATAGCTAGTGGGATTGAATGTGATTGGTATAGTGTGTTCAGGAATGACAGAGAGAATAAAATGGGGGGAGGAGTATTGTTGATGATAGCTGATGAGCTGCAGCCAAGGAGAATAGAAGTTGAATTGCAGGATAGAGAAAAGAGCACATTTGAGGCCATTTGGTGTGAGATTGTGGCTAGCGGAACAAAATATACAATTGGGTGCTGCTATAGACCAGGTGATGGAAAAGATGGTGGAGATAGTATGCACAAGCAAATAGAAGAAATGAGTGGAAGGAGGGTGATATTTATGGGAGATTTCAACTATGGTTGCATTGATTGGAGTGAGGAGAGGACACACGGGAGGAAGGAATTGGATTTTATGTGGTTATTAAGGGATAACTATCTGCGACAGCATGTAATGGAAAATACTAGGGGTCAGAGAGTGCTTGACCTAGTAATTGCATCTGAGGAATTGGCTGTAACAAATATGATCACATTGCTACCAATTGGTGAGAGTGATCATAGGGTCTTGACTTGGGAGATGACTAAAGGTGTGGAATTTACAATTAAGACGGTGCATGTGGAATTATCGGGCTGGTAATTATGACAAGCTTAGGAGTTTGATTAGTTCAGTGCCATGGCATGTACAACTGCAAGGGCTAGAAGTTGATAGTGCATGGGAGGCAGTTAAGAAGTGTTTGCATGAAGCAATGGCTGACTGTATACCTAGAATCCAAATAATAAATCAAGTATGGGTTAAATGGATGAATAACACCATTAAGCTTGAGCTGCAAAAAAAGAAACAACTATGGGGGGAATTTAAGAAGAAAGGTGACTGGCAGGCACATGAACGGTATAAAGTGCAGGCCAGAAAGGTAATGAGTGTGGTAAGAAAAGCAAAAAAGGATTATGAAAGAACATTGGCCATGCAGGCTAAAGAGAATCCTAAACAGTTTTTTCGATATGTTGTAAGTAAAAGAAAAAATGTATATGGCAGAATGATTTTAAAGAATGCCGATGGTAGAGAGGTAACTGAATCAGTTGATATAGTTGAGTTACTGAGTGAGCACTTTGCAAGAATATATCATCCAGGCAGTGGCATTGCAGAAATGAATGAACCAATAGATTATATGAGAATTGTGGTGAATGAAGTGGAGGTGAGTAGTCTATTGCATAACCTCAGTGTCAATACATCTGTGGGATTGGATGGTATACTAGCTCGTGTCGTACGTGAAGCGGCTAAAGAATTGTCAGTACCCTTGACCATTTTGTTTAATTTGAATCTTGGGTCTGGGTAAGTCCCAAGGGGGTGGAAAGGGAGGAAAATAGTTCCACTGCATAAAGGAGGCTCCAAGCCTGCTGTTGTAAATTACCAACCGATTAGCATATCAGGAATCGTTGTCAAGGTCTTGGAGAAATTAGTCAAGAAAAGAATACACGATTGGATAGATGAAAATGGGATATTGTATGGGGACAACATGGTTTTGTGAAAGGTAGATCATGCCTCAGTAACTTGCTCACGTTTGGATAAGGATGAGGAATTTGGATAAGGATAATGGGTTTACAGTGATTCTACTGGACCTTGCAAAGGCTTTTGACAGGATACCACATGGAACTCTAATCAGTAAACTGGAGCAGATGGGGATGGATATAGGGTTGGTGAGATGGATAGGAGGGTGGTTGATAGAGTGATACTAGAGAGTGGTTTATTGAGGAGTTGAGTCCAAAAGATGGCTTGTGACTAGTGGTGTGCTGCAGAGCTCTGTTCTTGGACCACTACTTTTCAATTTGTTCATCAATGATATAGGAAAGGATCTGAGAGGAAGTGTTCACTTGTTTGCTGATGATGCAAAGTTGGGTAGAGTAATTGTGAGTCTACAGGATGTCAAAATTTTACAGGATGATTTGGATAGTTTGGAGGTCTGGGCTAAGGAGAATGGATGTCAATTTAATGTGGCAAAATATAAGGTTATGCATTTTGGGGTGAAAAGAATAGCAGCAGTATATCACATTGGTGGAACCATACTCCAGGAGATTGAAAAGGCCAGGGATTTGGGAGTGTTGGTGGATAGGGAATTGAAGTTTAGGGAGCACATTGCAAAAGTGGCTAAATCAGCTCATCAAATCACTTGGCTTCTGAAAAATACTTTAACAAGCAGAGACAAACAAGTTATTGTTCCTCTGTATCAAGCCTTGATAAGACCCCGTCTAGACTACTGTGCCCAGATATGGGTGCCAGGGTTTCATCTTGATGGGGAGGAGGTGGAGAGGATCCAGAGACGAGTGACCAAGATGATAGCAGGTCTGTGGAATGAATCTTATGAGAACCGGTTGAAGATTTGTGGGTTGCAAAAATTGGTCGATAGGCGGAAAATGGGTGATATGATTGAGACATTCAAATTACTGAAGGGTTTCTATAAGATTAATCCAGAAGATATTTTTGAGAATAGGACTGGTGGTGGGGACTAGAGGCCATACATGGAAGCTGGGGAGCTAGGTTTTTTACTTGGAGAGTGGTGAATGAGTGGAATAAGTTGTCAGAGTGTCTGTTGTGGGTGCTACAACCGTGAATGAGTTCAAGGCGAGGTATGATAAATACTGTGTGAATGTCGAATAGTTGTTCTTGACATGATGTTAGGGCCTCCCTCGATGAGTCTGTGGACTCCATGGAGTTGCCCGGGATAATAATAATAATATAGCTTCCAGGTATGCCCCTATTCTACTCTCCTCTCCCATTGTATAAAAAACCTCTTCCATATGAACTTGGTAAAAACCATTTACCAACTTAAATGTCTTAATCATATCCCCTCTCTTCCTCCTGTTCACAAGGTTTTGCAAACTGCATTCCTTCAATCCATCCTCATATCCCACATTCCAAAGACTAGTTACCATCTTAGTCAGTCTTCTCTGGACCCTTTCCAATATATTCTCACCACCAGGAAAGCCAGGGAACCAAATGTATGCACAATACGAGGCGTGATCAGAGCCTTATACAATGGAACCAGAACTTCTTTATATCTGCAAGTTAAGTTCCTCAGTATCATTGTTGTAATTACACAGTGGTGTGCGTGCATTTTTAAATGCAACTGCCATCTGCAAAACATAAACCTATAATGCATTAGTACCATGGTTTGCTTTTCTATTTTTATTAATTATATATCTTTCTTGTATTTTTTATTTATTTTTTGTACCATCCAGAAACACTTCTCTTGAGCTCAAGTATGGACTTCTTCAAGCCATTTCAATTTTGTTGAAATATTAAAAAAATGTTTTTGATCTTTTGTGTGATAAACTTCCTTAAAGATATTCTGATTTTGCTGTCTATTATTATTATTATTATTAACACTAGACCTCCATGGAATCAAAAGACTTGTTGCAGGAGTCTTGTGAGTCCCACAATGAGTCTTTTGAGATCACTGCCCTTCCTCCAGTAAGTCAGGACAGTGATTTCACTAGGTGATGAAATTCACCTCTCACCTTAAGACAATCATAAACATCAGTATCCATGTTGGGATTCAGTATTTCAAGTTGTCAAGTGGTTCACATATTCACCCTGCAGCCTGTTGGTGCAGAGTGAATATGTGAACCACTTGACCAACCAGGCTGCTCTCCTAGTGCCACCAGCCATTCTTAGTTTTGATTTCTTTTATTTAATTTTTGATTTTCTCCAATTCGACCTTATAAATAGCTATGTCATCTTCTTCAGAGATTTTAATGTTCACAATTCCAGCTAACTTTCCTTTTTTAAATGCATTGATCCACCAGGTTGACATGCTTAACTACTCTCCAAACATTCTAGATCCCCTTCATCACTAATGAATTTTCTACCTACTTTGTGGATCTTTTTTATCCTGGCAGGCAATTCAGATCACAGTATGGTGGTTCCATGGAGTATCAATCACAGAGCCATTCTCATCTATATGCTATTTGTGTTATAAGAACGAGAAGTGAAATCATCTTTGCAATTTCTGTGCCTCATTTCCTTAGTTGTTTTCAGTCTTGTAATCCAAATATTGTACTGAATGCATCACTGAAAATAATACTTATTGGTATGGAAATATGAATTTTTTCAAGCCATTTTAATTTTGTTGAAAGATTTCATGTTGAAATATTTTAAAAATATGTTTTAGATCTTTTGTGTGATAATCTTCCATAAAGATATTCTGATTTTTCTGCTTGTTATTATTACTAATACTTAGACCTCCGTGGAGTCAAAAGTTTTATGAGATATTCTATTCATTCTCCATTCCACTATAAATATAATCATCAGCATCAAATTCCTCAAAGTACCCTCAAGGGTGCACAGGATACTACTATCATAGTATTTTAATACTACCATAGTATCATAGTACATGAAAAGTTTACATTATTATTGAATTTCTTTTATCAATTTTCCTCCAGATTAGTTTATCTGCCAAGACTCCAGTATTGTCAGAAGACCCTTTTTACTGCATCAATCTATCTGGATTGATTACTTTGTGTCTTTTTCTTGCCATCACACACTTTTTTTTTTTTTGCTAACCTTTCTTCTCTCTCTCTCTCTCTCATGCTGATCAAATGTAACCATACCACCTCAGATTAGCTCTGCTTACACATTCTTGAATGCTAACAATGTCAAGTTCCTTCTTCATATCTTCATTTTTAATGTGATTCTATAATTGTTGCTATTAGTTCACTCCAATAATTTTTCTCAGAACTCTCATATTATCTGTGATATCCAGTCTTTGTGAAGTGTTTTATTTCTAACCCAGCTCTCAGATCCATAAATTAAATTTGGTTTGAACACTCTTGTATACAAGTAGTTTCAGTGTATAAATTTATTCATTTGACTTCCTACTATAACAGCCTTTGCTAATTCTGTTGTCTATTTCCATATTCAATTTGATACCTTCACTAAAATGTGTGCCTAAATGGCTGAAATATATGTTCTGTTGGTTTCCTATTCAAGATACAATGATGTTTTCAGTGTTCCTGAAAATTTTCATAGTCTGTCTTTTTATTACTGATTTTTCATACCAAATTTGTAAAAGCATTATTCAATTTAGTTAGAGAATATTGCAGACTTGTACTGGAGTTATTTAAGAGTGACATTATCTGCATAAAGCAAAGAACTAAGTTTGATATCAGGCCTAATGCCACTTCTAGTGTAATTCATAAGGATGGTGAATAATAGTGGAAATAATGTGTATCATTGTCTTCTGCCTAATTTTATATCATACCATCTTCTTGTGTCTCCTTCATTTCTAATTGCTAACCTACAACTTAATTATAGGCTATGCATTGCTCTGTGTAAGCATGCTATTTAAACAATATACTTGTAGTGGTTTGAATGGCTTAAATATATGCCTTTTCCAGAACCACCAAACTTAAATACAGATCCCTGTTATGTTCCCATGATTTCTCAACTATTTGTATTCAAGAGAAAATCTGATCCTGACAATGTTATGCCTGAGTCCAGCTTGTTCTTCAAGTTTCATTTTTCACTGTTTATCTTTGCCTCTTCTGAAGTATGGTTGCATAAATCTTACTTGAAACCATTCAAGAGAAGTTCCTCTGTAATTCTCACATTTTTTTTTTTTTTTAATAAGTGGATACTGTGAATGCTCTACTCCAGTTGTCTGATCATGACAACTGAATGAGAAGGCGGCAAGTTGTGAATTGCTATCTACAAACCCATTAACCAAATTCACAACTTGCTGCCTACTCCAAAAGACAAACTCTCACCAAAGATGCTACCTAGCATATACCAAGTATCATGTTCGTGTAACTTGTCTCACTATAGACAAACAGGAAGATCTGTGAATAAACGTATCTCTGAACATTAAGATCACATCCACCTTATCAAATCTCACAAATCTAGCCTTGCCCAACATGGAATAAAAATGTTAACCACAGGATCCAATGGCAAAATGCCAAGTTACTACATAGATACACATTTAAAAATGAACGGTTATATAAAGAAAGTGCTGAAGCCTTACTTCATAGAACTAATCTTAATCGAAAAGACTGTTTCACTATTCCAAAAGTTTGGGAAATTGTTATACCCATTTGTATTCAATATTTTATTTGCTATATTTTAATTTAAGTAATTTTAATTTCAGTCCAGTAGTTTTTAATCCACGAACATGCGACTGTATACATGAGAGATTCCAGTTTAAGCATGCACACTACTGTTTCTTGAATTCAGTTCCTATTGTTGTTCATTAGTTATACTAATGATGTCTTATGATACATAAGATGAAATATTTACATAATAAAAAAGTTATTTACGTGGCATACATGTTATTCTATAGTTTTGATAAGAGATGTTCATCTGGCATCTGCCATACCCTTCCATTTGCTTGGTAGAGGTGTAGCGTGATTCATCGCTCCATAACACAGCTTTCCAAGCTTCCATGTCCCACTGTACACACTTTATGCACCACCGACCACTGTGCTTCATGTAGGTTAAGGTAATGTGGGGCTTGCATATTGTGCTTCTACCATGAAAACCCATGTTGTGAGCTTTGGTTCTGAATGTTTTTGTGTAGATTCATGCTCCAGTCAATGCTCAGAACTCCTCATTCAACGTATTGACCAACGAATAGCGGTTTACATATTATTCTTCATAGCACCCTACAGTCAGGTTCACTGAGTGTATTAAGTCCTCCACTGTGAGTAACACTTGCAGCTGGCTCTCTGTGCTTCCATCTCAATATAGCATCACTGATTATTGACCCGGAATGGCCCAATTTTTTCAGTTATTTGCCAAACAGATAGGCCTTCAACATGGCATCCTATCACAATACCTCTTTCAAACTCTGTCAGTTCCTTTTTTGTAGCCATTTCACTCAGACACAGTTATACTGACTTGGGAGCATCATATTCTTCCAGTTTATACTGGCTTCAAACACGTGACTCATTACATGGCATGATATACCTTGCTAATTGGGGGGGGGGGTGACTTTTTTTTTCAAGTAATGCATGTATATTTAACTTTAAAATGAGAACTCTTTGCTCTTACTCAATTCAAAAAAAAAAAAAAACATGTACACACACAACACAAGTATATAGACTTTATCTGTTTGTGAGTATATGACTAAGAGCTTATAAGGCAGGACACTGGAGTAAGATGATAACATTTGATTTATGCAGGAGGAGTGGTGTGGATGTTTGGAGTGAGTTTGATGAGTAATCTGATTTTCCCTTTTCAGTCATTTCCGACCGTAGGTGACTTTGTAGGGATTGCCCACAAAGTATTCCTGGTGAGATTGTTACAGGGTAGTTCACCATTGCTTCCCCCCCCCCCATTTTATCTGGGCTCGGGACCGGCATATGGCTGGGATGTATTCATGACTGTAACCACGTGTGTTCACAGAGCTGGTTTGCCTGTTCTGGGGGATGAAAAACCCAAGTTTCCGGGTGAAAAAACCCCCCTACCTCCGTATGAGACTGGCTAACTCACTTTTAGTCGAAAGAGACTAGATAAAGGTTTCTCGCGTCACTGACGGGAATCGAACCCAGGTCTTTCCGACCGAAGGGCTTCGTCTATACTGAATGAGCTATGGAGGCTCTCTTTGATGGGTGAAAGGACCTATACAAGAAGGATGGTTTGCATCTGAATGGATTTGGTGTTCATAGTCTGGAAAAAGTATTGTTGAATGAAGTGAAGGTGGATATGCAAAATCAGGGAAACTAGAACTTTTATGGGGGAAACTATTGACTGGACATTCAGGCATCAGTAAGGCAGTTGAGCATAAGAATTGCATAAAATGCCTAAGTTAGTACCACTGGTAACAAACTAGTGGGATGGTTAATATAAAGTATCAGCATAGTGATGGGGCTAAGGGACTTTAGCACTTTTTGTACACTAATGCCAGGAGCAATCAGAACAAGCAGGGGAAATTTTTGGCATTGGTTAGTTCATCCTGGCCAAAGATTATTGGCATTAGTGAGACATGACTGACAGAAGATGACATAGCTAGTGGGATAGAATCTGAAGGGTATAGTGTGTTGAAGGAGGATAGAGAAAAGTGGGGGGGGGGATGGGTGTTATTGATGATAGCCGATGAACTGCAGCCAAAGAGAATAGAAATTCAATTGTATGCCAGTGAAAATAGCACATTTGAGGCTATCTGGTGTGAGATAGAGGCCAGCAGCATAAAAACGTACAGTTGGATGCTGCTACGGACGACCAGGGGATGGAAAAAATGATGGGGATAGTATGCATAGGCAAATAAGCTCAAATGAGTGGAGGGTGGGTTATTATTATGGAGGATATAACTATGGAAACAGAGATTGGAAAGAGGAGAGGACAACGCATTGGAGGAAGGAAATGCAATTTATGCAGTTACTAAGGAATAATTACCTGAGACAGTAAGTGATGGAATATACCAGGGGTTTGAGAGTGCTTGATCTAGTAATTGCATCTGAGAATTTGTCTATAAGATTGTTAATCATACAAAATGGTTAGAACACATCTAATACAGGTAGTGCACAGCAGTGTACCATTTGTTAGATGAATAAATAAGATAGGAGTAAAATTGAAAAATGTATATGGCAGAATGATTCAATATTCATCAGTATTCATTCAATTTTAATGAATACTGATGGTAGGTGGGGGGATAACTGAATCAGTTGAAATAGTAGAATTACTAAATGAACACTTTGCAGGAGTATATCATTGATATTGCAGGAACGAGAAAGCCAAAGGCTTATGTGGGACCTGAAGTAAATGAAATGGAAGGATATAGCATATTACAGAACCTTAATGTGAAAATAGTTGTCAGATTAGATGGTATACCAGCTCAAGTTTTATGTGAAGCAATGAAGGAATTGTTAGTACCCTTGACTATATTATTTAATCTAAATCTCAGCTCTGGGTTAGTCCTGAGGAGTTGAAAAAAAGGGTAAAATAATTCCATTGCATAAAGGAGGCTCCAAGATTGATGTAGCGAATTACCAACTGATCAGCATATCAGAAGTTATTCTCAAAGTATTGGAAAAGTTTATCAAGAGCAAAATACAGGAATGGATAGATGGAAATTGGATACTGTATGGGGGGGGGAGAGCATGGTTTTATGAAGGGTTAGGTCATGTCTCTGTAACTTGCTCATGTTTTATAATACAATGACAGCTGAATTGGATAAAGGTAGTGGGTTTACAGTGATACTGCTGAACTTTGCAAAGGCCTCTGACAGGATACCACATGGAATTGTAATTAGCAAACTGTAGCCCATGGAGATGGATATAAGATTGGTGAGATGGATTTGGAGGGTGGTTGATGGTGAGATATCAGAGAGTAGTTTGTTCAAGAGTGTTCAGAAGAAAGCCTCTGACTAGTGGCATGTTCTAGGGGTTCTGTTCTAGGATTGCTACCGTTTAATTTATACACTAACGATATTGGAAAGGATACGAATGGAACTGTTCAGTTATTTGCCAATGATGCAAAGTTGGGTAGAGCAATATTTAATACAGATGATGTCAAAATTTTGCAGGATAACTTAGAGAGATTGGCAAACTGGGCATAGGAGAATGCATGTCAGTTTAATGTGGCAGTTAGAGGTTATGCAATTTGGGGTGAGAAGATTACCAGCTGTATACCACATTGGTGAAACTATTCCAGGAAATTGACAAAGCCAGAGGAGTGTTAGTGGATAGTGAATTAAAGTTTAGGGGGCACATAGCAAAAGATGCTAAAGCAGCTCATCAGATTACTTGGTTATTGAAAAATACTTTGACGAACAGAGACAAGCAGGTTATTGTTCCTCTTTATTGAGCCTTGATAAGACTCCATCTTGACTACCGCATGTAGAACTGGCTGTCAGAATTTCTTGGTGATGAGGAGAAGGTGGAGATTATCCATAGGTGAGTGACGAAGATGGTAGCAGGTCCATGGAATGAACCTTATGAGAACAGGTTGAAGATTTGTGGGTTACAGAAATTGGTTGATAGATGAAAAAGGGATGATATAATTGAGACATACAAAATTACTGAGGGGTTATTACAAGATTAACAGAGGAAATTTTTTAGAACAGGTCTGGGGTGGAAGAACTAGGGGCCATTCATGGAAACTGAGTAAGGGTGTAGTTAGCAAGGATGTTAGAACTAGGTTTCTTGCTTGGAGAGTAGTGAATGAGTGGAATAGGTTGCTAATCTGTTGTGGGTGCCATGACTGCGAATGAGTTCAAAGCAAAGTATGATAGATACTGTGCAAATGTTGTATAGTTCTTGACATGATGTTTAGGGCCTCCCTCGATGAGTCTAAGGGCTCCTTGGAGTAGCCTGTAATAATAATAATATAACACACACACACACACACACATGAAGGGTGCTAAAAAGTTCTGATAAACACCTAAAACAAAAATGATGTTAAAGCAACTGATATGATCTCAAGAAAGAACATACAAGAATATAAGAGCATAAGTTACCATAACTCTGCTATTAGTTTGTTCTTTCTTGTGGTTATCAGTTGCTTTAATATCATTTTTGTTATAGGTGTTTATCGGAATTTTTCAGCCCACTTCCCATATGTTTAAGTACTTCATTTAAATAAAAACAGTGTTGGGTTGCATCATTTCACTTGACTTTCAGCAATAGTTTTCCTAACTTTAAATTTACTTAAAAAATCCAGAAAAGGACATTTTTAAGCAAATTTGTTTGCCAAGTGCAATGCGAGATATCATTATGAGGAATATTAACTATAGCAACCATTGTGATTGAGATGTCAGTCACCCCTCAGTTGGTGAGAGTGACCACATAGTTCTGACATAAACAATGAATAGGTATGCAAATTATCAAGGCAGAAGGAATTCATTATGGAATTATGAGGGAGGCAACTATGACAGATTTAAAAGTCAGCTGGAGCAGTGCAAAGGATGAAAGCATTTGAAGGAAGAAAGGTTAGTAGTGTATCGGAGCAACTTGGAAAAATTTGTTAATATCAATAGCTGATTCTATGCCCTGAGTGAAGAAGATAAAGCTGTTTTGGAAGAAAATTGATGACCAACGAAATCAAACAGGAATTCACATGAAAAAGAGGTTATGGAAGGCATATAAAAAGAGTGGATGCAGAATAGTTGTATGAGGAACGTAAGGCTCATGTTAGTAAGGAGAGAATAACTGACTGTGAGAGGAGACATGCTGCAATCCAAGGAATTTTTTTGCTATGTGACCAGTAGGAAGAAGAATGATTGTGGATGTATTTCCTTATTGGATGAAGATAGAAGTCTGGTAACAAAGGTGAATGCTTGAGCTATTTAATGATCACTTAATTAGGGTGTTCCATCCTGATAAAGCAGGCTTTCTTCCTAGAGGGACATGGAGGGATGTGGGATTAGAAGTGAATGAAGATGATGTATTCCGAATACTCGGCATATTAAATGTCAGAAAGGCAGTGAATCTAATGGGAT
This sequence comes from Typopeltis vanoorti, assembly GCF_054136105.1. Classification (NCBI taxonomy): domain Eukaryota; kingdom Metazoa; phylum Arthropoda; class Arachnida; order Uropygi; family Thelyphonidae; genus Typopeltis; species Typopeltis vanoorti. The sequence continues at coordinate 138,008,887 of NC_143556.1, forward strand.
TTTGCCAGGTGATTTAAGGGAATGTGCTAAGGAACTGATAATGCCATTAGCTTGGCTGTTTAATGAAAGTCTTGCAATGGGATGAGGTTCCTGAGGAATGGAAGAAGGATAAGATAGTGGCATTGCATAAGTGTAATGGTACAATGGAGATATCAAACTATAGATCAGTTTATATTTCTTCTGTGCTGGTTAAGATTTTAGAGAAATTGGTTGGAACTTGTATACAGAATTGGGTAAATGAGGGCAATATTATGTATTCAGGCTAGCATGGATTTGTTAACCTCCCAACCAGCCAAAGGATGAAATACTCAGACACATCAGGATTTTTCATGGATGGAAACATTATCAGCATTCTGCCTTTCATCATGTAATTACACTCCTCTGCCCTTAACAGTGATGGGGGATTGACGCTAAAATAGTGACCTTTGTGTCACTTGACTTGAAGTATATTATGTTGCCTGAAATTTCCTTCATTGTCCTTCAATATTTGAACTTTTTCTGGCAAAATTTATTTTTTCTGTTCCCAAAGATAAAAACGAATTTCTCATGTGTGAAAATAAATAATCAATCCTCCTGAAATGATCACAGATCATTCTTTGCAATGAATTTATTTAGTTGTAGTAAATTTGCTGTCTTTTATTTTTCAAATCATTGCAATGAAACAAGACCATTTATGTTCTTTCATTTTATTGACAATATTGCAGAAATTATTTTTGTGTAATTTTCATATGCTTGCATTGAATATCATTATCTTGGATCACTTGGGAATTTACCCAAGAAGTTTATGAGTGTTTCATTCAGAAAAGGTTATGTGCTGAACTACAAAGCAGGAAATTATGACCGCCTGAGGAGTATACTGGGTGGATGAGAAGGATATTGATGCTGCATGGGAAATGTTTAAAAAAATACTTAATTGATGTCATATCAGAATGTGTCTCTAGACTTCGAAGAATAAATAGGGTAGGAGTGAAATGGATGTGTAATCTAATTACGCAAGAGATTTGTAAGAAAAAGATGAAGGAATACCGTGTGCATAAGGATGATGTTAGTTATGATAAGCAGCAGGCCAGAAGAGTTACAAGTGTTGTACAGAAAACTGAGTATGTAAAGAAACTGGCTCTGCAAGCTAAAGACAATCCACAAGAATTCTATTGTTATGCTGCAAGTAAAAGAAAGAATGAATTTGAAAGAATAACTCTACTGAATGCGGGTGACTATTGCAGAAGTGATTGTTCAACTAATGAGTAGCCATTTTCTAAACGCTATCAACCTGGTATATGCAACTTGAACTCACTGCTACCTCTTTACTGTATGAGGAAACTTGTGTATGAGGAGGAATTGCGAGAGCTGTTGCACAAACTGAATAAGAATTCTGCAACAGGAACTGATGGGATATCAGCATAGATGCTAAAAGAGTGTTCAGCTGAACTGGCCTTTGACTAGACTATATAATTTCAGTCTCAGGACGTAGAAAATTCCACAGGAGTGCAAAAAAAAAATGTGTGGTAATCCAGTGCACTATAATCTCAGTGCACCAGGATGGTGCAAAGACTGATGTATCTGACTATTGATCAATCAGTATCTCAGGAGTGGTGGTGAAGATTTTGGAAAAATTGCTTAGGGCTTACATTCAGAAATGGGTTGACAGAGAATCTCTACTTTCCAGTGAACAGCATGAGTTTATAAAGGGAAGACTATTTTTTTAGCAACTTGCTCACATTCTATAATAATGTTACCACAGAGTTAGACAAGGGGGAATGGATACACCATGATACTTTTGAATTTTTCTAAGGCTTTTGACAGAATGCAGCATGGAGGACTTGATTAAATTGGAGAATATGGGATTGGAATGTAAACTATTGGCATGGATAAGAAGATGGCTAACAGAATAGGTTAGAATAATATACAGAAAGTATATATACAGCTAATTCTCTTTTTACATGGCTCTTTTTTACATGAATTTGAAATAACATGGTTTAGAAAACAAATGCAATTCTATTTTTACACAGTATATTTTGATTTAACATGGTTCAAATGGCACTTGTTTTTAAAATTTCTGCTTGAATTCAGTTCTGTTAAAAAGGGTATTTCCATTATAATTATAATTTCCTAGAACTTAAACTTGAATTTTGGGGAACCCCTCGATATTTTAAATATCAGGGATTATTCTATGCTACAGAATGTAGACAATTGTGGCAACAACAAAAAAATCAATTTTTGTAATTACAATTCCCTGAAGGTAAGCCGATAGATTATCTGTTATATTCACTTGCTGTTGGTTCCTGAAAGCAGACGGGTGCTATGCTGATTCCTCGAAATTAAGTTGACCATTATGGGAGGCCCGCCTATATAAAGCTGCTCAGAAGGAGTTAAGCTGTTTGCTAACCAATCATTTGTTGTTTACAATTTGAAATGTTTACATGTCTTGTGTTTTGTTCATGAAAGTAGTAAGTAGTATAGTATGCTTGCACTTTGTAGAGCTTCGCTTGGCTTTCTGCCAAGAATAGTCGATTCATGCTGAAGGGGAGAAAGAAATGAAGGATGTACGAATTGGTCGCCAACATGCGAATTCACTTTCTTTCTTGTCTGTCGCTGTACTAGTTTAAAAACTACGATGTTCGGAAAAGAAAAGCTAAATTTTCTGACCTGTAATAATAAACAAACTCATCCCAGAAGATGGATTGATTACCCTATTATCGGAATGGATTCTCCTTTTTTGTGACATGTGCAGAAGTGTCGAAGGGTCTCGAATCTGTGGGCGTACTATAGTAGGTTAATTTTCAGAATGAGGCCGAACAGCAAAGACATCATCAATATAACTTACTACTTTCCTACAATAGATTAATAGCCTTCACCCACGCATTCAGTTCACCATGGAAAAAGAAAGAGCCAGTAGTTTACCATTCTTGGACATTCTTCTTACGTGCACAGCCTCCAATAATTTATCAGTGTTTATCGAAAACCTACCATTACTGGCAGATACATTCATCAAAAGTCTGCTCATCACACCTTTCAAAAAATTGGTGTTATCAAGTCTTTAATTAACAGAGCACATAAGGTGTGCTCCTCTCCCTCAAGCTTACAACAAGAACTTCTATCAAAACATTAATGGAATTTAATGGTTACAACCCGACTCAAATCCAGCAGGTAATAGACTCCTATGTTCCGACACCTCAGGATTCTTCAACAGATCACAGGGTTCCAATCCCTTATATTTCTGGCATCTCTGAACTGATTGGTAGAATTTTGAAGAAGTACTCATTCCCACATATTTTCCAATGAACAAAATTTCTCATCTGTTGCATCTACAAAAGACAAACTGTCACCTCTATCATTAGCTGACATTTACCAGATACCTTGCGAATATAATCTAACATACTTTGGGCAGCCTGTTCATCAGCTGCAACCCTCTTAAAGAGGAGGCCACACGATTAGATTAGATTTAAATGTCCATAATTTCATATGAAATTATGATATGCATTTACTTTTTTATTTTTTATTATATATGATTTAAATATACAGTAAAACCCCGAAGTTACGCGGTAGGTGGGACCAACAAAAAGCACGTAAGTCGAATTCGCGTAACTCGGGGTATAATTTTGCATGTAATTTATATATACAAACATACAATTGAGACTAAAGGTTTACAAAAACACCTATATTTTTTAAGAAATATAATCATAATTGTAGTTTTTCGTACATAAAAAAAAAAAAGTTATTTCGATGTCGATGGTTTCATAAAATCTAATAGATTCGTCTGATAGCATAATGTCTTTTTCTTGTTGCACAAAATTTCTTCATAGCAAGCTAATGATTTTTTTATTCCTTGCCTTGTGGCTACAATTCATTCCTCATTAGAATCTATGTCCTCCAAAATCTGTAAACCTTTCTTTTATGATTGTTCTTGCTGTGGATTCCTGTAGATCGAACTTCTTTGCTAGCTCACAAATTTTCATTCCGCCTTCAAAATCCTTAATAATGTTGAGTTTTGTTTCCAAAGTCAATGTTTTTCTTTTCTTGCTAGCTGTAGAAGAATCGGACTTGCTTCTTTTGGATGATATTATTTTTTATGTGATAAAATTTTTATCAAGAACATAACATTAAACAGTCGCAAGGCTTGTAGATTATAAAAATCGTGTATGAATGGAGACCACGCGAAACACGTCAATGCTTGTTCACAGCATGTGCGACACTGGCGAATGCAGCTGTCGTCTGAAAGATACGACTAGTGGTGAGGCGTGAAGCTGGACGGGAATACGTACATATAAGAAACCGCATAACTCCAGATTCGCATAAGTCGGAGTATGACTGTATCTTCCTTATATGAAACCATTTGTGTTTTCTTTGTTTTCATTTCCATTAATCTTGGAGATTGGAGATATCTCTCAAGTTACATGAATTTCAATCCATGAAACTTTTCTTGTGAAATGATTAATTGCATAATTTGTGGTATTGCTGTTTTTTTTATCCTCTTTCTTCTATGTATACAGTTGATAGTATGTTACACTTCATTTTCTCCTTTGATAAATCCTGCATTACAGACTGCTAGAATCCTATTTTACAACTCTGAATTCTTATCTGGGAAGAATTCTTAAGTGGGATTCTGACATCTTCTTTAACGTCTTGTAAAATGCTATCTTATTTCTATTCCCCCCCCCCCTCTTCTTTTTTCTCTCAGATTTACTTTTGATGTCATTAAAACTTCTGGGTAAGGTGAAATTTCACTTCTTGGGTTATCTCTCATGTTCATTCTTTTTTAATATCCCCCCCCCCTCCTGCTGGGTTGGAAAAGTATACCTGAAAAAAGTTATGTTCTTGTTTTCATCTTAGTTTTCTTTTTTTTCCGAAGTGATTTTTTCATGCAGACATTCATAAATGTCTGCATGAAATATCTTCATGACACTAGGATATTGTACATCAGGTTACTCTTTGTTTCATCATACACAGCACACTTTCTTTTCAGGCATGTATAATGTATTGCATTATGATTAATGTCAATACCCAGATGTTATTCTTGAATATTGATGTTCTCAAGGGGACTCATTATTATCCTCTAAATTTGAATATTTTCCCTGTGATCTTAGACATAGCTATGTTTGATGTTATAGAATTGTGGGTAGCTTCCTTGTGTTTTTCATGCTGTTGGATGCCTAGGAATGTTTCAATTTAATTTGACTTAATAATTTCCCTAAATCCTATCTCTCACATTCTCTCTCTCACCTGTATTCTCTCTCCTCTCTCTCTCTCTCTACTATCTTATCATGGATAGAATGGGACCTGTCATGGAAAACGACCAAATGCGTTTTATGAACCACCACCTAGAACAGGCCTACCCTGTACAAATTTCTCATGACTGAATCTTATCTGGATTATTGAGTTATTCTAATATAAAGTGCAGATCCAGCTTGGGAAACACTACTCTTTTGAAAATTCTTTTGTTACTAGCCTTTTAAATTCCAGGTACATAAATCTTTGTATTAATGCTTCTCAGAAAGGCTACTGTCTGATCTACAAAATTGCTCTTTTCCTTTATTTCCAAATGTGGTGTTGTAATTAAAAAGATTTTCAGCCAAAGAAAATGCTTTTGTTTGTATAGTTCATTAATATGACAATACATTATTTGTGTTGGATATGAGATTTCCCATTTTCCTTTCTATAATTTGCCATAATCTTTTGAGTACATTATAGTCATAAAAAGCACAGTTGCATGGCTTAGTTGCTTCATTATAGGCACAGAGTCTTCATGAGTTATAGTTGACAATATTTGAATTTCATATTACAGATCAGTAGCCCCCCCCCCTTCCTAATATTATATCACAGTTGAGGTTTATTCTGCTCACTTATCCTTATCCTTTCACAAGTTAGTGAACATTATGCCCAAGTAGAGATTTTCCCAGATATTTATACCAAGTTATTCTTGGTATAAAAGTAGGAGTATTTCATAAAATTCAGTAGCAGTTAGATTAAGAATATTATGGGAAATGAAATATCACAGAAAACTAAATCTCTTAGTGCAATTATGATTATTTTCATGATATTAGCCATGCCATCCAGATGCAACAAGATAAGTCGAAGGAAAGGATTGTCTTGGTTGGTACCAATGATTTGAAAGGCAAGAAGTATTCTATGAGGGAGGATGTAATGGAGTTGTTAAAAGGGGCAAAACTGAAGAGCGAGAAGGTGAAGATTGTAAATCTCCTACCACGCTATGATAGAGACGAACTGAGGAGGAGGGCATTGATAGCCAATGAGTATACATAGATTGTGCAAAAGAAATTATGTAAAATTTGTGGATCTGGTCTCTGTTTGATGGAAAGAATGATTTGTACAGTATGGATGGACTGCATCTGAATGGGTTCGGTGTTAGATGTCTGGAGAGAGAGAGATTTGTTCAACGAGGATGCTGATGTGCAAATTCAGCATTAAGCAATTAGGGTGGAAGCAGGTGAGTTTGTGTTAAGACAACCATGAAGCAAGTGAGTATGTGACCAAGTGAGGAATCTAGTCTCTCAAGCAAAAATATTGAATAGGTTAGGCCAGTGGTTCCCAAACTTTTTCGATTCTGGGCACCCTTGCTGAATCCAGATAATCTCAAGGCGCCCTATGTCAAATTCTAACAAGTACACTTTGCGAAATAGCGAATAATTTTTTTTAATTAAAGGGTTAGGTAAAAATAAATAAAACACGTATTTAAGATCACAAAAAAAAGTAATTGAACAAATTCAACTAATTATCATTAGTGGGATGGATGAGCCTGTTGATCACCGCACATTTCTCAAATCTTGAAATCAAACTGGATACAGCCACCCTCATTTCCTTCTCCACATTGATTTTCGCGCGATACTTAGTTTTTATCACAGCCACCGCAGAAAATCCAGCTTTGCACAAATAAGAAGTTGCAAATGGAATTAAAATTCTCTGAGCTTTTTCACTCAGAAGGAAATATTCATCTTTTACTGATATCCAAAATTCAGTTAATTCCATGCTGCTAAATTTTGTTTTCAACGTATTGTCGCAAGACAACTCGATAAGATTCTCTTCTTCTGCAGCAGTAAATTCAGATGGATCACTGGCATTAAATGGATCTTGAATCCATGCAAATTTATCGATATTATCATTTTGAAAATATTTCTCAAACCAGATGATAAGCTGTGATAAGTGTTCTTCAAAAATGGATTTCATACCTCGAGAGAAATCAACTCCATTCGAGGTCAAAAACTGTTGCAACAAGGGGAAAACATTCTTTGCCTCTGTCTTCATTCCTTTTTCTTTTCCATAGTTTTAGTTTTTTTATAAATGCTGAAATTTTCTCAATCGACTTTAAAAGGTGCATGTTGCATCCCTGCAGGGAGAGATTCAGAGCATTCATCTTTTCACAAATATCACATAAGTATGCTAGTTTTACCAAAAAATCTTCATTCACAAAATTTTCGGTATACTTGTGGTCTTCCTCTTTAAGAAAAATATAAATTTCCTGTCGCAGTTCAAACGTATGAGACAAAACATTACCATGAGAGAGCCATCACGAAGTACTGTAGTACGTCACGTGTACTCGGATCCCATATCCTCACATAGTTTTTTTGAAAAACCTTGCCTTCACCGGCCGAGTTTTTATAAAGTTTACTACATTCACTACATATTCTAAGACCTGGTTCAATGTAGGACTCAGATATTTTGAAGCGAGTGCTTCCCTGTGAATAATGCAATGGGTCCACAGTGCATCAGGGGTTTAGCTTCGAATAATGTGCCTGCAATCCTCTGCAATCTGAATAGTTAGAAATTGAAAATTAAAATTTAATTTATTCAGGAACAACTACCTTTAATTGTAGGCAGACAAATGTTGTGTTTTGGCATGAAAATTTAAATGTACATTATAACTTTAAGGCAAAACTGAAGAGATGTTTAGTTTAAGAAATGTGAGACTTAACCAGTTTGGTATAGAGTCAAATAAAGGGATTTATTTAGGATTATTATTTAAATTAGAGTATCTCATTCTATGTATTGTGTGAAAGCAAGTTGAGTGTAAGCTATAGTCCAAAGGTCACACTTTAGCCGTCCAGTACAACGTATGGCCTAAGGGAAGGAGAATTTACTAGGAAAGCGAAGCTAAAACGCTTTCTCGGAAGAACACCACGTGCAAGTGAATGAGTGCCGCGCAGTAAACAACGTAGCTAAGCGTGAGAGACTCCGAGAAAGAGAGGGGAAATATAAGGGTCAAGCTCTCCCCACACGAGGCTTTTTTGGTTCCTGGTTCCTGCACTCTTGGACGTTGGCTTTCCATCTCTGCCAACGGGATGATTCCGGGTTGGCTGTAGAAGTCATGAAAGGCTTATCGAGGTTCGCGAGCAAGGCTAGCTATCTCTTCATGACAGAATAGCTAAGCTGTATTGTGTGACCAACGATATAGATGTGTTCCTGCAGTCCAGAGAAAGACCAGAGCAGCACACTGCCTTATTATCCCTGAGAACCTGATCGTGCTGCTATCATATGTGACCTGAAGAATGGTAGGCCCACAACAGTGCCTTGATGTCCAGACAAGGCTGAAGACAGAACAGAAAGTCATTCCATGGGATGGTAACGTAGAATGTTAAAGTATCTGATTTCCAATTAAAGGTATAAGAGACTTAATAGGTTAATTTGTGAATGGACAAGTTGTAGAGAACTTTAGTGATTATCCCATTTGTCAGTAACCTGGCCCTGTTTGATGAATATTTTCCTAGAAGGGATCTGTATGTGAAATAACTTTGATATATTGTGAAATATGATTAGTGACCCTAGAGTGATTGATGATAAGATAATTAAGCTGGAAATTTGTATGTTTATAGAATCTCTATGGTCCAAGTTATGATTTATGTATTATAGTGTTAGTATTGATATCAGAATTTTGCTAGGAAGGTGACTAAGTTAATCATGTACCCTATACTTTCCATGTATATCTTTTAAGCCTTAATAAATATGTTTTATATCATTTGCCTGAATCCAGCCGATTTTATGAATTCAAATAGCCACTCATAAAATTACTACCGAACCTAGCGGGAGGGACATATGAATATAGCTTGATCTTTCAGGCCATGACTGCATGTTAAACAAAGAGAAGTGAGAATTGTTAGATTAGTGTTTGAAATTTTATTACTGTGTATTATTTTGAGATAGCCACCTTGGATAAGAGTCTTATCTATCCTCTGTATTGGCTGGTGCAGCAAAAAAATAAATTCGTCAATATTTCAGTCCACCTGTTATTTCATCAGTAACAGGCAGACTGTCTCAGAGGACATCATTTTAGGGCCTTGTCCCATACATAGACAAAGTATGAAATTATATGAAAGAATTATTGTATGAAAGAATTACACGTGACAAAATTTGGGAACAGCCTGAGTCATAATTTGTTTAAGAAAGGAGAGTGATAGCTGATTTATTTAACTTATTGGAAAATATTGTAGAAGCCGGAAAGGAAATAACTATATGGGAGAGTGTAGAAAACAGTGGTAAAGACAATTATAATGATAGAAATATATATAAGGTAGAAGAACGAACTATAACAAAATGGTGCAGCTGGTAGGATTTGTTTGAGTAAGGTTTTAGGTAAGAAGGATAGATTTAAGTAAACAACTATATTAAATCATATAGAAACATAGATATAACCATAGACAAAGATATAACAGTTCTTTCATTATGTGGCAAATAAGAGGAAGAATGACTGGAAGATTAAGTTTAATGAGTGATGATGGTCACGAGGAGACAGAAGTGGATAAAATAGTTGAGTTACTGAGTGACCACTTTGCAAGCATATATCTTCCTAGTAAGGTTACTGCTTTAACCTATGTGACAGACACTAATTTGGGAACAAAGGTGGATGAATTGGAGTTCCTTATGATATTTCAGAATCTCATTGTAAATACAGCTGTGGGATTAGATGGAATATCAGCTAGGGTTTTGCGAGAATGTGCAAGAGAACTGGCAATGCCTTTGACTAAGTTGCTTAATTTAAGTCTCTGCTCTGGTAGAGTTCCAAGGGAGTGGAAGGAGGGCAAAATTTATCCTTTGCATAAGGGAGGTTCTAAGACTACAGTAGCAAATTATAGACCAATCAGTATCTCAGGCATTGTGGTAAAAGTATTAGAAAAATTGGTAAAAAAGAGAATTCAAGAATGGGTAGATAAAAATATGATACTGTATGAGGGTCAACATGGCTTTGTGAAGGGTTGGTCCCTAGAAATTTATTAACATTTTATAATAGTGTAACAGTTGAGTTGAATAATGGAAATGGCTACAAAATGATTTTACTGGATTTTGCAAAGGCAATTTGACAAAATATCACTTGGAACACTGCTACGTAAATTAGAACAAATGGGGATGGATATGACACTGTTTAAGTGGATAAAAAGGTGGCTGCTGGACAGATATCAAAAAGTGGTATATGGAGGGGCAGAATTGAGGTGAAAACAATTAACTAGTGGTGTGCCACAAGGTTCAATGCTAAGACCATTGCTGTTTAATTTGCACATAAGTGATATAGGGAATAACCTGAAAGGAAATATTCAGTTCTGTGCTGATGATGCAAAATCAAGCAGAGTAATAATTAATCAAGGCGATGTGGAGAGCTTACAGGATGATTTAAATAGGCTGTCAGTTATGGGCAAAAGTTAATGGGTGTCAGTTTAATGTCAAGAAATGTTAAGTTATGCACATTGGGATAAATAGATGAAGCTAGAGATTTAGGGGTGGTGGTAGACAGACAATTAAGGTTTAGAGGAGATATTGCTAAGGTAGCACATAAAATTACTTGGCTATTGAAGAACACATTAACAAGTAGAGATAAGGAAGTTGTAATTTCTCTTTATAAGGCCTTGATGTGCCCATATCTGGATTACTGTGCTCAAGTCTAGTCCCCTGGGTTTCTTGGGGATGTGGAAGCAGCGGAGAGTATTCAGAGGCAGGTGACAAGACGGTGAGTAACTGTAGAATGTGCCCTATAAGGATAAATTGAAGGTATGTGGATTGCAGAATTTGGTTGATAGGGAAAAAAGAGGAGATTTGATAGAAACAGGGGAAATATTTCAGCATTTAGCTAGAGGGACCAGAACAAGGGGGGTCATCCCTGGAAGTTGTATAAAGGTCTGGTCAGTAGGAGTGTGAGGACTAGATTTTTTGCTTGGAGAATTGTTAATCAGTAGAATGGGTTGCCAGAGTCAGTTGTGAGTGCTTTTTCTATTAATGGGTTGAAGGAGAGGCATGATAGTTTGTGTGGATAGATTGGGTCTCCCGTGATGAGACTTCGGACTCCAATGGAGGTGCCTGTTAAAACCTGGAACTGAAATTTCCAGGTTTTAAATTCTACTAATGTGTATCTTATTACTGAGCTTTACCATGCCTTGTAGCTTGAAAATTGGCTCATTATTTTTATTTTTTTCCTGTTTATTTATTTTTAGGTACTAAAAATGTGTATTTTACTGCTGCATTTAACCATTCCTTGTGATATGCAAGTTGCCTCCCCCCCTCTTTTTTTTTGCATAAATTTGGGATTTATATATTTGTATAAATCCTAAATCTCAAATCTTCCCCACCCTAGAATACTGTTTTCGCATATGGGATAATGCATCAAAAACTTCTCGATTTGACCATAACCATACTCACAGTCAAATTAACAACCTCATTACTCGATGAAGTTACTGGCCTGGATCCACAAAGAAGGCATTCTCTGTTCCCTATCACATGGACTGCATTGATTCTCAACGAGATAACTAAATTCTTATTCTGAAACTTGCAATCCCTGCTTAATAAAAATCTTTTCATATTTTTTTGGCTAAAGTGAAAAATTTCTCTTCAACCATCTGATACCATGGTCAGTTTTGACATTTGAATCCTTATTTACAATTGTTGCTCCTGATGATTCTCTTCATTTTCAATCACAAGCCCTCCCAGCCAGATTATTTGACTTCATTATCCACTCTGGCTACTTTATCTGAACAAATATATTCTACAAGCAGATTGAAGGCATTTCAATAGGAAGCCCACTCTTGCCTACACTAGTGAACATTTAGAAGAAATTTTCTCTTTCTCCCTACACTCAAACATCATTTTGGGTACATTACATTACAGAAGTAGATGATGTCTTTGCCATTTAGTCCCCATCCCAAAGATATTCCACCAGCACCTTTAGCAAAAAATAGCCTAATCTGATTTAGCGTAGCACAGGATCGATACCAACATAATCTTCCTTCAAGAACTCACCTACTCTGTTGATATTGGTACAAATTTGAATGCTCATTCAAATAGAGTATCAAAGCTTTACTACATTGTCCTAATTTTTAATTGGAAAGACTACCTCTCCTTGCCAGAAATCTGGGGATAGTCTCATTCTTATCAGTTATTGGTAGTTTTTGTCATCCGCTTTCCAGCCAAAAGGCTGTGGGTTCAAATCCCATTCTAGGTATGGATATTTGTGATTGTCTGTGAAAATACCAGTGGTGGTGGTGATGGGTGGTAGATGACATTAGTGTAGATAATCGTGGTGGTTGCAGTTTGTTGTAGTTGGTGGATTGAGTGGTGGAGACGGAGAGTTTTAGTGTAGGTGTCCTCCCTCAATAAGTCTTTCGATTCCTTGGAGGTGTCATATAACAGTAATAATAATAATATATCATTTTGCTACATCTGTCTCTTATACCTTGTGTTACACAGTGCATGTTTTTTTTAAATCCATTTTAAATATTAGCTTAACATGGAATATGATCTGTCATTCTCAGATCAAATTACAGTGGTATCTCGCTAATCCGAACTAATAAAAACCATGCTCGTTTGGATTAGTGAAAAGTTCAGATTGGCAAATTTCCTCCCGAGAGATCGCAATAACTAGCGTTTAAGACAAAAATAATAAGATTCTAATGGTACATCAATTTAATTCTGTAAATAAATGAAGTAACTGATAGAAAAAAAGCTACTGTACTGTACTGTACTGTAATGTAAAACTTAAAAAATAATACAGTACACGAGTTTTAGTAAAATAAAAAATTTAGTTTGTGTATATCTCTATTGTGTTCGGTTACAGTATTCTGATTTAATAAAATTACGTAGTTAAGTACATAACTTAATTTGCGTAAAAAATATCACTTTCTTGTACACAGCACACACAAAAAAAGTTTCACCAAATAACACACAAAAAAGTATTTTTATTAGCAATAAAATATTGTGGAATGGCGTACCATTCTGCTTAGCCCATTCTTGCACTCATTGAAATTGTCAACTTGCCTCTTCATGTTTTACTCTTATGTACCCTCAAGGGGTGTACAGGATATGATAGTACTACATGAAAAAATTTACATCATTACTAACTTCCTATCTACAATTTTCCTCCAAATCAGTCTGTTACTTGTTAATACTCCAACATTATCAGATCTTATATTTCTATCGTCTAAGGCACTTTGTACTGTATAAATCCACCTATATCTTGATCTTCCTCTGGGTCGTTTTGCTGCCAACTTGGCAGAGAACATTTGTTTTGCTAATCTTTCCTTGCCCATTCTGTTTAAATGACCATACCGCCTGAGATTAGCTCTGCTAACGCATTCCTGGATGCTGACAATGTCAAGTTCTTTCCTAATATTCTCGTTTTTAATATGATATTGCCATTGATGCCATCTGTTCACGCCCCTAGTCTCTCTCAGGACTCTCATATCTGCGGTCTCTAGTCTTTGGTCGAGTGTTTTACTTCTGACCCAGCTCTCAGATAACAGATAATTAAAACTGGTTGAACACTGTCTTGTATACAGCTAATTTAGTGTTCAGAATAATTTCTCTCTTATTCCATATGAATTTATTCAATTGACTTCCTACCATACCAGCATTGTTGATTCTGTTGTCTATTTCCATATTTAATTTACCATCTTCACTAAAAATAGTGCCTAAGTAGCTGAAATGTTTTACTTGTTCCACAGGTTCTCCATTCACAACACAGTTGACATTTTCAATGATTCTGCCTATTTTCATTGTCTTTGTCTTTTTATTGCTGCCCTTCATACCATATTTATTACAACAGCTATTCAATTTAGTCAGAGAATCTTGCAGACTTGTAGCGGATTCATTTAGAAGTATAACATCATCCACATAAAGCAAAAAGCTGACATTAACATCTCCAATTTTGATATCATGTTTAATACCACTTTCCTTCATAATGTGATCGATATAGATAATGAATAGCAGAGAGGATAATGTACATCCTTGTCTCACACCAGATTTAACATTAAACCATCTTCCTGTCCTTCCTTAAATTCCAACTGCTGACTTACAACTCAAATAAAGACTAAGTATTGCTTGATATAATGCTCCATCGACACCATATAACTCTAGCGTATATAATAGCTACTCTCTTGGCACCTTGTCATATGCTTTTTCAAAATCAACAAAACTTAAATATAGTTCTCTGTTATATTCCCATGCTTTCTCGACTATTTGTCGTAAAGTGAAGATCTGATAATGACAGCCTCTGTTTGGCCTGAATCCAGCTTGTTCTTCACCCAGCTTTTCTTCCACAATTCTTCTCAATCGTTTCTCAAGTATACTTGCATAGATCTTGCCAGGAACACTCAGTAGGGAAATACCTTTGTAATTCTCACATTCAGTTTTATTTCCCTTTTTATATATGGGTACTATGAGAGCTCTACTCCAATCATTGGGAATTCGTCCCTCTGCCAGGCTTTCTGAACTATGCAGTGCAGCCACTGTAAGATTCTTATACCACCATACTTCAGCATTTCTGATTGAATATCATCTACTCCTGCGGCTTTTCCACATTTCAAGCCTTTGATGGCTTTTTCTACTTAAAGTATGGATATGTATTCCTGACTGCATGCCTGGTCAGTGTTTTTTACCACTGTGCTGTCATCACTGCTTGTTTCATTTAGCAGTTTTTCAAAGTAATTACTCCATACTTCAAGGATATCTTTTTCTCCCGTTTCCATGTCACCTTTATCATCTCTAACTTCTTTTACAGCACTCTTTCCCCCATTCCTGAGCTTCTTCAACAACTTCCAGAATATTTTGCCACTTTCTTGATATTTATTTTCTATATTCTTGCCAAAGTCCTCCCATGACTTTTGTTTAGCTAGTTTTACATAGTGTTTAGCATTCTTGCATTTATCTCTGTATTCTCGATGAGCACAAGCTGACTTATTTGACAGGAACTTTTGATATGCTTTCTTCTTTTCCTTCACTGCCTCTATAACTTCCTGTGTCCACCAGGAAGTTCTGATTTTTTTTATCCTTGCAGACAACCTCACCACATGCCTCTCTGGCAGAATCAATCAATGTTTCCTTCAGAGTTTGCCACTGAATCTCCAAGGTTTGATTCCTATTCTCAACCTCTTTCATTTTTTCTTCAATAATCTTTTTGTATTTTAGTCTACAGTTCACATCTGAGAGCTGCTCAACTTTTATTCGCTTTAAAACTTTCTTACATGTTATTCTTTTCAATATGGAATTCAGTTTTACCCTGCTCAATACTAAATAGTGATCACTTCCAATTTCAAATCCTATGTACACTCTGGTGTCCTGCACCAGGGAGAAAACATCACTATCAACAATAACATAGTCAATGAGACTTTTCTTATTCCTAGCCTCTTCTCTCCATGTGAATTTGTGCACATTTTTATGTTGGAACATGGTGTTAGCAATAACCAGTCCATGTCCTGAGCAGAAATCCAACAGATATTTGCCATTATTTTATATTTGCTCTTTTCTCCAAATTTTCCCAAAATATTTTTGTATGTCTCACAATCATTTCCTACTCTGCTATTTAGATACCCAACAAGGACCAACTTTTCCTTTTCCATTCTGTCAGTTGCTTTTTCTAAAGCCTCAAAAAATTCCTCCACTTGTACCTTAGTAGAACCTTCTGTGGGACCATAGGCACAAATGTCTCATTATCCAGTTTCCCATTCTCATATTTGTCCACATTACTCTACTTGAGACTGACTGCCATTCAAGAAGATTAGCCTCGTATTTTGTGTTGAATACTATGGCTACTCCTTCTTTTCCTTGATTGTCATTGCCTGAATATAACATTTTGTATTTATTGCTCACAAAGATCTCACCAGTTTTTGTCTTTTTTGTTTCAGTCACCCCTATTATGTCGATCTGGTACTTATCTAATTCCTCAGCTAGCTCCATTTCTTTGCCATATTCAGGCTTCCTACGTTGATAGTACCGATCTTTAACTCTGGTGATGTCGAGTTGGGGTTTGTTTTCAGATTTGTTCCAGTAGCTGACTTTTCTCTGTTCGCCCTGGTTCCCTGGCGAAAACAACGGGGGCCTTGTTTAACCTGGCGACACCCCAGCCGGCATGAAATTTTGTCATATCGTACTATCATTTTTTATTTTGGTTTAACCAATAAGAATACAATTTGGTCGGCTAAATCCCAAATTGCCAACCCATCCTCGTTCGTTCAGTATCCAAGTAGATACCCAACAGGGTGCACCACGAGAAGGTGAGGATTGGACATTAGGTCAGAAGCCCTGGTCGGTTCTCCGCATTCCTTTAAAGGCTATGTGGAGGTCTCCTCTCAGTTATACAGCTTTGACCCTTAAGCACCCCAATAATAATAGTTAAAGTAATAATTATTAAATAAAAATAATAATAATAGTTAAAATAATAATTATTAAATAAAATAATAGTACACAAAATAATAATAACTTTTTTCTTTCAAACTGCAGTTTGGATTACTGGAGGGGTTGGACTAAAGAGGTTCGGATTAGCGAGATACCACTGTATATATATCAAACAAAGATTTGTTTTATATGCATGTGTACAGCATCCAAAAGTATCATAGCTTTGCAAAGGGTTAGATAATTCAGAAAGCATGCTTTAGGAAATAAATACAGTATTTTTCAAGTCACTTCAGCATTCTTGTTAAGATTTAAGTAATCAAATGGTAGCCATTTGATTAATTAAATTACTGATGTAGTGTGGTGTATTAAAAATGCAGTTACTGCTTTTATCTTAAAAAATACATTTGCAATGTAAGATATCAATGAGAAACGGTTGAGAAGAATCGTGGAAGAAAAGCTTGGTGAAGAACAAGCTGGATTCAGGCCAAATAGAGGCAGTCAGGATCAGATCTTCACTTTACAACAAATAGTTGAGAAAGCATGGGAATATAACAAATATCTATATTTTACTTTTTTACATATGACAAGGTGCCAAGAGAGAAGCTATTCAATATGCTACAGTTATGTGGTGTCAGTGGGGCATTATATCAAGCAATACTTAGTCTTTATTTGAGTTTTAAGTCAGCAGTTAGAATTGAGGGAAGTACAGTAAGATGGTTTAATATTAAATCTGGTGTGAGACAAGGATGTACATTATCCCCTCTGTTATTCATTATCTATATGGATCATATTATGAAGGAAAGTGGTAGTAAACATGATATCAAAATTGGAGATGTTAATGTCAACTCTTTGCTTTATGCAGACTATGTTATACTTCTAAATAAATCCATTACAAGTTTGCAAGATTCCCTGACTAAATTGAATAACTGTTGTAATAGATAAGGCATGAAAGTCTTGTGAACGGAGAACCTGTGGAACAAGTAAAACATTTCAGCTACTTAGGCACGATTTTTAGTGAAGATGGTAAATTAAATATGGAAATAGACAACAGAATCAACAATGCTGGTATGGTAGGAAGTCAATTGAATAAATTCATATGGAATAAGAGAGAAATTATTCTGAACACTAAATTAGCTGTATACAAGACAGTGTTCAACCAGTTTTAATTATCTGTTATCTGAGAGCTGGGTCAGAAGTAAAACACTTGACCAAAGACTAGAGACTGCAGATATGAGAGTTCTGAGAAAGATTAGAGGCATGAACAGATGGTATCAATGGCAGTATCATATTAAAAACGAGGATATTAGGAAAGAACTTGACATTGTCAGCATCCAGGAATGCGTTAGCAGAGCTAATCTCAGGTGGCTCACCTGAGATTAGCTCTTGAACAGAATGGGCGAGGAAAGATTAGCAAAACAAGTGTTCTCTGCCAGATTGGTAGGAAAACGACCCAGAAGAAGATAACAGGCTGATTTGGAGGAAAATTGTAGATAGGAAGTTAGTAATGATGTAAATTTTTCATGTAGTATTATCATATCCTGTACACCCCTTCAGGGTACATAACAGGAATTTGATGATGATATCAATGAGAAAATAAAATAGTTATAAAGTTGTATTGATGTTTTGCTACATCTGTCTTATACTTTATGTTATACAGTGCATGTTTTTTTTTTTTTAAATCCAATTTAAATACTAGCTTAACATGGAATATAATCTGTCAGTCTCAGATCAAAATATATGTCAAACAAAGATTTGTTTAATATGCACGTGTGCAGCATCCAATAGTATCATAGGTTTGCAGAGGGTTAGATAATTCAGAAAGCATGCTTTAGGAACCAAATACAGCATTTTTCAAGTCACTTCAGCATTCTTGTTAAAGGTTTAATAATAGAGTAGTAGTCTCAAATCATTTATCACCTCTTAATTCACCAAAATGCATTCTGTAATGATGCTGACTACTATTGTTTCAAGTTTTGCAATTAGGATTATATAACTTGATTGAATTCACTAATGTGTAGACAGTGACATTTTTGAAGAATGTTATCATTCAACACAATCTTGCATATTTTCTGTTGACAAATTATTTTATTTTTTTCTAGGATTCTTTTGAAGCAAAATGCAGACGAGGAGAAGTTAAGTATAGAGACCGAATGTTTAAATTGGCATAGCTTACCTGCAGTACCATTTGATTAGTTAAATTACTGATGTAGTGTAGTGTATTAAAAATGCAGTTAATGCTTTTATCTTAAAAAATACATTTGCCATGTAAGATATCAATGAGAAAATAAAATAGTTATAAAGTTGTATTAATGTTTTTTATCATCAGTTTCTTGATATATACCCTCAACGGATGTACAAGAAACAGAGAGTACTATGTGATTAAGTTTACATTATTACTAATCTCCTATCAACATTTTTCCTTGAAATTAGTCTTACTTATTAGCACTCCCATATTGTCATATCTAATGTTTTGGTCTTCTAAGACACTTCTAACCGAATCACTTGACCTAGAATCTATCTTGTCTTCCTGTGGGGCTTTTTCCTGCCATAATACTTTTGATTAGCTCTGATCACACATTCTTGAATGCTAACAATGTCAAGTTCCTTTCTAATGTCTTCATTTTTCATAAGATTCTGCCACTGATGCCATTTGCTCACTCTCCTAATTTTTCTTCAGGACTAACCCTCATTTATGGACCCTAGTTTTTGATCTTCTAATCCAACTCTCAGAATAACTTAAAATTGGTTTGAACATTCTCTCTTATTCCATATGAATTTATTCAACTGGCTCTCCACCATACCTTTGCTTATCCTGTTGTCTGAAAGTTTATTTTTCACTTGGTTAGACTATAATAAATTTAATTCAATCCTTTATCCAAGTGTGAGCAAACAAAGTTTGCGCCTGAAAGTATCTTCAGAACTGGGGTAAGGTGGTACAACACCGGGAAGCTCGTTGCAAAGATGGAGCAAGCTAACATCACTCCTATCTCAGTATCTCCCATAATGCAAAACACATCTCCTTGCAGATATGTATAATGGTATGCATTAAGGGAAGGGCTACTTGGGCCTGGCTCCCACTGAAGAGATCCCAGTAAAGGTCGAAACTAGTCTGGGTAGTGGCCCTTCCCTTAATGCATAACATTATACATATCTGCAAAGAGATGTGTTTTGCATTATGGGAGATACTGAGATAGGAGTGATGTTAGCTTGCTCCACCTTTGCAATGAGTTGCCCGGTGTTGTACCACCTTACCCCAGTCCTGAAGATACTTTCAGGCACAAATTTTGTTTGCTCACACTTGGATAAAGGATTAAATTAAATTTGTTATAGTCTAACCAAGTGAAAAATAAACTTTCAACATCTTTCTCTAAATCCAGAGTAATTTAATAAAAAGGTGGCACACCGTTTGGCAACTCCTATACGTAGAGATGACCTTGCTAATGCTTCTGCCTAGTATCTCCACTTGGGCCTAGCTCCCACTGAAGAGACCTCAGTAAAGGTCGAAACTAGTCTGGGTAGTGGCCCTTCCCTTAATGCATAATATTATACATATCCGCAAGGAGATCTGTTTTGCATTATGGGAGATACTGAGATAGGATTGATGTTAGTTTGCTCCACCTTTGCAACGAGTTGTCCGGTGTTGTACCACCTTACCCCAGTCCTGAAGATACTTTCAGGCGCAAACTTTGTTTGCTCACACTTGGATAAAGGATTAAACTAAATTTATTATATCCTGTTGTCTATTTTCATATTTAGTTTGCCATCTTTACTAAAATCTGTGCCTAAATAGCTGGAGTATTTCATTTGTTCTATCGATTCTCCATTGAAAATGTTAAAAGTTAAAAGTGGGCTGATTTTTATGCCAAATTTGTTATAGCTATTGTTCGGTTTAGTCAGAGAATTCTGGAGACTTGCACTGGATTTGTTTAGTACAATATCTGAATAAAACCTTGGGCTAACACCACTTTCTTTAATTATGCCATTCATATAGATGATAAATAAGAGTAGGGGTAGTGTGTATGCATCCTTGTCTTACACCAGATATCTTCCTGTATTTCCTTCAATTCTGACTACTGATTTACAGCTTAAATATAGAATGCATGATATTTCATTTACTCCATATAATGGTAGTGTTTGAAAAGATTTCTATTAACAGCTTATTGTATGCAGATCTACAAAACTTAAGTACAATCTTTGTTTGGTTACAAAGATCAACATTCATTATTAAAATTATGGAAACTACCTTGTTATAGTAAAACTTCAGTTTAATATACAAAGAAACAATCTACATGGTATAATAAAGTTACATTAATTTGATCAACCGTTAAACTACTGGCTTGACCTTTGGTGAAAAAAAAAAAATACTACATCAAAGCTAGAGTCCTATTATTATTATCTATTTGGTTAAAAATCATTAAGAGATATATTAAGCTAGAGAGCAACATGGTCTCACATAATTACTCATATAAGTACACATAAATTAGAACAAAACAGTATGGATGGTGGTTAATAAAGAGCTGAAATTATTGCTTAGAGCTCTAAAGTAAAGGTTTGCTGGAAAACTTGAATGGGCTGAATATGTGCATCCAAACTCTTGGGATTTTTATGTCATTATGCATTAACAATAATGGTGGCATAAAAACCCAAGAATTTGGATCCCAAGAAATTCCCTCCATTACCTATCACACAAGACTACAGCAAAACTGTTACCATCCCATACATTCAAGGCACATCTGAAAATATATCTAAGGTAGTTAATAAATGTCAGCTGTGCACCATATTTAAACCATATGTCAGATTGGTAACTCTCATCTATTCACCTAAAGACAAACTCTCTTCATCACATCCAGAAGTTTATGAAGTGCCCTGGCTTACTATGGACAGACAGGAAAGACTGTTGACATCCACCTTGGTGAACATTAAAAAATAGATTTGCCACTATCATTATGGCAAATCAGGTCTAACAGACCAATGCCTTGGATACCACACCGGATCAAATGGTGCTACACAGAAGTCATAAGTAAGAGAGATTGTTTTTGGAATCAACAGCAGTTTTAAAACATACTCCAAACCTCAAGTATGGCTGTATAAATTTACTAAAAATCTGCAAGACAGTCATTTAAAGATCTAATTAATACTTGTTTTCTCTCTTTTTTCCATCATAGATGGTGCCAGTTAGGACTTTAGTTCCTTGTGTTGTCTGTTACAATTATTTTTACTTTTTTAAAACTAGTTCTACTGTTATACCAAAGTGTTGTTGTTTCGTGTACTGTGACTCACTGTTCTTGTGCTCTGAAGATGCTGGATATAATACCAGTAAAATATCAGCTAATAAGTTAATAAATATTAATTATTTTCTTATCATTCTGTGTTGTAATCAATACCATTTTAAAATAAACTAGCATTGATGTACCATTTATAGCATGCATACCTGTCATCCCTTTTGGCAAGAGACTCCTCTCTTAGAAGTTGTCCTCCCATTCTTTCAAGCTTTTCACTTGACATAACCATCGTTACTTATTGATGGCTAAAAAAGTCTTTGTTTTTTTAATTTCAGATGACTTTTAAAAAAAAAAAAAGAGGTCTGCATATTTACTGAAGTCTAGAGGTGCACATGAATTAATAATTTAATAGTTTATGTGTCAAGTATGATAAATAGCAATTATTTTTTCACTTTATTTATATGTAATTTCTTCACTCATATATTTGGTATAATTTATTATTTTTATAGTGAAAAAAAGTAGAGAAGAATGCTTACTGAGATGAAGGAGACTAAAACAGGTAAGATCCTTCTAAATAGGGGGGGGGGTGTATTTGTGGCATTGATTGACTTGGTCTTTCTGGAGATTTTGGTATTGGTAAAACTTGTTTGGCTGAGGGGGGGGGGATGTTCTGGTGGGGGGTAACATATTACAGCAGGATGGGAGATGAGTTGTGCCCTTTCAGGGATGAAGGTGGTACTAATGGCTTTGAGAATGTATGATGTGAGATATATGTTTATAGGACAGAATGTTGTTGTGGACCAGGGAAATACAGATGGTGATGAGTAGGGGAGGTTTGGGCAGACTGGTTTGGTAAGCGTGGGGTGTGAGTAATCATTGTGGAGTAGCTATAGCGATGTAGACTGTGTAGAGGTGACAGTATACACTACTAGGGGGAAACTGGATTTTTTGATTTCTTGAGTACAGAGATTGGAAATTATGGATTTGGTCATCACATTGAAGGAGCTGATTGTGACTGGGATGTCATGTTTGTCTCCATTTGGTGATTGTGGCCATGTGGTCCTGACTTGGAGGATGGGTGGGCATGTGGACATATCGGGGCAGAGGAAATGTGTGTGGAATTATGGGGTAGGCAACTTAGACTTGGAAACCAACTTGCAGTGGATGAGAGAATTTGAAGGAGGAGAGGTCAGCTGCATGTGAGATACTTGGGAAAAAGGTTGTTCAACTACTGTTCACACATCACTGAGTGAACAGTAGTTGTCTTTAGTTCCACAATAGTGAGTGGCAATGCAATCAGTCACATGAGCACAGCACACAGATAGTTCAAAATGGCAGCTGTTATAGATGTACAGAGCATACAAATAATGAATTCCTTACTGTAGAAGATTTAAGCCTGTTGGAAATTCATACCTATTGAGAAAATGTTTATAAGACAATATTGTTGATGTGAGTACAATTAAATGCAGGATCAGACATCAGAGTGGTGACCTCAGGTCAGATAAGCCTCACACCAATTTGTACACTAAGATAGTTTGTAGATTTTACTTGGTTTTGATTTATAACATATTCTTGAATTTTCATAGATATTTATTATTACTACAATAATTATATTTGATTGTAATAATATGCAATGAGATACAACCAACAAGCAGATGGAATACTGTTTGATTGGATTATTTCCCAGGGTTTCTCTCTTTTGGTATTGTCAAATACTTTTTCATAATCTAAAATTAATACTAGCATGCTATTGATTCTTTAACCTCTTTTGCATGGGATTGATATATACCAGGCATTAAAAAGTTTGTAGTGGCTCATCAGTCTTTCAAATATTTCACTAGACAGATGTCAGCCTTGGTATACTCTACCCTTAGTTGCCAAATGTTATTTTTAAAAATGTATTATTACGTGACATCGCGAAGGAGTCCAAAGACTCATCGAGGAAGGGCACCTACTCTACAACTCTGTCTTCAGAACTTAATCTACCAACTACAAGAAACTGCCACTACTATCACCATCTACTGCCCACCACCACCACCACTAGTACTTTCTGTAAATTGTGTTCTCAAGGCCAATTTGTCTGTATATGGAATGAAAAACCACAGTTTTTCATTCCATATACAGAACCCCCCCCCCCCCCCGTATGAGATCAGTGAACTCGCCTTCAATCAAAAAAAACCATAAAGATTCCACTTTTCGTGACGAGAATTCAAGTTAGGCCTTTTCCAATCAAAGGGCACAGCATACCATCATTCTTCCAGTTGCACTACAGAAGCGCTAATATATTATTGTCATGTGTTCAATCCTGAACCTGGCCAATTTATAAGCTTTTGTTAATGCTGTGGCTAATTATCACCTTGTGTGACTATCGCTTTTATGTTTTATGTGACACCATGAAGGAGTCCAAAGACTCATCGGGGAAGGGCACCTACTCTACAACTCTGTCTCCACCACTTAATCTACCAACTACAGCAAACTGCCACTACCATCATCTACTGCCCACCACCACCACCACTAGTAGTTTCTGTAAATTATGTGTTCTCAAGACCAATTTGTCTGTATATGGAATGAAAAACCAGAGTTTTTCATTCCAAATACAGAAGAAAAAAAACCTACTTCCCGTATGAGTCAGCTAACTCATCTTCAATTAGAAAAAAACCATAAAGATTCCTCTCGTCATGACGAGAATTCAATTTAGGTCTTTTCCACTCAAAGGGCACAGCATACCATCGTTCTTCCAATTGCACTACAGAGGTTCTAATATATTGTCGTGTTCAATCCTGAACCTGTCCAATTTATAAGCTTTTGTTAATGCTGTGGCTAATTATCACCTTGTGTGACTACCACTTTTATGTGGCTTCCACCCACTTGAAAACCTATAACACATTCATACCATGGGTGGCCTAAGAATTATATTTTTTTGTTGTTGTTGTTTTCTGAGAAACCCGGAGACCATGGAATTTTTCAAGTCTCATCAGGCCTCCAATAAGTAGGGCAGTTTCAATGAAATCATTTCCCACCTAAAGACTATTGCAAACATCCCTGCGTGCAGAGGGATTTCAACCCACAGCTTGTTGGTCGGACAGTGAATACACTAACCACTCAGCCAACCTGGCTGGGTGTAGCAAATATGTTAACCACTTATATATTAGTCTGTTCATCAGTTCTGTGAAAAAAAGATTCATACCTTTTACTAGTAATACATTATAATTTATTATTTATACATAATCATTTTCACATATGTTTTCAGTTTGAATACTTAAGTATGTCTTAAATCACAGACTTAAATGGCAGAAAAAAAAGTCAAACTTTTTCTCTGCCATTATCAGCAAGCATTAAAGGTAAAATCATGAAAATTCTTAACTTTCCAAGTTTTCGTGTGCACTGTTAATGGTTCAGTTACTGTATATTTCATCATTGAGTACAAAATAATTATTACTGTCCGCTGTACATCTATTTTAGGTAATACACCACTCCATGATTTTATGCGGATGATGTTATACTTCTAAATAAATCCGCTACAAGTCTGCAAGATTCTCTGACTAAATTGAATAGCTGTTGTAATAGATATGGTATGAAGGTCAGCAATAAAAAGACAAAGACAATGAAAATAGGCAGAATCATCGAAAATGTCAACTGTGTTGTGAATGGAGAACCTGTGGAACAAGTAAAACATTTCAGCTATTTAGGCACAATTTTTACTGAAGATGGTAAATTAAATATAGAAATAGACAACAGAATCAGCAAAGCTGGTATGGTGGGAAGTCAATTGAATAAATTCATATGGAATAAGAGAGAAATTAGTCTAAACACTAAATTAGCTGTATACAAGACAGTGTTCAAACCAGTTTTAACTTATGGATCTGAGAGCTGGGTCAGAAGTAAAACACTTGACCAAAGACTAGAGACCACAGATATGAGAGTCCTGAGAAAGATTATAGGCGTGAACAGATGGCATCAATGGCAGTATCATATTAAAAACGAGGATATTAGGAAAGAACTTGACATTGTCAGTATTCAGGAATGCGTTAGCAGAGCTAATCTCAGGTGGTATGGTCACTTAAACAGAATGGGCGAAGAAAGATTAGCAAAACAAGTGTTCTCTGCCAGGTTGGCAGCAAAACGACCCAGAGGAAGACCAAGATATAGGTGGATTGATAAGGTACAAAGTGCTTTAGACGATAGAAATATAAGATCTGATAATGTTAGAGTGTTGACAAGTAACAGACTGATTTGGAGGAAAATTGTAGATAGGAAATTAATAGTGATGTAATTTTTTTCATGTAGTACTGTCATATCCTGCACACCCCTTGAGGGTACATGGCAGGAATTTGATGATGATGATGATGACCATTCCATGATTACTTTGGCACTTTGCAGTACAATTGCTCTCTAAAGTTAAAATAATGTGTATCTATCTCATTGCAAAAAAAGTCACTGATAATGGATAAAAGGCATTTGAAATGACTAGCATTCATGTGAAAATACAAACAAAAATTTATGACATAACACATAAAATCGGATATGCATTGTGATAAATACAACTGACCATTCAACTAAAACTAGTATTTTTTTTTTAAATAAGCAAATTCTCACTAGTTAGTAACAGCATACAAGTGCTTTCTTCAACGCACACACACACACACATATATATATATATATATGTATACACGGGGTGCTTAAGGGTCAAAGCTGTATAACTGAGAGGAGACCTCCACATAGCCTTTAAAGGAATGCGGAGAACCGACCAGGGCTTCTGACCTAATGTCCAATCCTCACCTTCTCGTGGTGCACCCTGTTGGGTATCTACTGGATACTGAACGAACGAGGATGGGTTGGCAATTTGGGATTTAGCCGACCAAATTGTATTCTTATTGGTTAAACCAAAATAAAAAATGATAGTACGATATGACAAAATTTCATGCCGGCTGGGGTGTCGCCAGGTTAAACAAGGCCCCCGTTGTTTTCGCCAGGGAACCAGGGCGAACAGCGAAAAGTCAGCTACTGGAACAAATCTGAAAACAAACCCCAACTCAACATCACCAGAGTTAAAGATCGGTACTATCAACGTAAGAAGCCTGAATGGCAAAGAAATGGAGCTAGCTGAGGAATTAGATAAGTACCAGATGGACATAATAGGGGTGACTGGAACAAAAAAGACAAAAACTGGTGAGATCTTTGTGAGCAATAAATACAAAATGTTATATTCAGGCAATGACAATCAAGGAAAAGAAGGAGTAGCCATAGTATTCAACACAAAATACGAGACTAATCTTCTTGAATGGCAGTCAGTATCAAGTAGAATAATGTGGGCAAATATGAGAATGGGGAACTGGACAATGATTCTTATTTGTGCTTATGATCCCACAGAAGGTTCTACTAAGGTTCAAGTGGAGGAATTTTTTGAGGCTTTAGAAAAAGCAACTGACACAATGAAAAAGGAAAAGCTGGTCCTTGTTGGGTATCTAAATAGCAGAGTAGGAAATGATTGTGAGACATAGAAAAATATTTTGGGAAAATTTGGAGAAAAGAGCGAAGCTAATATGGCAAATATCTGTTGGATTTCTGTTCAGGACATGAACTGGTTATTACTAACACCATGTTCCAACATAAAAATGTGCACAAATTCACATGGAGAGAAGAGGCAAGGTATAAGAAAAGTCTCATTGACTATGTTATTGTTGATAGTGATGTTTTCTCCCTGGTTCAGGACACTAGAGTGTACAGAGGATTTGAAATTGGAAGTGATCACTATTTAGTCTTGAGCAGGATAAACTTGAATTTCATATTGAAAAGAATAACATGTAAGAAAGTTTTAAACCGAATAAAAGTTGAGCAGCTCTCAGATGTGAATTGTAGACTAAAATACACAAAGATTATTGAAGAAAAAATGAAAGAGTTTGAGAACAGGAATGAAACCTTGGAGATTCAGTGGCAAACTCTGAAGGAAACATTGATTGATTCTGCCAAAGAGGCATATGGTGAGGTTGTCTGCATGGATAAAAAAATCAGAACTCCCTGGTGGACACAGGAAGTTAAAGAGGCAGTGAAGGAAAAGAAGAAAGCATATCAAAAGTTCGTTCCTGTCAAATAAGACAGCTTGTGCTCTTAGAGAATACAGAGACAAATGCAAGAATGCTAAACACTGTGTAAAACTAGCTAAACAAAAGTCATGGGAGGACTTTGGCAAGAATATAGAAAATAAATATCAAGAAGGTGGCAAAATATTCTGGAGGTTATTGAAGAAGCTTGGGAATGGAGGAAAGAGTGCTGTAAAAGGAGTTAGAGATGATAAAGGTGACATGAAAACAGGAGAAAAAGATATGTTTGAAGTATGGAGTAATTACTTTGAAAAACTGCTAAATGAAACAGTGATGACAGCGCAGTGGTAAAAAACACTGACCAGGCATGCAGTCAGGAATACATATCCATACTGGATATGTATTCCTGACTGAAGTAGAAAATGTCATCAAAGGCTTGAAATGTGGAAAGGCAGCAGGAGTAGATGATATTCGACCAGAAATGCTGAAGTATGGTGGTATAAGAGTCTTACAGTGGCTGCACTGCATAGTTCAGAAAACCTGGACAGAGGAACGGATTCCTGATGATTGGAGTAGAGCTCTCATAGTACCCATATATAAAAAGGGAAATAAAGCTGAATGTTAGAATTACAGAGGTATTTCCCTACTGAGTGATCCTGGCAAGATCTATGCAAGTATACTTGAGAAACGTTTGAGAAGAATTGTGGATGAAAAGCTTGGTGAAGAACAAGCTGGATTCAGGCCAAACAGAGGCTGTCAGGATCAGATCTTCACTTTACGACAAATAGTCGAGAAAGCATGGGAGTATAACAGATCTGTATTAAGTTTTGTCGATTTGGAAAAGGCATATGACAAGGGTGCCAAGAGAGAAGCTATTCAATATTCTACAGTTATATGGTGTTAATGGGGCATTATATCAAGCAATACTTAGTCTTTATTTGAGTTGTAAGTCAGCAGTTAGAATTGAAGTAAGTACAGGAAGATGGTTTAATGTTAAATCTGGTGTGAGACAAGGATGTACATTATCCCCTCTGTTATTCATTATCTATATGGATCACATCATGAAGGAAAGTGGTATTAAACATGATATCAAAATTGGAGATGTTAATGTCAGCTCTTTGCTTTATGTGGATAATGTTATACTTCTAAATTAATCCGCTACAAGTCTGCAAGATTCTCTGACTAAATTGAATAGCTGTTGTAATAGATATGGTATGAAAGTCAGCAATAAAAAGACAATGAAAATAGGCAGAATCATTGAAAATGTCAACTGTGTTGTGAATGGAGAACCTGTGGAACAAGTGAAACATTTCAGCTACTTAGGCACGATTTTTACTGAAGATGGTAAATTAAATATAGAAATAGACAATAGAATCAGCAAAGCTGGTATAGTAGAAAGTCAATTGAATAAATTCATATGGAATAAGAGAGAAATTAGTCGGAACACTAAATTAGCTGTATACAAGACAGTGTTCAAACCAGTTTTACTTATGGATCTGAGAGCTGGGTCAGATGTAAAACACTTGACCAAAGACTAGAGACTGCAGATATGAGAGTCCTGAGAAAGTTTATAGGCATGAACAGATGGCACAAATAGCAATATCATATTAAAAACGAGGATATTAGGAAAGAATTTGACATTGTCAACATCCAGGAATGCGTTAGCAGAGCTAATCTCAGGTGGTATGGTCACTTAAACAGAATGGGCGAAGAAAGATTAGCAAAACGACCCAGAGGAAGACCAAGATATAGGTGGATTGATATAGTACAAAGTGCCTTAGACAATAGAAATATAAGATCTGATAATGTTGGAGTCTTGACAAGTAACACACTGATTTGGAGGAAAATTGTAGATAGGAAGTTAGTAATGATGTAATTTTTTTCATGTAGTACTATTATATCCTGTACACTCCTTGAAGGTACATGGCAGGAATTTGACGATGATATGTATACACACACACAAAATATTCCTTAGTTTTTTTGTTCTGTTATTTTAATATAAATATGTTCATCTGCCCTTTCTAAATTCTTATTGCTTCCAGTATGGTTTCTCTATAAGTTTTTGTAATGTTTTTAGCAACATGCTATGTTGCTTTCACCTAGGTGTGGCTAACATGGATTCTCCAATGAAGATCAATAGCAGTTGAAAGTTTTTTTTCACTTGGTTATACTATAAATTGAAGATGTCAAGAAATTATATATATATATATATATATATATATAGGGGTGCAAAGTCCAACTCCACCTCCCCGTGGTGCACTCTGGGTTGTTGGGAATCCTGACCTTTATCGGACCTGGACTCAACATCACTAACAGAGCTCTGGCAAACATTTCAGAACCCTGGTCAGGAGAAGTGTATATGCTACCGCAGCAAAGATGCCACTACAACAGAAACAGCCCCAAGTCCTGGATTGCCCACACTCACCTTTCTTCAGTGGCGGTAAGGCCCCGAGTGTGGCCAGGGGTGCTAAGAATCTCGCAGATGAAAACAGGCTGCCTCTTAAATCTATGAAAATGGAAATCGGTACCCTCAATACTGGAACTTTGGCAAGAGACTACAGAATAGATTTATTAATCAAAGAACTAACCAATATTAACTTGGTTATCCTGCTAGTGTAGTGTTTCTCAAACTTCAGATAACCGCAGACCCCTTCTTAAATTTTCATTATTACCAAGTACCCCCTAATTAATTAATGAAAAATAAATAATTAAAACAAATTAATTTAAAATATTAAAAAATTAAATATTTATTTTATTTGAATTTATATGTTCATGTAAACAAAAAATGATTTATTTTTAATAGAACAAACTATAAAGATACTATAAAGTTTTACTTACTTGAAAT
Source organism: Typopeltis vanoorti (assembly GCF_054136105.1). NCBI lineage: Eukaryota > Metazoa > Arthropoda > Arachnida > Uropygi > Thelyphonidae > Typopeltis > Typopeltis vanoorti. The sequence continues at coordinate 138,039,594 of NC_143556.1, forward strand.
AATTTATTATCAATGAGAGGAGTGAAATTGCTTATGGTGAGATAAAATTTCAACAAAATTTGGCTCTATAGTTGTTAATTTCAATCTCAAATGCGGTTCGACATCTATAATGCGATTCCTCTTCTTCGTCTTAATATCTACAAGGGCCGAAAATCCAACTTCGCACTTATATGAACTTGGAAATAGAAAAATGAATCATAGAACTTTATCTGTTAATTCAGGACATCCATTCTGTATTTGTAGCCAAAATGATTATAACGTAATTTCGCTGTATTTATTTTTTATTTTTAGGAAACCATCAGAAGCTAGTTCTAAAAGTTGTTCTTCTTCTATTGACGATAGACCCTTTGGCATAAATTTGTTTTTATTGAAAGGGTATCTTATCCCCTCAATATTAATGTCCAATTCAGGGAAATACTTTTCTAGATTCATTTGTAAGCTTTTTAAATGCTGCATGATAGTAATTTTCACATCATCAATTTGTTCATTTGAACTTGCGAGCAATTCATGAAGCGATGGAAACGCATCAAATTCTTCATTACCAACCTGCTTTTGCCATAACTTCATTTTTGCCAACGTGGCGTTCACTTTATCTTGGACATTAAATATAGAAATTTCCTTGCTTTGTAAAGATAAATTAAGACTATTTAATACAGTAAATATATCTGCCAGGTATGCTAATTGACTGAGCCATTTCCAATTATGTAAATGCTATTTCAGTTCAAACATTTCATCAAGAAAAACTTGTAGTTCATTCCGAAGTTCAAATAAACGAGTAAGGACTTTTCCACGAGAAAGCCAACGAACATCGGTATGGAAAAGAAGTTGTGTATAGTTGCTTCCCATTTCTTTGCAAAGTTGAGAGAAAAGTCTGGCGTTTTGACAGCCTTTAATATAATTTTTACAGCTTCACCAAGAACTTTTCTTAGGTCTGTAGACATCATATGTGTAGCCAAAGCCTCCCTGTGTATGCATCAGTGTGTCGACTTTGCATTTGGTGCAACAGCTTTAATCTTTGAAACAAGCCCTTTTTTAGATCTGACCATGGATTTCGTGCCGTCCATGCTTATTCCAACGCAACTTTTCGAATCAAGCTTATTTTGATGCATAAAGGTGTTTATACCGTTGAATATGAATATTTCTTCTCCTGTTGTATGTTCTGGCAAGGGTTGGCAATATAAAAGGTCATCATGAATTTTTTTATTTTTTCGTACCTAACGAACACTAGAAGATTTGTAATGTTCGCTGGATTCATCTACCTGCAACGCATAATAATGACTCTTACGTATATCGGATAACAATGTTTGTTTTATATTTTCAGCCATTTCGGTGATTCTTCGAGGAATGGTATTATTTGAAAGGCAAATCTGATCAAAATATCTTTTTGCATTATCTCCGATCATAATTTCCGCTATTATTTTTGCTGCAGGCTTGACCAAAGTTTCACCAATTGTTTCTGCTGCACCACTTTTTGCTATTAATAGCGACACACGATATGAAGCTTCTAAAGCCTTCATGTTTTCACCTCATCACTTTTTGAGATTCTTTTAAATTTTTTAGTTTATTTTGAAAAAATTCGACAGTTTGTCCTTGCATTCATTATGTTTTGATTCAAAATGGCAATTTAAATTACATGGTTTCATGCTTTCATTTTTTAAAGTTTCACCGCAAATTACACATGATGGAATAGGTTCCTCTTCATTTCCCGTCCATGAAAATCCACATTTCAAGTAATTTATATCACACTTACGAAGTTTTCTCATTTTCTTCCTAGTTAGTTCTTTAGAGATGTCAGACGACACAAACTTATCAATTTCAGTTGATCCAGATGCAATATCAACATTTTCTTGTTTTGCTGACAGCTACTTGTATCTACTCTGTTCCTCTCTTTAGCGCATTTTAAAAATCCAGTCTTTAACCAGTGATCCATACTTAAGAATTTGAAAGCTAAAAAAAATTACCGTATTTAACAAACAGTCCTTCAACAAATGGCTAGTGAAAGCAGAACTCGAAACAGACAGCAAGGGTAGGCCAGTAGAGATAAAGCAACTATGAAGACGTTCATATGATTGGTGCAATAATAACAAAAGATCGCGCTACTAATTGACAAAGGCAGGCCGACAGTTCAGTTGAAATGCTAATTCTCTTCAACCGAATTCCTTATATAATATCTGAAACACATTCACTATATATTTCTTAGTTTTAACACGTTCACTCAAACAAAACCATATGTTGCCGGTGCACCATATGGTTTTGATTGTCTACTATACAGCATTTTATGTGGGAGAGGTCATGCGATTCATTAGTTAGTAGTGCCGTTTTTATCCCAGTTGTCTCTAATTGGACTGTTTGTTGAGAAACATATTATACAGCCTGCAGATGTCTCTGTACCTTATTCAGTGGCACATTAGGAACGTTTTATTATCTCAAACTTAAATTTTATTACATGCATTAATGATGCATAGCCGAAAATTGCCACGGACTCCCTGAAGACCTTTCGCTGACCCCCAGGGGTCCGCATACTACACTTTGAGAAACACTGTGCTAGTGAATGAAACAAAAAGATTGAAAGAACTGACAGCAAGAAGGTACAATGGTTCACAGATACTCCTTGGAGCATCCTCAAATAATGGCAAACAAGGCAGAGTGGGCTTCATTGTTAAATCTAAGCCCACCAAGTCGATCCTTTCTTGTAACATCATATCTGAAAGAATAGGTGTACTCGTAATTGGAATAGAGAACAATATAACAATTAAATTAATATCCTACTATGCTCCAACATCAGTAGCTGATAATCAAGAAATAGAAAATTTTTACATGAATCTTGAACAGGCATTAAATTACAAATCAACATACACATTCGTTGGTGGTGACTTTAATGCCAAAATAGGATGTGGAAAAGAAAACGAAAAGTTTATAGGATCACATGGCCTGGGAGAAAGAAATAGAAGAGGAGAGAGATTAGCTGAATTTGCTGTAGCTGAACACTTTTCAACAAACGCCTAGGAAGAAGATGGACTTGGCAATCACCGAATGAAGACACAAAAAATGAAATTGACTACGTTTTAACAGACTAAAAGACTGGTACAATAGGCGAAACATACTTCAACATAGATTCTGACCACAGACTCCTCAGAGCCATTATGAGAATAGATCACAAAAAAGAACAACATATCAGGGTAACATCAAACCATAAAAGACAAACAAATAGACTACCACAAGTTCAGGAAGTACATAGAAGAGACCGAATGGACTATTAAAAACTGTTACATAAATGATGACTATATTGACTTTATTAATAAATTCAACAAGAGCAAGAAAAAAATCAGAAATTCCTGTGAAACAAGAAAAGAGAATGACTCTCACCTCAAACTATAGAACTACTGAAAAAGAGAAAAGAACTTAAGAAATCTGAAGAAAATTTTCTAGAATACAAAATTATCTGTAAGTTACTAAGGAAAAGAATTCCAGAACACTACAAAGCTTTCAGGATACAAAAACTAAGAGAAGCTGTGCAGGCAAACACCAGCCTGACAAAAATAGAGAAAGACTTAAATTTTAAACAGTCAATTCCATCTGCTTTACAGGATCAAAATGGAGAAAAACATACTAATTGAAAAAGGATAAAAGAAATTGTGCAGAATTTTCATAATGATATCTATGCAACTAAGTGGCAAGTTTCAGAACCTATCATGTACTTCCAGAAGAAATAGAACATGCCCTTAAGAAAATGAGTAAAGGTAAAGCCTCAGGACTTGATCATGTTAAGGCTGAAGAAATCCAACAAGGTGGACCAATTATTTTCAAACCCTTGGCTGCCAGATTCATGTGGTACTTCAAAGAAAGAAAGATTCCAGAGAAATGGAAAACCTCAAAAACCATACTTCTATTCAAAAAAGGGAACAAGGAAGACATAAAAAACTATCGTCCAGTCTCGCATATTTAACATCATGAACAGAGTAATACTGAACAGAATCCAAAACACTCTTGAAGACAACTCCAGCAGAGAGCAGGCAGGATTCAGAAGAGGCTTCTCCACAATAGATCATATCCAGGTCATTTCACAACTAACAGAAAAATGCAGAGAGTACCGAATCCCTCTATGTTTCCTCTTTATTGATTTTAAAAAAGCATTTGATACCATAGAACACAATGCAGTCATCAGTGCCTTACTGGAAATAAATGTGGACCCTACTTACATCCACATGATAAAAGAAATTAACGAAAATCAGAACACACAAATAATCCTATTTGATCAACCTAAAAATATAGATATATATATATATATATATATATATATATATATAAAGAGAGGGGTCTGCCAAGGCTATGTGATCTCCCCAAATCTATTTACCAGCACTTTAGAATACATTCTGAAAAAAAAATAGACCTAAACGGAGGAAAAAGCATAGATGGTTAAAAGCTACAAATCCTTATGTTTGCCAATGATCTAGTACTGATATCCCACAATCCAAAAGACCTAGAAGAAATGGGTAAAAAAGTATACACAAACAGCAGTAAGATAGGCTTAGAAATGAATCTATGTATTGATAACATCCCTATAGAACAAGTTGACTCCTACAATTACTTAGGACAAACAATAAAAATGAATAACGATTTATCTGAAGAACTAACAAAAAGAAAGAAAGCTGCATGCATGGCTATCATTCAACAGACTAAAAGAAACACTGATCCAAATCTTGACATCTCTGCGAAGGCAAAACTATTTAATAGTGATATTCTTCCATCACTCACATATGGATCAGAAACATGGAACACAAAAAAAGAAGAGGCTCTCAGAATAACTCAGCATGTAATAGAACGCAGGATTTGTAACATCAGCAAAATGGAACATGTTAGAAACACAACTAAGAGAGAGAGAGAGAGATCAGGCATAAAAGATGTAACTGCAGTATATGAAAGCAAAATGAGATGGCAGGTCACATAGCCAGACTCAAGGATAACAGATGGAAATATAGAATACTCAGCTGGCAATCAAGAATAAAGAGAAAACCAGAAAGACCACCTACAAGATGGGAAGATCCACTTGTGAAATCTATGGGTATAACATGGAAGAAAGAGGATCGAGATCGTTGGAGGCATCTTTGTAACACCTGCACTCATGGAGAAATCCTGAGTGAAACACAGGTCCATCAAGGTAATATATATATATATACACACACACACACAGGGTGTCTCAAAAAATGTATACGCACTTCAACAGCTAATAACTCACTTAATTTTCGTTATTTTGCAGGTTTAACGGATTTGAAATAATGGATGAAACCAGACAGTAGTAGTCCAGTCACAAGATCAAGATAAGATAAGGAATCATGACGTGATTGGTTGTTGAGATGACGTCATGAGTTTGGAATGTTAGGAAATTTTCTGGGGAGCATCTGTGTGTGTGTGACGTCATGTTTTTTTTTGTTCGCGTATTGAATTATGGGTGATGATTAGGGATAAGGATTCGTGTCGTGATTGGTGGTGCACTTCTGACAAGATCAAGATAAGATAAGGAATCGTGACGTGTGTGTGTGTGTTATGAGATGTAGATAAGTGACGTAATTGTTTTGATTGGAAAGGAAGATATATTAGTGGAATAAGGAATCGTGTCGTGATTGGTGGGACACTTGACAAGATCAAGATAAGATAAGGAATCGTGACGTGTATGTGTGTTGTTTTCAGATGAAGATAAGTGGTAGTATTTGTTAGTTGTAAATAAGTGACGTTATTGTTTTGAATGGAAAAGGAAGATATTATTTTCGTATCGTGATTGGTGGGATACTATGAACAAAATAGGGGTAGGGTGAATGGGGTAAGCAACATCAGTGTCTTGGATGTGTATTGTTATGAGTTGGAGATAAGTAAATGGTTTGCATATGACATTATGGGTTATGGATAGTGATAAGATAAATTTTGGAATGTTTGGAATTTTGCTGGTGGCCCTCATCTGTCAGGGACATCACGTGGTGTGTTAGGTTCGCTTATAGCATTGTGGGTGTTATTTAGATATAAGTAATTGTGACGTTATGTGTTTGGAAATTTCTGGGGAACATCTGTCTCTCTGTGATATCACATGATGTTTTGGTTTGCCTATGGAATTGTGGCGATGTTTTTGATATAAGATATCTTGGAATTTTCCCAGGGTGACACACATCCGTCATTGTCATCATGTTTTGTCTTTGGTTGTCTATAGATGGCTGTACTAATTTTCCAATACATTTTGGGGTATTTCTTTCCTGTTAATGGGTGGGAATTCTTAGAGTAGTGTCATGATGGTGGCAGTGATTAGGCTTTTCTGAATAATTTAATTATATGCTGGTGTCCCTCAAACACACACACACACGTTAGACATGAAAAGTCGCTAATGTATCTATGTTGATACTCTAATATGTACCCTATGATTATTCTTATGAAAAAAAAAACTATTCAGTATCAGAATTATGCTTACCAAAACTTACGAGATGTGATTATTGAAATTACAATTATCAGTGGTTATGTTTAAGTTAAAAACAAAACCAACTTACATTTCTTTCCAGAATGGGAATGTCTTGTACTATCTAGGTTTTCTGAATATTCCAAATTGTTGATTTTTAACATATATTTACAGCACAGAACACAAACACAAGTCTGAAAATGTAGACCTTTTCATTATAGGTTACTGGGGTTAACATAATTCACAGCACAAAAACACACAAAACATAGGAGTTGAAAGATATTTCTGTAATTAACCAGAAAGGCTAGTTGACTACTTAATTTAGAATACTATCCGATTGGTTCTCTGTATTAATTCTTTCTCACAGTTGCTCATGCTATGTTTTCCCAAGCTTGGTGGGAAAGTATGCGCTGTTTGGTTTAGGGTAAGTGTTATTTCCGGTTTTGAATTCAGTGCTGTTAAAATATGGAATTCTGACAAGTGAAATGATTTTTTTTTTTTTTCAAATTGATTGGTTATTTTTTCTATTTTACTTTTAAAATTCAGTTTAACTACATATTCTAATAAAATAACTGAGTAAAATTAATAAATAAATAAAATGTACTTAAATTAAGGGGATATTAAATCCCACATAGTTTTAAAACCGAATAAGAAACTCAAAGATTGGAATCAGAGAGTTTCTTGCCGAATATAGTAAACTATAAAGTATCGGCGACACTAGCCGAAATGAAACTTATTAGCTCTTTATACTTAAGTAACTTAATGGTTGCACCTGTTTGGAAAACTCGTTCGCAGAGTACATAAGTTCTTTTCGCTATACACTTTGGTATTAGGTCTAGCTACTCACTGATGAAGCCTCAAAAAAGGCTGAAACCGGTCTGGGTAGTGACCTCCCTCCATAATGTAATAACAGCATACATTTCCTAGGAAATGTGTTTTTACATTATGGAAAATACCTAAGAATAGCGATCTGAACTTCCCTCACCTTTGCAATGAGTTGCCCTGGTATTGTACTACGTACTAGGATCACTTGCATTGGCTAACGCTAGTGTCGCCGATACTTTATAGTTTACTATATTCGGCAAGAAACTCTCTGATTCCAATCTTTGAGTTTCTTATTCGGTTTTAAAACTATGTGGGATTTAATATCCCCTTTATTTAAGTAATGTTTTCATTGCCGAAATGAAGCTTATTAGCTCTTTATACTTAAGTAAATAAAATGTATGTGAATTTATTTTCCCACACTATAGATTTCTCATTAAGTCTTATCTTAAAGATATCTCTCTTATCTGGTTGCCAATTTTGTTGTACTTTGGTGAGAAATCGTGTATTTAGGTTGGAACTCTTCGTTCCCGTGGGAAATTATTGCTGTAGTAAATTAATGCTTACGTTTATTTTTTTAAAACCAATATGACTATTAATTTTACCGTTGATTCCTTGTGCTCTTAACCTATTTCTTTAAGTGAAATTTATTTTTTTTTTCTTTAGCATTAGTAATTTTAAGTAACAGATATAAGACAAGGTTTTGAACTTGCTGTAGCATTTTCTTTTAGAAACTTCTTTTGCCAGTACAACAAATAAAGAGTTATTTAAAATGAATATTAGCCCTGTAATATGTACTGTGTTAATTTCTATGTTACCTTTTATTTGCCTGTAATATTATTAACAAATTGTATTTACTGAATCTAACATACAGAAATTAAAGAAAGTGAAAAAGACAGTATTTTTTTCCCTCTTATTCTTCTGCTTTAACATTTGTGCTGATGTTCATAGTGTATGATTGCTACTGGTGCTTACGTGTAATTCATGTGATTATTTTCCATGTGACATTTCAAAACAAGTTGAACTATGGTTTTTACATAGTTCAACTATGTAAAACTCATTTCCGTTGGTCCCAATTGACTGGTGTCCTCTCAGCCTGATTTATTTCTCAGTAGGGATATTTATATATATATATATATTTTTTTTTTTAACACAATTATTATATTCGATATTCTTTCCAACACAAATAAATAATTATTTATTCTTATTTCAAATGAAAATTAGCTCAGAAAGAAAGAAAGAAAAATTATAAAGAAAAAAAAAATTTTTATCCTCAAATAAATATTTATGATCACAGCAAACAAGAAATTCATCAGTTTTTTCAAAGTTTTGAAGTTAATGCAAATGTTTTCATCATTTGGTATCATTTAAATGAAGGACGGGTGTCTGGCTATTAAGTTAATGTTTTTTGATTTTTCTCTTCCAACGGCGAGTATTTTTTGATATATATATGCATGTTGATTCACTTGTTATCTGCATGCTATAATACCTTTTTATTTTTTTTGTCACTTTTCATGTGAAATATTCTCCACTAAAATTCTGCCTATTAATTTAATACCCATTTCCTTTTGCTTCCAAGAGTTGACACAGTTTCACTGAGTGGATTTTCAAAAAAAAAAAAAAAAAAGTGGTTAGTTTGTGGCATGAAATTTCACAAGGGAAAAAAAATTTTTTTATGGTCTAACTTAAATTTGTATAACACATCAACAACACCAATTTGTTCATTTAAATTTACACATTTTATTTGAGTGAAATATTATTTACAAATTGTATTTACTGAATTTAACATACAGAAAATAAATAAAGTGAAAAATACAATCTATTTTTTGTTCCTTAATCTTATTGTTAAATTTGCACTGTTGTTCATAGGTTCTTCCCATGCTTGTGGAATTGCCATCATGTGGTTTTTGACAATGTGACTCTCATCTGAAAGTTAATTTTTATTTGGTGATCATTGGGAATTTATTACTGTAGTAAAATTAAGGGTTGCATATTTATTTTATTTGAAACCAATACATATAATTCTGAGCATTATTAAAAGCACAGAATCTTTCGTTATGTTTCCAAAAGCATTTAAAATTACACGTTATGTTTCACGTTTTGGGCATCCAATTTCATTTAAATCAAGAACAGGCCTCCCTCTTAACCTCATTAATGTTTTTGATTTTTCTCTTCCTTTGGCGAGCAATATTGGATATTTGCATGTTGATTCTATCATCCAATTTATTAGTTTGTCCAGAGATAGTGAACCAATTTCCCACTTCAGCTGATGGTTATATTTTATTAACCAAGGATTCTGTTTTTTAACTCTTTCAGGTAATTCTTTCCAACTACAAGGTGATTTTGTCAATGCATATCTAACAATAATTCCATCAGAAATACAAATTTCTTTAGGAAATAAATTTGAAGTCTTATTCAAAAGAAATTGTACATCAATTATAGCAATGATAACCAAAAATTTGTATTTTTCACCCACTGTAGATTTTGCATATTCGTTTTCCTTCATTCTTCTTACATTATTTCATTTGGCACCACAAATAAATAGTTATTTATTATAATTATTATTATTTCACTGATTATTAGCTCTGATCTTATATTTTATATTAACTTTCTGTTACAAAATTCTGAACAATTAGAACTTTTCACAAAGAAACGTTCAAAGAATTTTGTGGCTCACCCATTATTTTTTCATTACCGAACACAATACAGCAGCTGCAGTGGATGAATGATTACCTTAAGTTCAAAGTCACTTGACTATGTTTTTTTCTTATAGTACTGTTTACCCTTACTATGCCCTACCCTGACTGTTCCTTCAAAAACGAACCTTTTGTGCAGATGACTCAACGACATGTTTTCGCATACTGTTAGTGTGTGTTTGTCTTACTTTGTGTGGGGAAAGGTAAAATTTGTATTTGTGTTATCTGGAGAACACAAATATTTTTTTCTATACCAAACTAAGAGTTTAAGTCACGTTTTAGGGGTTAATTATCTGCTGGCTCTGTAAAACAACCAAATTCTAACAGTTCAGATTTTCGATTATGTGAACGAATTGTTTTCAGATAACTCAATGTCACTAGGTAGCATTAGACAATTTCTAAAATAATCAATTACATGGATATCAGTTTTCAACACTTTTTTTCCCATTCCTGGCATTAATTTTACAGTAGTGATTTTTTTACAATAATTAAACAGAATGCATTAAGGTATAAAGTTATGGATTTAAATATCAAATTCTAATCAGAATGAGTAAAAAAAATTCACTGTGAAAAAAAACAACAAAAAAAACACGTCTTTGTTCATTTCAGTTTACAATTGCATATTTTATTTTGCTGGAATACTATTTACAAGTATATTCACAAAAAAAAATCAAAACATGTAATTACCTAAAAATATTTTGCAATATTTAGTTTACACTTTTAACATTTTCCAAAGAGTTCAATAAAGAAAATTTTCGTTTCTTGGTTATATTACATCAAAATAGCTGGTCATGCAAAAGTTTTTAGAATAGATACCATGGTAAGCACAGATCCATACATTTGATATTGTGTCAGTCTGGAAATGACACCATGCCTCCTTAAACTTTTGGTGTATTCTTTTGTCAACAAATATACACAGTTTTTGTAAAATGTTCATAAATGTCCCAAAATAAAGAATCTTTATTGAATTGGATAAAATCTTGAAAGTCTGATTTTACCATTGATGAATTTAAATGATTAGTGATAATTTTCCCATGATACGAATAGCTGGTAATTCAGTTTCCAAAAATAGTAAATGATTATCAATGTTGTACATTTTTGTCGAAAATCTCTCGCCTTCTTCACAACTAATAGAGAAAACTTTACTTATTGATGAATTTAAATGATTAGCGATACTTTTCCCATGATACGAATAGCTGGGAATTCAGTTTCCAAAAATAGTAAATGATTATCAATGTCGTATATTTTTGTCGAAAATCTCTCACCTTCTTCACAACTAATAGAGAAAACTATTTCTGTCAGCTCCTGTATCATCAAGTATTAGTTCCCCATCTTGGCATTTCAGAATATAACACTCACCGAGGTCCATTTCGTAGTCAACTCTTTGCAAGTAGCCGAGGATATCAGACCACTTCCTGCATAACTTTTCCCAAGGGGTCCTGGATAAATACGTCGCAATGTATGTGTCTTCTAAAATAATAATCGGTTTCCATCCTTTTAGAGCTAAGTGAAGAGTTTTGTCTCATGCTATTTTCCTGAAGAAAGAAAATTTCAATGACTTGTGGCTCACCCATTATTTTACTTTACTGGACACAAAACACCACAACACAATACAAGGATGAACGAATTTGTCGTAACTGCAAAGACACTTGACTCGTTTGTTTTTCCTTATAGTACTGTTTACCTGACACTTAACCTCCAAAATGAAATTTTCACGCAGATGATTCACGGACGTTTCTACATGCTGTTGGATATGATGTTGATGTGAGATTATCTTACTTTGAGACATCATAGAGCAAATCTTATCTCTGTGGCTCGAATGTATTCTATGTTATTTGTCCTTATTATGTTAAGTATTTTATCCTCAAAAGTGTTTTTGATGTCAGACCATCTGACTAGTTCTCTCACTCATATGTCGAAAATTGTTGGGATGGGAAAAAAATAGCATTAGGTGGTGGAAGTAAAGGTAGTCAAGAGGGTGACAGAGGTCTTCCCTGCAATGCTCCCCACCCCACCTCCTAACCCCATCATCCCCCCTATTCTCCCCCTCTCCTCCAGAAGATGTCTGCTCAGGCTAGTGGAGATGAGCGAGTTCATCATTTGTAGATATCTTTTAGTGATGTCACCTCCCAAAAAACGCGTTTTTTTTCACTAGCATGGGTTCTGTTATAAGAAATGTCACATTAGTGTTCTTCTAGGCAGAGAGAGATGGACTTTTCTGTCTGGTCATAATATGGTTTGCTGCAACTGTAAATGATTTTGTATACTTCTGGGAACTGAAGAGGGTTGTGTTTCACTTTAGGTTAGGTTGCTAGTGCCCTATCCAGCCACGTTTTATTCTCTGCCTGTATTAATGTTGAAGGACGACAACATCAAATAGACTGGAACTTAACTTCAAACATTCATAAATTCTGCGATGAATTAGAAAGACGTATCTTGGAACAAAGAAATTGCTCTCGATCCTACCCATCTAAACAGCAATCTCAGTTACAGCCTACCAGATTTACGTAGTGCTGTAATCCAGTTTCGGCGTAAATCCACTTCACACGCAAAGCGTTCATGCCAGAACTAACGCTCAGACTCGATATATATTTTTAAGATGTTTTCTCCATGGTACTGTATTCACCTGACGAAGGCATTTCCGATGAAACTAGTAGTGAAACCTTATTAAATCTCTTATTTTTTATCGGTGTTTGTCAGTTAATAATTATATGTCATTAAACCGAGTCAATTACTCACCAGCAAAGGTTGGTCGATTGGTAGAGTCTCTATTAATGGCTCACGTAAAAAAGTTAAGCAAGTTTGAGTGTGGCTAGTAGTTAGAAGGGGTTCAATAGTTCGATGCTGTTTGCACACTCTCCCTCGATGAGTCTTTGGACTCCCTGGAGGTGTCAAATAATAATAAAAATTCGCACACACAAAAATTAAATAACAGTAATGATCAGAAAGACTGAATTTGCCATAGTACCTTTTTTTTTCTGATAGGAATTGTGCATCCTATTTCCCCTATTTTGGGAAATTTACAGGTGCATTGAATATGGTTAACTCCCAGGTGGGCCAGCAGAGGAAGTGGATCGTTGGAGGAGTTGAGTAAGTTCTTTAATTTTGCAGGAGGTTTAAAGGTAGCTTTAAGGTTGTATTTCTGTTTATTTTATCTGATATCCCTTTAATGTATGGAATGGTTACAGTTTTAATCAGGGATGGCCGAAGTGGGCATACAGCGCATGCGAGCGCCCGCATGGGTACAGTTCATAAGTTCATTTTTAAGAAACAAAATTTTTATCATAAAAAAAAAAATTCTTAGAATGATCAATATTAAAATAAATAAGGATACACCGAATAATAAAAAAGTATTTTGCCGGCTGTTTACAATTTTGCATGAAGAGCAGGCTAAATGCTTGCCTGCAGAATCTAAAGTGAAAACGGTGAACGGTTTTTATGCGCAGAAACGAATTTTCGTACAAAGCATTTGTTGCTACGTAACCAGTCATATGGTACTGTAAAAATTCGATTGTAGCTTAAATATTCCAAAGCATATTACATTCGATTGTTTACTTAGGTTAAGTCCCATGTGTATATTGTAAAAAATAAACTTTGTTTGTCTCTGTATAGTTTGTTTTAGATGTTATTGTAAATAACACTCTGGAAGTTAACTGTATATACTGCTTTAATAAGAATATGTTAGAGTGGTAAAAACAAAGGCAATGTTTTTATCCGAAGCTGCATGTAATAGATCTACATGGCGGCATTAGAAAGATTGTTATCAAAATTTGTTTGTATGGGAAAGGCTTGCAGGCTGTAAGTGTAAACATCTGCTAAGTCAATCAGAAAGGTTTAAATAACTTTCCGATGGCCGGCAACTTACAATTAAAAGAAATCGGAGGAGAACAAAAGGTGTGCCGAACTTGAAACTTAAGATGAAAGAATCATACCAATTCTTTGGGGGGGGGGGTTGCCAAACTTCATGCAAGGTCTGAGAGGAGGCATAATGAAAAGGAACTGAAGCAAACAGAAGGGGCTGCCCGGATCCAGAGATTGCTGCAGAAGTAGAGGGGGCCCCAGTTCCAGAGACGTCCACAGAGAGACAGGAGAGGGTGCTCAGTTCCAGACATTGCTAAAGCTGCCCGGTTTAAAGAAAGTATTTAAAGTTGAGGAAAAAAGGTTCTAAATTTTGCTAAGAGTTTTTATAGAATGATAGAGAAGGCAATCTCCCTAATGTTTAAATTCGTGTACATTTCATAGTAATGTAAATAAATGTTATTTGACTTTCTTGTAAACATAGCACGTATAATATAAACAAGAGAGATTCTGAGAGAGAGAGAGAGAGAAAACGCGCACAACTACATTAGAATAACGGGGAATAAAGTAAAGAAAAAGGACATCACAAGTAATTAATAGAAATTACAAGTATACAAAGTTAAATAATAATAAAAGTTTACCATGTCGCAGTAATGACAGGATAGCAACAGTAGATTTATAACAGCTCGCATCTCAGTAGGCTACTGACAGTAGCGTAGTGCGGACTATTGTTTTGTCTCTGTGTTGTGTTGTGTAATAATTTCTTGTGGGTATAAAATAGAAATGGAATCAAAAATTAAAGTTATCCGGTGCACAAAATCGAAAGCGTCATGCTGCGAAAGAAGCAGATATTAAGAAACAAACTGGGGCTCTTAATAAATTTATTAAAATATTCTGATGCAGATTGTAACCAACTCGACAGATCAGAAATCAGAGTTGATACATCATCCAATTTTCATGAAAGTACAATTGCAACTATTGAACAAGATAACAAGATGCAAGATTTAAGTGAAAAACAGAAGATTTAGTTGTAGTTGACCACGAAACTAACACATTGTTAGTCTGTAAATTTAGAAGATCCAGGTGAATGGGGAAATATTGATGAAAAATTACGAATTGTTTTAATTGGAATGGGGCCTGTTCAAAAGAAATATATGATATATTCCAGAGATACATATGGTCGTAAATTTGGCGACACGTATGATAATAGAAAAATGGAAAACGGGGAGCTCGTGCCAAGAACATGGCTCATTTATTCCGAACTTTAAATTCTGTTTTTTGCTTTTGTTACAAACTTTTCGCACCTACTGAATCAAGTAGTCTTGTAGAATGTTATAACGATTGGAGAAATGTAAGTACAACTTTGCATAGACATGAGACTAGTTTAACTCACATGAAAAATTTCTTAAAATGGAAGGAATTTGATAAAAATTAAAAAAAAAAAAACTACTATTGATTCCCAACTCAAAGCATGTATGAAAAGGAAAAGAAACATTGTACGAGTGTTTTAGAATGCTTGACTGAAATTATAAAATTCCTTGGTAGCCAAAATTTAGCTTTTCGCGGATCATCTGATAATTTATATGAAAGGAATAACGGCAATTTTTTAAAATTAGTCTAACCGTTTGCTATGTTTGATCCCGTTATGGAAAATCACGTTGAAAGGGCCCTAAAGGAAACAATAGAGTACACTATTTGAGTAAAGACAGTCAAAATGAAATATTGGAAACTTCAAGTAATGCAATCAGGAATACAATTTTATTATCAATTCGAAAATCTAAATATTATTCCATAATTTTAGACTGCACACCTGATGCAAGTAAAACAGAACAAATGGCCATTATTATTCACTTTGTTTCCTGTGACAATGGAATGTCAAGATCAGGGAAGACTTTTTAGGTTTTGCAGATGTATCAGCTTTCACAGGACGTGGTTTGTGTACAACAATAATGGAACAACTGGAAAAATGGAACGTTCCCATTGAAGACATGCGAGGTCAAGGGTATGACAATGGGACAAATACGAAAGGGAAAAAAATATGGGCTCCAAAATTTGCTTTTGAACAAAAAATCCTCGAGTATTTTACGTGCCATGTGCTGTTCATGCTCTAAATTTAATCATTAACGATGCAGCCAAATTGAATGCAGATACAATTAGTTTCTTTGCAATTATTCAAGAAATATATTATTTCTTTTCATTCTCTTACAAACGTTGGGCAATCCTTTTAAAGTTCGTAAAAAAATTAACATTGAAACAGCCATCAGAAACGCGATGGGAAAGTAAAATTAATGCAATCCGCACTCTACGATATCAGTTAGGAGAAATTTACGATGCACTTTTTGAAAATTTTAATAAAGTCAGCATGAAGCATAAACATTATGTGCTAAAATAAAGGACTTCAAATTTATTTGCTCTCTTATAACTTGGCATGATTTACTTAACAGAATAAAGCCTGTGAGTAAAATGCTTCAAGACAAAAATATGAACATTACACTTGCTTTAGAATCTATCGAAAACCTGAAAATATTCTTACAAGAGTATCGATCAGATACAAATTTTAAAGAAGTTCTAAAAACGGCAAAATAACTGAGTGAAGAGGTGGATGGAGTCGTAAGAATGCTCCTTCGACAGCCTTATTAAATTGAGTTATTTAGTTAACAGTACTCTGCTGTTTACTCGCAATAAAGAGTAAGTGTCGTTTAAATCGCACTGCATGGAGAACAAGAATTTAAAACTAGTGGAAGTTCGACGACGAAAGAAGACGCGACAATTTGACTACGAGCTTCATGACGAAACGCCACAATCGCCAGAAGATAAATTTAGAGTGAATGTGTTTTATAGACTTCTACACGTTGCAATGTGTTCGTTAATAGAACGTTTTGAACAACTAAAAACATATTATGATAATTTCAATTTATTGTATAGATTACTACAATAATAACATAGATTTACGAAAAAATTGTGACGATTTACAGATTCTCTTGAAGGACGGTGACAATAAAGACGTAAATGCAATAGAACTATGTGACGAGTTATGTGCTTTCCGGGATATTTTTCGGAACGTTAATTTAAATATTCAAAACCCTTTCGATATTCTTAATTTTATTGTGTCCAATAATTTATCTTTCCCTAACTTTTCAATTGCTTTAAGAATACTATTAACCTTACTGTTAGTGTAGCGAGCGGTGAACGTTCCTTTTCCAAGTTGAAATTGATTATAACCTTCTTAAGAACAAGTATATCATAAAAAAAAGCTTGTTAGTTTGCAGTTAATAGCTATTGAAAATTATATGTGCGGAATTAGACGTTAAGACCATTATTACTAATTTTGTGAATATGAAATTAAGAACCCTAAAATTTTAATTAAAAAATTTCAAGTATATTTATGTAAATTAATTTATTTTCTGTTATTCTGTAAAGATTTTATTTTTTGAATACTTATATTAAATGTTCTGATTATTTCTGAATTCTTTTCTTATTTTCTCATCTATCTTGAGTTTCTTTTATATATTTTCCTAAAAGATAGTTCCACTTATAAAAATTATAAAAATTTTTTTACAAGTTACTAAGAATTTAATAAAATGCAAGAATTTTTTAAACTTTAGTTCAAATAAATTTTAATTTTGTTAGCGATTCGGATCGGTGAGAAGGCTATAATCCCTGTATCATTATATTCAACGATTAAAGTGACTTTAATCATTGTTTTGCTTTAACTTTTGAGAATTTTTTTATTATTCGGGTTGTTAACGATTATCCTGCCTAGTCAACACCCCCAGTTCGTTACATTTAGCGAACCAATGTGTGGCTGTTCTGTCAAAATTTAAGAAATTTCAAATAATTTAAATGTTTATTATCGTAGAAGAACCACACACGCCCAAATCGTTAGAGGGGCGCTTAGATAGAAATTGCATGTGGGCAGCAAAGACCTTAGCGCCGGCACTGGTTTTATTGTAGTCTAATTTATTTTTGTTTTTTTTTGGTGAGGTCCTGTGAAGATTTGTTGATAGCCATTGGTGTTTTGTCTGTAGCCATTTTTTAAGAAGATATTGCTAATAATTTAATTCATCTTTAAGTGATTGTTCATTGGAGCAAATCTTCAAAGCCCTGTTTTTCAGGTGTTAATGACACTTAGTTTTTGTGTTGGGTGGTGATAGGAGTTTATGTGTATATATTGGCCAGTATGTGTAGGCTTCCAGTAAACAGTAAAGGAAAGACTGCCAGAAGGAAGACTTGTGACAAGTGTATCTAGAAAAGGAAGCATTTTCTGCCTTTCAATCTCAATTGTGAATTGTATGTGTTTGTGTCGGAAGCCAACTCAAGAATTAGGTGTTATCAACACACCTAAAACAGGGCTTTGAAGATTTGCTTCAATGAATAAGCACTTAAAGATGAATTAAAAGTTATTAGCAATACTTTCCTAAAAAATGGTTACAGCCAAAATACTATCAACAAAATTCTTCACAAGACCTCACTAAAAAACAAAAATAAACTAGACTACAATAAAACTGTAACCATTCCAAACATTAAAGGATTATCAGATAAAATAAACAGAATACTACAGAAATAGAACATTAAACTTCGATCACAATCTTTACACAAATACAATCTTTAAACCTCTTGCAAAATAGAACTTACTCAACTCATCCAAAGATCTACTTCGTTTGCTGGCCACCATGGAGTTTACCATATTCGTTGTACCTGTAAATTGCCCTATATATAGGGCAATTTACAGGTGCAGTGAATATGGTAAAGCCGTATTTTCTGATCATGCCCTGAATACTCTACATAGAATTGACTGGGAAGGCACCTTTTGTTTACATCACAACAAAATGTGGTATGAACGCAAATTTAAGGAGGCCTGTGAAATTCTTATCAACCAACCTAATCTTAACGATAATGATGGACTAAAAATCCCAAGAATATGGAAGGCACATATTCTACCTGCATAACCTTTCTGCCTAAGAGGCAATTATAAATAACGATTATAGGTAATCCAGGATCTTAACTCTAATATAATTCTCATGTTAAATTAGGACACCACTTTTGCTTTTATAAAGCTGTCTATATAAAATTGTTCTCTGTTATCATAAATAGAATATAGCTTTGATGCAATTTTATTTATTTTTAACCACTAGAAGTTAGTCCAGTAGAATAACATTTGATCAAATCATTGTTTCTTTGGCATACTGTATGAAATGTAATATAGCTTGTTTCTGTATGTATACACCCTCTGTCCAAAAAGAAACCGAACTTTTCAAAAATAGAAGAAACTAGTGGAGCCACCTGTTGTATCTTTTTTTTTGCCGAAAGCTGCAACCTTCATTAGTGTTGTGTCAACTGTTTATGACATTTGTTTCATTAGAAGCCGAGTTATAGTGCCAAGAGTGACAGTGTGTTTTGACGAACGGTCGGAAAATGAGTTTCAAACACAGAGCTGCGATTGACTTTTGTGTTAAACTTGGTAAGTTTTACCGAAACGCATCAAATACTTCAAAACGGTGATGAATGCTTATCCCGTACTCAAGTTTACGAGTGGTTTAAGCGATTTCAAAGTGGTCGTGAGACGCTTGAGGACGACGAAAAGCCGGACTGAGCGAAGTTAACATTCAAAAAAGTGCGTGATTTCATCAAAGAAAACCCTAAATCGTCCGTGAGTAAAGATGAATTGGGGATTCCAAAATCAACTCTGCACAACATTTTGACTGAAAGTTTGGGCCTTCGTAAATTGAATTCGCGATTTGTTCTTCACAAGTTGACCGACGACCAAAAATGTATCGAACTGAACATTGCAAGGACCTCATTAAAACCGCTCGTAAGGACTCAAACTTCCTTGAAACAATCGTTACTGGTGATGAAACGTGGTGTTTTGAGTGAGCCCGAAACAGAGTGCTGAGTGGACTACCAGAAGAGGGGCATCCGAAAAAAAGTCGCTTGGAGAAGTCAAAAGTAAAGACAATGCTGATTTGTTTCTACGATTCCAAGGGCATTATCCTCAAAGAATTCGTTCCGCCAGGCCAAACAGTCAGTAGTGAGTTTTATCTCGAAATTTTGAAGCGATCGATACCAAGAATTCGTCGCGTACGGCATGAATATTGTGATGCAGGCAGCTGGTCACTTTTGCACTATCTCACTGTTCGAACATTGTGAGACAGTTTTTGAGCAATAACCAAGTTTGTGTGTTGGATCACTCGCCGTATTCACCTGATTTAGCACCCTGTTACTTCTTTCTCTTCCCCCGACTTCATGGCGATGAAAGGATAGTGATACGACACCACTGAAAACGTTCAAGCGTAACCACGACCGTCAACAGTATCCATAAACCGATATAAAAAACTCATTTAACGATTATTTAAATTAAGGGGATATTAAATCCCACATAGTTTTAAAACCGAATAAGAAACTCAAAGATTGGAATCTTTGAGTTTTAAATACCTAAGAATAGCGATCAGAATTTACCGACTTTGCTGCGAGTCTTCCGGTATTGCACTACGTGCTAGGGTCACTTGCATTTGCTCACGCCAGTGGTCGCCGATACTTTATAGTTTACTATATTCGGCAAGAAACTCTCTGATTCCAATCTTTGAGTTTCTTTTTCGGTTTTAAAACTATGTGGGATTTAATATCCCCTTAATTTAAATAATGTTTTCATTGCCGAAATGAAGCTTATTAGCTCTTTATACTTAACTCATTTAACGAATTAATTGACCGTGCCAAACACTGTATCGAAGCTGAGGGAGAGTATACTGATTGAAATAAATGATTTGAATAATTATAATTGGCCTGTTTTATTTTTCTATCAAAAGTTCGGTTTCTTTTTGGAGAGGATGTATGTGTATACTCCAAGATGATCTGAATATGATGGTTCGTCGAATATTAAAATAATTATTACTAACATGGTTGTAGTCTCCATAATTTGTCTGAAATGAGTTATATTCTGTGTTTAATCCTTTATCCAAGTGTAAGCAAACAAGTTTGCAGATGAAGTAACTTAACTAGGCTATTTGTATATAGAGGCTAATAACTTCACATCACTTGCCTCAGTATCCCATAATGCAAAGCACATATCCTTACAGACATGTATAATGCTATGTGTTGTGGGAAGGTCACTGCCCAGACTGGTTTTGACCTTTATTGAGGTCTCAGCAGCGGGATCCAGACCCAGAAGTGATGCCAATGTTGTAGTAATGCAGACTTGATTCAAGCTTACACCTAGATGAAGGATTAAACCACGAATATAATTTGGCAACTTTAATTTATAGTATAACCAATGGAAAAAACTTTCAACATTTATCTCTAATCCAAAGTATTTTAGTAATAAGGTGTAATACCTTTTGACTACTTATATATGGAAATATGACTTCTGCATTACTTCAACCTTGGTATCACTTCTTGGTCTAGCTCCTACTGATGAGACCTTAATAAAGATCGAAACTGGTCTGGGTAGTGATCCTTCCCATAATGCATAGTATTATACGCTATCAATAATTGTCCAGATACTTAGCAATTTACTATTGATACCAGCAGGTGAACCCTAATATCAGGTATGTCCACCTTTGGCTTTGATCACTTCCTGCACCCTTTGAGGGAGGCTTTCCACTAATGTGCAGTAGAAGGTGAAATTGGTCTCCATTCTTCCATCAGTACTGCCTACTCCACAGTGTAGGCAGTACCTGATTATCGAGGTACTGAGCTGACTTCATGGTCCCACTCCAAACCAGCTGAATGCACATCACACCAGGCTACCTCCACACCCTGCCATCAGACTGGAAACAGGTGAACCTTGATTCATTGCTCCAGAGTACTGTTTTCGACTGGTCATTTGTCCAGTTCACAACCTCTTTGCACCGCTGCTCTTCTGTGGAAACCCAGTAAATGGAGTTCTTTTCATACAGTATTAGTGCTCACCATGATGTTATTGGTGCTCTGGAACTCATCACCGATGGCCTGTGCTGACTGTAGCCAGTTTTTGTGTGCCACCAATTTAACACCCACCTGTCCCTGTCAGTCATTTTTGGTGGCCACCCTGGGTGTTTTCTTGCACTAGTGATGCCAGAACTCCATTTATTGATCACATTGGAGTTGATTTCAGATGCTCCATTTGAGCAACAATGGCACGTATAGATATGCCATTAATGTGACAGCCACAATGATACCTCTCTCGAAGTCACCGAGTTCACGTCGTGTTGCCATACCACCTGTATTTAACTGCTATGATGAAATACTGCTTCCTATCTGTACACCGGCTTTTTTGTTATTAACATTCTGGAATGTTCCATAACTTGAAATAACAGGGGTGTTGGGACAATTATTGGTAGAATGTGTACGTGTCTGTAAGGATATGTGGTTTGAATTATGGGATACTAAGGCAAGTGATGTGAAGTCATTAGCCTCTATATACATATACATACAAGTAACCCAGTCATGAAGGTACTTCATGTGCAAACTTTGTTTTCTTACACTTGGATAAAGGATTAAACCAAGAATATAATTTCTTATTTCTTTGCATCTTTAATTTATAGACCAATAGCAATTTCCTCACCTACATCTGTACACATGCCATGGAAATTCTATGTTTGGAAAAATATTCTGTTGCACTTGACATTGCCAAAGTATTTGACAAGCTTTGAAATTGAGGACTTCTCAGCAGATTGCTCTCTTATGGTCTGCCAGTTATACCTTCTGTCATATAATGAGAGGATGTTTTCTCTCTATATTTTCCTGTTAATGCAGGTGTTCTACAGGGCTCTGTTATTTTACCTATCCTCTTTCTCATATAAAGAACCTTCTCTTACTGACCTCAAATCCTGTTCACAATATTGCTACTGATAGCACTCTCATTTCTCTTACACATATAAGCCATACAACTCAATTATTTCAGACTTCAACATCTATAATCACTGCTTTCAGAACACAATTTTGTATCTCTTTCTCTTTGTATATATTAAAAAAAAAACCATTAGTACTCCTGATACCTTTAATAATGCTCACCTTAACAGCTAAGACTAGATTTCTCTCCTTGAATCTTATCCCTAGTCTTCCTGTCATATAACTGCACCATAAAACTTGGCATCTTTTTCTGCTCAAAACAATTTTGGGGTAGTGAAAAAAAAATCTTGATGCTGCCCAGAAGAGCACAGTTTGTTAATAATAGGTGTTACCGAAACAAACACAACAAAAACAGGTAAGATGAGATTCTTGTAAGCAACAAATACAAGATGTTATATTTGGGAAATTATGATCAGAGAAAAGGAGTAGCTATAATACTCATCATGAAACATGAGGATAATCTTCTTGAAAGGTAGGTAATATCAAGTGTGGGCAAATATCAGAATGGGGATTAGGACAATGATACTTGTCTGGTTCCACAGAAGATTCTAATAAGAAGTGGAGGAAATTTTTTTTGAGGTATTAAAGAAAGCAGCTGACAAATAGAAGGGAAAAGTTGATCCTTGTTGGAAATCTAAACAGCATTAACTTTGTTCTTTAATCAGAATCTTTTGGAAAAATTCTGATTAAAGAGCCAAGTTAATAATGATACATGCCTGCTGGATTTCTGTTTCAGACATGGTGTTAGTCATTATCAACACCGTGTACAAATGCAGCTGAAGAGAAGGAACAAGAAATAAGGGAAGTATCATTTGACTCTGTTATTGTTGATATCTTCATGCTGGTTCAGAACATTAGTATACAGAGGATATGAAGTAGGAAATAATCACCATTTAGTTTTGATCAGGATAAAATTGAATATCATATTGAAAAGAGCAGCTGTCAAAGGTGAATTGTAGCAAGCAAGCCAGCATGTGCTCTGAGAAGATATAGAAAAAAATGTAAGAAAGCCAAGCAGTGTGTAAAACCTATGTGTAAAAGAACTGGAGTCATTAAAGGTGGCATGAAAAACTGAAGATGTTCCAGATATCTGTAATACTCATTTTGAAAAATTGCTAAATGTGATGCAAGTGGTGATAGCATGGTGGTAGAAACTTCCACCATGCTGTCACCACTCTATTCCTTTTCAAAAGGAATGCAGTCAGAGAATGTATCAATACTTGAGGTAGAAAGAGCCATCAAAATAGTTGTAATGTGGAAAGACAGCTGGAGTAGAATGATATTCAAGTAGAAATTCTCAAATATGGAGATACCGAAGTTTTACAGTTGCTCTAACTACATAATTCAGAAAGCCTGGTTATTAGATGGTTGAATTCCACATGATTGAAGTAGAGCTTGTCTATAAAAAGGGAAATAAAACAATGTGAGAATTATAGAGGAATTTCCCTAATGAGTGTTCCTGTTAAGATTAATGCAAGCATACCTGAGAAAAGCCTAATCAAAACTGTGGAATGGAAACAAGCTGGGTTCATGCCCAATGGAGGTTGTCAGGATCAGATTTTCATTTTAAGACAAATAACTCATAAATCATGAGAATATAACAAGATATATTTAAGTGTTTTTTAATTTGAAAATGGCTTATGACAAGGTGCTAAGAGAAAAGCTGCTCAAAATGTATTTGGAGCATTTAGCAGTCTGCTCACTAATGCATGACAGTAGAATACGTATGAGAAATAGCTGGTCCACGATACTTTGGATTTTGCCAAGGCATTTGATGGCATCCTCTTATTTATGTCATAAGTATTTTGCAAACCTTGGAGTATGAATAACAATCTCATATGTGGCTGACTACATGGAGCTTAATTTTCTATTATTGCACTGATGTTATTAGGGATGATCAGAGGTGTATCCACTTATTTGCAAATTTGGGGCAAGTGATAAGGAACATATCTGATATTGAACTGCAGGCCAATATGAACATACAGTTATACTCAGTGATGAGCTATGGAAATTTTAACAACGGGCTCACATCGTTGAGCAAGAAAAAAAAAAAAAAAAAAAACGTATTTCACACAAAAACTTTTATTAATACAGCTTGTGTACAAATTCCAATCAAAAAGTATGAGAGAACAATCAACCTCTAAAGGCTATCATTTTTAAACAAATATTTCATGATCTAAATATGAAATATTTGCACACAATCAACTGTGTTAATTTATCTTACATAAGAAAAACATTTTTTAACTATCAAAATATAATAAGAATGAAATCTTTTATAAAACATTTGATTGGCTACTGGTTTTACGATTCGCTATCAGAAGAGAGAAGGGTAAAGATAGCGCATGCGCTTATTTTATTTTCAAACTTGGGCACATTCGTTATAGAGGAGTTGAAACAATAATTCCAAATAATCTATACACCGCTGAATAAACTCATTTTTGTTAGGTTACCATTTGAGTTTGTCGCTTAATATGTTTCAAAAAAAATTTTTTTTAAAAAAATAAAAAAGTTAACAAAAAGAACAAGGGGATCTCAAATTTGAGAAAAATTTAACAAAGGGCTCATCGCGAGCCCCTTATAGCTAACCACTGGTTATACTGAATGTGCAAGTTTCTGTGGTTTAGCAGTTCTGTGAATAACACTGGCCAACACAATTTTTGCTGACTTTTATATGAGACTTGTTTTTTACTAATTTGGGTGCGCTGATTTCAAATATCAAACCCATTTTTCTCTATCACGTCAGGTTTTTCCTCTATGGCATTTTCTTTTTGCTAATTTGTAAGTTTTTGATAGTTTTAAGGAGGCAGTACTATTTAGAGGATCAAAAAAATCGATTTCTTAATATTATTTTCTGAAAGTATGTACTTTTAAAAATCTGTTCCTAACTTTTTATCAAGAAATTCGAAAAATTCCCGAAGATATAGCCTATTATTCAAAGCGGTGCGCAGATCAGAATCAGAGCGCTCACCACTCTCGCTTGTTAGTAAACGTCCTTTATAAATTGGCACGGCTATTTCATTGGAATGAGCAACTGGCCGAATTGCTGAGTCGAGATTTGGATACACAATTTTTTTCTTATTCTTCTTATTATAACCAGAAGTCTGAACTAAACAAAAATAGCAATCATCTACGCGATTTTTCGGTTCAAATCATTGGAATGCCAAAAGCTAATTTTTGGCGTTTTCCCTTGCTCCACTGTCGTAAATTTTCTACACGACTTACACACTTTATTTAGAGCCCATGACTTGTCCTGATCTGCAATTTTTACGTCCAAGTATGCAAAGTACACTTTCTTAATGAAATCAGTGATATTTGTCCTTTGACTGGGAACAGCCTGACTGACTGGTAAAGCTGCCACAAATGTAGCAGAAGGAATCTACACTATTGACACAATTTCGATAGTAGACATGGCGTATTTTCTTCACTGCTGACTAACATGCAATTAACAAGACAAAAAAAAACCAGAGACTTTACTGAAACGTTATAAGCCCTCATCATACTTTCACGATCGACTGATTTCGATCGTTCTTTGTCCGCTATTACGCAGATAGCATTCATTTGTTTTAGGCAGTTGTCATCGCCTACTTTTCATCACCTAAATGTATTAGGTCGGTTATCGGCCTCTCTCGCATTCAAAGCGCCAGTACGTGCCATTGCATTTATTCTTCTACTAACAAGCGAGAGCGGTGAGCGCTCCGATTCTGATCTGCGCACCGCTTTGAATAATAGGCTATATCTTCGGGAATTTTTCGAATTTCTCGATAAAAAGTTAGGAACAGATTTTTAAAAGTACATACTTTCAGAAAATAATATTAAAAAATCGAATTTTTTGATCCTCTAAATAGTACTGCCTCCTTAAAACTATCAAAAACTTACAAATTAGCAAAAAGAAAATGCCATAGAGGAAAAACCTGATGTGATAGAGAAAAATGGGTTTGATATTTGAAATCAGCGCACCCATATTAGTAAAAAACAAGTGTCAGATCATAATCAGCAGAAAAAAAAATTTTTTTTTTGTTGGCCAGTGTAATTTCCAGTATTGAGAGCACATTTTAAGATAACAAATTTAATAAAATACAGTTTTATTAAATTTTAGGTTGTCTGTAAAATCGGAAGTCCGTTAAATCGCGAATCTTAGGAATAGAATCGAAAATAAAACACTTTCAGTGGTACAGTATTAATATATTTTAATGAGAAAATTTTTATGTAAATACTATTTTACCGAGGATTGGGCTTGAAAAAAGCATCAAGTTTCAGTTGCTTTCCACTTTTATACTGTTTCTTAATAATTAATGATCGAAATTACCGAAAAAATGTTCATAATAAGCATTCACCTCCAGATTAGATGATGTCATCCATGTGTTCTCTAACCACTGATAGTTTTGGAACTGCCTCTTCTTCCTCATTGTCAACCTCCTGATCATCCCGTAGAACATCTTCAGCAATCTCTTCCTGGCTGAGAATTTGGTAGCCTCAGTTGATGTCTAGCCATGTTCAATGTCATTCTCACTGAAATTATCACCAACTTGCATCACACTTTCAAGGAAATTAGAGGTTTCAAAACCTCTGTAATTGTATTCTAGTTCACTCCCATTCAGTAACTTGGTCTAGCCATTAGCCAATGTTGTAGTCTTTATCTCCTTCCAAATGGCAGCAAATTAAAGATGGCAGACTTGAAGTTGTATGCACGCAAATTTTGAAGTGTCCTGGCTCCTCTTGTATCTTCTTTGGGATCGTTTTTGTTCTCTAAGAGACAACCATAACCTCTTCAAGAAACTTCTTATACACAGGCAACAATGACTCCCTGGACTATACGCTGTATTATAGAAGTGGTGTTTGGAGAAAGGAAGATAAATTTTCAAATTATGTCCACTGAATCAGGGTCCGTTAAATTGAGTTGACTGTATAAACCTACAAGTTTCGTAATTTGTCACACTTACATCGCTGGGGGATATTAGCAAAAGTTATACAGAAAAGAGACTAGAAACAATTAATTACACGTATTAAGATGTTATCAGAACTTCAGAATTTGCACATATAAAGAACCAGAATAAAAAGGTTGGAAGAATGCTAGTTGCTACTGTCATGTTCTATAGCGTCGCATGTATTGTATCCTAAGTCTGCGACGGTTTGATTTTTAATGAAAGCAGACTGAACTTGGTGTAGGATTAAGCCTTGATTTTTGTTATATTATGTGGGAATGTGCAGTATTTCTGAGGCTTTCTTGAACTTTCATGAAAAACAGTTATGATCAATAAATATATAAGGCTTTTTGTTGGTTGCCAAGCTACTTGATGGCCTATGGTAGTTGTATGGGATGCCAAACCCGATTCGTGCTGTCTTCTTTTTTTCAACGTTTCTTACATGTTTGGAGATGTGGATCTCCCCCAACCTTCCCATTTGGCCTACATAATAAATGCCACAAGAGCCTCATGTAACAATCTGGAGATTTCATGCAATGTAAAAAAAGCCACTTTAATGTTGTACTCACAGAGCAATTTTGACACTTTATCTGCAACATTCTTGATGTTAATCTTTAAAGGTACCTGTGGCATGATTATTATAAATAATAAATAACATGATAACAATGGTAATTAACTTGAATAAAATTCTTTCTTTTAAGGTTACACAGTGGTCAGCATTCATAGTTAGGAATTTATGGAGACCTAACACACGTGTTAAAATAATTACTTTACTTAATATTAGGAAACTAACATTCGAAGTTTCAACCTCTGTACTGAAGTCATCAGAAAAATATATATGTATAAGAACCAAGCTACATGCTACTGCACTATACAAAGGTAAAATGAATCTAACTGTTCATTAGTCTGACCTCTTGTAAAAAAACTAAATTAATAATATTAAATTAAAAAGAAAAAAAATTAAATTAAAAAAAAACTTAAGTATAAAAATGAATTAAAATAAAAAAATAAACACATTAAATATTTTTTTTTAAATAAATTAAAAACAGAACTACATTAAACATTTCTAAAGTCCTCTTGTATTGAAATTTTCTTCTGGGCTTGTTCCGGTTGCTATAAGAATTGCAGATGGGTTCTCCACATTCTTGGAATGATTAATCTATCATTTTTGTTCAGGTTTGGATGATGTTTCAGCATTTCACAGGCATCTTTGAATTTTCTCCCAAACCAGGTTTTGGTGCGATGTAGGGACTTGGTGCCTTTTATTGACACCAATTCTATGGTATCATATCATACCATTAGAATTGACCGCTTTTCCTTTATCTGCTTTCAAAATAGATATATTGTTATATTTACTTAATGAAACTAGCACCCAGGTTTCAGCACTTGATAAATTACATGGAGGTAATTTGCTTTTAAAAAGTGAAGCAGCAACTCCAAAGCATAGTTTATTAGCATCTTCGCTGGAAAGTCCTGACAGATTGTGTTCAATGTTATGCATCTTGTATGCTCTATCTCGTAATGTTTTAATCATGCCTATCTTTTGTAATGGATGACAGTGTGAAGCAGCATGTTCCTATGTTCGAACACCTCAGGATTCTTCAACAGACTGCAGGGTTCCAATCCCTTATATTTCTGGCATCTCAGAACCAATTGGTAGAATTTTGTAGTAGTATCATCTCATTCCCACATTTTTTCCAGTCAACAAAACTTCTCACCTGTTGCCATCTACAAAAGACAAACTGGCACCTCTATCATTAGCTGACATTTACCAGATACTGTGTGAATGTAATCTAACGTACTTTGGACAAACAGGCAGTTCTGTAGAAAAAAAGAATTAATGAACATTAATATTATATCGAATACATGAAACCTCAAAAGTTTGGTCTGGCACAACATGGTACTGACACTAAACACAATATCCAGTGGGATAAAGCTCATCTTCTCTATAGATGCAGATTTAAATATGAACACCTTTTCAAAGAAAGTTGCAAAGCCCTTTTACATCAGCCAAATCTGAATCAGAATGATTCTCCCCCCCCCCCCCAAAGTTTAGGAGATTCTTATCATATGTAACCATCAAAAATAGTTGTTTAATAAATTTTTTAATAATACTAATTTCTAGCATGCAGCAACAGTTTTTACTTGGTAAACCACCAATTGCTGTATGTACTTTGTAATCTGGTTCCTTTGAATTAACTTGAATGAAACGGAAGTACAGATATTTCGTACTGAAGATACTGTCATTTTCAGTACGAATTATCTGTACTTTCGTTTCATTCAAGTTAATTACTATGGTTATCATGTAATTTATTATTTATTCTTAATGTTAGGTAGTAGCATGATTGTATTCTTAAAAAAATCTCAAGTACAGGAGTTGCATTAAGAATTTTGCTGATTATCTTGGGTTCATACCATTGAGGGAAATATTATGCCTCAGGTGGTGTAGGTCTTCATTCCTACTAATTGATGTACTGGACATCTTGTATGCTCTTATCTCGTAATGTTTTAATCATGCATATCTTTTGTAATGGATGACAGTGTGAAGCAGCATGTAAAAATCTTTTAGTTGTGGTAGGTTACACAGACCATCACATAGTTTGACAAAAAACAAAAAATGCCTTATATATCGATCACAGTTGTTTTACAAGAACGCCTCTGAAATGCTGCACATCCCCACACCAAGTTTGGTCTGCTTTAGTAAAAAAATCAAACTACCGCAGACCTAAGATACAATGCGCGTGATGCTATAGAACATGACAGTAGCAACTAGCATTGTTCCTATGTTTTTATTCTGGTTCTTTATTTATATGTACAAATTCTGAAGCTCTAATAACATACTAATCTGATAACTAATCTCTTTT
This sequence comes from Typopeltis vanoorti, assembly GCF_054136105.1. Lineage (NCBI taxonomy): Eukaryota > Metazoa > Arthropoda > Arachnida > Uropygi > Thelyphonidae > Typopeltis > Typopeltis vanoorti. The sequence goes on from NC_143556.1 coordinate 138,069,961, forward strand.
CTGTACAACTTTTGCTAATACCCCTGGACAATGTAAGTCTCATAACTTACAAAACTTGTAGAGTTATATTTTATTAAACTTGTTATTTATCTTAAAGCGTGTAGTTTCAATACCGGAAGCTATCTATAGACAATTATAGTGTCAGTTTAATGTTTTGCTTTTGGTAGTGGTTGTTGCATCCAAAGCAACTAAGGCTATGAGGAATTATGTCAGTTTTGCGGAATGAAAAAAAAAAAAACTAATTTCCAGGAGGGAGAAACCTTCATCCTCTGTATGACACTGGCTGACTCATCTTCATGCATTTTAGACTAAGGTCATTCATTGTCAGCAGAATGTCATATTAATGGAAATTTAATGAATTACTGGATTATTTTTTGACACTTAACTTGATGTATTATTGATTTTATCAAGAATTTGACAAGTTCAATTTCAGATGATGAGCTTGGAGCAAACAGGTAATTATATGTCACAACTAGCAACATAAGTGAGGGATAACTACTAGGAATATTTTACTTAAAAAGGAAAAATGTACCATAATAGGCTGCAACAGAAAGTTCTCATTATCACCCTTGGATAATTTTTATATAATGTATTTTGAATAACAGTTGTGTATTTTCCCCCAGTTTCATTGTTGGGTGACATTTTACTGTTCATTTATCAACTGCAATTGAACTTGAATAATGTCCATCACTATCAGATGTATTTATTCAGGGTGTGCTATCTATGCGGTGCACACCAACGGAATAGCAATATCACCAATATATTTTTACATTTATTTCTGTTAAAGACTCCCCTAATTGTTTCCTGACTTTGCATAATTCCTAAAATTAAACACAATATCCTAATGCTTCACGCCGATGAACCTTTTTGATGTGTAAATGTTGCATCACATTTGCTTTAAATAACTCAGGTGTGTGGTCACAAATATGGACACCTTTGAACAGATGCATAATGGATCAAATTCTTAGCATTCCAGTGGTTTTAAACCACCTAGAAAGTGAGGTAGTGCGTGTGCTGAGACATTAGTACTCAGAAATCAGTGGTTGTGATTGGTTATTGTGTCAACCAATCCAATTGAATGCTGTCATTTTTCATGAGTTGCTGTTTTTGTTTTCATCTGTTTTGCGTGCCTGAAGTGTGAACTGATGCATTTAGGACACTGATATAGACAAGTATATAATTTTCTATAAATAGTTTATAACTTTTTTTGCCCATATTTACAATGGGAAAAGTGTTGATGATCTACTGAATGTCCTGTTTTCTGCCAGAGCTTTTGCAGATTGTATGATTGTAGTCGAAGGAGGTAAACCTTTTTTTATTGGAAGTTTTTTTCACTTGGTTAGACTATAAATTATATATTTAGTTTAATCCTTTATCCGAGTGTAAGCAAACAAAGTTTCTGCCTGAAGTATCTTCAGGACTTGGGCAACTTGTGGCAAAGGTGGACTGACTTCACAACACCTGCCTTAGTATTCCATAATGCAAAACACATCTCCTTGCGGACATGTATAATGCTATGCATTATGGGAAGGATCACTACTACAAGGTGACTTAATAGAGCCCTGGCACTATTAAGAAATAGTGCCAGGGCTCTACCTTGGAAACAAAAATCCAGAGCACGAAGTGTGGCATTATTATTATTGCTAACATTGACGTGTGGCAAAGGTGGACTGACTTCACATCACCTGCCTTAGTATCCCATAATGCAAAGCACATCTCCTTGCGGACATGTATAATGCTATGCATTATGGGAAGGATCACTACTACAGGGGTGTAGCCCTAAAAGAAATAGTGCCAGGGCTCTACCTTGGAAACAAAAATCCAGAGCACAACGTGTGGCATTATTATTATTATTACTGCGAATGTAGATGCAGGTCATCGCCTTGTTTTCTAAAATGAAAATGACAAGAGCGGCAAGCTGCTATTTTTTGACTGAAAGCTGGAAATGCATTATAAGTCTCATTATTATAATTCTTATAATTTATTATAATGAATTTAAAAATTTTGATAGTTTTAAAAAAGTACCAGGGCCACGACTACAACCCTGGATCACTACTCAATAAAGGTTGAAACCGGTCTGGGTATGATCATTCCCATAATGCATAGCATTATACATGTCCACAAGGAGATGTGTTTTGCATTATGGGATAGTAAGGCAAGTGATGTGAAGTCAGTCCACCTTTGCCAAAAGTTGCTCCAGTCCTGAAGATACTTTAGGCACAAACTATGTTTGCTTACACTTAGATAAAGAATTAAACTAAATATATAATTTATAGAGGTAAGCCTTGTCCTCCTGTTCCATATTACACCTTTAAGTAATTCAAATATACCAACCAAATACAGTTAACTCTTGAACAACACAGGTTTGAACTGTATGGGTCCAATTATATGCAGATTTTTTTCAATAAATATATTAGAAAATTTTTTGGAGATTTGTGACAATTTGAAAAAACTTGCAGATGAAATGAGTAGCTTAGAAATATCGAAAAAATTACAAAAATTAGGTATATCATGAATGCATAAAATAGATGTAGATACTAGTCTATATTATCAATTACTACCATAAAGTATACACAAATCTATTATAAAAAGTTAAAATTTATCAACACTTATGCACACAAACACTTGCATACTGCACATGGTGCAATATGCAGTATTAACTCATAACTGCATAAAATTAACTGTTATTAATTAGCATAAAATTAATTTTATAATGATTCATTCAATATCTATAGGCTACCAATAAAGCAATCATATCACTGCATGAATTATTATACCTGTAAATAAATATGAATTTCTTTTTCACATTATCTTTTTATTTTCGATGTCTAGTGTTAGTAATACATGTAACATGTACTGTGTTTTGTATCATATAAGACAATATTATGTAAGTACTAACAGGCAGAAGATTTGTCTTATATACAGATGACGTAAACTTATGGTATCGATAAATACAGTACAGTACTGTAAATGTATTTTCTCTTCGTTATGATCTTAATAACACATTCTTTTCTCTAGCTTATGTTATTGTAAGAATACAGTATATAATACATATAACACACAAAATATGTGTTAATTGACTGTTATGTTATCGATAAGGCTTCCAGTCAACATTAGGCTATTATAGTATTCTTCTTCATTATTGTTTTCTAATACATTTTAAAACAAACACATTGTTCCCCACTCTAAGCAGATTTGGTTACAATTAATTGGAAAATTAAAGTATTTAAAGTTATCCTATTATTAATTGCATTGGACCAATTAAGGTGAGCACTGATGCACTATTAAAACTTTCATACATTGATAAGAATGCAATCATATGGTCAAATTGATATGAATTTTGTAGCATGAGTTGCATAAGTCACATCCAACTGAAATGGGCACGGGACGCCACTGATCACTATATAAAATTCATTACTGAAAAAGAATCCAGTTGCCATTCCTTGCTTGATTTCTCTCAGTTCTGTACACTTTTCACTTAACAGAAAAACCCACTTTTGTGGGAAGATATATTTTAACAATTCCAATTCTCCAGTTAATCAGAAACTTATTATTATAAAACATCAGTTTATCAAATAAAAGGTATCCGGAGAGTTCATCGAAAAACAGTTTACCGAAAGACAATTCATCGAAGCCAATTCATCGAACAACAATTCATCGAAAAAGCAATTCACCGAATAAACAATTCATCGAAAATCAGTTTATCGAACAACAATTAATCGAAAAAGCAATTCATCGAAAGACAATTCCCCAAAAAAGCAATTCACCGATGAGCAGTTAATCGAAAAGACAATTCATCGAAACGCAATTGATCGAAAAACAACAATTCATCGAATATACAGTTCACCGAAAAATGAATTATAAGGCGTGTGGGGGCAAAGATGTGTGTGCAATTTTTTTTTTTTTTTTTTTTTGTTTTGGATTATTTTGAGAGGTATTTTATATTATTTGAGAGGTATATATATCTTTTTATTATCCTACTATTTATAACTATTATTTATCCTACTTCGTTCGGAAAGCGAATTTTTGGCGGGGCATACTGGTTGCAGTGAATGATATCCACTGAGGCGGGTATAGTTGAGATGTTAAAAGAACATTTCATAAAGGGATTTCATCTTCGTGAAATTTTTTAGCTCATATTCTAACCGTTGATGAAACATGGCTTCGTCACTATGACCCAGAGAACAAACAACAGTCAATGGAGTGGAGACACAAAGGTTCTCCATGGCCAAAGAAGTTTCGAACCAAACAGTCAGCAGGGAAAGTTCTTGCCATTGTCTTTTAGGATATGGATGGTGTAATCCTTACCTTACCTCAAGAAAGGTGAAACTGTTACAGCAGCTCTGAAGGAATTGAAGGAGGTACTGAAGGAAAATCGGTTCGAGAAACTAAGCAGAGGCGTGTTACTTTTGCAGGATAATGCACCTGCTTATGAAATCCAACAGACAATATACGACTTGGGATTTCAATATCTACCTCAAACACCATATTCACCAGGACTGGCCCCAGGGCCAACCCTAGAAATTTTGTCGCCACGTGCAGTAGCATATTTTTCCGCCCCTTCCCCTTAAAAAAAACTATTTTAATGACGTCTTAAAAGCCATGATATTAATCTAGGCTTCAACATCTCTGATCATAAATTCTAAATAGCAGCATTAGCTAATAAAAATTCATACGTTAATGAAAAAGGATCATAAACTATATTTTTTACAGAGAGAGAGAGAGATTTGCTCTTAATGTGCAGTATAATAAAATGATTCGAAACGTGTTATTGTACTTCGGGATCTTTTAATTTTTAAAGGGGGGGGGACACAAAAATTTTGCACTCAGGCGGCGCAAACCCACGGAACGGCCCTGAAGATCAGTCACTAAGAGTTGTGTAGATTCTAGTTAATTGTTAAGAAAAGTTAATTGCTCTCCACATGTTTACTTGTGGCACCAAATAATGAATGAATGATTCCAGGAAAAACAAAAGTTTCTTTTCCAGGCATTAAAAAATACACAGCCTATATATTTACAAATAAATGAATTGTAAGAATAAATTGCTGGTAGACAGTTTCATTTCCTGATCATGTTATCAGGAAATGAACGTTTATGCTAAGAAAGAAGATATATATATATATATATATATATATATATATATATATTCAAGATACCAAGTAATTTTATATTAACTTTGTTTTAATCCTATTTCCCAAGTAAGCAAACAGACAAGAAAGTCAAGTTTGCGCCTGTAAGTAGTGCAAGTCCAAGGCAACTCTTGGTAGTGCCAGTCGAGGCATAATATATATATATATTAGTTAATTAGTTATTAGTATTATACACACTAAGAAAAGTGATCAGAACTTTATCCACCTTTACCAAGAGTTGCCTCGATTGGCACTACCAAGAGTTGTCTTGGACTTGCACTACTTGCAGGCGCAAACTTGACTTTCTTGTCCGTTTGCTTACTTGGGAAATAGGATTAAAACTAAGTTTATATAAAATTATTTGGTATCTTGAATACATAATATACCCAAGTTAAAAAACGTTATATATATATAGTTCTGTAGTACGCAAGTTTACATTACTGAAATACATGAACTTAATTAAGAAAGGAATATTAGCCACATTTTTTTACATAGAGAAAGCAAAGCATTCACTATGAAATTTCTTCACGTACCATGATGCACGGATGTCAAAAATAGACTGGACGTATAAATGCTTGTAATCTTTTTTTTTTTTTACTAAATTTAAAAAATTAAAATAAACATCGATATTTCTTAGGCAACCAAAACGAAACGAGAGAGAGTGTTCGCTATGAAATAGTAAATTGACGGAAAGAAGAATAAACATCGATATCGCCCTATCTAAGTAAACTCAAAGAGACCACACATAAAAATCAGAATTACATTAGTTGGGATGTCTTTCTAAATATAAAAAATGAATTCATTTACGGCGCCATACCATTTTTGCAGAAAATGTTGTGATATTTTCAGCTATTTTGCCTAGTTAAAGTTATGTTTGCAGCTTAGCATCATTCTACATGTCTAGAAAGAGTGATATCTAGTGTTAAGGGAAAAAACAATAAATTGATAATTTCGAATGACTGCACAGGAGCCCTCAACTATCGCGAGAAAGTGCAGTTTCTGTGGACATCTGACCTATGGTTCAAATCTTTGAACGATAGTTGTTTCAGATGTCGAATAAACTGTAGATTATTAAGTGTGTGTGGTGTTTTCGTTTTCTTCCCAACAGTAACCCTACCGGGAGGTTATTTATTGTTTATCGTATGACAATCTACATAAAGTTATAAAAGTACATTTACAAAAATGGGTACAGATATGTAAAAAGTAAAATAAAAAAAAAGTGTAAATGATAAATAATTACAATAAAACAGGCAGTTACACGTTTGACGGACAGCGCACTTATAAGTTAAGATCATGTTCTCTGATCCAGTCTATAGAAGGCGGTGTCGCCTCTAGGAAGTCGCTCCTTTGACCTGTATATGCGCGAAGACTGCACTCAATGCAAATATGATGGATTGATTGGTTCGGGTGTCCATAGTCACACTCCGGTGAGGGAATTTTCCTCCACTTGTACAGAAAGCTTGCACATCTTCTATTGCGTACGAATCCTGTTCACTGTTATCCATGTCTTTCCAATTCCAAACCCGGGATACAGGGGCACGCCGGCCATATGTGCAATGTGTGCGACGCACACAGGCGCCAGGATAGTAAAGGCGCCAAAGAGGAGGAAATACTTTAAAAAAAAACGTTTTTTTTAAGTGATTTTTTTATTGGAGGGGAGGATAGGAGCGCCAACTAAAGTTTTGCACACAGGCGCCAGACACTACTGGCGCGCCCCTGCTGGGATGTTGAGGCAGCAACTATCAAACTAAATTTTGAGTTGAGCATTAGTATTTATGCTCCACACTCGTTTCCATTAATTTTTAGTATTTTAATTAATCATTCTCAGATGTTTATCTTCACGAAGAGTGAGCTTTCTTGATTTCAATCTGTTAAGCTATAGTTTTGATATGTCATTATGTATAGGCAATACAGTATTTCTGAGTACTTTGTCATGTTCTCGTGAACAAGCATCACTTCTTAGATTTGGTGGTATTATGTTGCTTAGCATTGTAAGCCAATAAATAGGAGTTGTTTTAATGGTTCCAGATATAAGTCGCATGGTGCTGTTAAGCTGACCGTCAATTATCAATGGTAGTATAGCTCCTGTATATATTGTTTTCAGGGCTCATTGGCCTAATCCCTCAATCTCAATTTTCAATCTCTTGTTATCCTAGGTATTTTAGCTGACTGGCTACCTCGAGAACTTCGACCTTTGGAAAGACCGTTATGGGTCGTTTTGATTATTTGAGACAGATGTGGAGTATTTTAGTCCAGCGCTTCCCAAACTGTGGGCGCGGCCCCCGGAGCTGTTAGTTTTGTTGAGAAGTCTCAGATATAAGTTGCATTGTGCTGTTAAGCTGACCGTCAATTATAATTGACGGTCAGCTTAATTGTTTATTTATGAATAATTGTTTATATATGAATAATTATTCACTTAAAAGTGAATAATTATTCATGTTGCGGAAAAGGTAGATAATAGATAATATATTATTCATAAACTGTTATTTGTGTTTCTTTCTGGTTTATCTTTTAAAAGTTCTTATATTATCACATTTTTGAAATCAATGGCTGAAATCAACAGTTTCACCATTGAATATAAAGTTGCATCGTAAACGAAGAATTTAAAGAATTTTTGTAGAACGCACTTAGAACTTTTACTAGATAGCTCCAAGCATCACAGTTTTCCATAGTGTCAATAGCAATGGGAAACCTAGGGCATACCGCCTTTTCGCAATTAAGAAAGAAATGTAATCAAAAATTATGAAATTAGCTCAGATTGAGATTTTAATGAGATACAACTACATATCCTATTCTGTGCAGTTAAAAGAAATCGTAAGGAGAACGCTGAAGTTATCACAGATATTTAATATATTTAACATTTAATTTCATTTCCATCTCCTAATGGGGTATTAAGGTTGAAGTTATTTCCATTGTCGAAGTTCCTTCAGAATTCAGAATTTTTGTAGAATACACTTAGAGCTTTCACTAGAAAGCTACAAGCATCACAGATTCCATAGTGTGGCCCATATATTTATTTATTTATTTATTTATTATATTAAAAGCAAGCAGGCCAGAAGAACATATTTAATATTCACTTAGACATTACACAGTCATCGAAGGCTTAGTCCATTCGGCCGAAGCATATTTATGCCACAGATGTTTGCATATGGAAAGACATTAGTGTGAAACCCATAAAATTCAAATGAAGAAACTACACATATGGCATCCTCGAAAACATTTAGTTGTTTAGGAATATACCCTAAGATAGCAGTTTGAGAGCGATCAACCACAAACAAAACAAGAAACCAAAAAAAGTCGCATCACGAAGCTGCAGACAAAAACTCAAAATAATTAACACAAACAGAAATCTTGAATGTTTAATTTAATGCGACGGATTTCACGCCCGTTTGTATCTTATAGCTTGATTTGATTTTTAATAATTTGTAAAATTATTAAAACTACACTTTCAACTTGTGAACTACACTTTCCAGTTGTCATGGCGGATAATCAACAGCTTATAATATAATATATATAATATAGTATAATTATATGTAATATAATATAATAATATATATGTGAAAAGTTTTTTAACTTGGGTATATACTATGTTAAAGATACCAAGCAATTTTCTAAACTGGGTTTTAATCCTTTTTCGCAAGTAAGCATACAGACAGATTAGTGAAGTTTGCGCCTTAGGTAATTTCAGGTTTGAGGCAGCTCGTCGTAAAGGTGAAGTAAGCTCTGATCACTTTCCCTTAGTATCTCCCCTAATGATAATAATCCTCTAATGACCACATGTAATAATCCAAAACAGGAAAGAGAATTGGTATACAAATGCATTGTTTAAAATGAGTAAATTAAAATGAATAAATAAATAAGGATGCACTAACAAAGATTATCGGGAACTAGAAGACTAGATTTCAGAAAAATAGATAATAAAAAGAAGTATAGAAAACAACAAAAACGACTGTCTTCAGTTTACAATGTAGAGTAATACTGCTTAAGAAACTTGCGGTGTTATGTTTTGAATAGTATTCCAAAATAAATGCACATTATTGCAAAAATTGAAATGTAACATAATGTATAATATAATACGTATAATAATATATATAATATATGTCACTGAATAATTGTATTTCCTTACTAATTCTCATATGATTAATTTATTATCAGTATACGAAAGTTGCTGGTAATTGCAATTACATATGGAAAATAACGGGAATATAAAAGTAGGGCAAGTTTATTACATTATACATATTATAAAAGCAAGAGAAAATGCATCACTACCAGCCTAAGTGTAAATAAGTCACTTAAACTGAATGAAAATGGAAAAGTTATTTGGAAAAAAAAAGTTCAGCAAAATCAGATAACATACATATAAACTATATGATTCATTTACAGTGTAATATCATATCACTGAAAATCAATCCGCGCGGTTAGCCTAGTGGCTATGCGCTTCGCAACCGTACTCCTGGGGAAGGAGTGTCCTAGGTTCGATTCTCGTCAATGACGTGAGGAGCTTAAGGAAATATCCAATTGTCTAGTAAATTTTCTGGAAAGCTCCATTGAGGGATCTTGGGCGTGGACAGCAGGGTTTTTTCCACCAGTTTATCTGGTAGTTTTCATCCCGCAAGCAGGCAAACCGGTCCAGTGAACATACACGGATTACAGTCAGGAATACTGACCCAGCCATAGGTCTGATTCCTCATCTGTTCCGGAGCCCGGATAAAATTTTGGGGGGAATGAGATGGTACCGTACCTCCTCATAAAGGGGACTCACGGCCGTGTATCATCATACGATTATTATTATTACTGAAAATCGATTAGTTTCAATACTTGGTAAATAAATTTGTTGACAAAAATGATAAATTTGTTGGTAATAGGAATTTTTATCTACAATATTGATCTTAGCATAAAGATGATAACTAAAATATTTAAATAATATAAAAAATATTTAAGATGCGCATGCAAATATCTTGTCTAATTTTAGTTCTTGGCTAATTCTCTACAAATGATATGTGTATGTATACTTGTAAATTAATAGTAAACAGTTATGTAAATTGCATAAAAATGAAAAAAAAAAAAATAGAACAATTTCGGCTTACAGTAGAGGTCAATTTTTTTTTTTTTTTTTTTTGCATATTCTTAAATAGTTTAAAGTTCCACATTGGGCAGGAATGAAGTCTGCTGACTTGGAAGGTAAGATACAAATTGAAGTACAGGTAACTCTCGTATAACGCGGATGTTAGGTTCCACAAAAATACCGCGTTGTATAAATCGCGTTATGCGAGACTCAAATCACATAGAAAAAGTAGGTTTAGGTTCCCAAATCGTTTTTTTCTTTTTTTTTAAGATTATAAACAATGACATATTCAGGTAATTCATGTAAGTTAAGAAAACATAAACTATGCAACAAATACATAGTAAAAAATTATAAAAATTATAAATTGTATGTATACTTCATAGATGTTCTTTATTTATATATGCAATAGTTCTTATTGTATACTTCGGCTGGTTTAGTTATGAATTCAAGAAGTCAGTAATAAGACCTTGCTTACCACTATGCTACAATTTTTTATTAAGTTCATAATACGGAACTAAACAAATATCCAATTGTCTCGTAAATTTTCTGGAAAGCTCCATTGAGAGATCATTATCCATAAAATAACTTTCTTGCCAAGTCTAATCCTATTGCTAATTTCTTTAAACTGAATTCTTTAACGGACTCATCACAATCATAATCTTTGGCAGAACTTTCCCCGCCATTTGATTCGACGTCATCTTTTAATTGTACCAGTTCCTCCTCGTTTAACCCCCCCCCTCAACGGTCAGGACGTCTATAGGCGTCCAGATAAATCTGGATACGATGAATGCTATCTGTTGAAGTTATAAGAAGTGCAATTCGGCCAGCATATCCATTAGAAGGTGTGATAAACCCTCCCGCTGAAGAGAACAGTTAATGGGATTATCTCACGCTCATAGCTGCATCTCAGTTGTCTATAACAAGGAATGCAGTTCCTCGTTCTATGCTGGGTAACTGAATCCTAGTTATATTGGATAAACTAAAAATATAGAAATTATTTTTATTTTCTCTTTTTCTTGTACAAAGCAATTTTAATGCCTGGACAAAATAAAGGTTCTTGCATAGTTTCTTCATTTAAATATTGCCTTACCTTGGAACACTAATTTCAATTTTATTTATTTTTATTTTTTTGCTAATTTTTTTCTAATCGCTTACTCCACAAAACATTTTCTTTGTTCTCGAAAAAAAATAATTCACGATAGTTATTTGATATATTTGAATTATTTTTGAAAAAAACAGGCTGCGGAGGTTCAAGATTATGTTATATTTTTGTTCAAAATCATGTTTTGAAGATTTCCTGAAGGACGTGCTTGAGCGACTCTGCTTTATAGAGAATAAAATGAAATTCTTTAATCATATCACTAATTTTTTTCTTTATATTGTGATCTTTTTGGTTTCCCTGTATAATTGGTCATTACAAAATGAAATTAAAGGTTATGATTTAAATTGATATGTATGTATTTTCTGCTAGTTCAGATATACTAATTGTATCAGATGTTATAATGGCAAAAATAGTAAGAAAATAATCATTTACACTTTCCTTCCAAAACACAAAGAAAGGACATTGTAAATTCACCCAATGAAAAAGAAAATATTACATATTTTTCTTGTTGACTGATTTTTTTTTTTTTTTTTTGTAGTACAAAGAAGAAATTACTGCCCATAAGATGGTAGAATACAAGAGGGCAAAAATCTGTAGATTGATTACATTATAACTAATAGAGATATGTCAGAAAAAAATTATTTATGAAAGAGTTCTAGCATCAGCAGATTTATTAGACGTTATTACTCTTGTATAAATATTTTTTTCTTCCAGTTTAGATACATGGCATTGTTGTATTTACATTAAAATGATTGGACATGTTTCCCCAAGTGATTTACGTTTGTAACAGTTGTTTTGCGAACGATTTATAAAATAAATTCTCTGAAATATCTGCAGATTGAATAAGTCTATAACCCCCCGCCCCACCAAAAAATAAGATTATGCATATGTTCCTTTTCTTTCAAAAACAATTCAAATCTTCTTTTTCAAGATAATTGAAAGAAATAATTTATAATTTTTCGATAATAAAAATGAAACTGATCATTATAAATTAAGAACTTATTTTAGATAAATACTGTATCAGCCTGTGAAAGAAATGTCTATATTTATTTCTATGTTAGGATGTCTACTAATCAACAATTGAAAACAAAACACGACATTCTTGATGTAATTCGCACTACAGCTTGAGGCACTTTAGTGTCCCTTCTGGCTAAGTGTCCTCTCTTTTCTTTCTCAGTAGCACCCAGAGTAATCTAAGCCTTTACCCTTTTCCTCCAGCTAAGAGGATTACTATCAAATATTTCTAAGACGTAGTATTTCTAAGACGTATTTTACTTCAGAAATAGCAACCAGCATCTGAAGTAGAAGTAAAAATATTTAGATTATTTTAAGAAAAAGAAACAAAAATCTGAACTTTCTACTGAACTTTCTTTTGTGGTATGCATATAAGCAGTTTTACACGTTGAAAAAATAGCATAGTGTTTCTAAAATTTCAAATAATTTCAGCAGACAGTAGAACAGTTGATTTTAGATGGCAAAGAAAGAGTACAGAATTAGAATCTGCACGGTACAACAATATTATTCTCTTATTTCTTTTGTCAAAATGGTAAAATGAAGTAAGAGATTTTGAATACTATCTGGAAACTTTTCAAACCTGTAGAAATTTAGAGTGGTTATGTAATCGAATTGCAGGAGAGAATAAGGAGGGGAGAGGGGCGTAAGCATTAGAAATTCTTCAAAATAAGCATACATTTTGAATCATTCTGTATATGATATCCTTCATATTATATTTTCAACATATCTACAATGGTTACGCACTGGATATTATCGTAATATGCATCCTACAAGAAAAAAAAAAAAAAATATATATATATATATATATACTCTCATATAAATCCAGTATAAGTCTGCTTGCCTAAATAAACTGAATAAATGCTGTATTAAATTTGGTATAACAATCAACAATAAAAAGACGAAATGTGAACTGCATCCTGAATGGAGAACTTACAGAAGAAGCATAATATTTCAGCTATTCAGGCACAATTTTTAGTAAAGTTGGCAAATTTAAAATTTTAAATATGGAAATAGACAACAGAATTAGCAAAACTGGTATGGTAGGAAGGAAAAAGAACAAAGTTTCATGGAATTAGAGAAATTATTCAAAACACTAAAACTAGCTGTATACAAGACAGTGTTCGAACCAGTTTTAAAAAATTATGGATCTGAAAGCTGGTTTAGAAAAAAAAACACTATCAGTCTAGAGACCGCAGATATTAGAGAGAAAGATTAGAAGCGTGAATAGAGGGCATCAATGGCAATATCATATTAAAAACAATGATATGAGGAAAGAACTCAACATTGCTAGCATTGAACAATTTGTTAATCTCAATACATTAGGTTTTTTTTATTTTATTTATTTATTTTTTTACTGTCAGCAGCGCTTATGTCTTATCAATAATAGAAGATCTCAAAAATAAAAAAATGCTAATATTTTGTTGTAAATCAACTTCTTATAACACAGAGAAGTATTCATTTTTACTCAGGAATTGATAAATTTTTACTACTTCTGTTTTGTCCGATGAAAATGTCCATGTACCATTAAAGAAACTTTCACTTCAACAGATGCTATAATGCAGAAGCCAGAAAAACAGGTGGCTTTGTTTAACACTGAATACGGTAAAAAGACATTTATGTATTGCGATGGCAAATAAGTTTGTTCAGTTTATGCGTTAGTAAAAGTTTACGCCTTTACGAAATTTATCTTCACTGCATTTACTTTTCATATCGGTATCAATGCAATATCATTTCAATTTTCTAGCGAATAACATTTTCAGCGAATTTTTTCTGCAATCAATAGTTCGCGAGATGAATTTTTCTGATTTTTCCTCGCGATGAATTGTTCGGACACGAACATAGCCATATGTAAAAATCGGAAAAAGTAATCATTTGGGAAAATAACTCTTTTACTTAATTATTTATACACAAATATAAATATACGCAAAAGAAGAAATCCATCGGAATCAAATCGGGACTGCGCGGTGGCCACAAGCAGTGGGATACGCGCAGTCACCATAATGTGGAGTTGCTCCATCATGTTGGAAAATGAGGCCCTACACATTCTCAATCTGGGGAAACACAAATTTCTCTAGCATATTTAGGTATGCCACTCTCGTAATCGTCTCCTCATGGAAAAAATGGCTCAACAATGCGATCATGCATGATCGCATTGTTGAGCCGTTTTTTCGAACCAACTCGAAAATTCCAAATCAGAAAACTCAACTTTAAGAAACATCTCATCTCTGGAAAATGGAAGACCACAAAAAAACTTGGCGTGAATGTATAAAAAAAAGTTCTCCATCCTAAACTTATTTTCATCAAAACTGCAGAAACCGAGAAGAGAAAAATTCTACAGCTCATTTAATGAAATTGCTGAAAAGGACTTCAGCATCCTACGTTTATCAAGGATGTCAAGTGCAAAATTTGGTAGAACGAATTTCTTAGCCTATTCCTCCCCTTATTAACTGCAATTACATGTTTTCGAGGTTATTCGGGAGATAAGTGCATGCGGTACTCCTGTCTTCCCTACAGATAAATCGCTAACTGTACAATGAAGCAGGATGTACACTTACATTAAATGCTCTAAAATGCAAGAAAATAATTATTACGTTTCAATGACCGCTTCCATATGATGTCTGTATCATGAGTAACGTTCCACATTGTTACTGAACATTTTCTAAACAATAGTTTGCAAGAAAAATGACTTTTCGATGAATTCTTTCATAATTCATCGAAAATTTTTCGGTGAATTGTTTTTTCGATGAATTGCATTTTCGACGAATTGTCGTTCGATGAATTGTCATTCGAGGAATTGGTCATTCGATGAATTGCCTTTTCGACGAATTGCCATTCGTTAAATTGCCGTTCGGCGAATTGTTTATTCGGCGAATTGCTTTTTCGATGAATTGCTGTTCGATGAATTGCATTCGGTGAATTGTCTTTCGATTAACTGTTTTTCGATGAATTTGCAGGTAACCAAATAAAAATATGCTGTACATCATTATATCTAAAGAATATAAACACATCTTGACAGTCTCTGCTTTAATGGCTGCAATGTTTTTGCATTCATGAAGGTATTAACAAGTTGCATCAGAAAATGTCCACTGTATAACCACCATTCATATATGTGAAAGAATCTCTGAAAAGATCATCTTTGTTTAAAAAAAATTAATTATGGTCTCATTCAGAAGTTTACAGGATGTGAATTTGTTCATATACTTTAAATTTGTACAGATTCAATGGCAATTCTATAGAAATTAGAAGTGAAAAAAAACAAAAACAAAAAACAGTGATCTTCTGCATGACTTAACTTTCAGTTAACCAGCTCTTGATTGGGTCAGTGTATCAACTGACTTCTGGTACAGCATCATGTAATTGTACTTTCAGTTATCCAATCCTTCATTTATCTGACTGCATGAATTGGTTCCCACTGAACTTGGGGTTGGGGATTACTGTACATCCCATTTACCAAAATGAAAATTAAGGACTGTAAATCCTGCCTTAGCTATGAGCTACACAACAACTGAGAAATACACATGATCTTATTATATTGTAACTGTTTCAGAGTTACAAAGAATTCTGTGTAGACTTCTTACATCATCTGAACCTAAAAAAAATTATTCTTGTGTCCATCTCAAAAAATATGGGAAGCTGTCATCTGCAACAGGAACATGAGTGTGTTTATTTTAAAAAACTGAATTTGTTATTTTTTAAGCAACATTCACCATACCTCTTATTAGATCTTGCTTTGGCTCTAAGACCATTTTCTTAGCTGCATCCTATGCATTATTATACAAATGCCTGAGACCAAATTGCTTCCTAATAGCTTCCGTAAGCTTATATCTATCTTGGTCTGATGATGCTAGTTAACAACCGTGAGCAAATTGTATATAAGCAGGTAATAAAATGCTATTTTTTTTTAATTTATTATTTTTTTATATTTATTTTTTCTTAAACTCATGTCTCTTCTGTTAAAGAAATAACTCACTGCAAGTTGAAACTATTTGAAGACTTTTTCTTTATCACACAAATATTTTCTCTTCAATGGCAGTACTCCTTGAGCAAAACTAAAA
This sequence comes from Typopeltis vanoorti, assembly GCF_054136105.1. Taxonomy (NCBI): domain Eukaryota; kingdom Metazoa; phylum Arthropoda; class Arachnida; order Uropygi; family Thelyphonidae; genus Typopeltis; species Typopeltis vanoorti. The sequence goes on from NC_143556.1 coordinate 138,086,326, forward strand.
CGTGTGTTTTAAAAATGTCTATATATTTAAAGTGTATCAAAAGATGAAATTGTTAACATGTATTGTTATATGACTTACAGAAGCAATTAAAATTAAAAATGTCAAGGAATTTAGCATGAATCATATTTATTAACTGAACTAAATATACATAAAAGATGCAATCAAAGCATTAAAATTACAATAAAAGTTTAATCTTTCTAAAGACAAGCATGTAAAGAATATTAAGGCACTGCAGAATAAAAGTGAAAAATAACTGCTTGAAAGCATAACTCCTAAGCAAAACGACTATTTTGTGCTAGACTAAATGTTCTTGCCAGTGGAGTCAACTCATTATAATAAATTTACAGAGACCAAAAGAATATTTTAGGATAGAAGTGGAATATCTGGTGAAATCTTGTTTCCTTTAACTTAACATTAATGTGGTGGAAATATGGCTGAAACTTCGTGGAAGCTTGTTACAAATGAGTGATTTCATTATAGTTAAAGTTGACTGCACAAGAAACCACTAAAATAAAAGATAAATTGTTTAAACAAGTAAGGAATGATTTCAAGGCAATTACAAATGTGGTAGCATTTGTAGAAAGCTTTTTTGCTTGTTTATAATGTAATGTAAATTATTCTAGACAAGAAATTATATTCTTGTTTTAATTCTTCACCCAGTTGTGAGTAAACATACTTTGCATGTGAGGTATCTTCATGATATCACATATAACATTTATTACATAGAAGTCGTTATTGGTCTAAGAGACTATTTTTAGAATCAGCATCAACTCTGAAGCACTCTCCCAACCTCAACAAGTATGGTTGCATTAATTTACCAAAGATCTGGGAGACTGTCATTTTGAGACCTGATAGAATGACTTTTCTGAATTAACTTTATGGTTATCCTTCCCACAGAGTGCACCATATAAAGACATTAGTTCTGTTTAAAGTTAAAATTTGAACTGTTTTCCACAATTGCTTAGTTCTGTGCTATTATGTCTCTCACAGTTATAATTGTACTCAGATGCTGCCAGGTAGAAAACCAGCGAATATTTGTAAGTTTATTAAATTTATTTTTTCCCTCTCTTGGTGTTGTTTATATCATGAAGTATTATTATGAATAATCAATGACATGGAAGCCCTTCGATACATATAATCAGTGTAATCGTGAGATATGTCATGTGCAAATCTTTATTTGCTCAAAAAACAAGAATATGATTTCTTGTCAAGCATAACTTACTTTGTAACCAAGCAAAAAACTTTATACAACTATCTTCAATCCAGATTGTTTTAATAGCATAGTGATGCAATATTTTGTTATCTGAAATGGAAGATATGACATGCATTGGTTCTCAATATCTCCACGGCTCTAGCTCCCATCATTGGGAGATGTGCAACACTTATATGCATTCTAGTCATGAAGAACTTCGTGCATAAACTTTTGTTTGCTCACACTTATGTGGGCAGGATAACCATAAAGTTATTTTAATTTAGAGATGTTTAGGTCTCAAAAGTATTAAAACATGGAGCATAATAATTTTTTGTGAAGTATAATTTACGACAAGTACAAGCAATCAATTCCCATATATATACATAAGTGAAGGGAAGAACTATTGTAGCACCTACACTTTTGTGTTCAAACTGTATATGGAAGGAATTATCTTTCAGTTTCCATTACTTGTTTTTTCTACTTCTTTACGATTTCAGTTAAATTGTGAAACTGATTTTGGTATCTGAAGATGTAATTTTTATACCATTATTGAATATATGCATGTGTGTGTGTGTGTGTGTATAAAAGTTTACAATATAATATTAATGCATGCATAGTTTTTATCTAGCTGACTTTCATAAGAGGAAGAACAAAAGAAAAGAATGGCCTAAAAATTAGATCATTCTCTAAAATGTCCAACAAATAACTCAAGAGCATTAACTTGCACAATGGAAATCCTGATGACTTTCTAGTTTCTTTTACTTGTTTTTTGTACTCCTCTTTATTGATTCAGATAAATGAACTATGTTTTCAGCTTGCAACAACAGAGGTTTATCTATCATTTCTCCTTGAAATGTAAAGGCACCCTGAAGAAGAACAGTTTTGAATATAAATAATAAAATACAAAAACATCTTTAAAACATCCTGTCTTTATACTTTAAACTTTTCCAGTTTTTATATTATCAGTAACATTAATTGATTCAGATAAATGAACTATGTTTTCAGCTTGCAACAACAGAGGTTTATCTATCATTTCTCCTTGAAATGTAAAGGCACCCTGAAGAAGAACAGTTTTGAATATAAATAATAAAATACAAAAACATCTTTAAAACATCCTGTCTTTATACTTTAAACTTTTCCAGTTTTTATATTATCAGTAACATTAATTCCATGATGTTATTCAGAAAAAATAAATATATATTAATCTAAAAACTACCAACAACACACACAAAGTGCACAAAATTAATATATTTACTGGTCTTACTTCATGCCAATTTGAGTATCTTCACCTATTAAAACTAAATAATGCTATTATTGCAATGAGTTGTTTTACATTAACTTAATCCACTGAGGATTCAGTAATAACTCCATATTTTCTACTATATAATTTTCACATTGCATACAAAATCACAAAAAAAAATGGCTCCCTTTAACTTTCAGTTATATGAAATCATAATTTGACACACACACACACTTTTGGTATTTCACTGTGTGTGCCTGGGTGTAGGAGACATATTGTAGAAGAGGCATGAAGAATGTCTCTTGTGCATCACATCTGTAGACAAAGACAGAGGTAAGATATAAGAGAATGTGAGGAAGAGATAATATACAGGAGAGAAATAATGAAACAGAAGTGCTGTGTCTGCAGAAGAAAATGAAGAAGTGAGTAACAGGCAAGTAAATGTGCTAGAAAAAAGAATAATGGATAGAAATGAGATGCAGTGGATGAAGAGCCACATTTCCTTCACAGGCAATGTGAAGGATAATTAGCAAAGAAAATTTTTTGGTGATTCGGAGTGTACAAGACAAAAGTGTGCATGTGTGTGCGCACACACAAGGAGTGCTTGATTGGGTGTACAACTGAGTATGTTACTCATGCAATGAAGTGGCCTGATGTGGATAAAATCATAGTAGTGGTTGGTACATTGGTTTCTAGAGTAGTACAAATAAAAATTAGAGATGGTTGCAAGAGAAGAACAAAGGTACAGGATTTTAAGTATGTTGCCAAGGTTTGATAAACGTATGTGAAGAGTAAAGTGAACATATGAATAAAATAGCCAGGATGTGTGGAAAGAGTGTCTTGGAGTTTGAGGATGTTTAGGTGTTTGGAAGGAATGTGTTGCATTTGAATGAAGATGGAAATGATTATTTAGAGAGGCTACAGTTTTGCAATAAAGTGAATGTGAACCAGAGATTGTAATGTTGTCAATGGTGGAATGCAGAAAATGAATTTTTGTCCATATCTGTATGAATTTAGTGATGTAACTGAATTTTTATTGATAAGCTTAAGCAAATAATAATCTAATCTAGAAATAAAGCAGAAATCAGAAAGAGCATCCTACTTGGATGCTCTTTCTGATTTAATAAAATAAATAAAATAAATAAATAAAATAAAAAATCAACATTAGGCTGTAATCTAAATGGTCCCAAAGTACAAGTGACATTCACAATATACTTAGAAGAATTATTATTGAGGAAGAGATCAAAAATGTCTCGAGAATGCTTAGGATTATCTGGAATTCTCTAAATGTTGTTCATGTGCTCACTGGTAATACAGTCATACCCCAACTTACGTGAATCTGGAGTTACGTGGTTTCTTATATGTATGTATTCCCATCCTGCTTCATGTCTCACCACTAGCTGTATCTTATAGGCACTGGCTGCATTTGCCAGTGTTGCACATGCTGTGAACAAGCACTGACGTTTTTCGCGCGGTCTCCATTCATAGACAATTTTAGTCTACAAACCTTGCGATGTATAATGTTATGTTCTTGATAAAAATTTTATCACATAAAAAATAATAATGTCATCCAAAAGAAGCAAGTCAGATTTTTCTATAGCTAGCAAGAAAAGAAAAACATTGACTTTGAAAACAAAACTCAACATTAAGGATTTTGAAGGCGGAATGAAAATTTGTGAGCTAGCAAAGAAGTTCGATCTACAGGAATCCACAGTAAGAACAATCATAAAAGAAAGGTTTACAAATTTTGGAGGACACAGATTCTAACGAGGAATGAATTGTAGCCACAAGGCAAGGAATAAAAAAAATCATTAGCTTGCTATGAAGAAATTTTGCGTGACAAGAAAAAGACATTATGCCGTCAGACGAATTTATTAGATTTTATGAAACCATCGACATCAAAATAACTTTTTTTTTTTATTTACAAAAAACTACAATTCTGATTATATTTCTTAAAAAAATATAGGTGTTTTTGTGAACCTTTAGTCTCAATTGTATGTTTGTATTTATAAATTACATGCAAAATTATACCCCAAGTTATGCGAATTCGACTTACGTGCTTTTTGTTGATCCTGCCTACCGCATAACTTCGGGGTTTTACTGTAATAGCAAATGCTTTGGATAGTGCAGTTGGAAAAGGAAAGCCAGCTTGAATTGGCATCAAAATTGTTGAGAAAGGCGATCGTGCTCTTAGATAAGAGAGAATGGAGAATATCAAGGAAATATCAAGGAAATCAAAATGTTCTGAATAGCTGATGACATCAAGCGAGTGATAGCAATAACACATCACTGTGATAAAATGAGGCAAAGTTTTAGTGCAAGAAGATAAAAAAGAGGTAATTCTGAGTTGGACACCGTCTTTGATGGAACATCAGATAAACATGTACTCAAACAAAGTGCTGTGGGTGGTAAATGTGCTCTTGAGTTACTACAACAAAGATGTTCTTTGTTGCAGTAACTATCCAAAGTATCTAACTAAATGCACTATCCAAAGCATTTGCTATTATCACCAGTGGTACTCTTCAGTAGTACGAAAAACCTCCATATGAGACTGGCTAACTCACCTTTAGTAGAAAGAGACCAGATAAAGATTAAGATTCCTCACATCACTGATGGAATTGAACTCAGGTCTTTCTGACCAAAGGGCTTCATCTATACTGACTGAGCTATGGAGGTTCCCCACCTCCAATGTATCCTTATATCACAGAAGGTTCACAATAAACAACAGCCAAAGTTTGACAATGAACTTAAAAATCGTTGCTACTGAGAATAATGATCAATTTTGTTATGAAAAATCATTCAGGTAAAAGAGAAATCCAAAATAAAAGGGCAAACATCGTATTTTAGGAATTTCACTTTTTTTTTCATGATATTGATGGCACATGTAAAAAATAAATAAAATAAAAACAAATGAAGATGACTCTTCAACTCACTGATTATAGAGTCACTGCGAATTTTTTTTGTTTGGTAAAAAATTATGCATATGGATTGATTTCAACTACAGGTTAATTTAATCACATAAAAAATTTCTTTGGTGAGAGTCCAAAAACTCATTCTGTGTGTGAGTGGAAGATGAGATATGTATTTTTAACTTGCCATTCCAAGGGTTAACAATTAAGCCAACAATTGTTAACAATTGTTTGTTTAGATTAAACAAACACACGTAATAATCACAGTAATAAGTTTAAATAAGTAAATATTTCATCCTAAGTATCTTAGGACATCGTCAGTACAGTTAATTCAAACAATACTAGGAATAACATATACAGTTAGGGTGCATGACTACAATGGAATCCCAATATGCATGCAGTCGCATGCTTCTTCTTCTTATTGTGCTATCTTCTATCGAAGGTCAGCGACCATCTTGGCGAACAAACTGTGGTCTTGTGCCAATCTGAGCAGTTGTGCACTGCTCTTTCCTGTCCACATCTTGATGTTGTCAAACCATGATATTCTTTTTCTTCCTCTAGTTCCTTTGCCATCAATTCTTCCTACCAAAATAGTTTGTAGAAGTTGGTATTTGCTGTTTCTCATGATGTGGCCAAGATATGATGTTTTTTGTTTCTTGATTATTTGTACAAGATGTTTAGCTTTGCCAATGGATTTTAAGACCTCTTCATTGGTAATTTTTTCTGTCCATGATATCTTTAGCATTCTTCTGTATAGCCACATCTCAAAGGCTTCGATTTTCTTGATGGTTGTCGCCTTCAATGTCCATGTTTCAACTCCATAGAGCAGAATAGACCACACGTAACATTTCAGCATTCGGCATCTGACTTCCACGTTTAGGTCTTTATTGCAGAATAGTGTTCTCATTTTCATGAAGGACTGCCATGCAACTTCAATCCTTGTCTTTATATCTATTTCTGGATCCCACCGTTCATTAAGCCAACAACCAAGATATTTATATCTTGACACTTGATCAATATTTTTCCCATTGAGTGTCAGTTTCATTGATGAGGCTGGATGTTTGCTGATGATCATGTATTTTGTCTTGTTGATGTTTATATTTATTCCCATTCTTTGGCTTTCTATGTATACTCTGTCAATGAGTTTTTGGAGATCCATAATGTTATCTGCAATTAGCACGGTGTCATCTGCATATCGTAGGTTATTAACAATCTTTCCATTTATTGTGATTCCCTCTGAACATTCTTCCAATGCTTTTTTAAAGATTACCTCTGCGTATATGTTGAACAGGAGTGGTGAGAGCACACATCCTTGTCTCACTCCTCTTTTGATGTTAATATCACTGGTGGTAATGTTGTCTAATTGAATGGTAGCTGACTGATTCCAATACAGATTTGTTATTAGTCTTATGTCTTGTTCATCTAGCCTTGTTTGTTGAAGGACTTCTATTAAGTTAGTGTGTCTGACTTTGTCGAATGCTTTTTCAAAATCTATGAAACACATAAAGACAGATTTCTGTTTTTCTATGCATTTTTGCATCAATATTTGGGTACAGAAAAGGGCCTCTCTAGTACCAAAACCATTCCGAAAGCCGAATTGTGTTTCACTTAGAGTTTCTTCGCTTTTTCTATAAATGCGATTCTGAATTACTTTCAAAAATATTTTTAATGTTTGGCTCATTAGACTAATAAGTCGGAAGTCACCACAGGAATTCGCTTTGGGTTTCTTTGGGATAGTGATAAATGTAGATTTGAGCCAATCTGATGGAAATTCATCACTTTCATATATTTCATTAAATAGTTTTTCAAGAAGTTTGATGTTATCTGGTTCTATTAATTTTAAAAATTCTGTTTGCACACCATCTGGTCCACTGGCTTTTCCTGTTTTACTTGTTCGTATAGCATTCTCTATTTCGCATTTCATGATTGCTGGTCCTTGAATGTTATCTTTTATATTTATAGGCTTCTGTCTAGTATCATTGAAAAGTTCTGTTACATATTTTATCCAAATCTGTGCTTTATTCTCTTCTTCTAGAACTATTTTTCCATTTTCGTCTCTTAGAGATACTATTTGCTTTTTCCTCAGTTTTCCGGAAATTTCGTTGATTTTCTTATACAGATTGAAATTATCATGTTTCTTCTGAAGCAGTTCAATTTCAGTATACATAAATTTTTCATCCAATTTTCCTTGGCTTCTTTTATTTTTTTCTTGATGATGTTATGTGTTTCTGTATACCTGGCTAGGTCTTTGTTTTTGTACATTCTTCTTGTATCAATAAGAGAAAGAATCTCATCTGTCATCCATTCCTGTTGTTTTATATTATTCACATAACCTACTTCTTCAATACTTGTTGTTACGATGGCATTCTTTAAGCTATTCCAAAGAGATTCCACACTTTTATTTTCTTCAATGTTAATCTGTGTCTTGGCACTTTTATTTATGTTCGGGTGTTTCAGTTTTTCTACATCAATTTTCTTTTTCTTCTTTTGTGATTTTTTAGCTGATTTTAATCTAAGACGTACTTCTGCAACTATGGGATTGTGGTCTGATGAGATATCTGCTCCAGGATAAGTCTTTGCACTCTTTATACTACTGTGGAATCTTTTATTTATCAATATATAATCAATTTGATTTCGGACAATGTTATGTTGGTTATCTTGAGGCGATTTCCAAGTGTATAGTCTTCTGGGTGGAAGTTTAAACCAGGTATTTGATATTGTTAGATCTTCTTCCTGACAGAACTGGACTAGGCGATCTCCTCTGTCATTTCTGGTGCCTAAGCCATGTTCGCCAACAATTTCTCCATCACCCCCTCTTCCTACTTTTGCATTGAAGTCACCCATCACTATGTTTATATCATGTTTTCTATAGAATTAAATTAAAATATAACTGAAAAAAAAATATAATAATTACATTAAAATAAGATAACATATATAAAAAGAAATTATTTAACACAATTTTGTAAGACAATTTCCCATACTTTAGGAATAGTAAGAACGTCATTACGGTTGAGATTTGGTCTGTGAAGTAGGGCTTCAGCACTTTCTTTATATAAACGTTCATGTTTATTAAAGATCTATGTAAAAGATTGGTCTTTTCCCAATGGATCCTATGGTTTGGGTTTTCAACACTGTTGAGCGAGGTCAGATTTCTGCAGTTTGATAAGACAGATATGGTCTTGATGTTCTGAAATACGTTTCTGAACAGATCTACCTGTCTGTCCATAGTAAGACAATTTACAGGAGCATGGAACCTCGTACATGCTAGGTAGCATCAGAGGTGAGAGTTTGTCTTTAGGAGAAGGTAACAAGTTATAGATCTAGTTGATGGGTTTGTAGGTAGTAGCAAATTTGTATTTCTTCATAATTTTTGAAAGACGTTCAGAGATGCCTTTGACATAAGGTATGGGAATCCTATGGGCTTGTTCTTGTCTACATTGATGCGTGGGAAGTGACTGATGATTTTTTGAGTTGTTTTAAGATTGTATCCATTTAATATGGCTGTATTTTTGATTAATTCCAATTCTTGGCTTAGAGATTCTTCAGAGGAGCAGAATCTGTGCGCTCTGGTTACTAATAATTTAATGATGCCAAATTTTTGAGATGGATGATGAGCAGAAGAATTGTGAATGTATCGACCTGAAAATGTCGGCTTGCGATTGACAGAAGTGGAGATGGAACAATCTTTAGTAACCAGGGTGCACAGATTCTGCTCCTCTGAAGAATCTCTAAACCAAGAATTGGAAATAATCAAAAATACAGCCATACTAAATGGATACAATCTTAAAACAACTCAAAAAATCATCAGTCACTTCCCCGCACATCAATGTAGACAAGAACAAGCCCACAGCATTCCCATACCTTATGGCAAAGGCATCTCCGAACGTCTTTCAAAAATTATGAAGAAATACAAATTTGCTATTACCTACAAACCCATCAACTAGATCTATAACTTGTTACCTTCTCCTAAAGACAAACTCTCACCTCTAATGCTACCTGGCGTGTACAAGGTTCCATGCTCACTTGGAACCTCGTACAATTGTCTTACTATAGACAGACAGGTAGATCTTCAGAAATGTATTTCGGTACATCAAGACCATATCTGTCTTATCAAACTGCAGAAATTTGGCCTCACTCAACACGGTGTTGAAAACCCAAACCATAGGATCCATTGGGAAAAGAACCAAACTTTTACATAGATCTTTATATAAACATGAACGTTTATATAAAGAAAGTGCTGAAGCTCTACTTCACAGACCAAATCTAGACCGTTATGATGTTTTTGCTATTCCTAAAGTATGGGAAATTGTCATACAAAATTGTGTTAAATAATTTCTTTTTATATATGCTATCTTATTTTAATGTAATTTTTTTTTTCCAGTTATATTTTAATTTAATTCTATAACATGCTACTGCACACATATTGGGATTCCATTGTAATCATGCACCCTAACTGTATGTTATTCATAGTATTGTTTGAATTAACTGTACTGATGATGTCCTAAGATACTTAGGATGAAATATTTACTTATTTAAACTTATTACTGTGGTTATTACGTGTGTTTGTTTAGTCATGAATTCTCCACAGGTTTTATTGCATAATAAAATTAAGCCATATGTGTTTTTGGTTGAGTTCACTCTGAGTGTATTTTAATTAAATAGCAGTAATGTGCAACAGATTATAGAAAGACAATAAAGAGGAATACAAAATTGAAGAAATTATTATGACAGGACAGAATGATGGAATGCATAAAGGTGAGATGAGAAAGATATGAATGGAAATCAGAGTCAGGAACAGAGAAACAGAAGTGCATTTGCATATATATAGAAGGTTTAAAACTTTAACACTATTCAGGATCCTAAAAATGGTTTAATACAACTGAAAAATTACAATTTTCCATTTTGGAATTGGATAATCCAGCAATGCAGCAGTTGAGGTTTGGCTAATGTAATAGGGCTTTAGAACTTTCTTTGAACAATCAGTTATCTGAAAATACTATCGTGAAGAAACTCGATATTATTCCAAAGGATCCTAGTGTAAACTTCATGCTGGACTAATCAAGGCTTTTAATCAACCAAACGTGATGTTGATTTTCTTTTTCTACTTCAAGCTAAAGTCTTTAAACCTGTTGCAGCTTTTTAATCTGATCTATTCACCTTTTAGCTGGATTGCTAGTGCCTCTCCTTTCTTCCTTCTGGTTGATCTTCCATGATAAATTTTAGTAATCAATTATGATCAAATTACTTTACATCATTCTTCCTTTGTGAGATCCTGGTAATCTGCATTGGGAATATTAGCCAAGTGACAAATGGGAAGGGGAAACCACAAGATTTAGAGGGATGGTCTAAATATAGTGAATAAGAACTCCTGGATCAACAGGGAACTAAATTCCTGACGGCTTGAAAATATAGTATCATCACTCTCTCTGTCAAGAGAATAGAAATATGGAGGGGGCCCATCCTTGGGGTAACAAGGGTGAGGATTGCAGTGGTAAAAAAAAAAAGGCAAAAGGAGCAGTCCTATCACCTGTCTAATTTTGCAACTATTATATCGCCTTCCTTCCCTTAACGGATGTTTGTGATTTTATATAACGATATTGATAAGACCCTTTATTGATAACACGTGATGCCTCTGGTTAACAAGAGAACTGGCTCTGGGAGGAGTCAATCCCGTTGTCTCAGAGTCCTGAGATCAGCTTCTCAAGAAGTTCCAAGATATTTATTTTTTGGGACTGTGACTTTTAGGACTAATGAATTTTATAAGTTATAATAAAAGACATAATCTCAGGAAAGAACACAAATCACAAATGATTTCCTAAATCTGCAGGCGTGGCTAAGGTCTTATTCCTTAATTCCCCACTGAGGTTCTCATTAATCTTTTTATAAGCGGTGCATCAGATTCCACACACAGACAACTTGATTAGATTAAAGAAAACCAAAGGTTTAATGAACATTATATATGATACATACAGATTAGAACACTATACAATTTCAGTCAATGGTAAATATATTAAGATATTAAAACTCTAACTTGGCCCAATCACTCCATGCTTAGTATTATCAATGATATTAACCAATAAATTTTCTTGCAAGGCTAGATACATGTGGCAAAAAAGTCACTTCTAAACTAAATGCTAACAGGATATCTTGGATATCAGCATTATCATTAAATTCAACACAAAATTCTAGTAGTACTATCATTTAAACCTCAATGCTAATCTTCAAAACCTTTTCTGAATCATCTCAACATTCTCCTAGTTAGTACAATAACTCAGCACTGCTAAGAAACTACAATAATTTATCTTTCAAGATTCTGATCACTACAGTCCTGTCTTATGTTATCATTAATGCTCTCTCTTTAAATCGATCACTTAAACAAATTCCTTTCATCCACAGCTAGCAATGAAAAGTTTCTGCTTATCTATCTCGGAGGTCATCACCGTTGTTGACTTGTTAGAAGCTGGCTTTCTTCAATAGAATGCCCCTTTTCCTTTCCTTAACTGAAACAGTGACAAGTGGTTCTCCGGGCTGTCAACAATTCTCCTCGACCTCTGTACGGCGAAAGCATGGCCCCTCCTTCTATGGATGACTGCCTCGGCTGTAGATCTATGGGACTTTGGCTCTATTGTCTCCGCTGATGCATCATCCAACCAGCTCCGGAGTGGAGGCTCTTCCACCTTCGTCCAGCCTATGATCTCGAGAATCCCAATGCGAGATGATCCAGGAACAAAAGAGAGCAAGCGGGGTACTCTTGACCTTTTTATTTCCCGCTGGTCACGGGGATTCCCGCACTCTACAATATCTATATAACGCTGAAAACCTTATTCACGTGAGCCACACGTCATAGTGACCACCTTCTCTCTTACCCCTCTCCTGCGATTGCCGGGGCGAACCGTCCTTCTCATATTACTTCTCTGGGACTTTGGGGTGACACTCCCTTCCAAACTTTACGCAAGTCATGCTGCAACGGTCTGAAAGCTTGACTGATCCATCCAAGCTGAAGGATGGGACAAAGTTGTATGGCTCTCAATTCAAACAAAGACGGCAGGACCCTGACCTTGATTGATACTGCTATTGTGGTGACAAAGGCATATCTTTATGGACAACTTAAGAACAACAAATTTTAATGTAAACTATACAACATTTGACGCATTTACTTAGTTGCACTTACGACAGGATCCTGACCTTGATTGACACTGGTATTGTGATGAACAAAGGCACATCTCATAGATAACTTGCCAACAACATAATTTAATGTAAATTATACAATATTTGATACACTTACTCAGTTGTATTCTAACATACTTAGACAAGGAAAACTGTACAGTATGGACCTTGGATATATTTACAAGGTTACACAACAGTATACTCAGAGGCAAACACATGTATTTATTCAATCTCTCTAGTTTTGATTGTTAAATTATGAAGAGATTGGAATTTCTATATTCTCAATCGATCACAATTTAACACAACTTTGTGAGAGAATGGTATCGCCTCCTGAGGATTAAAATTATTTCAAAGTTCTAGATTATATTAAGAGATATGGTTTTCAGTTGACTAGCTAGTTTGACTGAAGTGAGATAAATCACAAAAGCATGAAACTTGATAGAAACCAGGCAACAGCTATGCAGAAAACTCATTTTTAAGAAAATATACAAGTTGAAGTTCCTTGAAAACCTTCACTACACATTCTGAGGTGCCTTTTATACATCCATAATTCGAATTCTATGAATTTCATCTTGATTTGGAGGGGGTAGAAAGAACTGATTGATTACTTCATTATACAGTTTTGGATTGTAGCCACTGAGAAGAGATAGTTTGCTTCAATTTTGAAATTTCTTTTTAGAGAGCAAATTTTGTGAGCTCTTGATACTAGAGGTTTAATTATTCCATATTTTTGGGAAGGATAATGAGCAGAAAATTGGTCCATATAACATCTGGAGAAATTTGATTTGAGATAGAAGCAGAGAGGGAGAGATTCACCTACTTCATGTTAAGATGAATATTGAGAAAAAACAATCAGAAGTAAATTTAAATTTGGAATGTAATGTTCCAAAAGTATAAAAAGACAGTCTTTTTATAGCTTCCAAGAAATGGGAGAAAGAAACACACAGATTATGTAGAACATTTGGAACAAAAAAAACTTTCAACTTCCATAAACCAAAGCCATTCCTCTGGATCCATCATGTTGACAACTTTTTTCCCTATCTGGAAACGTACAGATGAAGAATCCCAAATCATTCTAGATTCAAATTTACTCTTGAAAACAAATCATGAGGAACTTTATCTTTTCTAAATGCTCATCTTAAACATACAAAGTCTTGCCGGCTAGCAGAACTAAATATACAATTGGGTGCTGCTATAGACCAGGTGATGGAAAAGATGGTGGTGACAATATGCACAAGCAAATAGAAGAAATGAGTGGAAGGAGAGTAATTATTATGAGAGATTTCAACTATGGTCGCATTGATTGGAGTGAGGAGAGGACACACGGGAGGAAGGAATTGGATTTTATGCGGTTATTAAGGGATAACTATCTGCAACAGCATGTAATGGAAAATACTAGGGGTCAGAGAGTGCTTGACCTAGTAATTACATCTGAGGATTTGGCTGTAACAAATATGACCACATTGCCATCAATCGGTGAGAGTGATCATAGGGTCTTGACTTGGGAGGTGGCTAAAGGTGTAGAATTTTCAATTAAGACAGGGTACATGTGGAATTATCGGGCTGGAAAGTATGACAAGCTTAGGAGTTTGATTGGCTCAGTGCCATGGCATGTAAAACTGCAAGGACTAGAAGTTGATAGTGCATGGGAGGTAGTTAAGAAGTGCTTGCATGAAGCAATGGCTGACTGTATACCTAGAGTCCGAATAATAAATCAAGTAGGGGTTAAATGGATGAATAACACCATTAAGCTTGAGCTGCAAAAAAAGAAACAACTATGGAGGGAATTTAAGGAGAAAGGTGACCGGCAGGCACATGAACGGTATAAAACGCAGGCCAGAAGGGTGACGAGTGTGGTAAGAAAAGCAAAAAAGGATTACGAAAGAACATTGGCCATGCAGGCTAAAGAGAATCCTAAACAGTTTTTTAGATATGTAGCAAGTAAAAGGAAAAATGTACATGGCAGAATGATTTTAAAGAATGCCGATGGTAGGGAGGTAACTGAATCAGTTGAGATAGCTGAGTTACTGAGTGAGCACTTTGCAAGAATATATCATCCAGGTGGTGACATTGCAGAAACGAATAAATCAGTAGATTATACGGGAATTGTGGTGAATGAAGTGGAGGTGAGTAGTCTATTGCATAACCTCAATGTCAATACATCTGTGGGATTGGATGGTATAGCAGCTCGTGTAGTACGAGAAGCAGCTAAAGAATTGTCAGTACCCTTGACCATTTTGTTTAATTTGAGTCTCGGGTTTGGGTTAGTCCCGAGCAGGTGGAAAGAGGGGAAAATAGTTCCACTGCATAAAGGTGATTCCAAGACTGCTGTTGTAAATTACCGACCGATTAGCATATCAGGAATCATTGTCAAGGTCTTGGAGAAATTGGTCAAGAAAAGAATACAGGATTGGATAGATGAAAATGGGATATTGTATGGGGGACAGCATGGTTTTGTGAAGGGTAGATCATGCCTCAGTAACTTGCTCACGTTTTATAACACAGTGATGGCTGAACTGGATAGGGGTAATGGGTTTACAGTGATACTACTGGATCTTGCCAAGGCCTTTGACAGGATACCACATGGAACCCTAAACAGTAAACTGGAGCAGATGGGGATAGATATAGGGTTGGTAAGATGGATAGGAGGGTGGTTGAAGGAGAGATACCTGAGAGTGGTTTATTCAGGAGTGGAGTCAAAAAGACGTCTTGTGACTAGTGGAGTGCCGCAGGGCTCTGTTCTTGGACCACTGCTTTTCAATTTGTTCATCAATGATATTGGAAAGGATTTGAGAGGAAGTGTTCACTTGTTTGCTGATGATGCAAAGTTGGGTAGAGCAATTGTGAGTGCACAGGATATCAAAATTTTACAGGATGATTTGGATAGTTTGGAGGACTGGGCTAGGAAAAATGGATGTCAGTTTAATGTGGTAAAGTGTAAGGTTATGCACTTTGGGGTGAAAAGGATAGCAGCAGTATATCGCATAGGTGGAACTGTACTCCAGGAGATTGATGAGGCCAGGGATTTGGGAGTGCTGGTGGATAGGGAGTTGAAGTTTATGGGGCACATTGCAAAAGTAACTAAAACAGCTCACCAAATCACTTGGCTTATGAAAAATACTTTAACATGCAGAGAGAAACAAGTTGTTGTTCCTCTGTATCGAGCCTTGATAAGACCCCATCTGGACTTCTGTGCCCAGTTATGGGCACCAGGGTTTCTTCGTGATGGGGACGAAGTGGAGAGGGTCCAGAGACGAGTGACCAAGATGATAGCAGGTCTGTGGAGTGAACCTTATGAGAATAGGTTGAGGATTTGTGGATTGCAGAAATTGGACGATAGGCGAAGGAGGGGTGATATGATTGAGACATTCAAATTACTGAAGGGTTTTTATAAGATTGATCCAGAAGATATTTTTGAAAATATGACTGGTGGTGGGAGGACTAGGGGCCATGCATGGAAGCTGGGCAAGAGCGTGGTTGACAAGGGTGTTAGAGCTAGGTTTTTTACTTGGAGAGTGGTGAATGAGTGGAATAAGCTTCCAGAGTCTGTTGTGGGTGCTACGACCGTGAATGAGTTCAAGGCAAGATATGATAGATACTGTGTGAACGTTGAATAGTTGTTCCAGACATGATGTTAGGGCCTCCCTCGATGAGTCTGTCGACTCCTTGGAGTTTCCCAGAACAATAATAATAAAAAATAATAAACTTCTGCACACCTCCATGCTGCTCACAGAATTGTGCGAACCTGTTCCATTAGTGATGCTATGTGCAGCCAACATTTGCATGTTTATCAGTAAAGGAAGTGTTGTCTAGTTGTACAGGTTAATGTGCAGTGGTGAAATTACGAGAACCATGTAGTTGTAATAGCACTTCACAAGAATGGAATGCAGCCACCTATTATTTTCAACATGCTAAAATCACTCAGGATCAGTAACATGTTTGTGCATAGAACTATTAACTTTTATAAATACAGAAAACATATCTCACTGCCAAAGGACAAGTTGAGTTAGGATGCAACAACCTGTGAGGGCAGTGAAGGCATACCTCTGCCGTAATTCTGTGAAAATGCAGAAAGTTGGGAGAGAGTTTCACATGAATGTTTCACAGAGAATGATGTCATAGGGGTTGAGAGCCTATTGTTGTTCTACTGGACACTTCTGAACACCACAACTTATGCAGCAGATAATGATAAAATCAAAAGCATTTTTCCAGCAATACGCAAAAATCAGACACAGAGATATCTGCTTCACAGATGAAAAAAGTTTCACAATTGAAGAGTCGTTTGACAGCCAAAATGATCAATATATGTCTTGGATGGTCACACAGTGCATGCTGTTTCACCCAGGATTCAGAGAGGTCATCAATCTACGTCAATGATGATTTGGTGTGTGTGTGTGTGTGTGTGTGTGTGTGTGTGTGTGCAAGGGGGGGGGGGTTAAGTATCAGGGATATCCAAGTTGCATTTCTGTGAGAAAGGGATCAAAACCTCTGCCAAAGCATATCAAGACACTGTGCTGGAATCTGTAGTACAGCCCTGAACCACACCTTGTTTCACAGTGGATCTTTCAACACGACTCAGCCCCTGCACACAAGGTGAGAACCACACAATAGAGGTTGGAGGAGAATGCACCCAACTACATATCATCATCTGATTGGCCATCTGGAAGTCCCAGTCTAAATCCATTGGACTACAAATTGTGCTCGAAGTTTGAGAGAGTAGCATGCAAGAAATGACATCTGAGCATTTTCAGCATGAAGGTGGATTTTGGAGAGAGCAGTTGCAGTGTTTTTGCTGGATGTTGTTTGCATGTGCCGCCATTGGTATGTAGCCCACAGACTTTGGGAATGTGTGAAGGCAATAGGGAGACATTTCAAACATTGAGTGCTTTTTTTTTTTTGGAGTACATACATGAGAGGTTGGTTGGTCAACCTATAGTACATTAGTACCGTATATGGCTAGTGGGTTGGGAAAGGAAGAACTTGTTTACATTTGATTTGAAACACCGTATATTGTATTCCTTGGGAAACACAACAGAGAGAAGACTGTTCCATAATACAGCAGTTGCAGGGATGAAGGAAGAGGAAAAGAAACTTGTTTTGTTTGTTTCAAGGTGCACTGTGAAGGGATGTTGAGCAGCAGCTGCATGTGTTCCAATAAGCTTACTACTAAGTGGGGGAATTATTGATATTATTTCAGATGAGCATTTCCCATGGAAATATTTGTAGAATATACACATTGCAAAAACCAAATATCTGTGAGAAAGTGGGAGGAGTGAGTTGGTAAGAGACGGGTCATTAATAATTGCTCTCCTCTGTATTGACTCAAGCATTTTGATGGAGCTTTTAGGGGGTCCCCACCCCATATGTCGGAGAAGTATTCAATAGCAGGGCGGATTTGTGATTTGTATAATATTAATTTGTGATTTGTATTTGTATAATCCTTTCAGCGGTGAAGGAAAGAGAAATCCTATTTTTTTTGAAGCTGAGGATGCAATGGTTATGATGTGTTTATGCAAGGAGAAGTTTGATGTCAGGATAATTCCAAGAGGAAAAATTTCACATGTCTGGAAATTTGGATATCGTCAAAAAGAATACTGGGAAAAAATGGTTCTTTTTTATGAGAAATAGGATAGAACTGGGTTTTATTAGCACTGAAATTGATGAGGTTATCTGAACAACATTTGAGGATGGCTAGGCGATCAGAATTGAGGGCGTGATGGTTGATATTCTGTAGTGCTGCTATATGCATGTGCTGAAAGCTATAAATGACTTACTAAGAGATTAAAGGTTTATGTGCTGTTCAAGTTGTAACAGTATTTATGGCTAGACCACGTAAAATAGTCTGCTCTCTACTTCAGTCTATCAACAGCTTTCTCTGGATACTATATACTATATGTCTGCTCTTTATCCTTCCCAAAAATATGTAATAATTAAATCAATGGTGTAAAGCAGTGATTCTTAACCGGTGGGCTGTGGCCCCCTAGGGAGCCGCAGAAAATTTATAGAACATTTCTAGTTTTTAAAATCTCTTAAAATAATTATTTTTTGCTCATTATTTTACTTTGTTTCAAAGTTGTATCATTTTGTATTAGTAATCTGAATTATGCAGTTTAAAGCAGTAGTTTCTTTTGTAGTGGCACCAGAAGTCGACTTTTCGTTGCTGGCAATGCTGCAAGTCGTGACATCTGCCAACTGGACATGTGATAGAAGTGATTCTCTGAAGTTTTAAATAATACTAGTACAAATGCATAAAACTTAACGTTAAGTGCTACTTGAGTGCAAGTACTTTTCGAAACTTTCAGTGCTGTAATACTGATTTGTTATTTCTTAAAAATTTATCTCCTTATAAAATGAGCAAGCAAAAAACATTATTTGATTTCCTAAATATGAATACAGTAAAGTTTTTACATAATATTTAATTTAAGAAAAGTTTTATTTAAGTAATATTTAAGTTGATTTCTGTTTTCTGATTTTTTGTCATTATAATCAGAAAGTAAAACCACTATTTAAAAAACAATTAATTATTATTATTGTTACAACAAACTAGGGAGTCGTGAAAATATTTTAGGATACTTAGGGGTCCACGACTACTAAAAGGTTAAGAGCCACTGGTGTAAAGAACTTAAAAAATTTGATCTTCGCAATGAAGTCCTCAAAAAGAAATCTCAACTATCAAGTAAACAACTCATCTCAATGGCTACAATACAAAATCATATTAAAAAAAATTATTGACAGTTCTCTCCATGTTCTCCATATCAAGATGATATTTCCAAAATTTCCACCTTACTGCCACTTTTTAACACCTATCACGATCAGATACATAAGCGTAGAAAGTGTTTTACCTTGGGTATAATAAATGTTAAAGTTACCAAGCTATTTTAAACCTGGTTTTACTCCATTAAGCAAGTAAGCAAACAGACAAACAAGTCAAGTTTGCGCCTGCAAGTCTAGTTGATCCTACAGGTAGTGCAAGACCAAGGCAACTCATGGTAAAAGTAGTATAAGCTGTGATCACTAATCTTAATATTTACCCTTAATGCAAAGCACATCTCCTAGAGGAGATGTATGATGTTTTGTATTAAAGGCAAGGGGGCCACTACCCAGACTGGTTTCGACCTTTATTGAGGTCTCATCAGTGGGAGCCAGGCTAGAAATACCAAGATTTTAGTAATACAGAGCTCATAAGTATTTTACTAGAACAAGTTACCATAAGGTGTTTTAACCTTATTAAATAAAAATCTCAGGAGGAGATATAAATGTAGAAAGTGTTTTATCTTGGGTATAATAAATGTTAAAGTTACCAAGCTATTTTAAACCTGGTTTTACTCCATTTCCCAAGTAAGCAAACAGACAAACAAGTCAAGTTTGCACCTGCAAGTTTGGTCTTGCACTACCTGTAGGATCAGCTAGGCTTGCAGCACTTGCAGGTGCAAACTTGACTTGTTTGTCTGTTTGCTTACTTGGGAAATGGAGTAAAACCAGGTTTAAAATAGCTTGGTAACTTTAACAGATACATAAGCTTTTACCTACTCTTACAAACAAGTTTTCTCTGTTGCTGTTCCCTGGTGCCTTGTCAAGTTCTGTATTCCTATGATATATCCTACTTTCGTCAAATTGGTAGTCATATGAAAAATATACTTCCATAAACCAAAGCTATTATTATTATTACCTCAAGAAGACATGGAGTCAAAGACTCATCTGGGAGGTCCTTTTATCACACACACACACACAGGATCATCATACTGTGCCTTTCAAACACATTCAAACTCCTTGCAGACACCACACTCTCAGGCAAGGCATTCCAATCATTCACAACTCTGCATGAAAAAAACCTACCTCTCACTCCCCTACTCGCACCCTCTTTATACAGTTTCCAGGGATGACCTCTGGTTCTCCCCCAATCTCCCACTATTTTCTGTAGTACCTCTCCAGCATTGATCCTATAACAACCCCTTAATAACTTGTAGGTATTTATCATATCTCCCCTCTTCCTCCTGTCCACCAGACTCTGCAAGTTGCATCTTCTCAATCTTTCCTCATACTCGACATTCCAGAGGTCTTGCAAACATGTATAATGCACAGCATTATATGTCCGCAAGATGTGCTTTGCATTATGGGATACTAAGGCAAGTGATGCAAAGTCATACCATCTTTACCATGTATAATAAAATTAGTTTAATCCTTTATCCAAATGTGAGCAAACAAAGTTTGCACCTGAAAGTATCTTCAGGACTGGGGTAAGGTGTTGGTAGCTTGCTCCACCTTTGCAATGTGTTGCCCTGGTGTTGTACCACCTTACCCCAGTCCTGAAGATACTTTCAGGTGCAAACTTTGTTTGCTCGCACTTGGATAAAGGATTAAACTAATTTTATTATACTCTAACCAAGTGAAAAATAAACTTTCAACATCTTTCTCTAAATCCAGAGTAATTTATTAAAAAAGGGTGGCACACCATTTGGCAACTCCTATAGGTAGAGATGACCTGCTAATGCTTCTGCCTGGTATCTCCACTTGGGCCTGGCTCCCACTGAAGAGACCTCAATAAAGTCAAAACTAGTCTGGGTAGTGGCCCTTCCCTTAATGCATAACATTAGACATATCTGCAAGGAGATGTGTTTTGTATTATAGGAGATACTGAGATAGGCGTGTTGGTAGCCTGCTCCACCTTTGCAATGAGTTGTCCTGGTGTTGTACCACCTTACCCCAGTCCTGAAGATATTTTCAGGTGCAAACTTTGTTTGCTCACACTTGGATAAAGGATTAAACTAATTTTATTATACTCTAACCAAGTGAAAAATAAACTTTCAACATTGTTACCATGAGTTTCCCCAGTCCTGAAAATACTTTAGGCACAAACTTGTTTGCTTACACTTGGATAAAGATCAAACCAAGTATATAATTTCTTGGTATCTTTAATTTATTAATCTGGATCCATTATGTTGGTGACTTCTCCCTCTCCCCTATCTGGAAACATACAGATCAAGAATCCCAAATCATTCTAGAATCAGATTTACTCTTGAAAGCAATGAATCTGGATTAGCCCTGTATGGAGTTAACCGGGATCCTTCAGAATAACAACCACATTGTTTCATAGTAATATTTTCAGACATGAACAGTTTCATTTGTTCAAAGAAACATAGCCTATAAAGGAATGCAGAGAACTGACCAGGGCTTCTGAACTAATGTCCAATCCTCACCTTCTCGTAGTGTACTCTGCTAGGTATCTACCTGAATAATGAACGAACGATGATGGCTGGCAATTTGGGATTAACTGACCAAATTATGTACTTATTTATAAGTAAAATTTATAAGTTCTGCATTACTTCATCCTAATCTATACTATCTAATAGCCAGTTTACAGAATTGGATAATAGTTAAACTGTACTCTACGAAGAAAGAAATAGTGGGTCACTCCACGATGTTTGACATAACTCTGAAAATATTCCAATTGCATGCTGGCAGAAATTGATGAATACATTTACTAGGTCTTTGTTCTTGACTCCAAACATGTCTTTTTGCCATTTAAAGTTTCCACTTTGCTTATGCAAAGTAATGGTACCTAACATTACAGAGGCTTGGTCTTTCCTTTGAATGGTGTGGATGCTAATCTAATATCTTACCTATGTTGGTTCACTCCTAGACAGTTTCCTTCCATCTGATGGTTGACTATCTCTTTGCTGGGGATATATCCAGGATTGGTAACAGAACCATTAATGTGAGGATTGAGTCTGATGAGACTGACATTCGGCATACAACCACATTCTGATGTTCAGGACATTTGAATGCCATTGTATGCTGAACTTCAGTGAAATCATTATTTCCAGCATCCAAGATTAACCCCAATTGGTTACTGCAAGTTGCAGATTCCATCTTGACTATCTGAAGAATGATGATAATAAAATTTGTAATAAGTCAAAATACAAATATGAGTGATACATTATGTAATAAAATATGAACAAAATGATGCAATCTTTATATTCATGAAGTTTTGTGTTACTGCTTGTAACATTTTTTTTTTAAAAATGCATACAGCAAGGATAAGATCATTCTTTCCCTGTACAGATCCAAAATTTGAATAATAACAATAATGACCTGATTCCTCCCTCCTCCCCTCCAGAATGAAGCAGAAAAATCTTTAAATAAAAGGGAACTTTTTCTCTGCAGAAATGAACAAAAGTCATAAAACGTATAGTACAATAATTATAAATAAATAAAAACAATTTCATCAATCAAAGCTGAACAGAACTTGAATCGTTTTTAGAAATTGTTTAAATGTTTTTAACAGTAATATGAGTATGCAACAATTACCTTTCCAGATTTCTGATGTTCCTTGAATACGTTTATCAACTCTTTTGCCCATTCTACCTTTTCTTGAGTAGGCGAAAATGCATCTTGAACAATTGCTACTTGACCAGGATGTATAACCTGTTTACCAGTAAATCCCATTGCAGCTCCTTCTAGTGCTTGAGTCTTCAGACCATCCAAATCTGAAGAGAATATATGCACACCATTTTACTTTTGCTTATATGAACAAAAGAATATATACATCTGCTTACTGTAAATACTAAGGAAATAAATTATGTATTTATTCATGCAATTGTTTCTGATTTGCAATGTTTTTAAGATCTAAAACCATGGAATAAGAAAAAATGTGCGGAGAACTACTTTGTAATTACGAATTCAAGTAATGTCACATCTATTACAGATAGCTATGAAAAAACAATTATCATAAATCATACTGCCAACCAGATGCCTTCAACTAGACTCACTGCCCAGTTAAGCATCATTATCCCTGCTTATTGCCATCCTAAAGTGGCTGTTGCCATGTTTGGTCTCTCGAGCAAGAACCCCAGTGTTTCTGTACCCCATTCTTCTATCATGCAGTGCGAGCGATACTCATGCTAAAAATAATGCAGAGTTCCAGAACCATCCCCATCTTCAAGAGTATAGGAAGCAGAGAGGTCGTGAGGAATTTTGGCGCCTATGGCCAGGAAAGTAAATTGTGGCGTTCTAAAAAAAAAAAAAAACTTTAAAAATCTAAATTTTTGCACCTATGGCCAGGGCCACATTGGCCATAGTCTCACTATAGGAAGTAATGCATTTAGTAGACTTCCTGATCACTTGGCCTCACTGCCAATACACTGCAAGATCATGCCTTGTAATGGAATGTGAGGCCACATTATGGCAAAGGAGGCTGAATGCTCTTTTTTGTGTGTGTGGGTGATATATCTGAATGAATCAGTATCTATCCTCCCGCAGCATGTTTCTCAGCTTTTTTTCCTCTTTATTTCTGAAATACTGCAGCTAACTAAAAAATACAAACTTCCCTCAACTCCCCCCCCCCCCAAACTTAAGAAAACTCAAAACGCTTTACAAAAAACATCTCTTACATATTCATAGTATAAACAGCAGCCTATATGATGTGGCCCTTCACCTACATACAATCAAACCTCATATCCTGCTTTTGACTGAAACTCCAAACTACTGCAACAACTATAGTCCATCTATTAACCCTTCAAACTACACTCTGTATGATTTCTTCCTCCACAAGTGTGATATGATTTCTTCCTCCATAACTACAACTGCAAGCTGTTCAAAAGAATATGAACAGGTTACTTTGCTCTTGACTTCCATCCAAACATGGCATTTAGGCCTTGCAATCTCTCATGTATGAGAGTGATGTAAAGATAATAAATCAATAAAAACCCAACAGTTATTAGTTGTATCAAGTATTTTTGGCATGGTCAAAGTAAATTATAATTGACAAGAAACCAATCTTGTCTTTACCCTTTATCCAGGTGTGATAACTTCACTTGTATATGGAGGCAGATGACTTGACTTTACATCACATCGTCCTTTCATTCCATAATGTACAGCACACCTTCTTTCAGACATGTTTCACATTCATAAACAAATTTTCCCCAAACATTTCTTTTTGGCTGGTATTTATTTCCTAATCTCCAACAACAACCAACTTTCTTTCTTGGCTGCCTGCATAAAGTAGTCTAGTTACTGAACACAAGTTACTTCACATGCAAACTTTTGTTTGCTTATGTTTGAATAAAAGATTCAGACAAAAATAAATGTCTTTAGGCTTTGAATTTGTCTACATTAATACACATATTTTATTATTAACATAAACTTCTTATGATTTCATGTCTAATTGTGTTTGTGTATGTGATAGGATATCCATTCTACCCCCCCCCAAAAAAGAGAAAGCCATTTATCCCGTCTCTCAAAATAATGTAAAGAACAATCCCTTGATAACTTATTTATGAACGCATATGAAGAAATAATTTTTCATCGTGCTGCATACACTCAAAAAAATACAAAACATGCATGCAAATTACACCTACCTTTGTTACATGGCAGCATGGAAAGAAGAAAAACAGATCGTACCTCGCTCTAATTTAAGTGTTAGCAGAACTTACAAATAATATTACAGTCTTGTTATGAGAAGAATTACACACATGAGAAGAAACAGACAATATGGAAATTATTGCACTTGACAGGAACAAAACTTTAAGATAACCATTGAATGTCATTGCATTTAATCCTTGATACTAAACAGTGAAATTTACATTAAAGTTTCATAAAATTGTAGTGTTATAGACCAGTTGACAAAGTATTGTTACAAAGTGCATGGAAAAAAAAAAGCAGTAAAAGTTATAATGCTAAATATTATCACTTTGCTTATCTGTTCTGTGTCTCAGTACATCCTGTTATATGGCTTAGTTAACTTCCTAAAGCTAACGAACATTTATTACTATGGATAATCTATTACAATATGAACTAGGAGTCTACACTTGTGTCCATATCTCAAAATCACACACCTATCTTTCAATGTAATGCTTTCTACTCAGCAATAAGCAATTCCAGAAAAATAATGTACAAAAGTTGCTTAGTTTACACATACTTTTTTTTAAAAAAAATATTGAATGACTAGAAATCGAATAAAATGAAAACAAAGTTTAATAGCACAACTAGTTTCACCTTGTATCAGCCTTCTTCAGGTGCACATTAAAAAAGAAATAACCAGTAAAACACAGAGGAAATAATTGCAAACATCATGTTAAGTTAGTGTGTATAGATATTCAACATTGAAACGTTGAAGTCTGCACATTCAAAATTGTTCTCTCGTTGGCTTCATTGTTGGGCGTATGCATGCATATAGCATCTTGTGAACGGCAGTATTCGATCGTAGCACAATGACAGTCTGAAAGGTTGTAACTCAAGTTGTTGTTCAGATGTAGGGGGTTGAGAATGATTTCTTTTGATTCTATTATCTTTCTTTCTAATTCATCATGGCAATGGAAAATGTTATTCGACTTGTCCCATAGGACTGTATGGCTAAGAATGTCTTCATTAGAATCGGCCAAGAACAGAACATGACTAGACAAAGTACTGGCTCGCGTTCTCCTGTAACAGACATCTCGCTTATGTTCTTCAATGCGTAACTCGATCGATTTCTCTGTTTGGCCAAAGTATGGTATATCACAGTTGCACCAAATCTGGTAAACACCGGGATATTTAAGGTTGTGATGTCTAGGTTTTGGACAGCTCACTAAGGAGCGGATTTTCGGAAGAAGAGTAAATAAAGTTCTTATGTTGTATTTCCTAAGAACCTTGGCCAATTTGGGTGAGACAGAGCTTATGTATGGTATAAAAATATTACCTTTCATCCTATTGGTCTCTTCATTATTGCGAGAGAGTGGATTTAATAGGAATTTGTCAATTTTTTTTGTGAATAAGCATTTAGTTGAAAAGTAGACCTGAGAAAATTGAGTTCTTTATTAAGTTCTATCTCATCATCAAGAAGAGAGTGAGCACAATGTCCTAGTGTAGAAATGATTCCAAACTTTTGAGGAGGATAATGATGGGATTGACTGTGGAGATATCTGTTGGTGTGGATAGCTTTTCTGTAAATTGAGAGATTTTTAATTTCTCTGAGCAACAAGTCAGTTTGATGTCCAAAAAAGGAAGAGAACCATTAGCTTCAAACTCAGCTGTAAATTTATGTTCAGATGATGATTATTTAGATGTTCTAGGAAGTTCAGGAGAGATTCACGGCCATGGCTCCAAATCAGGAAAATGTCATTAATATATCTTTTCCAAATTCTTGGTTTTAAAGGATAAGAAGAGATGGCTTTAACTTCCAGATCTTCTAAATAGATGTTCCAAGTACAGGTGACAATGGATTACCTATTGCAAGGCCATAACCATTTTATTTTAAACCATTAAGTTTATTTGATTGTTTATTTTATTTGACTATTTAGACTTGCCAGTTTGAATTCATTATAATTTAATGGAATAAATACAGCACGTATAAATAATTAAATAACACACTTAATCAGTCCTATAATTCAACTCAGTCACTGAGACATTGTCAGGAAAACAATAAGTAGAAAAGATTACACTGAAAGACTAAAGTCCTATGAGGGTTACCCTCTTTGGGTGCTGATGACTAACCTTAGCTGTGTTGGATAGAAGGCATAAGAATTAGTTTCCCAAATCTTGGGAAGTTTAATAAAACCATATTTATTAAGATTAGGTTGATTTTTTAAATCTGCTTATATATATAAAAAAATCTTTCATATTTGTATTTGTTGTTATGAAGCACAGTAGCTTTCTTCCATTTGATTTTGTGCAAGGTGTCCAAAGACATCATCAGTTAGACTTGACTTCCCATACTTTATGGTGGCAGAGGCATTTTTTTATGTTTTTCTAGACAGACGTTAGTGATCTGCCAGTCTGAACATAATATAAGTTGTATGAACAAGGAACTTTGTAAACACCTGAGAGAGAGAGAGAGCGGAGGAGGTAGAGGATCCTTGGGAGAGTGGAAGAGGCAAGCTTCAAATAAAGTTTGAATGCAGTGCAGAGATTGTACTTTTTTAGAGTTCTGGCTATTTTTTCTGAAATGTCCTGGATATAAGGAAGTATGATAGCATTACTACAGTCAGCATGTTGAGAGGGATGTGAGGAACAATTAATTTGCTGATGTTTTTGGCATTGTACCCATTAGACAAGAAAGTCAGATGAATAAAGGATAGTTCAGCCTGGGTAGAACAGAGATTGGAGGCTCTATTAACAACGGTATTGATTGTATGTGGATTTTCTGTAAACAGAGAAAAAAAGGGTGCCATTGGAAAGATGTGTCATTAAGGTATCTAAAAAAGGCAGGCTATTTACTACTCGTACAACAGAAAATGTATGATTTCTGAATTGATTTGACTTTATGAGTCTAGCATCCACTGATAAGACCTCAATAAGGGTTGAACATGGTCTGAGTAGTGCTTCAACCCACAATGCACAGTAATATACATGTCCATAAGGAAGCATGTTTTGCATTATGAGATACTGAGGCAATTGATATGAAGTCAAAATCTTCTACATAAAAAAAGTGTACTAGTTATGAATATACTCCATATGTAAATTGTTTGCTTATGCTTGAGTATGGTGTTAAACTAAGAATGCAATTTCTTGTCAAATATAAGGTACGTTGTAACCAAGTGAAAAAAACTTTCTACAATCATGGAGTTCTAGGCAGAGAAGGTCATTATGTCATAATTCTGTTCATTCACTACAGTAATCATTATCTTTAGGAAAGGATGTTGGTTTTGTTTAGTCATATTTCAATGCTGAAACCAACTCTGATAAAATGAACATATCAGGATAGGGAAATCATTTTTTTTATCTTCACAAAGTCTCGATATGACCCCATTTATACTACTGTGTGCAGGTCTGGTTTTCTGGTGATGCTGATACATTGAAGAGAGATTGTAAAGGAGAACGTTAAGGATAGTATTGGGATTGTGAAACAGATATTATGAAGACAGCATGAGAATTTGCAGACAGGAGAAAGAGGGATAATATGATTGAGAAGTACACACTTCTGAAAGAGTCATACAGCATAACAGATTATGGAAATTTTCATTTTATGAGCAGAGGACATCCTTGGAAGTTGAGAATGAATGCAGTCAAGAAGAGCGTGATAGCCAGATTTTTCTCTCATAGAATGCTGTGTGATTGGAATGGATTGCCTTTGAAGGTGGTGAATGCAGGTAATATGAGTGAATTCAAGAAAAGGTATGATGCTGATGTGGGTAATATGCAACCTCTCTTCATGAGTCTCCAACTCCCTGGGGATTTTTCTTAAGATAATAATAATATCATCAGTGTTCAATCTGGGAAGATTTTTAAAAAAATTTTTTTTAATGGAACATTAATTTTTTACTAGTTATAGCATCCTTAGGATACTACAGAATAATTACCAGACTCCTTCAGGTTAAAAAAAAAAATAACAGAAGAACTTTGGACTTTGTTCTTCAATAATGTAACAGAATAATAATAAAACAGCACAGTTTCATGAAAATTTAAATATTGCCAATGGTTTTGAATGTTGAGGAGCTCAAACAAAAACACTCATTAACCATAGATAAAAGCAACATTTCAATTACAGTTTAAAAGAGAAATGACAGAAAATAAAATTTTGATATAGAAGGATAATTTATGGAAGCAGATTACAAATAAAATATTAAACCTTCACCACGATGTCCTCCCATGATAGTTAAACTCTCAAAATATTTATAAGGAAGATATGCTTTCAGTAAATTTCATGTAAATAATATAAAAAAGCAACATAAGGAATGACTAGAGGTAGCAGTTTATAAATCACTTGTGAGACTATACATCTATAGATTTCTAAGCAATCTATAAAAGATTGCAGGCTGTGCAACATTGCATATTACATATGACTTAATTAAATTTGATTTTCCAATATTGGAATCTGAGAAATACCAGATTAATTTGAAAGAAAACTAAAATTGAGTTATATTCTTTTGGTTTATTAGTCGACCATAAATATTAAAAGATCTACACAATTGTCAACAAGTTTCACCGGCAATTCTGTCTGGCTTCTTCAGGACAAGAAAGTCGGTACAATACTGTTTACTAGTAAAAAAGAGAAGAATGGAGTAGCACAGTCAAATCAAGTAAAATTAAAACTGATGCGTAACATCATGTGCATGGAGCGTGGAGTCTCAGTCATCGTTCGTTGAGCGAGTTGTACAGTTTTTATCAAAATAAAATTCTGGTAAGCTAAGTGAATTTATTAGGCTTTACCAGATGTCTTTCAGTATCATACCTTAATTTCTATTTAGATTATCTCCTGTCCGGAGTACAACTGCCACTTCTTTGAAGTTTCTACATCTAAAATCCTCTTCTATATAAGGCATGGAGCTGTTATCCCAATCGATGGAAAAAATGATGGGCTAATCCTGAAGTGTCTGTTGTTAACATCTCCCATATGTTCTTTTTTTCGAATTTCTTGGCTTCTTGAAGTTTGGTCAATATAATTTAACCCACAGGAACATGGGATGTTGTATATACCTGCATATTTGTAAAAGGCATTACTGTCCTTAGGAGATCTTAAGATGTGTTGTATAGTTTTGACAGGTTTAAAAGCAACTCTGACGTTGAAAGACCTCATGAGTTTGGCTATTTTTGTTGAAAGTGATCCACAGGATTAGCCCATAATTTTTCAATGTCTCACCACTCCATCGATTGGAATAACAGCTCCATGCCTTATATACAAGAGGATTTTAGATGTAGAAACTTCAAAGAAGCAGCAGTTGTACTCCAGACAGGAGATAATCTAAACAGAAATCAAGGTATGATACTGAAAGACATCTGGAAAAGCCTAATAAATTCATTTAGCTTACCAGAATTTTATTTTGCCAAAAACTATACAACACGCTCAACGAACAATGACCGAGACTCCATGCATATGATGTTATGCGTCAGTTTTAATTTTACTTGATTTGACTGTGCTACTCCAATCTTCTCTTTTTT
Organism: Typopeltis vanoorti; assembly: GCF_054136105.1. NCBI lineage: Eukaryota > Metazoa > Arthropoda > Arachnida > Uropygi > Thelyphonidae > Typopeltis > Typopeltis vanoorti. The sequence continues at coordinate 138,116,687 of NC_143556.1, forward strand.
TTTACTAGTAAACAGTATTGTACCGACTTTCTTGTCCTGAAGAAGCAAGACAGAATTGCTGGCGAAACTTGTTGACAATTGTATAGATCTTTTAATATTTATGATCAACTAATAAACCAAAAGAATATAACTCAATTTCAATGTTAAGAGTGACCAAACAATTTACAATATTGAAAGAAAATTGTTGATAGAAAGCTGATAATAATGTAAACTCAATTAATCAGTAGTATGATGATACTGCCCTTAAGTTAAATATCATCATGCCACTTGTTTTTCTATGAATAACAGCTATCAAGTTGCCTTGTATTCCATAATACACAGCACACTCCTTCTTATGCCTAAATGACACACATCATAGAGATGAGCAGAGAGAGAGAGAATTACAACAAGTTAATTTTGATAGTTATCACTTAGAAGAGCAAAATCTGTGGAGTTATTGAGAACTATTTTGATGATAGAATAATTTTTCAGTATATAAGTAGCAGATTAGTTATCACCATATTATTACATACTATGGATTAGAAATAGCTAATATTTTTACTAAGTTACACTGCTATTGGTGCAACTTATCAAGAAGTATATGGAATAACAACGTATTTGCGAAATCGTCTTAAAGAAGTTTTTCTTCTATCTCAAAATATTGTAGAAAACATACATACAGTAGTGATAAAAGTTCAAGATATTACAATTATGAATATTTATAAGCCACCTGGATCACCTTGGCCGGAAAAAATTATTCCCATTACTGAACATCCCGCAATTTATATTGGGGACTTTAATAGTCACCATGAACAGTGGAATTATGCTCGAAACAACGAATGTGGCAAAAAACTTGTTGATTGGATTGAACTAAATAATCTTCACTTAGTCTTTGATGCCAAAGACAAAGGCACTTTTAGATCTGCGGCCTGGAAAAGAGACTATAACCCTGATTTATGTCTTGTGAACAAAAATAATTCAGATCACCCTATGCAAAATCTGAGAAGGGTCTTAACTGACTTTCCTCATAGTCAACATAGGCCAGTATTAATTGACATTGGCATTTCCATTCCATTTGTAAGATCAAAGCCTATCCCACGCTGGAATTTTAAAAAGGCTGACTGGAATAAATACGCAAATGAACTTGACAAATGTATTTGCTGGATATCTCCAATAAGTAGTAATTTTCATCGATTTATAGGTGTAGTCCAGCTTGCTTGCTGCCAAGAAAAGTATTCCTAGAGGTATTAGACATAACTATATACATGGGTGGAGCGAAGAATGTGAATTACTTTATGATGAATATCAGATAAACAATGACCCAAAAACAGCAGACGAACTCCTAGAAAACTTGGATATATCAAGAAGGAAAAAATGGGTAAATACAGTTGAATGTATAGACTTTACTCATTCCAGCCGTAAAGCTTGGAGCCTTCTTAGAAAACTAGGTGGTAGTGCTCCTTTGATTAAAGAACAACCAAGAATCACCCCAGATCAACTAGCTATACATATTGTTAATATATCACGTATCCCAATCAATAAAAAGCATACAAGATATATAAAGAGAAAACTAAAAGAATTTAGCAAGTCTTCACCTATAACTTCAAATTTTGCACACCCTTTTATGCAGCAAGAAGTTGAAGCAGCCTTAAAGTAATTAAAGCCTGGTAAGGCTCCTGGTTTTGATAACATCCCAAATTTTTGATTAATCTGGGAAGAAATGCAAGATTATGGTTAACAAAGTTCTATACTGACATTCTTACAACAACTGGTAAACTTCTCACTATTTTTAAAAAAGCAAAAGTACTTTCAATTTTAAAGCCTGGTAAGCCTAATCAAAAACCGGAACGTTACCGACCTATTTACTCTCCTCAGTTGTTGTTATAAACTCTTTGAAAGACTTGTTTATAATAGAATAAGCTCCACAATTTTTAAAAATGTCCCAATGGAACAAGCTGGCTTTAGACCAAATCGTGGGTGTTGTGACCAGGTTCTCTCTTTGGTAACTCACATAGAAGCTGGTTTTCAAAAAGATTTAAAAACATCAGCAGCATTTATTGGTTTGTCAACAGCCTTCGACACCGTTTGGAGACAAGGCCTTCTATATAAATTATATAAAATTATCCCATGTAAAACAATAGTCCATATTATTAACAATATGCTAAGAGATAGAAGATTTATAATGACTATATGTAATAAAACTAGCAGCGAAATGAAGTTAAATAATGGACTGCCACAGGAATCTGTTTTATCTCTGTTATTATTCAATCTGCATATATCGTTTGGAGACAAGGCCTTCTATATAAATTATATAAAATTATCCCATGTAAAACAATAGTCCATATTATTAACAATATGCTAAGAGATAGAAGATTTATAATGACTATATGTAATAAAACTAGCAGCGAAAGGAAGTTAAATAATGGACTGCCACAGGGATCTGTTTTATCTCTGTTATTATTCAATCTGCATATATCTGATCTTCCCGTCACTACGTCAAGGAAATTTTGTTATGCCGACGATATAGCAATAACTACACAGCATAAATGCGTAAGTCATACAGAAGAAATTCTAAAAGCTGACTTAACTATTCTGGATGAATATTTTAAAAGATGGAGACTCTGTTTAAATAGGAGCAAAACGGTAATATCTTGTTTTCATCTAAATAATAACTTGGCAAATGTGAAACTAAAAATTGAATTGAACAACACTATACTTCCATATAATACATTCCCTAAGTACTTGGGAGTCACACTTGACCGTTCTCTCACTTTCTGGCAACATCTTTCAAACTTGGCATATAAACTAAGGACACGTAATAATATCCAACAGAAACTCTGTGGCACTACCTGCGGTTCTAGAGTCTCCACTCTTTGGACAACAGCCAAGGCTTTGGTATACTCAAGTTCTGAATATTGTGTTCCTGTGTGGCTAAATAGCCCTCACACAAGTATTATCAATTCTCAATTGAACAATACCTTAAGATTAATTACAGGCTCTATTAGATCGACCCCAACATATTAGTTACCTCTTTTAGCAGGCATTATTCCTACAGAACTACGTAGATTGAATTCTTTAGTCCATGAATTCCAAAAAATTGCTGGTAATCCGAACCTACCTATTCATCAGGATCTTCCAACTCTTAACGTCAATAGATTGAAATCTCACCATCCATCACTACGAGCAGCAGAAGAACTAGTGCTAAATAATTTTAATCCTTTATCAAAGTGGGAAGAAACATGGAAGGAAAATACGAAAGAACATTTGCATAACATCTTTAAATCATCACAGGATCAGATCTACCTCGCAAAACATGGATGGTACTAAATAGAATTCGGACAAATCATAGCCTATGTGGAGATACACTCTATAAACGGAACAGACAAACATCTCCAGAATGTGACTGTGGTGCTCCACGACAGACTATGCAAGATATTGTAACAGAATGCATCTTCCGTGCTTATCAGAATGACTGGAATGACTTTTTACAAGTGGCTCCTGAAGCTGTGACCTGGATTACAAACTTAGATCTGAATTTATAATGATATATGTTTCTTTTCCTTATTATAACATATTAAGACTTTTACTTTTAACTCTTATTTTAATTTTCCAACTTCTTGGATTAGATCTGTGTTTTCCTTCAAAGTTTTAACTTAAAATATTTTAAATTCTTCAAATCTGTTAATATATATAATGACATCATGATTCTCTTTTTTAACATCATGTTTTTGCCATGAGCTATGTATGTATGTATGTATGTATGTACTAGGCATTTTACAGAAACAAGTGTGGAAGATATAATACTTTTAAAAAATTGTTTAACACATGAAAATAAATTCTAATTTCATTTCCAACTCCTATACATTTCATCCTCTGTAACATGAGCATCATTCAGGGAGAGAGCAAAAGAATTGGTTATAATATTCAAAATATTAACACAAGAATGAGTTAAAAGAGCACGAGTAATACTTTTACGTCTCAATCACAGCTGAGCGAACAGGCAACAACACTATTAAAGTTCCAAGGAACCAGAACCAGGTCAAGCTGTGTAATTCAAAAAATAAATAAAAATAAAAATTAATAATTTTTATTTTTAAAACTTAGAGATAGGCATGCACTCTGTTCAATTAAGATTGGAATGTTGACAAAGTGTTTCGCATTTTAGAGAATAGCCAAATTTAAATCTATTATAGAGTAGCATCTTTGTCTGATTCCAATGAACTCTATATCTAGTGTTGATGGCATGAGAAACAAAGCTGGAACCCTCTTATTATAGAAATCTTATGCAATCTTTGTTCTCTTCAATTCTGATCTTAGTAGGATGGCCAGTCAGCCCAAAATAGCAAAGCCAGCATGAAAGCCAGGTCAGTTTAGCAGATGGGAAGAAAGAACTTCCATGCTGTTTGAAAGTAGTGTTCAGATTGTATTTGCAGAGAATCTTTGCTATTTGTTCAGAAGTCTCTTTAAGGTAGGGTAAGGAAAATCCTCTTCACATCAAATTGTAGTCTGCTGAAGGATTATTATTAACATCTGACCTCCATGGAGGTCAGATATTAATAACTTTGCCTGAGTGTGTTGTGAATATAGACACTCAGGCAATGCATTCCACTCACCAACCACTCTCCATATAAAGAACCCGCTCCTCAATCCTCTGCTTACACTCTTCTTACGCAGTTTCCAGCGCTGACCTCTTGTTCTACCCCCCCACCATTCTATGAAAAGTCTCTTCCACATCAACCTGATAACAACCCCTGACTAGCTAATGTTTCAATCATAACCCCTCCCCCCCATTCATGAGGGTCTGCAACTTCCATGCTCTCAATCTGTCCTTGTACTACTCATTCCAAAGGCCAATGTGAATCTTCTCTGGATATCCTCACCATGAAAACCCAGTTACCAAATCTGTGCACAATAATCCATATGAGGCCTGAATCAATGCCTTATACAGTGTATACTTCACATCGCATCATTGCTTATCAAATCTCAAAACCTTATGCTTTGCAACAATGAACTGACAGTTCCACTTACTTGACCATTCATGCAATCTATTCAAGTCCTCTTGTAAGGCTATAACATCTGCTTGACTGTGCATTGCTCTTCCCAGTTTTGCATCATCTGCAAACAGCTGCATATCACTAGTTAACCCATCCCAGTACCATTAACATACAAATTTAACAAGTCCCAAAACTGACCCCTATGGTACACCACTAGTGACCTTTCTCTTTTTGGGATACTGCACCCAGCACCATGCCGTGGGCAGGAGTCACCCTTATGCAAAACTTTTTCAGCTCCTCCATAAAATATGTTTCCATGAAAAGTTTTACTTTGTTAAAAGTACAAAAAACAGTTTATATGCATACATAAAAATAAATTATTTAACAATAGTAGAACATTGTAATCACTAAAGTTAATTAATAAGGAATTTTTAATAATAAAAATTTTCAAAAATGTTTATTTCATTAATATATAAATACAGCAGAATATATATACATAAACAAAAATTACTTTTATTTTGATATAAAAAGAAATATTATTACATAACAAAGATAACTGAGAGCCTGTTATCAGTGGATGTGGTGTTCGCACACCACAGTGCTTGACCGCACGAAGGAAGACTTGCTTTTGAATCTAGTTAGTGACTAGAGGAAATTTTTCTAAGCCTTTTTTCGACCAGTTCCTGAGTTAGTCGATCTCTGGCATGGGCAAATGGGTTTTTCTCCGGAAAAACCCATTTGCCTTTTTGGGTTTTTCATCCAGAAAACTCAAGAAAATCGATCGTAGAACCCACATTATTTCAGACATTAAATATATTGTGTTAGAGTTAGGAACCACGAGATGGCGGCACATGTTGAGCCATCTCTCTGTGCGCCACTTAATTTGTGATAGCCTTGGGCCATCTATCTCTGATTGGGTACCAGTGGAGATTGAACTGCCCACTAATCTCCAAAAGTTAGACAGGGCTAAATGGCCTCGCCTACTCCCGATACGGTGTTAAATTGTGAATGAAGAATTTTATGATTTATTAATACTTCATTCATGATTTAACATGTATTGTATTTCCTGAGCTAAGTTTGCTCCTATGTAAATTGTAAATTAACACTTACCGTTAAATTTTTATTAAAATAATTCTCATGGAAAGGCTTAGACGTTGGTTATGCATTTTTTACTAAATAATTTAAGGAAATTACAATGTCACTAGTGTTAAGTTCTGAATTAAACAAAAATTAAATTAATTTACGTTTCCTTCAGACTTAACAGGGGCTTGCAAATTTGAATCAATTATTGATATACCAGAATATACTAAACTCTTGTAAATTTCACTAAAATGTTACTAAACTGAGAATCCTTCATTTTATATGTGATATTATAGAGTATTGTGAATTGCTAAACTGCTTAAGTGTAAGTACTTATAAATTGCTGGGAGAAAGAGATAATCCGATTAAATAGAAATGGCCGGAATCGAAACACGTGCATCAAAGAGTACAGGTTCACCCTTTCGTAAACAAGGAAGTCCCCCCCCCCCCAACTCATATGCGCAGAAGAGTAGGCTAAGATTTCCGTGTGTGGTGCGCGCAGTACTGGTGACATGAGGTGACGCTGAGAAAAATGGGAGGAGTAATCGATGACGTGAAGTGAACGGGTGGCATGCAATTTAAAAAGTCGTGCAACGCCTAGGAGACCTTCTTGAGCTCTAGTGTTCTTGTTCTTTAGGCTGAGTTTTAGACTTACTCTTGTGCGGAGTTTCGCTCAGGAGTTTTCGGGCAGTCTTGCTGATGTGTATGGAGCCTCCTCGTGGCGTCCCCTCATTCCTCGCGGATTCGAGACAATGACGGAGTAATTTTGCTATAGATTTCTAACAGACTCTGCTAATGTGATTTGATTGGCTGCTGTCAGTAAACTAAGTTATTTTTAGATAGCGCGTGCCTTGGCTTATGGAGAACTATACAACGATCATGCGAGAATTGCGTGTTTTGGGCGCGAAAAAGGAAAGAGGATTTATGAGATAGAGGAAGAAGGAACAAGAAGAAAAATGGCATGAATGTAGATAGGTAGTGAGACGTGACCTAACCTGAGATCTAACGTCGGAACAAGGATTTGGAAGCTTGTTCCGATTTTAACAAATCTTACTTCGAACTCATAATTATTTATAGTTTCCTGTCGCCTTGTAAAGGAATTTACCTGAGTGAATGGATAATAATAATATGTTTGAGATTTATCATAAGACAAGTTATTACGAGCAAGAAAATATCTTTTCCAGTCTTGGCAAATAAGTTGTTGATCTCAAGGATACTACAAGTTTTGTGTCGTCTATAGCGGAAGATTATCGAGTGCCTTGAAGCGTTGTATGAATTTTCCATAATGTGCAAGCTATGATGATCATACCGGTAAGAATATCTATTCTATAACTAACATGTAATAGCGTTGCTTGTGTCTGGAGAACTTGGTAAAATTTCGTGTTGCTGAAGCCAGCTAGTCCAGCTTGATTGAGTGATATTATAAAACATTTCCTTGTGAAACAAAATGTGAGAAACTTCATTAAAGAAATAGTTCGTGTTATCTCACTATGTATATGTAAAATCAAGACTGAGCCTTTTAAGAACTATTTTAATCCTCTGATAAATATTGGTGATGCTTGTTAAGTATTTGATAAATTGAAGTTTACGAATACTTCTCTGAGACTAAAAAGAATTAACTTTTAAGCGTTTTGCTGAATACTGATGTTGTTTAAAGTGAAACTAGGTTGAAATCCTAACGGATGAGAATTGTGAAAGCCTTATATATAAGTTCTAGCAGTAAATGATATACTCAGCTGAGTAGAACCTTAATACTTTATTGAATGTATAAATTGTTTTCTAATTGTATTGATCTTAATAGAGTTCTTGTTTCTTATGTAAGAATAATTTTGTGAGAGAATTAAATATCTTGTTTAACTTGAATCTTATGCTTGCCTAATTTCAGTTTCATTGCACTGCTCATTAAAATACGAATCTTGCGGGAAACCCTATATATAAGTAAGACAATTTCGGCCTGTAGTAAGTTCTCATAGCTGTAGTGCTAATTGGTGCTTGATTCCTTCACAAAAAAAAAAAAAAAATTGTGTGATTTCAAACATAGAGTGGCACAGTATAATAGAAATTTTCTTTATGTTTGAAAGTGGGGTCAAACAATAACAGATAGTAAAAACAACAGCTAGCAAATATAATATTGGATGAAAGACAGACACGACAATGGGAATAAAAAGGCGATAGCTGACTTTTTATTTTTTTATTATTTTTTTAACAAAGATAATTTGGAGATATGCTTTTAACTATATAACAATTAGGATAAATGTATATTTAATTTACATATTTATCCATCTTGCTTTAGCCACCACAAAATTTTTAATAATATCTTTATGTCTAATGAATCCATATTATTATTTTCTTATAGAGAAGTTTATATAGCTTCAATGTTGTAATTTTTGGTTTTCTGAGTGAAAATTAGATGACAAGCTATTCTTTGTTTGTGTGGAACTAACAGTTGTCAAGTAAAAATGCTGGAACGTTCCATATATGTTGTTTTCTGCTTCAGTACTGGCTAGATGAATTTTATGAAGCAACTGTTGATATTTTTGGTATTTGTTTTGAGTTTTAACTGAATATACTTGAAGTTAGGCATATGTTGGATACACAAGCAGTGCCGTAACTAGCATTTCATAGGCCCTGTGCAAGATTTTATTTTTGGCCGCTCATTTTTTGAAAAAAATAAAAAATAAAAAACAAATATAATAGAAATTTCATTTATAAATATTATATGTTTATGAATTGGCCCCCATGGCAGCAAAATTTAAATAATATAATACTGATAAATTTTTTTTTGATACTGCATGTCAAGGCTCCTTTGTCGTGGGTCCTGTACTCCTGCCTAGTGGCACTGTACACAAGTATGAGTTATAATTTTCTTGTGTGATTGTGAGCAAGAAAATTTGTTACTGATGTTTCCCTAGCTGAACTTAGGGAAACATCAGCAAAACAAGTATCTCATCACTCGTGTTCTGATTTAGCAATATTTGTCAAGTTTTCTGTGAATGTTTGTTCTTAATTCTCTAAGATATGTTAACTTCTGCCTTTGTAGATATCATGTATTTGATGCCAGAGGACCCAATAGTTTAATGTTATGAATGTGTGAGTGAGTAAAAGGGTCACTACTGTTTTAATACAAACTTATTTTATATGTTATGTCTATATATATACTTTGTTAATAAAATATATAAAAAGAAAACTTTGTTTTCATGTATGTGGCACAGTAAAACACAAAATATATATGCCTGGGAAAGAACCTGTAAAAAATAACGAAAATAATATATACATATAAAAAGTCTTATTCGTTGGCAACACATGACTATTAAATTATTCAAGGAATTTACAATGTATGCTGGAATATTAATTAAAAGAAACTTTAATAAATACTTCCTATATTTCGGCAATGTCACATTGCCAACTTCATGGGAACATACAAATATGGCACGTGCACGCAGGCACCACAAAAAGCAAATGAGGCAGAAGATAAGAAGCTACTGTTGTTCCTAAAGTCCTAATAGTGCCCCCCCCCAGAAGGCTATATTGGGTTGTCTTGGCTGTTGAGCTGATGTTCTCATAATGTAAGTCTCCTAAGGGGTATCATTAGGAATTTAGGAACAACAGTAGTTTCTTATCTTCTGTCTGCATGCACGTGACATTGTATATTCCCATGAAGATGGCAATGTGACATTACCGAAATATAGGAAGTATTTATTAACGTTTCTTTTAATTAATATTCCAGTATACATTGTAAATTCCTTAAATAATTTAATAGACATAAAAAGGGAAAGAAAAAAGAAGAAGAAAATTAACAACATACCTGCTAATCTCCTGCATCACAACTTTTTAAAATAGGTGCCTAATTTCACTGTTCATCCATTCACTCCTATCTTATTTATCCATCTAACAAATGGTACACAGCTATGCACTGCCTGTATCAGATGTGCTCTAACCATTTCGTATGTTTAACAATCTTTAACAATCTTATAGATAAATTCTCAGATGCAATTACTAGATCAAGCACTCTCAAACCCCTAGTATATTCCATCACATGCTGTCTCAGGTAATTATTCCTTAGTAACTGCATAAATTTACATTTCCTTCCTCCAATGTTCATCTCCTCCTTCAAATCTTTGTTTCCATAGTTGATATCCCCCCATAATAATTAATCACCCTCCAATCATTGAGACTATTTGCCTATGTATACTATCCCCATCATCTTTTCCATCCCCCTGGTCTATAGCAGCATCCAGTTGTACATTTTTTTTTTTGTTCTGCTGGCCTCTATTTCACACCAGATAGACTCAAATGTGCTATTTTCACTGACCTGCAATTGAACTTTTCTCTTTGGTTGTACATTGGATATCATCAATAACACTCCTCCCTCATTCTTTTCTCTGTATCCTCACTCAACACACTATACCCATCAGATTCCATCCCACTAACTATATCATCTCCTGACAGCCATGTCTCACTATAGTATGCCCACACTTCATAGAGCGACCTTGGCTTTGTGCCAAGAATAGTCAATTCATGTTGAAGGGGAGAAAGTAATAAAGGATGTATGAATTGGTCACCAACATGCGAAATCACATGCTTTATATGTAAATTTTCCAACTGTTGTACAAGCAAAATAGTTATCACTTTAAGAACTAGAATTTTCATAAAAGAAAAGGTAATTTTCCGATGCATAATAATAAACACTCATCCCATGAAATGCATTGATTACCATAATATCGGAATGGATTATCCTTCTTTTGATGTGCGCAGAAGTGTCGAAGGGTCTCACATCTGTGGCATACAGTAATGCTAATAACCTTTGGCTAGTAATAATATAATAAATTTAGTTTAATCCTTTATCCGAGTGTGAGCAAACAAAGTTTGCAGCTGAAAGTATCTTCAGGACTGGGGTAAAGTGGTACAACATCAGGCAACTGATTGCAAGTTAACATCTCTCCTGTTAGCTTGCTCCACCTTTGCAACAAGTTTCCCAGTGTTGTACCACCTTACCCCAGTCCTGAAGATACTTTCAGGTGCAAACTTTGTTTGCTCACACTTGGATAAAGGATTAAACTAAATTTATTATAGTCTAACCAAGTGAAAAATAAACTTTCAACAAACCTTTGGCCAGGATGAATTAACCAATGCCAAAAATTCCTCCTGCTTGTTCTGAATGCTCCTGGCATTAGTGTACATAAAGTGCAGAAGTCCATTAGGCCCACTACTATGCTGACACTTTATACTAACCATCCCACTGGTTTGTTACCAGTGGTACTAACTTAGGCATTTTATGCAATTCTTACACTCAACTGCCTTACTGATGTCTGCATGTCCAGTCAACAGTTTCCCCCCCAAAAAGCTCTAGCTTCCTTGATTTTGCACATCCACCTTCACTTCATTCAATAACACTTTTTCCAGACTCTGAACATCAAATCCATTCAGATGCAAACCATCCTTCTGGTATAAGTCCTTTCGCCCATCAAACTCACTCCAAACATCCACACCACTCCTGCTGCATAACCTACACATCGAACATTTGCTATTAAGGCGCTCCTTCTCAGCTCTACTCTGTCATACTATGGCAACAGACTCACTATCTTAACTCTCTCACTCTTTTGCTACTTCAAGTAATCCTTTCATTTCTTTTCTCATGCCATACTTTTCTCCTTTCAAGTCATTCATTCCAGACAAAATGATCAACTCTTTCACTTTACCCTTTTTCACTTATGCCAGTCATTACAAATTTCTGTTTTGTCAATCACTGATTTTGTTGTAATGGACTATGACTACTAAAAGGACAGAACAGGACAGGATACAAGTATCATTTTATCTTTAGAGTGCAATCAAGCATATTGTGAAATAACCAACAAACTACAATTTGGTAAAAGATGAACAGAGGAACAGTGGTAATTAGCTTATTTCATACCTAATGATGAAACATGCAGAAAGATGAGAAAGAATTATTACAGATCCCTCCCCAACTCAAATCTATAATTTATACTGATTCTAAAACTAAACCAATATTGTTTTTCGAATGCCAGCCACTGCTGTATCATATGACATCACTGGCAATGTCTATTCCACAGTTCTTTGGGGTTAATCTGAATTCATTAGTTTATTAATACATTAAAAGTGTTCAGAATTCATTATGAAAAGTGTCACTAGTGTTATGAGTGAATGTAGCAGTATATTTAAGATGTGTAAAGAAAACAGTGTTTTAAATAGTTTACTGCGTGGCTTTCTTTTTGCATAATTGTGCTTCATTGTTTTCATGCCAGATATAACTGTTCTTCAGTAGTGTTTGTTGTTGTAATTTTGTTTGTTTGTGTTCCTAATGCTTTCTGAGAATGGTATATAAGATCAAGTTTTGCCCTAGATTTTCTCATTGGATGTGTTGCAAGAATTGTTTTATGTATTATGCTAGTGTGTACAAAAAGAAGGAAAGCATTAATGTATAAGAACACATGTAAGAAATTGCATGTGTTCTGAAGGCCGATTTGTTTGTATGTGGGATGAAAAACCCGAGTTTCCAGGAGGAAAAACCCTGCTACCACCATATGAGATCACCTAACTAGCCTTCAACTGAAAAAGCCCATATAAGGATTCCCGTCACGACGAGAATCGAACCCAGGTCTTTTCCAGTTGAAGGGTGAAACGTTCCACTATTCTTCCAATTGCGCTTCCATCTTAATTAAATATTTTCAACTATATATGTTACTTATTTATAATGAATAACACAGTTTTCTCTTAATAAACGGATTAAAATCCTTCATGGGGATATTATATCCAAGAAGACCAACAGTCTTGGAAAATTTTATTGGAAACATGGTAAGGTACTGGCCAAAATTTCTGTCTTAAAAAAACATGCAGGAATATTAATATTATTCCCACTTTTGTCAAGATTAAGGGAACTTTAGTCTCCAGGTGCACATCGAATTTTTGAGTGAGTCATGATTTTGTATGAAATCAATTACAGCACTCTATAAAAGAGAACTTTCTCATATTATCTTTGAAATTTCTACTTTGGAATCAAAACTATCTAATGTCCTCAACGAAGAGTTATGGAATCTGATTCTCATCATTTCTAAATAGTCTGGAATTTCCATTCTACATAAACAAACTTTGCATCTTAATGATAAATACAGCAATGTTTACCTAATTCCAACAAACTTCTCCACAATAAATGGGTTTTAATTTTTCAAGTCGTCCACTAACAGAAGACAAATTAAATGTTTTCACTAGAGGCTAAAAGTTTTCTATTGTATCAAAAAATTTTCCTTATTTGGATTTTATGCATAATATCGAATGTAACATCTCTCATTTAGCATATGATGGCAGAAATCAACTCCATTTTGAAGTTGCCAAAAAAAAATTAATAAAAAGCCTAAAATGCCATCTCTAAATATCCCATATGCAGAATTGAAAGTCCTATGTTATCTTCAAAAAATAAAAAAAAATAAAAAAATAAATAATAAAAATCTTATTGTAACTAAAGACAAGAGCAATATTATTCTTATTTCTGAATCTTCTATTATAAATAGAAAATGGATATATTCCTACAGGATCACAAAAACTACTCATTAATCAGCAGGGACCTCACGAAGAGTCTACTGAATAAACTTAACTCGTTATGAGATGATGCATTTTCACTTGATCCAGATTAAGTACAAAAAACAAGAAAACATACTGTGCAAGACACTAGAATTTATGTCTTACCAAAGGTGCATAAACCTGTATATCCTCTTTTTCTTATGATTTACCAAAGAAGTTGAATAAACCTGGATATCCTCTTTTTCCAATGTGACTGCATAGGCCCCACATAGAGAATTTCAAAGTTTCTTTCAAATTTCCTTTCTTCTTTAACTGGACATACCTTTTCTTATATTAAAAATACATGCAACTTCATATCTAAAATTCAATATTTCAGACTTCCCTCCACAGATTTACTAGTAAACTTTGATATAGCTTCACTTTTTACAAATATTCCTCTAGCTGACACTAGAATTTTTATCATCTAAGTTTCCATCAGATATTCTAGACCTCTATATATTTCTGGATATTTCAGCTGGAATGAAAAGCTTTATCTACAAATTAAAGGTACTGTGATGGGTTTTCCAATATCTCTCATTCTTGCTAACTTCTATTTAGAACAACTAGAAGAGAAAATTTTAACGATGAATCCAAAACTTTCAAGATGGCTTTGCTGTGTGGAATAATTCACATGAACAACTAGATGTCTTGTTTATATATATATTAAAAGTAATAACCTTCATCACATAATTAATTTAACTATGGAACTTAAATCAAATGGAATTACGTATTACCTTGATATTGTTATTAAAAGAGCATTGGATGGCTCTTCATCAACATCTGTTTTTGACAAACCTTCCTTTTCTGGGTCAATATATCCATCAGTCTTTGGCTCATTATTCCTCACAAAAACATATGGCATCATCAAATGCCTTCTTTCCAGAGCTCATATTATCTGTTCTTCATCAGATCTACTTCAGAAAGAAATTTCTACAATTAAAGAAACTGCCATTCACACAGAATCGTCATCTCATACATTAAAGGCTTTTCAGAATGCATTTCTAGCATCTTAAAGAAGTTTAACATTTCCAACATTTAAGCCTATAAATTCAATCAGCTCATTGATATCATCTCTACTGCTACCTGGAGACTATTCAGTCCCATGTAAGTGCAAGTTATTCTTCTTTGGACAAACCGGCTGATCTGTTCCTATACACCAGTGATTTTCAACCTTTTCCATAATACGGCACACGTAGACTAATTATTAAAATTCTGCGACACACTAAAAATATATTCATTTCATTTTTTTGATGATCTAGCAAAAAATAGGCATAATTTTCATTGATTTATGCACACAAGAAGAGGGAAGACCAGACACTAATAAATAAATGAGCAAATTATGACATTATTTCTTTCAATTAATTTGTTTTCATAAATCTCGCGGCACACCAATTGAAAATTGCTGCTATACACCATTCTGATCAATCTTACATTTCGCTCCAAGAAATGAAACAAATCGGTCTAGCAGAACACGGGATTACTAATACTGACAACAGGATCCTTTGAAATTATGCCAAATTACTACAAAGATGTTCCCATAAACATAAGCATCTCTTTAAAGAAAACTCCAAAGTACTTCAGCATCGCCCAAATCCCAGGCATAATAATGGCCTCTCTATGTCAAAATTCTTGGAAATTCTTATTAAGAATTATACTGTTCAATTACAGGAATACTTTGCGCGGTTTTGGTCTAACGCGGGTTTTATTATTACACTAACATTGTCAACACTGACCCGCGACTCCCGGGTGCCGCAAGTGACAGTTTATGCAGTGGTTATTCGATTGGCTCTCACATTTACATTAATATTAGTATTTAAATTTTTTTATTATTTAAGTATGAGTGAAAAGAGACAAAACAAAGAAGACACTATTGGAGTAACAAAAAAATGCAAGTGGTTGACATTAGAGAAGAAATTTGAAATTATAAAATGTCATGAGAATGGCGCTTCATTTGCTAAAATAGCACGTGAGAATTCAATGAACGAGTCATCTGTAAGAACAATTATTCAGAGCAAAGAAAAGATTAAACAACATGGAATGAGCACCTCTTCTTATATGTCAAAAGTGATCACGAGAAATTGATCTTCTACAATGGAAAATATGGAACGCCTTCTAATGATCTGGATTGAATCTATTGCATAACCTCAATGTCAATACATCTGTGGGATTGGATGGTATACCAGCTCGTGTTGTACGAGAAGCAGCTAAAGAATTGTCAGTACCCTTGACCATTTTGTTTAATTCGAGTCTCGGGTCTGGGTTAGTCCCGAGGGGATGGAAAGAGGGGAAAATAATTCCACTGCATAAAGGTGGTTCCAAGACTGCTGTTGTAAATTACCAACCGATTAGCATATCAGGAATCGTTGTCAAGGTCTTAGAGAAATTAGTCAAGAAAAGAATACAGGATTGGATAGATGAAAATGGGATATTGTATCAGGGACAACATGGTTTTGTGAAAAGTAGATCATGCCTCAGTAACTTGCTCACGTTTTATAACACAGTGACGGCTGAACTTGATAAGGGTAATGGGTTTACAGTGATTCTACTGGACCTTGCCAAGGCCTTTGACAGGATACCACATGGAATCCTAATTGGTAAACTGGAGCAGATGGGGATGGATATAGGGTTGGTGAGATGGATAGGAGGGTGGTTGATGGAGAGATACCAGAGAGTGGTTTATTCAGGAGTTGAGTCCAAAAGACGGCTTGTGACTAGTGGTGTTCTGCAGGGCTCTGTTCTTGGACCACTACTTTTCAATTTGTTAATCAATGATATTGGAAAGGATTTGAGAGGAAGTGTTCACTTGTTTGCTGATGATGCAAAGTTGGGTGGAGCAATTGTGAGTGCACAGGATGTCAAAATTTTACAGGATGATTTGGATAGTTTGGAGAACTGGGCTAGGAAAAATGGATGTCAATTTAATGTGGCAAAGTGTAAGGTTATGCACTTTGGGGTGAAAAGAATAGCAGCAGTATATCGCATTGGTGGAACCGTACTCCAGGAGATTGATGAGGCCAGGGATTTGGGAGTGTTGGTGGATAGGAAGTTGAAGTTTAGGGGGCACATTGCAAAAGTGACTAAAACAGCTCACCAAATCACTTGGCTTCTGAAAAATACTTTAACATGCAGAGACAAACAAGTTGTTGTTCCTCTGTATCGAGCCTTGATAAGACCCCACCTGGACTTCTGTGCCCAGTTATGGGCACCAGGGTTTCTTCGTGATGGGGACGAAGTGGAGAGGGTCCAGAGACGAGTGACCAAGATGATAGCAGGTCTGTGGAATGAACCTTATGAGAATAGGTTGAGGATTTGTGGGTTGCAGAAATTGGACGATAGGCGAAGGAGGGGTGATATGATTGAGACATTCAAATTACTGAAGGGTTTTTATAAGATTAATCCAAAAGATATTTTTGAAAATATGACTGGTGGTGGGAGGACTAGGGGCCATGCATGGAAGCTGGTCAAGAGTATTAAGAGTGTTAAGGAAGTTGACAAGGGTGTCAGAGCTAGGTTTTTTACTTGGAGAGTGGTGAATGAGTGGAATAAGCTTCCAGAGTCTGTTGTGGGTGCTACGACCGTGAATGAGTTCAAGGCAAGGTATGATAGATACTGTGTGAATGTTGAATAGTTGTTCTTGACATGTTAATGCTTCCCTCGATGAGTCTGTCGACTCCTTGGAGTTTCCCGGAACAACAACAACAACAACAATAATAATAATTGAAGATTGTAATCAGAAAAAGATTCCTTTGAGCCAAATGATAATCCAAGCAAAAGCAACAGCAACAAGTCTATATGACAAAATAAAAGAAAATGAAAGCAAAAATGGAGGAGGTACCTGTGAAACTTTTATAGCAAGTCGCGGGTGATTCTACAATTTCAAAAAGTGTATGGGACTCCATAACGTAAGAATCCAAGATGAAAGCGCAAGTGCTGACACTAAAACTGCAGAATTATTTCCCAGTGGAATGAAAGATCTTATTGAGAAGGAAGGCTACACAGATAATCAAATTTTTAACGCTGACGAGACTGGCTTGTTCTGGAAAAGAATGCCATCGCACACATTTCTAGCAGAGAAGGAAAACACACAAGCTGGGTATAAAGTGTCAAAAGACCGATTGACACTTTTACTAGGAGGTAATGCATCAGGTGATTTAAAATTGAAGCCACTGTTAGTGTACAGAGTGGAAAACCCAAGCGCTCTTAAGGGCTTTACAAAGAACAATTTACCTGTTCATTGCATTCGAATAAAAAAGCGTGGGTGACTCCTTCAATTTTCGAAGACTAGTTAAAAACTTGTTTTTGCCCTGAAGTTAAAAGCTATTGTAAAAAGAATGATATTCCTTTCAAAATTTTGCTTTTATTAGACAATGCACCAGGCCATCCAACTCTATTGACTGACTTAGATGAAAATGTCAAGATTCATTTTTTCCCTCCAAACACAACATCAATTCTGCAGCCGATGGATGGCGTTACTCCACTTTCAAGGCTCATTATTTAAGACAAACTTTTGATCACGCTATTAAAGCTGCAGCAGAAGAAGATTCTTGGACTTTGAGTGAATTTTGGAAGAAATTTAACATAAAAGATGCCATTCAAAATATTTATGAATCTTGGCAAGAGGTGACTCAAAGCAACATGAGAGCCGTGTGGCATAATATCTTGCCGCATTGTTCAAAGGACTTTGTTGCCTTTGCAACACAGAAAGAGGGAATCTCAACAGAAATTGTGCAGATGGACAAAGATCTTGGTTTTACAAGTTTAGATTGTAACAATGTGAACAAATGTATTGATTCTCATTCAAATGATTTGGATGATGAAACCCTTTTGGAGTTGGAACAACATGAGCCTATGAAGCAGAAGAAGACGACCCCACTGATGTCATGATTGAAGAATTTTTCTTTGCTGACCTTTCAACTTTTGTGAGAAAAATCGACGAAGCTTCCGACTTTCTCATAAATGCCAACCCGAATTTGGAAAGAAGCATCAAAGTGAGACAAAATCTCAATAATGCCACCAAATGCTATAGATATCTAGTTATTGAAGAAACAAAGAAGACAAGGATGGTTCAAAACACTAGGCTACTTTAGTGCATAATTTTTTTTTTTTTAATCACACACACACTTCAACAAACCTAATAGTACCATTTTTTTTTTTTTTTAACCTAGCTGTCTTGGAACTGCATACAAAGGAAAGATTCCATTTTTCATATATCTTCTTTGTTTAATTTTTTGATTTCTAACTGTTTTACACTGATGATGATTCACAATATGCGAATTGAAATATTTGTAATTAATCCATCTTAAATATTTTAAACTGTGTCTATGTGTTACTTGTTCAGAAAGGTTAAAGGAATGTGGATTACAGAATTTGGTGGATAGGAGGAAAAGAGGAAAAGATTTTTATCAGACACAGGTGATTATGAAAGAAAAGATTAGAAGGTGTGGGGGGGGGGGAAGAAGAATGAGAGGCCATCCCTGGAAACTGTGTAAGAATGCTGTGAAGAGGGGTGTGTTAGGAGTAGATTTTTTATATGGAGAATTGTGGGTGAAAGGAACACATTACAGGAATATGTCGTTAATGCAAGCAGTAGTTTCAAGAATTTTAATATTCAGTATGATAAATATGCTCAAATGAGTAGAAAGGGTTATGTGTTGGCAGTCCAATATTTGAATGGTATTGATTCACAACACAGAATAAGAAAATAATATTTTTATATATTTTATATGTTCGCGCAGTTAGCCTAGTGCTGTGTGCTTTGCAACTATATGCCTCAGGAAGGAGTGTCCTAGGTTCGATTCCCATCAGTAATGTGAGGAACTGAAGGATCTTCTTCAGCCATAGCCAAGTTAGCCGGTCTTGGGCTGGACAGTAGGTTTTTTTTCCCCAGTTTATCATGGGGTTTTTCATCCCGCAAAGCAGGCAAACCGGCCTTGAACTCAACACTACAGGACATAGGATACACCGGGACATAGGGCTGACCACCTTATCCTGTGAGTGGTTTGAGATCCGATGATTAACAAAACCCTCGACACCACAAAGTAAAAGAGGGTAAAAGGAAGATGAGATGAGATATATTTTATAATTTTATATACTTAAAGAACTCGCACACAGAAATGGGTAGACAAACAAGCTATACTCTGCAATAAGCAGCATGGGTTTACTAAAGGAAGGTCATGTTTTAGCAATTTGTTCATATTTTATAACAATCTTATGGCTGAGTTGGATAAAGGGAATGGATACACTATGATAATGCTGGATTTTTCTAAGGCATGTGATAGGATACCACACAAAGGGCTGTTGCATAAACTGGAGAATATGGGATTGGAATATAAATTCTTGACTTGTGACAGACTCTTGATATCTTTGCTATGTGGCCTTTGAACTTCAAATTCCTATCCAGCCAAGATCCCTAGCCTCATCAGCTTCTTGTAGTATAACTCTGCTAATATAATATGCTGCTGGAAATCTCATCATGCCAAAGTGCATAACTTTTCACTTACCAACATTAAACTGACATTAAACTTCAAATCATTTTGTAAGTGCTGAATATCAGTAGCATCTCTGATTGCCCTGCCTATCTTTGCATCATCGGCAAAAAATTCTGATGTTAGACCCTGCCTGATATCATTAATGTATAGATTGAACAATAATGGCCCAAGGACTGAACCCTGAGGTACACCACTGAGCACCTTAAATCTGGCAGATTCACACCCACTCTATACCACTTTTTGATATCTGTCTGTCAACCATCCCCTAATGGCTGCAAGTACAACTGAGAGGATAATTGCAATGTTGTAAACCAAACCTTGACATGTAGGCATAATGAAGTATTCCACCTCTTTATAAGGCTTTGATACGACCACATCTGGATTATTGTGCACAGATTTAGTCTCCCAGAATTCCAAGGGGATAAAGAATCTGTGGAAATGGTGCAAAGAAGAGTTACAAAGATTATATTCGGATTATGGGATTTAGATTATGAGGACAGATCAAGTATGTAAATTACAGACTGGTTTATTATTACGTGACACCTCCAAGGAGTCCAAAGCCTCATCGAGGGAGGGCACCTACTCTCAGTTCTGTCTCCACCAACTATAGCAAACTGCATCATCTACACCAGCGCTTCCCAAACTGTGGGCCACAGCCCCCCTGAGGGCCGTGAAATAATGAAAACAAATTTAAAATGTTTTAAGAGTAAGTAGATTTTCTTTAATCTTAAAAGAAACGTATATAATTTATATTATTTATTATTTCTTTTTTGTTCTTTTTTATATTTTAATGAAAAAAATCACACATTGGTGTTGGTTCACAAATTTTGCTTCTTGCGTATTTTGGTGCTTAATGAATATTAATAAATATGTGCTTATTCATATAAGTTTCATTTCAAAGATATTGATAAGAAGCACAAAAAAGATTACAAACGCAAAATCTCGAATATCTTCTTCTCTTCCGTCTAAGATGGGTTGAGTCTTCTCTTGAGCAGGATCTTCCAGTCTTCTTCTCTATTCCTTGCTGTTCGAAAAAGTTCCTTATATGTTCTGCATCCTGAGATGTTCTTTATTAATTTCAGCCAGGTAATTCTTGGTCTTCCAGGTCTTCTTTTTTCAGTTGGAAAAGTATTGATTAGGACGTTAGGAAGTCTGTATGCATCCATGCGTACAGTGTGTCCAAACCATCTCAGTTATTGTTTTCTAATTTTTTCTATTATTGTCTTTTTATACAATAGTTCTTGTCTGACTGTGATGTTTGTTTTCTTTTCTATCCAACTTGTTCTATTTATTTTTCTTAAACATTTCATTTCAAATGCCAGCAGTTTTTTCTCCTCTCTTTTTTTAACTGTCCATGCTTCTGCTCCATAGATGATTTGTAACTCTTCTTTAATCTTTGGTATAATTATTGCTTCATATAATATGTTTTTGGCTTGTTTAGACATCTTGTTTGTTTTCCAGATTTTCTGTAATTTTCCCATGGTGGTCCATCCTATCGCTATTCTGTGTTTGATTGTTTTGAATTCATCTATTGTTTCTGTTAGTTTTGATCCAAGGTATATGAAGTTGTCTACTTGTTCTATTTGTTCTCCGTTTAGGGTGGCTGAGATGGTAGTTTTGTTCCTCCCTATTTTCATCGCTTTTGTCTTTTGTATATTTATTGTCATGTCATATGTTTTACAGGTTTTGTTTAGCTTGTTGATCAGCTTTTGTAGTTCATTTGGGGTTCTTGCAAGAAGGACGAGATCATCTGCATATTTGATATTATTTATGTTTAAACCATTGACATTGATTCCAGGCTCATTGTCTATTGCTTTCTTTACAACTTTTTCTAGATATACCTGGAGGTGTCAAATCATCATCATAATAATAATAATAATATAATATGTGTTGAATAGGCATGGAGATAATGGGCATCCTTGCATTACTCCTTTTTGGATCTCTATGGGTTCTGTTGTGAGTGTGTCCTTTTTAATTATTGCATTTGTCTTAGAGTAATATTTTATCAGAAACTGTATTATATATTTGTCTATTGCTTTTTCTAGTAGAATTTTAAGAAGGATTTCTCTGTTGATGTTATCGAAAGCTTGTTTAAAGTCCACAAAACAACAATATAGTTCTTTATGGTCTTCCCAGCTGAGCTCTGCTAGTTGGTGCAATGTGAAAATTTGGTCTATTGTTGAATAGTTTCCTCGGAAACCAGCTTGTTCTATGCCTATCATTTCTTCGTAGGTGTTTTTTAATCTATTTTGTATAATTCTTATGAATATTTTATAGGTGTGAATTGAGAGTAAATTGATTGCTCTGTAATTTCTGCAGTCTCTTTTGTCTCCTTTCTTGTATATTGGGATGATCTTTCCAGTTCTCCAGTCATCTGGGATCTCTCCTGTTTGTAGTATTTTATTGAATAGGGTTATTAAATATTCTATTGATATACTGCCTCCATATGACTACAGTTCAGTAGGGATAGTATCAATGCCTGGTGCTTTATTGTTTTTCATCTGCTTTATTGCATATCTAACTTCTTCTTGTAAAATTTTTGGGTGATCATTATTTTCTTCTATTGTTGGCATTGTAGTTTTGTTTCCTTGGTGGAAGATAGTCTTAAAATGGTTTGACCAGATTTTTCTTATATGTTCAATATTCCCGATTTCAGTCATCTTGTTGTTTATCATTGTTACTGCTTTTGCTGAGAATTCCTTTGTAATTTCTCTTACAGTATCATGGAAGACTTTTAGGTTGTTTTGTTGGTATGCTTCTTGGCATTTCTTAGCTTTTTCTTCTAACCATTTTTCTTTGGCTTTTTTGCATAGGTTGTCAACTTTATTTTTTAGTTATCTGTATTTTTCTCTATTCTCTTCATTGTTTTGTTGGTTTACAAGTATCTTGGCCTCTCTTTTCTCTTCTATGGTAACTATGATTTCTTGGGTTATCCACTGTTTGTTTATTTTGGGTTTGGAACCTAGAGTGTCTTTTGCGATTGATAACACTGTTTCTTTTCCTTCTTCCCAGTATTTTCCGCTGTTCTGTAAGATGGAGGGTTTTAATTTCAGGCACATCTGTTCTAAAAATCGACTTCTGCTTAAGCTATCTTTTAGTTTTGATAGGTTGATGATTTCTTCTTTTCTGATATTATTTTTCCTGTTGAATTTTATCTTTACTTTGACAGTTAATATTTCATGGTCAGTGTCAAAATCAAAACTTCTTAATGTTCGTACATTATTTACTGATCTTTTCCATTGTTTGTTTATGATGATATAGTCTATGCAGTTCTTTATATTACCATCTGGAGATGTCCATGTATATTTATTATTAGGGCGTTGATAGAACAATGTGTTTGTAATCATTAGATCGTTTGCTTTACAGAAGTGGAGTGATTGTTCTCCTCTGTCGTTAAGCTCTCCGTATCCAAATTTCCCCATCATCTTTTTTGTCTGCTGTGAACTGTCCAATTTTAGCATTAAAATCTCCCATCACTATTATGAGTTCTCTAGTTTTGGGATTATCTATCTCGAATATAAATACAATAAATATTATATATGTCTGTATTACGATTTTTTTTTCCTCGATGGGGGCTGTGAAATATTTTAATTTTTCGAAAGGGGACCTTGGCATCCATAAGTTTGGGAAGCACTGATCTACACCAACGACATCTACTGTCCACCACCACTAGTATTTTCACAGACAATCACAAACATCCATGTTCATGGTGGGATTCGAACCTGCAGCCTTTTGGCTGGAGAGTGTATATGCTAACCACTTGACCAATCAGGCTGGTGCCTTTTGAATGGGTATTATAGGGTAGCGTCTGAAGAAATTTTGCATATATGGAAGGTGGGGAAAGAACACGGGGACATCCATGGAAGTTAAGTTTGTTCACAGTCAAGAAAGGAGTAAGAGCTAGGTTTCTCTCTCAGACAGCAGTGAGTGGAATAGTTTGCCTTTATGGCTAGCGAGTGCATCTAGTGTGAACGAATTTAAGTGAAGGTGCGACAGCTGGTTTGAGTGATTTATAGCCTACCTCGCCATCCAGCATCTTCAGTTCAGAGCAGTTTGTCACAGCACGAAACAACAACAATTTGGTATAACAGTGGGACTAGATAAAAAAGAAAAAAAGGAAAAAAAAACCCTCAAAAGTCATTAAAATCAAAAGCCAGCGCCATTAAAAATGTGAAATCTTCTAACATTGTAGTGCTATGGAACAAATGCAATTATAACAAGATCATGTCATTATCAATTTATCACTGGTCGTCCTAACAGATGAAGCCACTGCACCCAGGCAAGTTCCAAAGTAAAAATAATGGCTTCCATTGAATGGGAAACATGTGACCTGCCTCCAGTGATCACAAATGATTTGTTTGGATATAGCCAACATCTTAATCCAATCCTCCCAAAATCAATATGCCAAAAAAAGAAATCAGTCCTTTAAAAGTAATAACAATATTGTAATAACTAAAGCAAGGTAATGCAACTGTGGTGATGAATTTAGCAAAATACGAAAGCAAAACATATACTTTTATAAGAACAGTCTACATACCAAATCATAGATCGTGCCTCCAACTTTCAAAAGGATAAAATTTGCAAATTATTGAAGAAAGTTGCTTCCTGGCCAAAAGAAATGGTTGAAAAACTCAAGCCTTTTCATGTTAAAACACCCAGAATATATATACAGAGCACCAAAAATTCACAAACAAGGCACCCCCCCCCCCACACACACACAATTGTGGATAGTATAAACAGTGTCCCACAAACCAATTAGCTAAATTACTATTCCCCCCCCCCCCCATCACAAATACTTTTTCCTCCTTTGTTAAAAATTCTGTTCACCTAAAAAGTATATTAGAAAAACTATATCTTAAAAAGTTCAGAAATAACGATCAGTTTTGATATTACTTCACTATTTACCAATTTACCATTAATTGAAACCCTTGATTTTCAAAGGTCACATTTCCCCCCAGATATATTTGAATTATTTAAATTTACCATACATGCAGGTTATTTGCATGGAAAGGGAAGATATACAAACAACTAGATGGGCTCCTCCCTTTCTCCCTCTTTAGCCAATTTCTACATAGAATACTTAACTATGTTGATGACGTGTATGCTCTTTGGCCACATGGTCCACGGACAATGGGTACAATATTAGTAGTTAGCCGTTTTATTTTAAACCTGGTTTTACTCCATTTTTCCCAAGTAAGCAAACAGACAAAAAATGTCAAGTTTGCACCTGCAAGTGATGCAAGACTAGCTGATCCTACAAATAGTGCAAGACCAAGGCAACTCGTGGTAGAAGTGGAACAAGCTCCGATCACTAATCTTAATATTTACCCTTAATGCCAAAACACATCTCCAAGAAGGGGATGTATGATGTTTTGTATTAAAGGCAAGGGGCCACTACCCAGACCGGTTTCGACCTTTTTTGAGGTCTCATCGGTCTGGGTAGTGGCCCCTTGCCTTTAATACAAAACATCATACATCCCCTTCTTGGAGATGTGTTTTGGCATTAAGGGTAAATATTAAGATTAGTGATCGGAGCTTGTTCCACTTCTACCACGAGTTGCCTTGGTCTTGCACTACCTGTAGGATCAGCTAGTCTTGCATCACTTGCAGGCGCAAACTTGACATTTTTTGTCTGTTTGCTTACTTGGGAAAAATGGAGTAAAACCAGGTTTAAAATAAAAGTGCTTGGTATCTTTAACATAATTATACCCAAGGTAAAAATACTTTCTACATTAGTAGTTAGCCGATCTCCTATGGAGATAGCAGGGTTTTTCCTCTCGGAAACGCAGGTTTTTTTTCATTCTGCATATAGACAAATCACCCTTCAGAACACACACAATTTACAGACAAAAAATACTAGTGGTGGGCAGTAGATTGCATTGATGTAGATGATAATAGTAGAGGTTTGGGGTAGTTGGTGGAGATGAAGAGTTGTGGAATAGATGTCCTCCCTTGATGAGTCCTCAGGCTTCTTGGAGATGTCACAAAATAATAAATAGTCAACACCCTAAAATCCAAATCCACTTCATGATGAAACAGGAAGCTAATGACTGTCTGTCTTACTACATAAGCTAATCACAAAGCTTCCTGATGTTTCATTATCTTTTTCTGTTTATAGAAAATCAACATGCCCAGGGAGATATTTGTGCAAACATTCATACCAACATCCAGCTCAACAGTATGGAGCTGGATGCTGGTGTGAATAAATAGGATAAACTAACTCACAGCCAGAGCTATCTTTTCCAATGACAATACTCTTACATCTGAACTCACTTGTGTCCCACTTTCTTAGCCAATGGGTATAATCTATATTCTATCCCCATAGAATAGGGAAAAAAAATACTAAATACTCCATGGAAATCCTCTGCATTGCCTATTACACAAGACTACAACTGTTATTATCCCATACATTCAAGGCACATTTGAAAAGATATCTAGAATGTTTAATAAATATCAGCTACACACACATTTAAACTATATGTCAAATTGGCAACTCTTGTCTGTTCACCTAAGGACAAACTCTCTTCTTTATCACATCCAAGAGTATATGAAGTGCTCTGTTCTTGTGATCTGACTTACAATGGATAGACAGGAAGAACTGCTTACATCCGCCTTGGAGAACATAAAAAATACATTCGCCACTATCATTATGGCAAGTCAGATCTAGCAAACTATGTCTCAGATACCATACCCTTCACACAGGATCAAATGGAAGAAAACAAAAGTGCTACACAAAAGTCATAAGTCAGAGAGATAGTTTTTTTGAATCAGTAACAGATTTAAAACATATTCCAAACCCCAATGAGCATGGCTATATAAATTTACCAAAAATCTGGGAGACAGTCATTTTAAGATCTAATTAATACTTGTTTTTCTCTCTTTTTCCAACATAGATGGTGCCGGTTAGGACTTTAGTTCCTTGTGTTGTCTGTTACAATTTTCTTTTTTTAAATTAGTCCCACCATTATAACCAAATTGTTGTTGTTTCGTATACTGTGACAAACTGTTCTTGTACTCTGTTGACTAGATATAATACCAGCTAATAATTTAAAAAATATTAATTCTTTCATTCTGTGTTGTGAATCAATACTATTCAATAAACTAGCAAGATAAATATATTGTCAGCTGAGTGAACCTCCCATAATGAGTCTGCTTACTCCATGAACTGTGTGATAATATTAATCCACTTATTTAGTTAATGTTGGAAAATGAGTTTTATTTTATTGAGTGTTTTGTTTTTTGAATGTTTATATTCTTCAGCATTTGTAAATTGTGCAAACGAAACTGACTTTATTTTATTTTGAATTCCATAAAATGATTTGTGACATATTTTAAGCATTTTGTGTGTGTGGGTGGGTATTAGTAGCAAATAATAAACAGTAATGCATCACTGATAAAATAACTCTTTTTTTCTTCCTGTCCAACAGACTTTTACAGAGGATAAAAATTAGTTCATTGCATTGACAAAAGCTTATAAACTGACCAGGTCCAAGAAATTAACATGACTAATATATTAGGCAGACTTGGTACCCAGGCTGACATCTGACTAGTGAGATATTAAACTAACTGGTGAACTAGCACAATATTTTTGAAGCTCTACTCGTTGTAAATATATAGACACAGTCTCCAATTATTTAAATGAAGAAAGACTCAACACTTTTACTGATAACTGTAAAAAGGTATGGCATGACGAACTAGAGTGATCTAGAACAATAAGCACAAATGAAATTTGTGCAAAGCAAAAATAAGAGAAAAAACTTACAGTAATAATCTACGTTTATATTTTTGTAAATTTAACTGAATGATGATGATATTACATGTATTTATGCTAGGTGTGGCCACAAATTCCTATGACAGTCTCTTTGCAAATAGTTAAAAAAAAACCCTCCCACAAGAACTTTAAATGGCTTAAATTTTAAGTGCCATTGTTATCAGTTCATATTATTTTCTGCATTTTTAAAGTTTTTATATAGTTAATAAATTCTTCATTTCTATTTACTTGAGTTATATAACTACTAAAATAAATGACTGAACTTTTATTTTTATGAACTAAATTATTATTTAGTTCATAATTAAAGTACTGAATTATTTTTGAGTAACATATACATTTCAATATATCGTAATTAAAACAGCATTGAATTAAAATGCTCCCCAAGTAACAGTATAATGGTGACACAAGGTTCCACTTTTCTTTTATTTAGGAAAGTGAAGTATGGTGAATATAAACAGGAAATTTTAATTTAACACACAACATTTAGTCTGAAAAATAAGCCTACTGACCTGAAATATGTCATTTGTAACTTTATTAATTCACATGAAGTACCTTGTTTTCAGACTATGAAAAATAGTAGAAAAATATATGAATTTAATGAATTTATAATATAGTTATTTACCCAATCATATTAGGATATGAGGCAAGCAGTTAAATAACAACCGCTATCTTAAAAATAGTAATTTAAGAAACATGTACAAAGAAAGTTATTCATGTAATTTCATTTCAGATCCAAGCCTTCTACTTAACACTTTAACTGCCGCTATACTAATTTTTTTATGTCTTCACAGGCCACTGCACTGAATCGTCATATTATGTTATTCTAGTGATTATTTTCACTTAGCCATGCTGTGAAAACAATTTTTTGTTTTTGTTGAGACGTTTCTTCAGTGTGACACACGTGGGTTTCATGTGGCCTGCTGAGCAAAGTAAGACTCTGCCAACAATGAAACACCACGTGGCCATGTGAGGCATGCACGTTTCATATATAACCTATCTACCAAGTTTAGATTTCTTAGTATATTTGTTTACCAAGTTGTTGTGACTTTGTTTTGTTTGTTTTATTGCTAGCTAAGTGATATAGTGAAACAAAAAACAGGCAAGTACTTCTTTTTAGGTAATTCTGATGTTAAATATTGAATGTTTTGAGAACGTTATTACTTTAGTAATATGAGTGACCACAAGAGACAGCAGCAAAGATTGCAAAAACGTTTGGATGAAGTGTTGTCTGAAGAAGAAGACCATCCTTTCGAAGGCTCATCTGATGATGCAGGGCATGAGCCAAGTGAAGCAGGCAGCTCATCATCTTCAGATAGTGAAAGACTGCTCTTGAAAAAGAAAAAACACTGCCAGATGCTCCTCCAGTTGATCCGTCTTGTTACTCATCCACAAACGTGCATACAGAAAACTATTTTACAGACGACCACATCACAGAAGCTATTGAGAATGTTGTGAGTAATTTCTACCTAAATCATTCTTCAGAAAAAGAAAATGAAGATGAATTACCTTCTCTGGCATGGGGCAAAGTAATGGGAAGGTATTTGAAGGAATTTCCATTTGAAGGTGAAAATACAAGAGTAATTGTTGAACTTTTTGAAAATATGTTTGAAAAGTCGCCCATCGATTTTTATAGATTGTTCTTAGATGATCATTTTTTGGAACTCATGATCAACAAAATTTCTGAGAAGCATAATTGTTATGCTTCTCAGAAAAAAAATGCAAGTTGTTTGCCTAGCACAAGAATCAGCAAATGGAAAGATACCAACATACAGGAAACGAAGACTTTCATTGGATTGCAGCTTTGGATGGGTCTTTTCCGTTTGCCTCACCTGTATGACCATTGGTCGAAAAAAATAATGTATTCAAATAAAATTAGTAATATCATGTGACGAAATCGTTTCGAGCTGCTGCTATCAAACTGGCATTTTTCGAATAATGAAAATGCAGATGTTTCCAATAGACTGT
This sequence comes from Typopeltis vanoorti, assembly GCF_054136105.1. Lineage (NCBI taxonomy): Eukaryota > Metazoa > Arthropoda > Arachnida > Uropygi > Thelyphonidae > Typopeltis > Typopeltis vanoorti. Next base: position 138,146,539 of record NC_143556.1, read on the forward strand.
ATAAGCTCTCACCACTAATTGAATCTTTGAGAGCTAATTTCAAATGTTATTTCACACCCAGAGAATGAGTCTGTATAGATGAGACATTGGTCCTTTTCTGAGGCAGAATAACATTCCTGCAATACGTAAAAAACAAACGACATAAAATTCGGAGTCAAACTATTCAAGTTATGCATCGATGGTGGGTATACTATGGCTATACCTATGACTTCAGAATTTATTGCAGGAAAAAAGAAAAATTTGACAAATGCCAATGAAAATGTCCCAACTACAGTTGTTATGAAATTATGCGACCCACTGCTGGATCATGGCAGAACAGTTTATGTAGACAATTATTACACGAGTGCGAATCTTGCCCATAAGTTACTTGAAAGAAAAACGCACCGTCAGTACCTTGAGGAAAAAGGAAAAACAACCCAGGAGAAGTAATTTAAAAAAAAGTAAGAAAAGGTGAATGTATCTCTATGGAGAGCAATGCAGTAATTGTGGTCACAAAGTGGCAGGAAAAACGTGATGTCCTAACTCTTTCTACAAAGCATGTTGGTCAGATGATGACGGTCAACTCTGGTCGAAATTCTGAAGTAAATAAGCCTGATGCCATCCTAGATTATAACAAATGTAAGACTTTCATAGATTTATCTGACCAGATCAAAATCTTACTCAACAAGTTTGAGAAAGGATATCAAATGGTACAGAAAAATTGCCGTTGACATGCTTCTGGGGTCGTCTGCCGTAAACTCTTATTTCCTATATAAAGGTATGACTGGTAGAAACACATCAATAACTGCTTTTAGAGAGCAAGTTGCCGAATCTTTGTTAGGTCTGTCTAAAAATAATCAAGAATGTCAATCCCAGAAGATGAATAAACATACATTGGCAGATATGGGTATATCCAACAGGCAAAGATGTCTTGTTTGCTATAACAAAATATCAACAAAAAGTTGCAGAAGTGTTGCAGCTAAGAAAGCATCAACTTCTCAGTGGAAATGTGACCAGTGCAAAAAATATTAGTGTGTGACATTTTTTGCGAAGCCCATGATTGCATCCTTTAGCAATTAGCTTTTTCTTTTTTTTCATTTATTGACTAAAAATAATAAAAATAACGTTTCATTTATTGTCTTCAAGATGAAATGAAAATAGCTTCCATTTGTTGCCTTTTTAAAATAAATATTTCAGTTTATCTCCTTTGTTTTATCGAAACACTTGCAAAAAAATAATAAAAATATATACATATATTTTCTTATTTTGATACATGAAAAATTTCAAGTATTTTGATGGGCTAAGCTCGGTTTCTAGTGCACTAGGCCATGCTTATATACAGCCCATGCATTAAAAATAGCTGCTGTGAGACACAGCTGTTTCACTAAGGAATAATGACAAGTTAACCTGTGAAACAGATACGTATCACATGATGCTAGCGGAAAGTGTATGCATAAGGCACACTTGTGCATACGGCAGTCAAAGTGTTAAAACACAAATCATAAAGTAACAGTGAGCTCTTTAACTTTGCAGTAACAAATGTTATAGATTTTGTGATGATGGTGGCAAAATCATAATTATCAGAAATCTGGTTCAAAGATATCGAGAGTAGACATGTTATTTGAGGCTCTTATAAGATAGATGATCTTTTTATTCATTTACTGAGTTTTTATTTATTTATTATTTATATTACTTAATATACTTTTTTAGTATTTTATTATGACTGTTGCTGGATTTATTATATTTAGTGTTTACTAATATATTTGTAGGTGTGTTGTTAAATTTCAACAGTTTTTAAAAATGGCACCAAAAACTCAACAGAGCAATCAAATGCAAAGGATAATATAGAATCAGAAGAGAACCTTTATATTGATGATATAAGTGAAGATGTAAAAATTTGATATAGCTTCAAAATGACAAAGCATTTTACATCAATTTTCACAGAGATCAAGACCTATAAGACTGTTACAAAAATGACCTTGTATGTCTGTATAAAGTTAAAGCTAAATGTTAACGTAAATAATAATACAGGAATTGATTGTGCATACTGCTCTAAGAAGGAAATTTCTAGATTGTCATAAACAAAGGCAATACCTTGCCACCAGAAACTTTGTATGATAGCTCCTTTGCGAACTCAACTTGTAAACACCTTCAAGGTCAGTGGCAAATGGACCGACTACTTCAGACGAGCTTCCACTGCCCAACGAAATAGGATTAAAGGAGTGCAGTAGGAGAACAAAGAAATGGTCAGTGCTAGTGAAAGATCAAGAGATCGCGCCGAAATATTCGGGGTCCAATATCTTCATGCAGGGATCCGAAAGAGGATGAATAAGAGGCGTTGGCCAGAAGAACGGATATCAGTTTCCATCGGTTATCTAGTGGAGGTCCATCGGATGTCAGCCATCGAGGATGCGACTTTCTGGAGAAGTCATGCCAGAAGTCTGAAGAGACGATGACAGGAGCCGATCCGCCAGGCAGAGATTAGACCCGATGACAATCTTCGCTGGGAGCTATTTTCCAAAGAGAGGAATTTTCGAGCTGGAAGGAACTGCTCCGTTACGTTAATGCGCTCTGTTACGTTAACGCGCACGCACTTCTCATGCCGAACGCTTTCGCCCGAAGTGCCGGAGAGACAGCATCTCAGAAGCAGTCAGTGTCAATAATCTAATGCCGGTGTACAAAGAGTCAAAATCTGACACGGAAGTTAAAATCAGGACTCCAACTCGAAGCCAAGGAATAAGTACGCACAGTGGGTGGCAGCCCTAAAGTGAGTTTGATCCTTTTATTCTGTTTTGTGAATTATAGGAGAACTTTAATAGTGGACTGTTAAGTTTAAGGTGCTGAATTTGGGCAGAGTTAATGGATGAATTTTAATGTTTGATAAGTGATTGAAGATCATGTATGTAGCATGTAGATCAAGCAGTTTGATAGCAGTACAATTGCCTAGGATAGTAACAGTTTGTGAATAGTATAATTGCCTAGGATAGTAATTTAGTATTGGAAAGGAATGAATATTTATGTGTCGTGATAATCTTGAACTGAAAGTGTATTTTAACACGATAGTTTTTATTAAGAGTTAAACTGAGAATGTCTCTTTAACGGAATTATAGTGTAAATTGTTTAGTTGTAAATAAATGTGTTTTTCAATTGTCAATAGAGTGTCGCCTGAATTTTAATTGTACAATGGCGTGTTCTGAAAAAAAAAAAAAAAATAGAGCCTATTTGCAGTAACCCAGGAGAAAGAGAGAATAATTAGTGGACCACGACTGTAAACTATAATTAATCGGAGGTAATTTGTGTTTAAACGGGAAAACTACTGGACGCACTTACCATATCTTATTGCTAGGAAACTTACCAGTTTCATATAGCCATAAGCATAAATAAATAAATAAATTGCTAGGAAATGAACATCGGTGGCACAGCTTATCAAATAAATTTTCTGGTGTTCGAGAATAAGAAGGGAAGTGCAGAAGGCAGTTAGTAGAAAAGGAGTTTATGCATTAAGGGAAAACATATATAGGAAGGAATAGAATAATATTACAAAGGTGCAGCCGACTGCAGACTACCGAGATTAAAAGGATTAAGATTGAGATATAAAAGGATAGAATAATAGATAAAAAGAAACAAGTAGACAATATACTCCCCCGTTTACAAAGAAAAACTAACACATTAAATTTCCATATTAAAAGGAATTATTAGACAACTAGCTGAGTACTCCTGCTTCACTGAGGTGAACTTACTCTGACAGTAGTCACTTCAGGGTATTTACTTGAGTATTTGGTGGTGCTTCCGTCACAGTGTAGAATTGTGAGCATTATAACACTTCTTTGTAAACAATGTTAAAAGTTTCATCGTTCTCGACAAAAATAATTAAATTCTCAGGACTGCTAACTCAAGAACATGCTACATATAATTGTCCGTGTCCAACACATTCCCCCTCTTAAATCTAAACCTGCATATCTAATGGTCTGCCCTTGGGCTTCATTAATCATCACTGCAAAGCAAACTATTATTGGAAATTGAAACCATTTGAAGGCAAATGGATAGTCTGAGGGAATGAGGGGTATCCAAGGGATGACGACAATTTCTCTGATACCAAGACCTGTAAATATCACAGCTTCTATCATCTTCGGTTTCAATAATTTTACTTGAAGCCTAGTTCCACTGCAAAGATTGGGAGGGGAAGAGTGCAGATTTCAGAGCGACATAATAGGAACATCTATTTTCAATTTAATTTCATGACCATCAAGGTGGATTAAGTGAATTTAAAATTTCCATGGGAAAATGAATTGCATCATCTACATCCACAGGAGTATCTACTGATTTGTCCATTAACCCTATTAAGAACCAACTTGTTCATTATTGACACGCCATCATTTCGAGGTGCGAGGATAGCTCTCTTCCTGAACCAAGAAGGTGACTTTTCTGTTATGTTTTCAATAGATGGGTAGACACTGCACAACAGTTCATCTGCAGTTTGGACAATTTTCCCAATATTTAGGTGTGTTAATTTAATTTTTCCATCTCTTTGCTGTACTTCACTATTGCCAATTTTTATCATTTTTGAGGAGAAGGAATGTGCATTAGTCTCCATGAAGGTGAACAAACATATTGGTTTTGAGAGAAAATTCTATATCATGCCATAGTGACGATTTCTTAAGGGAGGCATTCACTTCATCTGGGGCCTGGTTCCACAGGATATGGCAGGCAGTGTTTGCCAAAAATCACCAGCAAATAAAACAGTAATTCCACCCATTCTTCGATCATCTGATTTGATATCCCTCAATGTTCTGTCGATCGCCTCAACAGATGTTTTATGGGACACTGTACATTTATTCCAAGCAATCAAAGGAACTTTTTGTAACATCACAATATCTAACAATAGAATTTAACAATATCTAAAAAATTTAACATTATCTGACTATAAAATAGCAGCTAGATATTGTTAGAATGCAGTATGGGCCATGGAGAAAGGAAAAAAAAAAAAATCACTGCTCCATGGTCTGTGATATCGATGAAAATGCACATAAACCATATTTGGAACATCCCCCATTTATTGGTGAAAAATATCATTAAATCAGTCAATTCGTTCTTAAGTTATAAGAGAACATCAAAAACAGACTTTGCTTTATATTTGGAACATCTCCTATTTATTGGTGAAAAATATCATTAAAATCAGTCAATTCATTCTCAAGTTATAAGAGAACATCAAAAACAGACTTTGTTTTATATATATATATATATATATATATATATATATATATATATATATATATATATATATATATAGACCGTGGAGTCACAGAGTTGAGAAACATTTACCAAAACTCAGACAGGATAAGAGAAATAAGGAAAACAATAAGAGGAAGGAAAGTGCAGTTAAGCTGGTAAGTTATCAGTGAAAGATAATAATAAGATAAGTTAATTAGAATATAAGGAAAAGAAGTAACATGATATAGTGATTCTAACTAAATTTGCACTTGACAAAGGAGTAACTATTCAGAGCTCCCCAGGAGATAAAAATAAAGGATATGACAAATGTAATAAAGTAGCAGAAAAGAAAAGAGATGGTAGTGCTTTAGGCACAAATAATTTATGTACTGATAAATATGCAGAGTATGACAGAGGATATGAAAGGACTGCTGGAAAAAAGCAAGAAAGAAAAGTGAGAAAGTGAAAATTGTTAATTTATCACTGAAATACAATAATACTGAGTTAAGAAAGAAGGCTATGATAGCAAATGATTCAAAGTGCAGACTGTATGGAACAAATGGATGTGCGGAGTGAATTTAATAGTAGAAAAGACTCATATAAGAAGAAAAGCCCACACTTTAATGGATTTATCATCAGGAACCTGCAGAAAGTATTTACCGTGAGTGAGACCCAATGCAGCAAGTCATGGGGAACTTGATCATCTTGTGTTTGGGAGGAATGCTGAGAATTAAATTCAGCTATGGCATGCAAACATGATGATGATATGAATGTCAATGAACATGGTTATGAATTTGGTGAAAAGATGAACCTGTACACTTTGGGTTTGGACTTTTTGAGTGTGTCTGGGAAAGGAAAAGAGAAAGTTGCCCAACCAAGCTAAGCAGACTGCAGATGTAAATATACGAAAAAAAGCCAGGAGGTAACTTGTTATGTGTATGCACCCATACCAGAAGCATCAGGAACGATGGGGAGTAAGTTTATTGCTTTGGTGAATACATCGTGGCCTAAGATTGTTGGCAGTAGTGAAACCTAGCTTTCAGAGTCAGATGTAGTAACTGGAATCAAGTGTAAAGTGTATTTTTAGGAAGTCAAAAGAGATGAGAGGAGATGGAGTAAATTACTAATGATATCAGATGATTTGAGTCCAGTTTAGGATAGCAAATAATGAATATATTAACAGTAATAATATCCCATATAGCAGTGAATTTGAGGCTATCTGGTGTGAATTAAAGGTGAACAGGATGAAATATATGGTGAGAATTGCTACAGATCTAGTGATTCAGTTGCTGAGGATAAAGAAATGCATTGCCAAATTACCCTGATGGGTTCTAAATAAGTAATCATTATGGATGATAAATTATCCAAACATTCATTGGGCAGTAGAGAAAATTTATAGTAAGAAAGAACTTTTCAGATGCTGCAAGACAACTTTCTCATATAACATGTGAAAGAAACAACTCAAGAACAGAGTATCAAATTTGATCACGGCAAGAATAGATCTCACTTAAGGATGTGAGATCTATTCTTGCTACCTTTTGCTACCAGTTGATGACAGTCATCTGTCATACTTAGCTACTTCCCAGGTCATTACAGCATCGCAGCTATGAAAAACTTCGGAGAATATTATCTTTGGTTTCATGGCATCAGTTACTGTATGGGAGGGTCTCAGCAATGGGAAGCTTTGAAAGGATGCTTAAATAATGTGGCATTGAAATGTGTCCCTAAAGTTCAAGAAACAAATATGAGAATGATGTGGAAGGAATAATGTGAATAAGTATCGCAGGAGTTACAAAATATATAAGCACAGACCAGAAAACTAAAGTGAAATATAAGGAAAACTAAAAGTATGAGAAGAAACTGGCTGTGTGGTTAAAGGCAATGCAAAATAATTTTATCATTATGCAGTTAAAAGAAAGAATGAATATGGAGGATAAATGAAATGAATGCAGAAGGTATCCTTGTCTCAAAATCACATGTGATTGTTCAAATAATGAATGCTCACTTCACTAAGATCTATCAACCTGATGTATGTAACATAGCACACATTGTTGTTACTACACTGGATAAATACATAGACAGAGGTGTATGAGAAAGACATCCTAGAGGCTGTTTCATAACCTGGATAAGAATTCAGCAATAGGTACAAATGGGATATCAGCAATATGCTAAAGGAATGCTCAGCCAAACAGGCTGGGCTCTTGAAATGTTTGGATACTTTTGAGTCTCTCAGAGCTCAGGAAAGATAATACAGGAATGGAAAGAAATTATGATAGTTCTGTCATACAATGGTGGTGCAAAAACTGATATATCTAACTACCAATCTATGCCAATCTATCAGAATCTCTGGAATGGTGGTGAAGATTTTAGAGGTTGGTAAGAACTTCCATACAAAAACTGGTTGACAGACAAAATATACTTTGCAAAGATAAGGGTTTGCTAAAGGAGGTCATGTTTTATCAATTTGCTTGGACTTTACTAACTTTACGTACAGTAAAGTTAGTCAAGTCCAACAACTTAATCCAAACAAGCCAAATTATCATCAAATTTTTGGTTTTTGTTTCAATTCACAACAGTTTTGGTTTTTTTTTCTTATTATTATTATTCAGGCCTCCATGGAGTCAAGAGACTCATCGTGGGAGGCCCTTCCTAGGAAACACAAAGTCTATCATACCACTCCTTCTTATTGACTGTTCTTGCTCTCATCCCTCTATCAGGCAACGTATTCCATGGTTCCACCACTCTCCATGCAAAGAAACCACTCCTCACCCTCCTGTTCACAGCTTCCTTTCATAACTTCCAGGGATGGCCCCTTGTCATTGCTCCTTCCCACTGCACCACCAAGTGAAAGAACTCCCCAGTGTCCATCCTGTAACTGCCTCTCATCAGTTTAAAAGTCTCAATCACATCACCTCTCCTTCTTCTATCCACCACACTCTGCAGTCCGCATTCCCTCAGCCGATCCTCATAACTAACATTGTACAGTCCTGAAACCATCTTGGTTATCTGCACAACTTTCCACAGTTAATTTATCCCCTTCAAATCCTGGGGACCAAATTTGAGAACAATAGTCTAAGTGTAGTCTGATCAGGGTCTTATACAACGGAATTATAACTCTTCTCTCTCTGTAAGTAAGAATCCTTCTCAGTATTGCAGCAATCCACTGGGTTACCTTCGCCACCTTTGCAATATGCCTAGTGAATTTCAGTTTTCTATCAATCATCACCCCCAGATCGCTTGTCTCCCCTACTTCCTCCAATCAAGTATGCAGTCTCCCATGTATCCCAAACTTCAAGACTTGACATTTTACTGCATTAAACCAACTCCCCCATTCATTTGCCCATCTGTCTAGTTTATTCAAATCCTCTTGCAGGGCCGCTGCATCTGCACTATTACTAATAACCCTTCCCAGCTTCACATCATTTGCAAACAACTGAATATCCCCCCTGAAATCTACTGACAATGTCACTGATATAAAGGTTAAACAATATAGGTCCCAGTACTGAGCCCTCTGGAAACCTACTTGTAACCCTCTGCCTCCTTGAAACTGCCCCACCATACACAACTCTCTGATACCTATCAGACAGTCAATCCTGAATCCAGTTGACCAACCTGATATCCAAACCCATGTGCTGTAACTTAAATATCAGCTTATCATGTGGCACCCTGTCAAATGCCTTTGCAAAATCCAAAAAAATGGCAGTGTATGCCTTTTCCTCATCAACTGCTCTTGTCACTTTATTATAAAAGGCAATCATATTACTTAAGCAAGAGCGCCCCATAACAAATCCATGTTGATCCTCACAGATAACATTACCCTTATTTGCCCAACACTGTATATAGTCCCTCACTAACTTCTCCAAGACCTTAACAACTACTGATGACACACAAACTGGCCTATAATTAGACACTTCCAGTCTGCTACTTCCCTTGCAATGGCACTATCTTACCTTCCTTCCTTCCATTACTTGGTACCTTTCCTGTAGCCAGACTTTCATTGAAAAGCTAGGTCAAAGGAGCTGTCAGTTCTTTAGCACATTCTCTCAAAACCCATGGAGAATACCATCCTGTCCCACAGCTTTAGTGACATCCAGAGTACTCAGTATTTGGAACACACTCTCCTCTTGCATCTAAACCTAGAACTTGCCCTACTCCCCTCTAGTATTAAAACCTTCTTCTCAAGGATGAAATACTCCAATAGAGCGTTCATTGAACAACTCCACTATGTCCTCTGCATCAGTTACTCTATTCCCATTTTTATCCCATAATGTCATTCTTCCACAATCATTTCTCCTCCTACTGGCCACATAGCTAAAAAATTCCCTAGGATTTTCTTTGGATCTTAATGCCAATCTCTTCTCATATTCCAGTTTTGCTTTCCTCGCTATACTAGTCACTCCCCTGGTGTGAGTCTTATATTCTTCATGCATCTGCTCTCCATCCCTCAACTTATATCTCTTCCATAATCTCTTTTTCACCTGCAGTTACTGTTTGATATTGTTTGTCATCTACTTTACATCAAATTGTATCCGCTTCACTCGTGGAATATAGCTTACTATTGCTGCTAAAAAATATTCCTTCACAATTTCCCATGCACTAATGATATTCTAGCCTTCCAATTCCACCCTTTGGAAGGGTGGAATTGGAACTATCCCAAATTGTTATCTAAAACTATTATAATCACCAGCCTTATAATTCCACATACATTCCCTTTTCTTTGATACTCCTGCATATCTATCATATTCCAAGTCAAAACTACATGGTCACTCTCTCTAACTTGGGGGGTGGGGGGGGAGTGGTCATCTCAGTTGTTATCAGCTCCTCTGATGTTATGATCAAATCGAAGACTCTTGAACCTCTTGTTCCCTCTATTGCATGTTGCCTAAGATATTTGTCCCTCAAGAATTCTAGAAATTCCATTCCCTTATTACTATATGTGTTTTCCTCTTCCCCGCTTATGTTGCTGTAGTTAAAATCTTCCATAACAATCATTCTTCTTGCACTTGCCAAGAAGACTTGCACTGCATAAACACCTCCTTCTTCCCACCTTCTGTACTCCTTGGTTTGTAGCAACAACCCACTAAATATCTCATCTTACCCACCTCTACCACAACACCATATGCTTTCAAAACAATTAGTGCCACTGCCTTCCAAAGCCTTCACTCTTAGAGGACACAAGTCATCACTTATCATAAGCAGTACTCCACCACTACGTTTTCCTCTCCTATCCTGCCAAAAAATGCTATATCCTGCTACTTCTATTCCTGTTACTATATCATCCTCCGTCAACCATGTCTCAGTGATCCCAATAATCTTTGGCCAAGCTGATGCTATCAGCATCATCTCCTTTATTCCGGATACTCCTGGCATTAGCATAAAGCATAAAAATGTCGCTGCTTTTATGCTTATCATTATCCCCTCCAGACCCCACTGGACTCAGTGTTACCTGATGACATCCCCCCTTCCACCAAGCACCCATTCCCACAGGAGGCCACCCCTGTTACTATCCACCCTGGGAATTCTAATTTCCCTGCATTGATACACCGACTAGTTCAGAAAACAGCAATCTCTCCAGATGTCTACTTCCTTCCTCATTCAAATGCAAGCAGTCTCTTGCATACAGTTCCTTTCTGTCCTCAAATGCCCTCCAAGCATTCAGATATTCCAATCCTCTCTTCTGACACATTCTGGCTATTATGATATTCATTATTACTGCTCTTCTGAAAGCTCCTCATTATCCATACCTGGGTAACACACACACTATCTTTCCTCTCTGCATTTTCTTTTGTACAACCTCAAGCATGAATCTCAGATCTCTCACCACTCGATTTACTACATCATTCAGATTAATATTTTTCGGTTTAGGTTTTAGTTCACTATTTTGTTTGAGTGCTGTGGGTTTTAACCATATCTACAATGTTTATTAATAGTGTTGTGCATTTTTACGAGTAATCATGTAAACAAGTAGACATTCATAACCCTTTATTCATTTTGTGTAGCTACTAAATGGATACATCTCCAAGAAAGTGTCCAACAATATGTACTCTTTCTCAGAAGACATCCGTGACTCAAAGACAAATTGCCAATGAGTGTGGTGTTGGTTTGGGTACTGTTAATGCAATTTTAAAGAGGCTTAGGGAGACAGGTACTCTTTCTCCCAAAACAAAAGGAAAATGTGGGGAGAAAAGGAAAACTATGCTTACTCAAGATTATTTGCTATTTCAGAAAAGCAAAATGAATCCAGGATTGTCTGCTATAAACTTGGCAGCTAGTGGAATTTATGTTTATGACATGACAGTCTGTCAAAAATTGGTTGGAAGTGGGGAGGAATGCCCACAGACCAAAGAAGAAACAACTGTTGATGAAGGCTATGCAGAAAAGAGATTCTAGTGGGCAAAAGGGTACAAAGATTGGACTACTGAGAAGTGGAATAAGGTCATATTCTCAGATGAGAGACATTTCTGTGGTCAAGGAGAGTGGGTACTCATGTTTGCAAATCAGTGACTGAGAAGACTTCTCTAACCATCTTCAACAAGCTCTTAAATACCCAGCTAAAAAGATATTCTAGGGTTGTTTACACATTACAGTCCAGAATCACTCATGCCAGATGATGGTATGATGAAAAGTGACCAATATATAAAAATTGACCAATATTGGAGAAAAGAGTGGTCCTACAGATCCAGAAAGACAAAGAAACCTTCCAACAGGATCTTGCTCCATGCCATACTTCAAAAAAATTGAATGAGTTCCTCAAAATTCACAACATCCAGTTGCTTCAGTGACCAGGTTAAAAATAACTCTCCTGACATTAAACCAACAGAAAATTTGTAGGCCAGTGAAAGAGACTTGGAAATAAAATTGTGATACAAAGGATAACTTAAAACAATTAAATTATAAAAGTACAGTTTTGAGATGCAAAATAAGAAAAATGTGTTCTACGTTGGTAGATACATGCCTAAGCGAATTAATGAACTCATTAGGAACAGAGGAGCACATATAAATTATTAGGCAAAGTCTAATTTTTGTACTTATTTTCTTAAGAAATTAAAATTTTTCTTTAAAATGCGTGTTCAGATTATTTGTTTGCTACTGTATACGAATGGATACCACATGAAAGGCTTTTGCATAATATGGGTTTGGAATATTAAAACCATTCAATTGAGTGGTTGATGGAACAGGTATCAGAAAGTGGTGTATGGGGAGTGGAGATGGAAAAGGATATGAATGTGCCAGATTTAAGGTAATCAGTGGTATACCCCAAATCAGTCCTCGGACCACTGTTGTTCAATCTATATATTAATGATACTGGGAAGAACCTGACAGGGCTATCACGGATGGTACTGATATACAGCACTTATAAAATGATTTGAATAGGCTGGAAGTGTGGACACTGATGATGGTTGCCAAAACAATGTTCTACAACTAAAATTAGAGCTATCAAGCTACATAAATCACGATATTTGGGATATTCTGGAGAGGATTACAGATGACTCTGCAGAGCACGTGTTATGTAAAAACAAAGAAAAACTTATAGTGAAGTTCCAAAACTGAAACAACAGACAATCTGGTAACCATTTCCAGAGGAGCAGCCAATGTCAAATAAGCAAAGTAAGGTGCAAGCAACCACCAATGCCACAACCACATCCAGCCACAACCTTAATGAAGGAGAACTCTTGCTTCTGCAAAAAGGCTTAAACTATGCTATTGCATCAATGTCAGTAAACAAACTAGACTTCATATACCACATTGAAAGAGAACTAAAATTCCTCCCCTCCAATATAGCCGATAAAATATGGATGGAAACATCCAACATACTAAATTCCAATAAACAGCTAAGTTGCAATTTAACCAAAACAGAAAAATTAGCCCTTCATTCCTTAAGAAATAACCAAGACATCTTTTTCTAACATGAAGTGGATTTTGGTGTGTAGGTAGGTGACGAACAGATCCAAAGTGTCTTGTCCATGGGGTCAAATGGCAAACACATCATCAACAGAGCATAACCACACTAGGGACTTATATGTAGCTGTGGTAAGTACTTTGTTTGCAAAGTGTTCCATGTAAAAGTTTGCTAAAGGGGGGGGGGAGGGGAATCCCAAAGCAGTACCATTAATCTGTTTGTAGATTTTTACTCTCCATGTAAAGAAACCAGCATACATAGTAAATTTGAATAATTCAAAGATATCAGGGAGAAATTTAGACTTTATCAAATCAAGAGTCTATTAGTGGTACATTGGTTAACAAAGAGGTGACATCAAAACTAACCATTATTTAAGGATATGATTTTTAACGGACTGAATTTTTCAACTCCTCTACAAAAGTAGAGGAGTTGCCAGTAAGGGGGGGGGGGGGGAACAAGAGACTTGGCTAACTGTTGGGCAAGTTTATAAGTGGGACTATCTATGTTATCGACTGCAGGGCGTAGGGGGATATTAAATTTGTAGATTTTTGGTAATCCATAAATGCTTTAATGGTTTAACATGAACTGCTTTTATTTTTTTGATGATTTCTGTAGACCAGGAAGTCACTTTTTTCAATAATTTGCTGACTTTTTTCATTTGAAACATAGTGGAGACTATATAATTTGGTACACAGAACTGTCACATACGAGATCTTGCATTTTTTTGTTATAATACTCTTGATCCATGATAACTAATTGTTGCATTTCCCTTATCAGCTTTTATAATAACAATATTTTTATTCTTATACAACTTTTTTAAGGCAGCTAGTTTATTATGTGGTATATAACTTTTTGGTGGTTTAGCTTTGTTTAGGATACTTGCTATAATATCTAAATGCACATTATTAGCCATTGCCAGTGGAAGATTGTAGATGCCCAGTTCTACCTAAATCATGATTTCAAATTTTGGAATTTGTTTGGGTGTAACGGTAAAGTTATGCCCCAGACTGAGATCGTTCTTGGCTTCTTCAGAAATCGCTGTTCACTGAACATTTGAAACTGAAAAAGCCATTATATTAGACATACAGAATATTAGTGTTATACAGAATATTAGAATTATCAATGGTCATGAGAAACTATAACCATTAAATGTGACAAAAATTCTATAAATGTTCACCACCCTTATGTAATCTCAGAGAGTTGGAAGCTCCAGAAAATGAAAATTAAGTCAAGATTCCCCACCAATAGAAAGCAACACAGCAAAACCTGAGGCAAAAGCACTAAGCCAAAATGACATAGGCTCTGCCTTGCCCACGAGCTCTGAAGACGACACAGTCAAAACGACTTACATCCCATAACTCCCACTTTTAATCTTTATTTATTATATTTTATCTTTCTCCTTTTTCTAAAAAAAAATTTTTGTAGTTCACCCTTGATGCAAGGCCATTATGAAATTACCATATGTATATTTCTGCATCCAATTCGCATATCTTTAATTTCTGCATTTTTAGTTCCCACTCCGTATCCCCCCTTTCTCTTACATACCTTCCTCCATGTCCCACCACCTACTAAATAACAACACTACTGGTCAAATACTTTTTCAACTTTGTTGTAAAGATACCAACTAAATTCTGCCATGTTACAATAATGTCTTCTATCATCATTCCAATGTCTATAACTTATCTTTTTTTTTTGCAACACAGTAAATAATTCTTATCAATGATGCTGAATCATATGCTACCTCCACTGATTCATGCATAAATGCTCTCAAGTATGCAGACTGCCAACATTCATTATACATACATGTGCCATGGCTGCACAAAGTTACCCTTAAAATATGATCCAAAGTACTACTTCTTCTTTCAGTATTATATAATGTATCAAGAACTTGTCTTTAGACAGTAATGGTTGAGTCTAACAAAATTGTTTCGTGCTGTATACAGAAATGATAATCACAATTCTCTATTACCAAATGTTTAGGATAATGTCTTTGGTTCAATTTAAGTCAATAGCACTGAGATAAATTGAAAAAGTTCAATGTAAACGCTCTCCACGGTGTCACCGCATAATAGGACCTACACATCATGCTGTGCATGATGCACAATGTCTTGGTACATAAGCTATGGTCATACCCAGAAGAGCAAGCATACAGATGTTCAACTATCACTCTCAGCATTACTTTAAACACACAGAATTATGTGTTGAACGTGACTTTGCAGAATGTACTTTAGTAGAGTTGTTCGCTTGTTTTTGCATATACAGTAGACTGTATGATTTTAACTGCTTTTAGTTATAACTGGACAATGCATTGTGTGCAAAACAGGTCAGACTCATTTTGCTGCGTGTGTAATAAAGTAACATTAAAATCGATACAGCAAACATTCATTCCTCTTATTAAGAAAGCATATGACTTGTAATCTGGAAGTAACATGGGAGCAGGATCAAAATGAACTCCCAACAGACAGAAATCTACCATATTTTATTTATCAAACTACATAAGGAAAGCAATTTTCCGTTCTGATAATGGAAGTCTGAGATAACTGAAGTACAATTACATGGTGATATACCAAAAGTCATTTGACATGCAAGGGCCAGCTATTTGAAGGTTTGTTGTTTTTAAAGTCAGATAAAAGATGAACTGCTGTATGTATGTATGTTGCATGGTGTCCATTCTGAGGGGATTCCAACTTCTATTTTGCTACGATACAGGTTTCTCACATGTGACAACCTAAGCTGAATGTGACAACTTTGCTTGGGTTATCAAATGAGATTTTCATAATTGGAGAGGAAAAACCTGGATCTAGTTCATAAGAACATGATGCTGAACTCCAGAACCACAGGAAGAAATATCTTCATTCACAGTCCATGATTGACAGTTCAGAAACTGCAACCTTTGGGGTCCCAGACTCATAGCAATGGCAAGTTTGAGTTTTTTTTCATTTTAAGGTTTAATGGAATAAATACAGCACATTAATCACTCCTATATTTCATCTAAGTCACTGAGACATCATCAGGAAATCTATATTAACATTCAAATACACACACAAATTTGCACAAAACTAAGTGAAAAATATTAGACTGAATGTCTAATATTTTTCACTTATAATGTCTAGCATTAGCTGCATTGAGTACAAGGCATAAGAATTAAAGTTTCCCAAATCTTGGGAAGTTTAATATGAGGGTGGTCTGAAAAGTTCTCAGCATAACAATGAAAAAACGAATTTATAATTTCAAAATTATTTTACTTTTCAACACAATCTCCATCACAATCAATACATTTATTCCAGCAATGCTCCAGCGTCATTATCCCATCTATATATAGTGGTTCTCAGTAAGATATGCAAAATTCCTCTCTAAAGCTGCAATCACCTCTAGATTCGAAGAAAAACGCTGACCAGCGAGGAAGAGTTTTAGTTTTGGGAAGAGACAGAAGTCATAGGGAGCCAAATCTGGGAAATAGGATAGATGTTCCAACAATTCATAGTGCACATCCCTTAATTTTCCACCGCTAAAACACCTTTCTGGGCAGGTGCACTGTCCTGATGAAAGATGATTTTTTTCTTCTGCAAAGCGAGTTTTTTTCTCAAATTTTCGAATTTTTTCATCTAGTCTGGTTAAATCATCATCATCAAATTCCTGCCATGCACCCTCAAGGGATGTACAGGATATGATAGTACTACATGAAAAAATTACATCATTACTAACTTCCTATCTACAATTTTCCTCCAAATCAGTCTGTTACTTGTCAAGACTCCAACATTATCAGATCTTATATTTCTATCGTCTAAGGCACTTCGTACCATATCAATCCACCTATATCTTGGTCTTCCTCTGGGTCATTTTCCTGCCAACCTGGCAAAGAACATTTGTTTTGCTAATCTTTCCTTGCCCATTCTGTTTAAATCACCATACTACCTGAGATTCCTGTATGCTGACAATGTCAAGTTCTTTCCTAATATTCTCGTTTTTAATATGATATTGCCATTGATGCCATCTGTTCATGCCTCTAATCTTTCTCAGGACGCTCATATCTGCAGTCTCTAGTCTTTGGTCAAGTGTTTTACTTCTGACCCAGCTCTCAGATCCATAAGTTAAAACTGGTTTGAACACTGTCTTGTATACAGCTAATTTAGTGTTCAGACTAATTTCTCTCTTATTCCATATGAATTTATTCAATTGACTTCCCACCATACCAGCATTGCTGATTCTGTTGTATATTTCTATATTTAATTTACCATCTTCACTATAAATTGTGCCTAAGTAGCTGAAATGTTTTACTTGTTCCACAGGTTCTCCATTCAAAACACAGCTGACATTTTCAATGATTCTGCCTATTTTCATTGTCTTTGTCTTTTTATTGTTGACCTTCATACCATATCTATTACAACAGTTATTCAATTTAGTCAGAGAATCTTGCAGACTTGTAGCGGATTTATTTAGAAGTATAACATCATCCGCATAAAGCAAAGAGCTGACATTAACATCTCCAATTTTGATATCGTGTTTAATACCACTTTCCTTCATAATGTGATCCATATAGATAATGAATAACAGAGGGGATAATGTACATCCTTGTCTCACACCAGATTTAACACTAAACCATCTTCCTGTACTTCCTTCAATTCTAACTGCTGACTTACAACTCAAATAAAGACTAAGTATTGCTTGATATAATGCCCCATTGACACCATATAACTGCAGCGAATTGAATAGCTTCTCTCTTGGCACCTTGTCATATGCCATTTCCAAATCGACAAAACTCAAATACAGATCTTTGTTATTTAAATTAAGGGGATATTAAATCCCACATTGTTTTAAAACCGAATAAGAAACTCAAAGATTGGAATCAGAGAGTTTCTTGCCGAATATAGTATAGTAAACTATAAAGTATCGGCGATCACTAAGCGTCCGCTAAATGCAAGTGGCCCAGCACGTAGTGCAATACCGGAAATCTCGCAGCAAAGTCGGTAAAGTTCTGATCACTATTCTTAGGTATTTACCACAATGTAAAAACACATTTCCTAGGAAATGTATGCTGTTATTACATTATGGTGGTGAGGTCACTACCCAGACCGGTTTCAGCCTTTTTTGAGGCTTCATCAGTGAGTAGCTAGACCGAGTTAATACCAAAGTGTATAGCGAAAAGAACTTTATACTCTGCTATACGAGTTTCCGAACAGGTGCAACCATTAAGTTACTTAAATATAAAGAGCTAAATATTAGCTCTTTATATTTAATATAAAGAGCTAAATATTAGCTCTTTATATTTAATATAAAGAGCTAAATATTAGCTCTTTATATTTAATATAAAGAGCTAATATTTAGCTCTTTATATTTAAGTAACTTAATGGTTGCACCTGTTCGGAAACTCGTATAGCAGAGTATAAAGTTCTTTTCGCTATACACTTTGGTATTAACTCGGTCTAGCTACTCACTGATGAAGCCTCAAAAAAGGCTGAAACCGGTCTGGGTAGTGACCTCACCACCATAATGTAATAACAGCATACATTTCCTAGGAAATGTGTTTTTACATTATGGTAAATACCTAAGAATAGTGATCAGAACTTTACCGACTTTGCTGCGAGATTTCCGGTATTGCACTACGTGCTGGGCCACTTGCATTTAGCGGACGCTTAGTGATCGCCAATACTTTATAGTTTACTATACTATATTCGGCAAGAAACTCTCTGATTCCAATCTTTGAGTTTCTTATTCGGTTTTAAAACAATGTGGGATTTAATATCCCCTTAATTTAAATAATGTTTTTGTTGCCGAAATGAAGCTTATTAGCTCTTTATATTTAAGTAACTTAATGGTTGCACCTGTTCGGAAACTCGTATAGCAGAGTATAAAGTTCTTTTCGCTATACACTTTGGTATTAACTCGGTCTAGCTACTCACTGATGAAGCCTCAAAAAAGGCTGAAACCGGTCTGGGTAGTGACCTCACCACCATAATGTAATAACAGCATACATTTCCTAGGAAATGTGTTTTTACATTATGGTAAATACCTAAGAATAGTGATCAGAACTTTACCGACTTTGCTGCGAGATTTCCGGTATTGCACTACGTGCTGGGCCACTTGCATTTAGCGGACGCTTAGTGATCGCCGATACTTTATAGTTTACTATACTATATTCGGCAAGAAACTCTCTGATTCCAATCTTTGAGTTTCTTATTCGGTTTTAAAACAATGTGGGATTTAATATCCCCTTAATTTAAATAATGTTTTTGTTGCCGAAATGAAGCTTATTAGCTCTTTATATTTAAGTAACTTAATGGTTGCACCTGTTCGGAAACTCGTATAGCAGAGTATAAAGTTCTTTTCGCTATACACTTTGGTATTAACTCGGTCTAGCTACTCACTGATGAAGCCTCAAAAAAGGCTGAAACCGGTCTGGGTAGTGACCTCACCACCATAATGTAATAACAGCATACATTTCCTAGGAAATGTGTTTTTACATTATGGTAAATACCTAAGAATAGTGATCAGAACTTTACCGACTTTGCTGCGAGATTTCCGGTATTGCACTACGTGCTGGGCCACTTGCATTTAGCGGACGCTTAGTGATCGCCGATACTTTATAGTTTACTATACTATATTCGGCAAGAAACTCTCTGATTCCAATCTTTGAGTTTCTTATTCGGTTTTAAAACAATGTGGGATTTAATATCCCCTTAATTTAAATAATGTTTTTGTTGCCGAAATGAAGCTTATTAGCTCTTTATATTTAAGTAACTTAATGGTTGCACCTGTTCGGAAACTCGTATAGCAGAGTATAAAGTTCTTTTCGCTATACACTTTGGTATTAACTCGGTCTAGCTACTCACTGATGAAGCCTCAAAAAAGGCTGAAACCGGTCTGGGTAGTGACCTCACCACCATAATGTAATAACAGCATACATTTCCTAGGAAATGTGTTTTTACATTATGGTAAATACCTAAGAATAGTGATCAGAACTTTACCGACTTTGCTGCGAGATTTCCGGTATTGCACTACGTGCTGGGCCACTTGCATTTAGCGGACGCTTAGTGATCGCCGATACTTTATAGTTTACTATACTATATTCGGCAAGAAACTCTCTGATTCCAATCTTTGAGTTTCTTATTCGGTTTTAAAACAATGTGGGATTTAATATCCCCTTAATTTAAATAATGTTTTTGTTGCCGAAATGAAGCTTATTAGCTCTTTATATTTAAGTAACTTAATGGTTGCACCTGTTCGGAAACTCGTATAGCAGAGTATAAAGTTCTTTTCGCTATACACTTTGGTATTAACTCGGTCTAGCTACTCACTGATGAAGCCTCAAAAAAGGCTGAAACCGGTCTGGGTAGTGACCTCACCACCATAATGTAATAACAGCATACATTTCCTAGGAAATGTGTTTTTACATTATGGTAAATACCTAAGAATAGTGATCAGAACTTTACCGACTTTGCTGCGAGATTTCCGGTATTGCACTACGTGCTGGGCCACTTGCATTTAGCGGACGCTTAGTGATCGCCGATACTTTATAGTTTACTATACTATATTCGGCAAGAAACTCTCTGATTCCAATCTTTGAGTTTCTTATTCGGTTTTAAAACAATGTGGGATTTAATATCCCCTTAATTTAAATAATGTTTTTGTTGCCGAAATGAAGCTTATTAGCTCTTTATATTTAAGTAACTTAATGGTTGCACCTGTTCGGAAACTCGTATAGCAGAGTATAAAGTTCTTTTCGCTATACACTTTGGTATTAACTCGGTCTAGCTACTCACTGATGAAGCCTCAAAAAAGGCTGAAACCGGTCTGGGTAGTGACCTCACCACCATAATGTAATAACAGCATACATTTCCTAGGAAATGTGTTTTTACATTATGGTAAATACCTAAGAATAGTGATCAGAACTTTACCGACTTTGCTGCGAGATTTCCGGTATTGCACTACGTGCTGGGCCACTTGCATTTAGCGGACGCTTAGTGATCGCCGATACTTTATAGTTTACTATACTATATTCGGCAAGAAACTCTCTGATTCCAATCTTTGAGTTTCTTATTCGGTTTTAAAACAATGTGGGATTTAATATCCCCTTAATTTAAATAATGTTTTTGTTGCCGAAATGAAGCTTATTAGCTCTTTATATTTAAGTAACTTAATGGTTGCACCTGTTCGGAAACTCGTATAGCAGAGTATAAAGTTCTTTTCGCTATACACTTTGGTATTAACTCGGTCTAGCTACTCACTGATGAAGCCTCAAAAAAGGCTGAAACCGGTCTGGGTAGTGACCTCACCACCATAATGTAATAACAGCATACATTTCCTAGGAAATGTGTTTTTACATTATGGTAAATACCTAAGAATAGTGATCAGAACTTTACCGACTTTGCTGCGAGATTTCCGGTATTGCACTACGTGCTGGGCCACTTGCATTTAGCGGACGCTTAGTGATCGCCGATACTTTATAGTTTACTATACTATATTCGGCAAGAAACTCTCTGATTCCAATCTTTGAGTTTCTTATTCGGTTTTAAAACAATGTGGGATTTAATATCCCCTTAATTTAAATAATGTTTTTGTTGCCGAAATGAAGCTTATTAGCTCTTTATATTTAAGTAACTTAATGGTTGCACCTGTTCGGAAACTCGTATAGCAGAGTATAAAGTTCTTTTCGCTATACACTTTGGTATTAACTCGGTCTAGCTACTCACTGATGAAGCCTCAAAAAAGGCTGAAACCGGTCTGGGTAGTGACCTCACCACCATAATGTAATAACAGCATACATTTCCTAGGAAATGTGTTTTTACATTATGGTAAATACCTAAGAATAGTGATCAGAACTTTACCGACTTTGCTGCGAGATTTCCGGTATTGCACTACGTGCTGGGCCACTTGCATTTAGCGGACGCTTAGTGATCGCCGATACTTTATAGTTTACTATACTATATTCGGCAAGAAACTCTCTGATTCCAATCTTTGAGTTTCTTATTCGGTTTTAAAACAATGTGGGATTTAATATCCCCTTAATTTAAATAATGTTTTTGTTGCCGAAATGAAGCTTATTAGCTCTTTATATTTAAGTAACTTAATGGTTGCACCTGTTCGGAAACTCGTATAGCAGAGTATAAAGTTCTTTTCGCTATACACTTTGGTATTAACTCGGTCTAGCTACTCACTGATGAAGCCTCAAAAAAGGCTGAAACCGGTCTGGGTAGTGACCTCACCACCATAATGTAATAACAGCATACATTTCCTAGGAAATGTGTTTTTACATTATGGTAAATACCTAAGAATAGTGATCAGAACTTTACCGACTTTGCTGCGAGATTTCCGGTATTGCACTACGTGCTGGGCCACTTGCATTTAGCGGACGCTTAGTGATCGCCGATACTTTATAGTTTACTATACTATATTCGGCAAGAAACTCTCTGATTCCAATCTTTGAGTTTCTTATTCGGTTTTAAAACAATGTGGGATTTAATATCCCCTTAATTTAAATAATGTTTTTGTTGCCGAAATGAAGCTTATTAGCTCTTTATATTTAAGGATCTTTGTTATATTCCCATGATTTCTCCACTATATGTCGTAAAGTGAAGATCTGATCCTGACAGCCTCTATCTGGCCTGAATCCAGCTTGTTCTTCACCAAGCTTTTCTTCCACAATTCTTCTCAACCGTTTCTCAAGTATACTTGCATAGATCTTGCCAGGAACACTCAGTAGGGAAATACCTCTGTAATTCTCACATTCAGCTTTATTTCCCTTTTTATATATGGGCACTATGAGAGCTCTACTCCAATCATCAGGAATTCGTTCCTCTGTCCAGGCTTTCTGAGCTATGCAGTGCAGCCACTGTAAGACTTTTATACCACCATACTTCAGCATTTCTGGTCGAATATCATCTACTCCTGCTGCTTTTCCACATTTCAAGCCTTTGACGGATTTTTCTACCTCAAGTATGGATATGTATTCCTGACTGCATGCCTGGTCAGTGTTTTTTACCACCGTGCTGTCATCACTGCTTGTTTCATTTAGCAGTTTTTCAAAGTAATTACTCCATACTTCAAGGATATCTTTTTTCTCCTGTTTTAATGTCACCTTTATCATCTCTAACTCCTTTTACAGCACTCTTTCCTCCATTCCTAAGCTTCTTCAACAACCTCCACAATATTTTGCCACCTCCTTGATATTTATTTTCTATATTCATGCCAAAGTCCTCCCATGACTTTTGTTTAGCTAGTTTTACACAGTGTTTCGCTTTCTTACATTTGTCTCTGTATTCTCTAAGAGCAAAAGCTGACTTATTTGGCAGGAATTTTTGATATGCTATCTTCATTTCCTTCACTGCCTCTTTAACTTCCTGTGTTCACCAGGGAGTTCTGATTTTTTTTATCCTTGCAGACAACCTCACCACACGCCTTTCTGGCAGAATCAGTCAATGTTTTCTTCAGAGTTTGCCACTGAATCTCCAAGGTTTGATTCCTGTTCTCAAACTCTTTCATTTTTTTTTTCAATAACCTTTCTGTATTTTAGTCTACAGTTCACATCTGAGAGCTGCTCAACTTTTATTCACTTTAAAACTTTCTTACATGTTATTCTTTTCAATATGAAATTCAATTTTATCCTGCTCAAGACTAAATAGTGATCACTTCCAATTTCAAATCCTCTGTACACTCTGGTGTCCTGCACCAGGGAGAAAACATCACTATCAACAATAACATAGTCAATGAGACTTTTCTTATTCCTTGCCTCTTCTCTCCATGTGAATTTGTAAACATTTTTATGTTGGAACATGGTGTTAGTAATAACCAGACCATGTCCTGAGCAGAAATCTAACAGATATTTGCCATTATTATTAGCTTTGCTCTTCTCTCCAAATTTTCCCAAAATATTTTTGTATGTCTGACAATCATTTCCTACTCTGCTATTTAGATCCCCAACAAGGACCAACTTTTCCTTTTTCATTGTGTCAGTTGCTTTTTCTAAAGCCTCAAAAAATTCCTCCTCTTCTACCTTAGTAGAACCTTCTGTGAGACCATAGGCACAAATAAGTCTCATTGTCCAGTTTGCCATTCTCATATTTGCCCACATTACTCTACTTGAGACTGACTGCCATTCAAGAAGATTAGCCTCGTATTTTGTGTTGAATACTATGGCTACTCCTTTTCCTTGATTGTCATTGTCTGAATATAACATTTTGTATTTATTGCTCACAAAGATCTCACCAGTTTTTGTCTTTTTTGTTTCAGTCACCCCTATTATGTCGATCTGGTACTTATCTAATTCCTCAGCTAGCTCCATTTCTTTGCCATTCAGGCTTTCTTACGTTGATAGTACCGATCTTTAATTCTGGTGATGTTGAGTTGGGGTTTGTTTTCAGATTTGTTCCAGTAGCTGACTTTTCGCTGTTCGCCCTGGTTCCCTGGCGAAAACAACGGGGGCCTTGTTTAACCTGGCGACACCTCAGCCGGCATGAAATTTTGTCATGTCGTACTATCATTTTTTATTTTGGTTTAACCAATAAGAATACAATTTGGTTGGCTAAATTCCAAATTGCCAACCCATCCTCGTTCGTTCAGTATCCAAGTAGATACCCAACAGGGTGCACCACGAGAAGGTGAGGATTGGACATTAGGTCAGAAGCCCTGGTCGGTTCTCCGCATTCCTTTAAAGGCTATGTGGAGGTCTCCTCTCAGTTATACAGCTTTGACCCTTTAGCACCCCCTAGTCAGAATAATATTCTCCAGTTATCGTTTTACCCTTTTCAAGATAATTAATAAACAAAATGCCTTTAACATCCGAAAATGCTGATGCCACGACCTTTCCTGCTGATGGAACTGACTTTGTCTTCTTTGGCATTGAACAACCGGCTTCTGTCCACTCTTTTGATTACTATTTGGATTCTGGTTTGTGATGGTGAATCCAAGTCTCATCCACAGTAATAAATCGACGCACAAAATCAGTTTTATTCTTGTTAAAACGCTCCAAGCACAGTTTGGAGATTTTCATGCGAGTGAATTTTTGATCTGCTGGTTGCAAGTCCGGCACCCATCTTGTGCAAAGCTTTATTATTTGCAATTCTTCATGCAAAATATATCCTACACTTTCTTTTGAAATGCTTATAGTCTCTGCAATAGAGTGCACTTTGACTCACCAGTCATCCAATCCCATACCATGCACTTGATCAATGATTTCTGCTGTTGTTACACTTTTTGAATGTCCTTCATGTGGATCATCTTCAAGGCTGGTACGGCCACATTTAAACTTGGCAGCCCATTTCTTAATTGTCAAAAACAAAGGAGAAGACATTTCTTCCTATGGTTCTGGAGTTCAGCATCATGTTCTTATGAACTAGATCCAGGTTTTTCTTCTCCAATTATGAAAATCTCATTTGATAACCCAAGCAAAGTTGTTACATGTGAGAAACCTGTATCGTAGCAAAATACAAGTTGGAATCCCCTCAGAATGGACACCATGCAACATACATACATACAGCAGTTCATCTTTTATCCGACTTTAAAAACAACAAACCTTCAAATAGCTGGCCCTTGCATGTCAAATGACTTTTGGTACATCACTATGTAATTGTATTTCAGTTATCCCAGACTTCCATTATCAGAACGGAAAATTGCTTTCCTTATGTAGTTTGATAAATAAAATATGGTAGATTTCTGTCTGTTGGGAGTTCATTTTGAGAAATTTTAACTAAAAGCAGTTAATATCATACAGTCTGCTGTGTATGCAAAAACAAGCAAACAACTCTACTAAAGTACATCCCACAAAGTCACTTTCAACACATAGTTCTGTGTGTTTAAAGTGATGCGGAGAGTGATAGTTGAACATCTGTATGCTTGCTCTTCTGGGTATGATCATAGCTTATGTACCAAGACATTGTGCATCATACACAGCATGATGATGTGTAGGTCCTATTATGCGGTGACACCGTGGAGAGTGTTTACATTGAACTTTTTCATTTATCTCAGTGCTACTGACTTAAATTGAACAAAAGACGAAGAATATGGAGAAAAGAGCATAAACAAAGGTTAAGAACAAAAAAAAAGGTCAGTACCATAACTGGGAGGTCTCATCCACCACAAACAGGTACCTCAGATGGGGGGGGGGGATGAATGAGGAATTTTTCTGAGGCATGTGGCAAAAACTTTTATGAACTTCGAATGAATTTATTTTGGCATTAAATCTTCTTTTACAAATAATTTTATAACCGCACGATACTCTATTTTATCCATTTCAAGGGACACAGACAACACTTTTGCTTCATACAGCTGTATAAAACAAACTATTCGATAGAATGACTTGCAATTTCGCATGGATGCTTATGACAGACGTACCAATTTAGGGAAAAAAAAAAAAAAAAACCTTGCGAATAATGTTGCCACCTATGGTCAACAAATTTAGTTTAATCCTTTACCCAAATGTAGGCAAACAAAGTTTGACCCTGAAGTAGTTCAGGACTGAGGCAACTTGTAGTAAAGTTGAACCAAGCTCTCATCACTCCTTGTCTCAGTATCTCCCACAATGCAAAGCACATCTCTTTGCAGACATGTATAAAGCTACATTAAAGGAAGGGCCACTACACAGACCAGTTTCGACCATTATTGAGGTCTCGTCAGTGGGAGGCAGACCCAGAAGTGGTGGTACTAAGGCAGAAGCAATGGAGAGGTCATATTTACTTATACAAGTTGCCAAAGGGTGTACCACTTTATTATTAATTTACTGAGGATTTGGCAACTCGTGTAAGTAAATATGACCTCTCCACTGCTTCTGCCTTAATATCACCACTTCTGGGTCTGCCTCCCACTGATGAGACCTCAATAAAGGTCGAAACCAGTCTGGGTAGTGGCCCTTCACTAATAATGCACAGCTTTATACATGTCTGCAAGGAGATGTACTTTGCATTATGGGAGATACTGAGACAAGGAGTGATGAGAGCTAGGTCCACCTTTACTATGAGTTGCCTCAGTCCTGAACTACTTCAGGCACAAGCTTTGTTTGCCTACACTTGGGTAAAGGATTAAACGAAATTTATTATAGTCTAACCAAGTGGAAAATGAACTACTTCTTCTTCTGCAGCTTGTCCCGCTTAAGCAGGGTTGCTGTTTCTGATAAGTCTCCTCCACATCCTCCTGTCTTGGGCTCTTACCACATCCAAGTCCTTCATCCTCAAGTCCTCTTCCACCAGCGCTCTCCATCCCTTCTTTGGCCGTCCATGCTTCTTCCTCCCTTGCACATCCATCTGCATGACCTTTCTTCCCACACATTCGTCCCCCCCCCTCATCACATGACCAAACCATCTCAACCTTGCCTGCTGTATCTTCGCTCCTAAGTTCGTAACTTTCACCGTTCCACTCACATAGTTATTTCTCAGACGATCCTTTATGGTCAAACTGCACATCCACCTAAGCATTCTCATCTCTGCTTACTTCTGCTCAGTCTCATACCTCTCTCTTCCAGTACTTTCCTCCATCTTTCCAGTTTAGCTGCCACTTCTTCTTTTGAAATTGCACACAGCAAGATGTCATCTGCATACAACATTGTCCAGGGAGCATCTTCTCTCACCTCCTCCATCACCACCTCCATCACAATATTAAACAGAAACGGACTTAATGCTGACCCTTGATGCAAGCCAACTGTCACTTGAAAACTTTCTGTTTGTCCCAGACATGTCCGAACTCTTGTCTTCACATTTCTGTACATCTCCTGCACCAGCCTGACATATTTCTCCGGTACCTTCTTCTCCCTCAGACACCTCCAGACTTCTTGCCTTGGCCCTCTATCGTATGCTTTCTTGAGATCAATAAACACCAGATGTAGCTCCTGTTGTTTCTCTCGAAACTGTTCCATCATCTGTTGTAACCCAAAAATAGCATCTGTCATTGATCGACCATGCATAAAGTCAAATTGTTCCTTTGCAATCTCCACCTCCTTCCTCAATCTTCCATCTAGAACCCTTTCTAGGATTTTCATTGTGTTGGACATCAACTTTATTCCTCTGTAATTCTTACAGTCTTATGCATCCCCTTTACCCTTGTAGATGGGGACAAGAGTTCTTTCCCCTCCATTCCTCAGATATATTTTCCTGTTAGCAAACTTTCATGAACAGGTCCCACAGCAGGTCAATTCCCTCTTTCCCTAGTGCCTTCCATGTCTCCACTGGAATCCTGTCAGGGTCCACCGATTTTCCATTCTTCACGGCCTCCTTCACTTCCACTCTGTGGATGTTCTGCACCATCCCCTCAGAAGGCAGCCCATCTTCTCTGTGAGTCCTCGCATTTTCCTCATTCAAAAGTCCTTCAAAGTATATTCTCCATCTGTTTCTTATATCCACATCCCTCCATAATACTCTTCCTTGTAGATTTGATCTCCTTCACATATAAGATGTCCTTTGCTGCGTTATTTCTACATTTTGCTAGTTGGTAAATTTTTCTCTGTCCTTCCTTTGTTTCTAATCGATCATACAGATCTTGATATGCCATGGCCTTCGCCTGCGCCACAACTCTCTTGGCTTCTTGCTTTCTTTCTCTGTCCTCTTCCACTCCTGACTCATCCCACTTCTGCTTTGCCTTCCTCTTAGTGGAAAATAAACTTCCAACATATTTATTAAGATTAGGTTAATTCTTTAAATCTGTGGCTGATTCTAAAAAAAGTTTTTTAAATTTCTATTTTTTGTGGTGAAGCACAGTAGTTTTTTCATTTGATTCTGTGCACGGTATCTAAGGCATGGTCAACAAGTCCTGACTGACCATACAGATGTATGGTGACAGATATATTTTTTTTATGTTCTTCTAGGTGGATGTTAGCAGATTTCCCAGTTGCAGGTACAAGGAACTTTGTAGACACCTGGAAAAGAGAGAGAGAGAGAGGAGGTAAAGGATCCTTGGGAAAGCAGGTGAGGGTGGCTGGCTTCAGATAAGGTTTGAGCAGGACCATACTTATACATAGGCACACACGGCTCTAGCTGAAGGTCCCAAAAATTAGGGCCAATTTAAGGGCCCCAAACAATGATGGAGAGACCCGAAGCACTTTAGTGCCTCAGGAAAAATATAAGTACAGCCATGGGTTTGAATGCAGTGCACAGGTTGTACCTTTTTTTTTTTTTTTAGATTGCTGGCTATTTTTCTGAGGTGTCTCAAATAAAAGGAACAATGATGTCATTCCTACAGTCAGCATGTTGAGGAATGGGAGAACAATCAATTTGTTGATCTTTTTGACATTGTAGCTATTGCACAGAAAAGTCTAGCAAATAAAGGAGAGTTCAGCTTTAAGTTCAGCCTTGGTAGAATAGAGATGAGAGGTTCTATTAACAAGAGTTTTGATGACACCATTTTGGGAAAGTTTGTGGTGAGTTTTCTGTAAACTGAGAAAGAAAGGTTGCCATTAGAAGATGAGTGATTAGAGTATATAGAAAAAGGAAGGCTATTGTTATTTTCTTTTTCTATAGTGAACTGGATTCTGGGGTATGTATTGTCTGTTGAGATGGAGGAGGAGGAAGGAGTGTAATGTATCTGAGCCACATGGCCAAATAGAAAACACTTATAAACCTTATCTGAAGCTGGACACCCTCTACCAAGGATCCTTGACTTCCTTTCTTCGTTCCAGGTGTCTACAAAGTTCCTTGTTCCTGCAACTTATCATATTATGGTCAAACTGGGTGATCTGCTAACATCCAGCTAGAAGAAGAAAAAATACACATCTGCCAACATAAGTATGGTCAGTCAGGGCCTGTTGACTATGCCTTTACCTTGCACAGAATCAAATGGAAAAAAAACTATTATGCTTCACCAGAAAAAATACAAATTTAAAACTTTTTTTAGAATCAGCAGTAGATTTAAAAGATCAACCTAATCTTATGTAAATGTAAGTTTCTGTGGTTTAGTAGTTATGTGGGGAGTTTTCGATATTGAGAACCATTATTATGTAATTAAAGAGTTTAAATTAAAATACAATTTTATTAATACTGACCATTTTAAAACAAACTTATATTAAAGCCTACCAGTTTCACCAGCAGACTGTCTGGCTTTTTCAAGGCGTTTACAGAAAGACATAAAAACTAGTAAATGCAAATTAAAAGGAACATAAAAAATGTTGTAAACCAACTAGTAGCTAAGGTTACATGTTCGCGTGACAGAGAGGACTTATTGTTCTTATTCATTATCACGCATGCATGTTTGTTGTAAACGTGTAATGTGATTACTGGCTAGCTGTAGGTCAGATTGATTAAGAGAGAGGATCAGGTTTTACCACGAACTGTTTAGAATTATACCCTAATTTCTGTTGAGGTTTCCACCAGTTATGAACACTATTGTGGCTTCCTTGAATAAACGATGTCTGTAGTCATCATCGAGATATGGCATGGAGCTGTTTTGCCACTCTATCATGTGGTTAGACGTACAGAAATGATGTGCTAAGCCGGAAGAGATACTTCTGTTGTGGTTTACATCACCAACATGTTCTTTTTGTCTGATTTCTAAACGTCGTGAAGTTTGTCCGATGTAGGCAAGACCACAGGAGCAGGGAATGTAATATACTCCTGGATATTTGTATAAAGGCACCTTATCTTTTGGGGATCCTAAAACTTGTCTGATGCTGGTGGTTGGTTTGAAGACCACTCTGATGTTGTAGGCTCTTAGTATTCTTGCTATTTGATAAGAAATTGACTTGATGAAAGGGATCACTACAGTAGAAATGTGCTGGGAGTGCGATTCTTCTTGTCTGGGGTTGTCATTGTATAGATATTTTTTGATGATGTTTTGAGGATATCCATTTTGTGATAATGTGTTGGCTATTAGTGAGAGTTCAGTCTGTGTATCCTCCTCTTCTGATATAAACTTTCTGGCTCTATATTTCAACATGTGGATAATGCTCAGTTTGTGTGTCTTGTGATGGTTTGAAGTATAATGAAGATATCTTCCAGTATCTGTGGGCTTTCTGTAAATAGATAATATGACACTGTTTGATTGTTTCTTTATCAAGATGTCTAAAAAATGCAGTTGGTTGTTGTTTTCCACTTCCAGAGTGAATTTTAATCTTGTTATGTATTGAGTTGATTTTATCCACAAACGATTTTAGGTTTTCTACGCTGTCTTGCCATATAATGAAGATATCGTCAACATATCTCCACCATGTAGATGGAAATTAAAGAGTTTAATAAAAATAAGCACTTAAAACCCGACAAGTTTCATCAGGGGCACTGGTACCTAAAAGTTTTACACAACAAAAGCCTTTTAACAATTAATTACACATATTAGATGTTATAACTTCACAACTGTTACATATAACTGATAAACCAGAATACAAATGGTAAATTCATTACTGTATGCATGTGAACATTGGTAGTTGTTATGTTCTGTGGCATCATGCGTGGATCCGTTGCAGTTCAATCTTTGATGAAAGCAGACCATACTTGATGTAAAATTAAACTTTGATTTTTATTGCATTGTTCAGGGATTCTAAGCATTTGTGAGGCTTCTTTAAATTTTCTTGTGAAACAGTTACGATCAATATTTGACATTTTTGTTTGTTGCCAAAGTACTTCATGACCAGTAGTAGTTGTGGGAAATATCAGGCCTAATTTATGCTCTCATCTTTTTTCCTGTGTCTTTTACTTATTCAGACATACAGATCTCTTTCTCCCAACCTTCCTGTCTAGCCTACATAATAATGCCACAAGAGCAATGAATCTCATAAATGCCTGGCTTTTTTTCATGGGGTGATGTGGAGGTTTTGGTGGATGTAGGAATCTTCATATTTTTTGTAAAGGTAACAAAAGCCACTTTTACAAGTACTTGTGGAGCAATGCAGCCACTTTGTCTGTGACATTCTTGTAAGTAATTGCATTCTTGAAATCTTGTTTAAGTGAGTTGCAGGAGATATATTAAGAATTGTTTTTGATTGTCTTGGGTTCAAAACCATTAAGTAGGAGGTTCTGATACTATTTCTGATTCTGAGGTGGTGCGGTTCTTCATTCCTTTTAATCGATGTGCTTGATATATTGTATGCCCTGTCTCCTAAAGTTTTAATTATGCCTATCTTTTGATGGATGGCAGTGTGAAGGGGCATTTAAAACTCTTCCCAGTGTGGTAGGTTTTCTGCATACGGAAAAGGATAACTTTTTCCCTCATCATTTACTGCGACAAGGATATCAAGGAATAGTAATTTTTTGTGTTATTCTAGTTCAAGAGTGAATTTTATATTGGGATGCAAGTTGTCCAGATAATCTTTGCAAGCAATCAGCTCGTCCACCGTTCCCAACCAAATGACAAAAATATCATCGATGTAACATAACCAAATTTTTGGTTTCTTCTGATAGTTTTTTTAATATGTTAGTTTCAAAATTTTCCATAAAGAGGTTGGCTCAGGCTGGAGAAAGGGGAGAACCCATGGCAAGTCCTTCTTTTTTGTTCCCAATATTTGTCTTAAAATATCAAAAAAGTGTTTGAATAGTCCTACAGTGTCTAGTGGGAAAAGGTTTCCAAGTAGATTCACTGATCTAGATTTCTGGGTACATTGGTGAAGAGACAGACTACATCTAAACTTGCTAAGATGTCTGAAGGTTCTATATTTATATCCTTTACTTTTTCAATAAAATGTAAACAATATTTTACAAATCATTCTGTTTTTCTTATGTGTGTGTGGTGATATCAGATTTGACAGATATTTTGCAAATTTTGAGGTCAGAGAATTCTCCCATCTACAATTGGCCATAACAGAATATCCTTGTGTATTTTTGGAGCGTCATAAATTCTTCGAACTAATAGATATTTTGATGATAAAGATTTTTTTCAAATTCTTCTGGCCAATTAGGTAACTTTTTAATCAAGTCATTGGTTTTATTATGTGTGCGCCATGTTTGATCCCTGTCTAAGGATGAATAGGTATTGGAATCGTCTAGCAGGTGCAGTTCATTTATCTTGCATATTCATCTGAATTCATAACCACTGCTGTATTTCCTTTGTCAGCCATGACTATTACTATGTTTTTATCTCATCTGAATTCTTTAAGGGCTATTAACTCTGATTTTGGTAAGTTTCTACATGGTAATTTACATTTTAGCAATAAGGCTGAAGTTTGTATGCAGGTGAGATCTGCCGGATCTCTAGGAAGATTGCAAATTCCTTTTTCAATTTGCACTATGATGTCTATTTTTGGAATGTTCTGTGGAGATAAGACAAAATTAAAACCTCTCATTAGGAGATTTTTTCTTTTTTAGACAGGACTTTGGAAGAAAGATTGATGACAACTTTACACTGATCTAGATGTTTTTCTTTTTCTTGTTGAAGCAAGTTAAAATTTCTTATCAAATTATATTTCTTTTTATTTGCAACCACTGTGGCTTTGTTGGATGTAATTCTGTCAATGCTATCCCATGGGTCAGATGGTAGCAATGTAGCTAATTCACTACATATAGTAAACGTATCTTGATCAATCTCTGAAAGCTCTGATCTAATAGCTGTGATCTGTTCTCTTAAGATAACTAGTTTTGTTTTCTGTAGATTCTATTTGCTTTGGCTGAATGGAATGGCTATTTAATTCTTACAAATTGAGGTACAATATCATTGTCTCTACACTGAACTAGAAAAATTACACATTAAACATTAGAACTTCATCAACTAATTAACATTTCTGGTTCGATGTAGAGACAATGATATATTGTACCTAAATTCGTAAGAATTAAACAGGCGTTCCAAACAGGCACTGAGACATTGTCTGGTAGTACAATATGAGACTTGCAACACAGAAGAATCGAATATTTTAAATCCTTTCTCAGTGCTTTCACTCCATTAAGCCTCTAACATGAGAATGCAGAAGTTTGATTAATGAATGGTTTGATTAGTAGTGTATTTGATAGTGAGACTTCTCATGATGAAGCTTTTGATTTCCATGGACATTTGATGATAGTAACAATAATAAATGAGAACGACTGCCTTTATAGTCCGACCACAGAAGAGAGAGCTCTTGTTGGCAGACTGCCAGGAAGAGTCAATTCATGTTGAAGGGGAGAAAGAAATATGGCAATGAACAAATTGGTCAATAAAACGTGAAATCACATGCTTTATCAGTAAAATTTTCAAACTGTTATACAAGCAAAATAGTTACCACTTTAAAAACTACAATGATCATAAAAGAGAAGTTAATTTTCCAACGTGTAATAATAAACAACTCATCCCACAATACGAATTGATTACCCTATTATCGGAATGGATTCTTCTTCTGTTGACATGCACAGAAGTGTCGAAGGGTCTCATATCTGTGGGCGTACTATAGCTGCATCCCAATTGCTAAGTCAAGAGGATAGATTGAAGACAGTTGGAATATTTCAAGCCTTTTTCCATATCTTTGAGAAATTAATTATTGATATTAAAATGTTAACTGTTTTTTTTTTTTTTGCCTACTTCAGTTTGTCTACTACTATGTGAATCCATTAATCACCATACCTACCTTGACATGTAATATACATCCATAATTACATAGATGTGAAATGTCTATTGAAATCAATATAATGTTTGGATATTATAGAAATAATAAGAATATGAAGCATATATTTTTGATATATTTTATCCGTGTTGTGTGGCTGTTTGAGTGGTTAAATCATCATCATTGCAATATCGAATGTTAATACAGAAATTCAAAAATCATGTCATCTGAATTTATCATTTCTGAAAATCTATGGTATCTCTTTCACAATTTGGTTTTCAATGATTAAGATTTTTTGTTTGTTTGTTTGCAATGTCTATTTTTAAACAACAAGTAGTGTATCAGTGCACATCATTTCCTGAGAAATGGTGATTAACAAAATACAGATTATGAGAAAATTTCTTATTTTGAAATCCACATGTTTGATAGAGAAGATATGATTAATAATAATGACTTATTCAAGACTAACCTTTATAATCTATGTAGACTATATCAATAACTTGTAACTGGAAGGCTTTAGCAACTACCACAATTAGTTGTCGAGCCATTAACAATTCCTGAGCTTGGGGTGTTCTTGTAGCACCTTAAAAAAGTATATAATACTATGATCAGTGATTAAAAAGTGCTGAGGAAGTTAAAAAAAAAACAAAAAACAGTGCTTTCTCCATTATCTGAATCTCATATAATGAAAATGTTCTGGTTGGTTGAACCTACATTGACACACTAACCTAATTTATGCACACAATACCTATCATACTTCTCCTTAAACTCATTCACAGATGAAGAACTCAAACCACCTCTGGCAATGCATTTCACACATTCCATCCTCCAAGTAAAAAATCTAGTCCTAACACTTTTGTTAACCACACTCTTATACAATTTCCAGGGATGATTCCTCGTTCTCTCTTCCCACAGTGTACAGAAAAAAGTCACTAGTATCAATCCTATAAAACCCTATTATAAATTGGCATAAATAAATAAATTCACATAAATTATTCAACAACCTATAAAACCCTTTTAATAATTTATATGGTTCTATCATATGTCCTCTCTTATGCCTATCAGCTACACAGACCTTCAATCTATTATATTATAAATTATAAATTAACATAAATTATTCAACAACCTATAAAACCCTTTTAATAATTTATATGGTTCTATCATATGTCCTCTCTTACGCCTATCAGCTACACAGACCTTCAATCTATCCTCACAGGAAACATTCCACTTGCCTCTGGATCCTCTCCACCACTTCATCACTAAGGATTCTGGGTGAGCAGATCTGTGTGCAATGGTCCAGATGTGGCATTATAAAATGGAACGGTAACTTCACTATCCCTGCTTGTCAGTGTGTTTTTCAACAACCATGTAATTTGATGTGCTGCTTTGGCCACCTATGCAATATGCCCTCTAAAATTCAGTTCTCTGTCCAATAATGTCAATACAATAATGCTCAAATCCTTTGCCTTGTCAACTTCTTGCAGTTCAATTCCATTAATATAGTACACAGCATGTGTACTATATTAATGGAATATATTACCTTACACTTTAAACTGAGTCATTCACCTTTGCCATTCTGCCAGCATATTTATGTCATCTTGCAAAACATCTACATCACCTTCATTGACTATTGCTCTTCCCAATTTTGCATCAACAGATAGACATCTTCTGTCAAATTATTTCCAATATCATTCATGTACAAATTAAACAACAGAAGATCAAGTACTGAGCCATGGGGTACAATACTAGAAAACAAATGTCATCTGCCTTCTTCTGGACTCAGCTCCTCCATAAACCACTCGTTGATATCTGTCCATTAGTCACCTTCTAATCCAGATCATCAGCTTCAGATCCGTTCCCATTTGCCTCCAATTTATGCAAGAGAGTTACATGTGGAATCCTGTCAAATGCCTCTGCAAAGTCCACCAGCATCATCGAGTAAGCATTTCCTTTATCCAACTCCACTGTTACTTTATTATAAAAAGTAAGTTACTAAGGCAAGGCTTAACACATCACAAAACCATGTTGCCACTTATAAAATATCATATTTCTATCTGCCCAGTCCTGAATTCTAATTTTTATTTCTAATTCTAATTTTTTCCTAAACCTTAACCACCACTCCTGATATACTGATTGGTCTATAATTTGCTACTTCTGCCTTGGAGCTTCCCTTATGCAGTGGAATTATTTCCCCCGCCTTCCACTCTATTGGAACTTTACTGGAACTGAGGCTTATATTAAACAACTTGGTCAGATGAAGTGCTAATTCTCTTGCACACATTCTCATAACACTGGGTCGATATGCAATCTAACCTTATGGCAGTGTTAGCATTAAGTTTCTGCAATATACTAAGCACCTCTATTTCTTCTATCTCTAGTCTCTCATCAGTCAATGACACATTCGGCATTGCAATATCACAACCAAGACGATAACTTTTGCAAAAACGACTGCTTAGTAACTCACTATTTGATTTGCTTCTGTTACTTCCATATCATCAATACTTTTAAAGTCATCCTTCCATAGCTATTCCTCCTTTTACTTTCTACACAAAGATTGTCTCTGGAAATACTAGTAGTGGTGGTGGTCGGCGGTAGTTGGCGTTGGTGGTTTTATATATAATTGTCTTTTTACAAAATGAGAGTAAATAATGTTTCACAAAATGAAAACAAAAAATGACTAGCAGTGCTAGGAACTTAAGAAGCTACAAGAAAAGAATGATAGAAATTTCAGGGATTATTGGAGTGAAGTAGTAGCAGTATCAGACTGCATACCCAGGATCAGGAAGATAAATGAAGTAGAGGTAAAGTGGATGAGTAGTGGTTTGAAGCAGGAGCTGCAAAAAACAGAGGGAATTATAAAGACAAGGGTGATATGCATACTCATGAGCAGTGCCAAGTAAATTAGCCAAGCAGTAAATTAGCAAATTAGCCAAGCAGGCCAAAGTAAACCCCAAAGTTTTTTTTTCTTTCAACGATAACCACAGTAATTAACTTTAATGAAATAAAGGTACAAATATTTTGTACTGAAATTAACAGTACGTCATCAGTGTAGAACAAACAGTTAAAAGGAATGGAATACAAAGAACAGAAGAGTCGGTGGATTACCAATTAAAGATTTCTTTCAATGTATCGAGGAAGAGAAAGAATGATTATGGAAGGATAAATAGAATGCAGAAGATAGGACGGTGACAAGCAGAAGAAAGAGTTGAATGGGATCACTTTGCAAGGCTGCATCATTGAGGTAGACATTCAGCAACTGCTGCTGATGTGACAGAGACCCACAAGAATTCAGATATATGAACCTGGAGGAGATCAGCATATCTCATGATATTTTTTAATATCATTAGAATACAGCAGTGAGACTAGACAGCATGTTGGCCTGTGTGCTATGAGAATGTGCAAGAGAAATGGTAGTGCCTCAGTTTAATCTAAGTCTGCTCTGTCAAGGTTCCCAGGATGCACAAATAGGGTACGATATTTCCATTACATAAAAGTAGCTAGAAAGAAGTAGCAGACTATAGATCAGTTAGTATTTCAGGAGTGGTAGTTAAAGTATTGAAAAATCAAGTTAAATGTAAAATATGTAAAATCCAGGAATGGGTGGACAGACATGTGATATTCTATGATTGGATACATGGCTTTGTGAACAGTAGATTCTGCCTTAGCAATTAACTCACATTTTACAATAGAGTGAAAGCAGAATTAGATAACGGAAATGGCTACATCATGATACTACTGGACTTTGCAAAGGCATTTGACAAAATACTTCATGGAAAACTAATATAACTTGGAACTAATGGGAACGAATATGAATCTGGTGACAAGGATGAGGAGCAGTTGCTTACTGACAGACATCAGAGTAGCATATGGAGCGGAATGTGTAGAAGAATAAGGGTGGCTAGTGGAGTGCTACCACTCTTTAAATTTGTATATTAATGATATAGGAAATGCTTTAAGGTGGGTGATATTCAGTTGTTTGATGACAACATAAAAATGGGAAGGATAAGAGTTGATAAAGGTGATGTAGATATCCTGCAGGATGATTTAAATAATTTAAGCATTAAATTTTTCAATTCAATGTTGAAAAATGTAAGGTTATGCACTTTGGGATGCAATGACTGCATACTGTGCATTACATTAATAATACTGGAATGCAGAAAATTGATGTGGCTTTTGGGATTTGGGGAAAAAGAGGGCATATTGCAAAAGTTGGAAAAACAGCTTCAAGGTTTACATAGATATTGAAAATCACACTGTACAACTTAAAATAGAGAGGTTACTATCCCTGTTATGAAGGTATGATTTGGCAATATCTTGACTAATATTCATAAATTTAGTCACCTGGTATTCTTGGAGATCAGGAGGTGGTAGAGAGGATAGATGAGTGACCAAGCCACTGACAGGTCAGTGGAATGCTCCCTATAAGAATGAAAATGCTCCCTACACCCTATCATAGGGTGTAGATTGTAACATTCAGTAGATAGTACTGAATGTTATGTAGGTGACAGGTGTGTAGTTGTAACATTCAGTAGATAGCCAGAAGAGAGGGGGGGGGGGGAGCCTTAATAGAAACTTATAAGTTACTAAAGAATTTCATAAGAGACCAAAAAATTTTTTTTTCAATGCATGACGAATAGAGAAAGAGAACTAGGGATCACCTATAGGAGTTGTATGCAAGTGACATTAGTAAGGGAGAGCAGACTAGATTTTTTGCTTGGAGGGATGAATGAGCGGAAATCAGTTCCAGAAGTAGTTGCGAGCACCCTGACAGTGAATGTGTTTAAGGAGACTCCATGGAGATGCCTGTATAATAATAATACAGCATCATCTGCATAAAGTAGAGTTGGGCTAACGTATCCAATTATAATATCCCTTTAATGCCACTTTCCTTCATAATACACATACCAGCCACTGAATTAGAAACTTCCATTTAATACCATGTTGGACCTCCTTTAGCAACCACAATACTGATCCTCTTCAATTACCTGTGTATAGTTTAGTGAGATATGGGTCAGGAATAGCCTTCAGCCAATGCTTCAGTCAATAGCTATACACAGGAAGCTCTGCCCATGCAAGCCTTCTCACATGATGGCGATCTCGTTCTTGACAGACTATTTTAGGAGACCAGAGTTACACCTCTTAGACAAGCAATGCGGGCTATTTTTACAATCATTAAGCACCCAGGTTATTTCACCTTTTGAGAAACCAGTCAGCTCTGCTGCTGTTAAAATCATGGTTCTGTTAAATTTGTGATTTTTGTAAACTTCATAAGAGAATTTACTTGATTCACAATTTAACAAGTAGAAACCTTAATAAGAAAATCATGCTTGCATCTAAGTATAAAATGAAATAAATATATTGAAAAGAATAATTGTTAACCCGTA
Source organism: Typopeltis vanoorti (assembly GCF_054136105.1). Lineage (NCBI taxonomy): Eukaryota > Metazoa > Arthropoda > Arachnida > Uropygi > Thelyphonidae > Typopeltis > Typopeltis vanoorti. The sequence goes on from NC_143556.1 coordinate 138,186,422, forward strand.
TAAGAACATTGATTGTATAATATTAGAAAATTGAGATAATTAATTTACAGTATTTAGTTATAAGTTTTTTGCATGTAAAAGGCTTGCTTGTTATACACTTGAAACAAGAGATTGTAAGTTATGCTAATTTTCAGAAAAAAATAGGTGAGCTGATAGAGTTTAATAAAGCTGACTCATAGGGTTACCTAGAACCGAAGTAAAGTCCAAGGTCACAGTTCCCAATTTAGACACTGCCACGGGTCAGTCGCGTGCACACGGCCCACCAAAGATGGAAGGTTCAGCAGGGAGATGCCACCCTAACAGGTTATGATAAACGTATCCTAATGTCGGGGGGAGGGGGGGAATTAATTGCAGGAGGTGCCGGTAGGATCATAATATAAAAGGGTTAGGAACCCCCCCACACACACACACAAGGTCTTTTGCCAGTTTTTGTTTGGAGGTTACCTTATGCAGTTTCCTGAGTAACGGTCAGGAGTCCCCTCCATCCGCCATGACATGGAACATTAGTAAGTGGGATTTAGGTCCCCTTTTCCTACCATCAAGAACAAAGGATGCCACATAGTCGGGAAGAAAGGTATTTTCCGTATACTAAGCCAACCCTAGTCTAAAGGAAGGAGACTATCAGTGAAAATTGTGGATATCCTCATAGCAAATCTGATGACTGTAGAACAGCAGATAGATCGTGTTTCCTTAGAAGAAGCCTGATATGCTTCAACCGAGATGGCTCTCATGTTCCGAAGTACCCCAAATATGTCCCACTACAGAAGGAGATTTTCTTCAGGAATCGCAGACAAGTAATGTCTAGTAGAAGAGTTTCATCAAGCGGTATTGTGAAAAGTTTTATGTTAATTCTATTAATTTAATATGGCTGTAATTGTAATTCATATTACTAAGCAATTGAAGGACTTGAATGAGAGTTGAACTAGGACTTTAGCTCACTTAATAGTATAGAGAAAGAGGGAACTAGTTTATCAGTATTACTGAAAGAGCGATAGTGTGTATAGCTATTTACCCTTAACTGAGAAAGGTCAAAAGAATTGAATGTGGCGTTTATTGTAGCAACGGAATTGCTAAGCCCACATAACTTGTAAAATGAATATGCGTAATCCATTTGTGTCTAATTGAATTATTGCAGGTGAAAGATTTAAGCCAACTTAATCATTGACGGGAAAGCCCCTTTATCTTGTGTGTGTAGAGTCCTTTGTGGAGGCATAACAGTTTATCCCACGTGCTAGTGTGAAATTTTCAAATTTTGTATTTTGCTTATCTTATTAACATTGTATCATCTTAGTATTGAATTATAGTTTTTAGAATTTAATGTACGCTATTGTATTTATGAGTTTAATAAACTTTTGCTTATCAAATATTCAGTTGTCTGAAATTGCCATTCAATGCACCATTTGTTATAATATACGAACCTATGCACGGGGGGGAGTTAAGTTACGAGATCAAGGTTATGACTGCATGATTATTTCAATTCTAGACTTATTTAGCATTTTGTTTCTTGTTTTAAATTTCTTTTTAAACTAAATATCCTAAATGGCGCAGCTTTAAAAAATAAATGTTTTAGGATACTAAGAGGAGCAAGAGCTTAGATTTCTAGTACGGAGGTGACGATACGCAAAGAAAAAAGATAAGATATATAAAGGAAGGGAAAGTATAAAGGAAATATATAAATAAACAAGAATGGGACACAACATAAATGGCACAGGTGATAGGATGTGGTTTAGCTAATTAAACTTAGAGTATAAGCTATTCACAGCAAGTTGGTTTTGGATTTGGATCACAACTGAAAGGCAAAAGTTATAATTTGTGTATTGTTGGAAAATTTTTGTATATTTTGCTGTAAACTGGATGCAAACATGACGGATCCCTCTAGTAGTTTAGGCATGAATGATAGTGAATTTTTTCGGTATATTAACCCCAGCAAGTGTTCCCTCAGTTTTCGGGCGAAGATTCCGACGATGTCATTAGTTTTTTCTGTTACATAGAAGAGCTTAGAAAGGTTGGAGGATGGACTGACTTTCAGTTGTTATTCTTGCTCCGTAGTAAACTGGTGGGGAAGGCAAAAACCTTCCCTTACTCCTCTCCCATCCTCAAAGAGACCCTAGATTAATCTCGCTTTAAGACAGTCCTGATTTCTCAGTTCTCCAAACTGGGAAGTTTAGGACCAAATTTGTGGAAACTCCAGAGGTGCACACAGAAGGATAGGGAGAGTGTGGCCAAATTTCACAACAGATTACTAACGGTGGCAAGTACCCTGAGTGTCCAAGGTGAAGAAAAGCCTCACCTGGACTGGGCCATCTTCCAGCAGTTCAGACAGGGAGTCAAAGCAGAATAAAAAGAGACTGCATTTAACAAAAGGTTGACCAATCTATGTGACTGCTACAATGCTGTCAAAGAACGTGAACAAATGCTTGGAGACCTCCATCCCGCAGCTGTTCCAGGTCTAGTCAATGTAGTCAAAGAGAAAGGAAATCCAGAAAAGAGGCATGAACAAATCAAAGAAAATACGGAAAAGAGAGAAAGACCTAAGGTGAGAGAAGGGATAGAAGAGAGTGATAGACTATTGATAAATAAATTGACACGGTCCTATGCTGATACAGATAATATCAAGGCCTTGGTCAGACAAGAAATAGGAATTCTCCAAAAGCCTATTATGGATCGGTTGGATGAGGTGATGACACAACTGGGAACTTTGTCTGTAAGGACCCAAGAGCCTAGTCATAGCAGAACTGAAGAAATCACTAGGTTAATATGAGAAGAAGTTGAGCATCTACAAAGACCTCTTCTCGATCGGTTGGATTCAGTAATGCAGATGCTATCAGAAATCACTCCCAACAAGCAACAGTAAATCCTCCGAGTCAAGGGAGAACTATTGATCTGAGTAATGGTAGAGAATCCCCAAAGTGCTTCAAGTGCGATAAGATTGGATGCCTTGCTGATGACTGTTATGTAAATAGGAAATGCTTCGGTAAGGGCCATAATAGAGAGTTAAACTCGCACACTTATACGAGCAGAGTATGGAATAAAGGGCAAGGAAAGAAGGAGCAGCCTAATGGTGATAGCCAGTGCATATGGAAAACAGTTCAAAGCCTTGCTGGACACTGGAGCCCAGTCGTCCATCATGTCTGAGAACTTCTTTATGACAATACAGCCCTATATTAAGGATAATATCACCCATCTCAGGTGACATGTGAGAATATCAGGTGTTACAACCTCCAGCACTCACGCTTCAAGATCGATGAATCGCAAGATATACCTACCGGAATTCAAGTTGTGTGTTTGGCAAGAGTTTCTGGTCCTGTCAGGGTCCTCTCTCCCACACATTAAACTGATTCTGGGTAATGATTTCCTGTCAAGTTATAAATTTAGGTGTGATTATATAAGGAGGGAGACATACCTGCTAGAAAGGAAGCAGATCAAAAGAAAAGACCACAATCGTCGTCTAGGAGAAAGCTTTAATATAAATGCCCCCGTAAGTAAGAAGAATAATGTTAGATGTCAAGGAGAGCAGGAGAATCCAGTCTCAGACAGACAGTTCTCCAGGTACACTCGGTTTGGAGAGTGCACTGGAACAAGTATACCAAATGAACGATGTCAACCAGGGTGGGGGAAAGGAACTATGAGAACTGGAATCAAGATAGGATACGAGAACAAACCAGGTATAACCTTAAGCCCCAACAAATGATAAGGTAGACCACAGGAAGGGAGTTTATACCCTAAGTGAACATACCTCTGATGAACGGAGTTCTGATGAAAGGATCTTAACCTGGGATGCATCTTGGACAGCTAACCGAGGTGCAAAAGAAGGCATAAGTAGGGCAAATAGAAGAAAGAAACTTAAAAAGAAAAAACACAGTCAGGATAAAGCACATAAGAGATTTCAGTGCCTACAATTTACCAGGTGTTTCTTCAATATGCAGCAAATTGCTGAAGGAATGAGGAGAGAAGGAATAGAAAGTTTGTCAGTTGACAGAAAGGAATCCATGGGGATGAATTACACCAATAGAAAGCTAAATGACAATGTTGTCAAAAACAAGGGCACACTTTACTTCTACAATCTGGGGAATCCACAGCATGAAGCATGGATAAGGAGCAGGAAATCCTTGACAAAATTTGGAACCCTGGATGCAGGGCCAGTCGGAGAGTATCTGATACCCCTAGGCAAAGAAAATTTAGGCATTGGAAGTTCCCCCCCCCTTGGTTAGAGTATAATAAATTTAGTTTAATCCTTTATTTTTTGCATCATGGGAGATACTGAGATAGGAGTGTTGGTAGCTTGCTCCACCTTTGCAAGGAGTGCCCTGGTGTTGTACCACCTTGCCCCAGTCCTGAAGATACTTTCAGGTGCAAACTTTGTTTGCTCACACTTGGATAAAGGATTAAACTAAATTTATTATACTCTAACCAAGTGAAAAATAAACTTCCAACATCTTTCTCTAAATCCAGAGTAATTTATTAAAAAAGGGTGGCACACCATTTGGCAACTCCTATAGGTAGAGATGACCTGCTAATGCTTCTGCCTGGTATCTCCACTTGGGGCTGGCTCCCACTGAAGAGACCTCAATAAAGGTCAAAACTAGTCTGGGTTGTGGCCCTTCCCTTATTGCATAACATTAGACATATCTGCAAGGAGATGTGTTTTGCATCATGGGAGATACTGAGATAGGATCGTTGGTAGCTTGCTCCACCTTTGCAAAGAGAGCCCTGGTGTTGTATCACCTTGCTCCAGTCCTGAAGATACTTTCAGGCGCAAACTTTGTTTGCTCACACTTGGATAAAGGATTAAACTAAATTTAAAATTTAGGCATCCCTATACATTGTCTCTCTCTATATATTTGTTATACTCACACAATTACACGTACACCTACACATGCGGATATTCATAAAAATAGATCATCGCACCTAGGCGATTGCCTAGGTTCGCCTAATGATAAAATTGGCCCTGCCTGGATGTAAGAAAAAATTTATGAAACATTTTTTTAAAGAGGGAGGGAACCTTTGTTAAATTTGTGATTTTTGTAAACTTCATAAGAGAATTTACTTGATCACAATTTAACAAGTAGAAACATTAGTTTCTTGATCTAAGTATAAAATGAAATAAATATATTGAAAAGAATAATTGTTAACTTGTATAAGAACATTGATTGTATAATATTAGAAAATTGAGATTGATGGTCAGGAGTCCCCTCCGTCTGGCACGACATGGAACATTAGTAAGTGGGATTTAGGTCCCCTTTTCCTACCATTGAGAACAAAGGATGCCACATAGTCGGGAAGAAAGGTATTTTCCGTATACTAAGCCAACCCTAGTCTAAAGGAAGGAGACTATCAGTGGAAATTGTGGATATCCTCATAGCGAATCTGATGACTGTAGAACAGCAGATAGATCGTGTTTCCTTAGAAGAAGCCTGATATGCTTCAACCGAGATGGCTCTCATGTTCCGAAGTACCCCAAATATGTCCCACTACAGTAGGAGATTTTCTTCAGGAATCGCAGACAAGTAATGTCTAGTAGAAGAGTTTCATCAAGCAGTATTGTGAAAAGTTTTATGTTAATTCTGTTAATTTAATATGGCTGTAATTGTAATTCGTATTACTAAGCAATTGAAGGACTTGAATGAGAGTTGAACTAGGACTTTAGCTCACTTAATAGTATAGAGAAAGAGGGAACTAGTTTATCAGTATTACTGAATGAGCGATAGTGTGTATAGATATTATTATATGTAATTTATCCTTAACTGAGAAAGGTCAAAAGAATTGAATGTGGTGTTCATTGTAGCAACGGAATTGCTAAGCCCACATAACTCTTCTAAATTAATGTGTCTAATTGAATTATTGTGTCATATTATTGTGCTTAAGCAGGTGAAAGATTTAAGCCAACTTAATCATTGACTCTACACACACATATCTTGTGTGTGTGTGTAGTGTCCTTTCTGGAGGTATAACAGTTTATCCCACGTGCTACTGTGAAACTTTCAATTTTTGTATTTTGCTTATCTTATTAACATTGTATCATCTTAGAATCGAATTGTAGTTTTTAGAATTTAATGTACTCTATTGTATTTATGAGTTTAATAAACTTTTGCTTATCAAATATTCAGTTGTCTGAAATTGCCATTCAATGCACCGCTTGTTATAACGCATGAACCTATGCGCGTGGGGGGGGGGGAAGAAAAAGTTAAGTTACGAGATCAAGGTTACGACTGCATGAATATTTCACTTCTAGACTTATTTAGCATTTTGCTTCTTGTTTTAAATTTCTTTATAAACTAAATATCCTAAATGGCGCAGCTTTAAAAAAGAAATGATTTAGGATTCTAAGAGGAGCAAGAGCTTAGATTTCTAGTATGGAGATGACGATACGCAAAGAAAAAAATAAGATATATAAAGGAAAGGAAAGTATAAAGGAAATATATAAATAAACAAGAATGAGACACAACAGTTCCAGCCAGACAGGCTCCCTCAATAAGCCCTTTATCAAACTCCAAAAGTTCTTTTGTTTATCCCATTGTGATGTACATAACTGACTATTACTAACTAGCTGCAGTCTTAAATAATTATCTAGAACATCTGGTGATGCACATGATCAAGTATTTTGCATATATACTGCATAAGTGATGTTTACATATATCTGCATAAAGGTTTCTAATTCATAGGTGGGTACATGCATGATAATGAATAACATTGGAGATATTGTTCATCATTGTCTCATCCTGATTCTACGTCAGACACTTGACTGTTTACTTACAATTCAAATACAGACTAGATATTCCCTAACATAATGTCACATTTACACCATATAATAGTATGGTGTAAATGGGACATTTGCACCATACATCTTTTCTCTCAGCACCTTGTGTGCCTTTTCCAGAGCTATGAAACTTAAATAGATCCCTGTTATATTTGTATGAGTTCTCAATAATTCACCTTCGAGTGAAAATCAAATCCTAATAATCTCTATTTGGCCTGAACTGAGTATTTTTTCTACATTTTTTTCCCTCCACAAATTTTCTTAGTCTCAAGTTATGCTTGCATAAATTTCACCTGTATATGCAACAGGGAATATCTCTGTAAATCTTATAATCCAATTTCTCTTTCTATAAATCATCATCAGAACATCCAGAATTTAACATACTGATCAGAATTTTGTGAATTATATAGTCCAGCCATTGTCAAACCTTTATAGTTCTATATATGAGTATTTCTGATTCAATATCATAAATTCCAGCTTCTGACATTCATGCCTTTTTATGTAATGATACATACTCCTGATTGCATTCCTCTTCAATATTTTCTACAACTGGCTTGTTTCATTTACCAACCTTTCAAAATAAACACAAAAATAATCATGGTGTGAACCTTGAACTCTGCTGATGTCGAGTTAGATATATTCCAGGATATGTTTCAGTAGCTGACTTTTCACTGTTTGTCCTGGTCCCTGATGAAAACAATGGATGCCTTATTTAACCAGACAATGCCCCAGCTAGCACGAAATTCTGTTATGTTCTACCATCATTTTGCATTATGGTTTCAATCAATAAGAATACAATTTGGTTGGTCAAATTCCAAATTGCCAGTATATCCTTGTTCGTTCATCATCCAGGTCTTTCTTTTAATTCATTCATAGTGAAGAATTTATGGAGACACAACACACGTGTTAGAATAATTACTTTACTTAACATTAGGAAAGTAACATTCGACGTTTCAAATGTTACTTTTCACTCTCCACATGATGATGACCACTGTATTGAAGTCATCATCATGAAAAATGCATATGTATAAGATACAAACTACATGACACTGCACTATACAAAAGTAAGATGAATCTAAATGTTTGTTAATCATTTAAACTAGCTTGGCCTCTTGCAGAAAAAATAAAATATAAACGGAACTACATTAAACATCTTTAAAGTCCTCTCGAATTGAGATTTTCTTCTGCTTGGCTTGTTCTTGTTGCTATACGGATTGCAGATGGATCCTCCACATCCTTGGAATGATTAATCCATCATGGTGCACCATGAGAAGGTGAAATTTGGTCAGAATCCCAAGTCAGTGCTCAGCATTCTTTAAAATGCTACATGGAGGTCTCCCAGTTATCCAGCTTTGACCCTTAAGTACCCCCAAAAAAAGACTTTAGCATATTAAATAGGGGTAGCTCATGCATAGGCACTGCGGAACTGCGGTACCCCCAATTTTTCTCAATATATAAATATATTTATTAATTTATTTATATTTGCTTGTAATATTTAATTTTATCACCAACAATCCTATAAAATTCTCTTATTTTGTATAAAAAAATAATAAAAATCCATCTTGTAGCACTTAGAAGGGTAAGGATGCCAGCAGCACTGTGTTTACACAAAGTGTCATATTGCTATGCACAGAAGCATATGCACATCATAGTGAGATGTGAGCTATTAGCATAATGCTGCACTGTCTGTTTCGCAGTTCCACTGTTATTTATATGCAGTTTGCGCCAGTAGTAGAGCGTTCATAGTGCTTATCGTGTTTACTCCATCTCTAAATATTTGGATGTTACAATTAGAGGATTTAATTGTATCTGTACATCATACAGCTATGATGACTAGCAACATAGGGATGTAGAAAATAATAGATTGGAACAGAGAGCAGAGAGAGAGAAGTGGTTGAAAATTCAAAGTTATGGAATAACATGATAAAATAAAGATACCAAGAAATTATATACTTGGTTTAATCCTTTATCCAAGTGTAAGCAAACAACGTTTGCACCTGAAGTATTTTCAGGACTGGGGCAACTTGTATATAGAAGCTAATGATTTCATATCACTTGCCTTAGTATCCCATAATGCAAAGTACATGTCCTTGCAAACATGTATAATGCTATGCATTACAGGAAGGGCCACTACCCAGCCTGGTTTCAACCTTTATTGAGGTCTCGTCAGTCTCATCTTCAACCTTAGTATCACCTCTGGGAGACAGACCGAGAGGCGATACTAAGGCAAGTGATGTGAAGTCGTTAGCTTCTATATACAAGTTGCCCCAGTCCTGAAAATACTTCAGGCACAAACTTTGTTTGCTTACTCTTGGATAAAGGATTAAACCAAGTATATAATTTCTTTTTATCATTAATTTATAGTATAACTAAGTGGAAAAACTTGCAACAACATGGAATAACATGGATTGAAATTTTTTGTAAAATTAATTAAATAATAAAATGGAAGTTTTATTAAGAAGTACACAGACAAAGTCTGTTAATGACAGTTGATATGCAGATAATTTTATAGTACTTTTTTACAGGAATTTCTTTACCTGAGGAAGAAGTAAAGTGACTATTGACAATTCATCTCCTTAGTGATTTGAAGAGAAGAAATTTTAACATATGTACCTCCACAGGGCCGTTTCGTGGGTTTGAGCTGGATGCAAAATTTTTGTGTCCTCCCACTTCCATTAAAAATTAAAAGATCCCAAAGTACAATAACATGTTACAAATCATTTTATTATACTGCACATCAAGAGGAATATATATTAAAATAAAGAAAAAAACACAAATAGTAAAAAAAACCTTATTTTTATTCATTTCCTCTGAAATGTTCTGGCTTTCATTACAGAAAAATCTTTTATGATAGCTTCTAAATCTAAATTGCTACATATTTCATTTTCTATACTTAATATGGATAAATTTTTTAATCTTTCTTGGGACATACTCAATCATAAGTGATTTTTTATTAATTTTAATTTTGAAAAGGATCTTTCTCCAGAAGCAACTGTTAATGGTATTGTTAAAAAAAAATACGTAAAGCTATTACCAAATTTGGAAATAACGTTTTTAAATCATTTTCAAATATAAATTGCAAAATATCTAAACATGTTGTTTGTGGTTTTCAATAATCTTTAATAGTATCTAATTCATTGCATAAATTTAGGGCATTTATATCAGTTTCTTTTCTGGTGTCATTAGATAATTTATTTTGTAGATCTAGACAATATTTCATTCTTGTTTCTTTCAAAACAAGAAATAAATTAGCAAATTAATATTAAAACTTACCTTCTTTAATACTAACATAGATATTTACTAAAAATCATCAACTCTGTACTATGAGCACACAACTGATTATGTTTATTCTCATGGAAAGGCTTAGATGTTGGTTATGCATTTTCACTATATAATTTAAGGAAATTACAACGTATTAGGATATACATTAAATTAAATTTTAATATATTTCAATATTTTCAAACTTTAAATTTCAATAGTTACAAACCATATAAAAAAGTGGCATCCCTGATATGCTCTACTAAAGACCAACCTCCCCCCCCCCTAGACCTACCTGGTGTATACCAGGTCCCTTGCAGCTGTAAGCTGTCCTACTTTGGCCAAACAGGCAGGACAGCAAATATCAGAATTTCAGAACACAAGGACTACATCCGGTTTCACCAATACAGCCACTCTGGTCTTGCTGACCATGCGCTGGATACCTGCCATAGAATACGGTGGAAGAAAGCCAGGATAATACACAGTAGCAAATACAGATATGAAGGCTTTTCATGGAATCAACTTCAGCCCTAAAAAAAGGATCCAAACCTCAACAAATTTGGGAAACCTACATCAGAAGACCTTCAGCCCAATCGCCCAAGAATACCAACATTGCCCGCTAGAGGGCACCATCAGGACTTTAGGAGAAATAATAGCTTCAGACTTCTTCCTCATTTACTGTTGTGTTGTGCCTGCGTGCACGTGTCTTGTTCTTAAGTTCTTGAAAATGGCAACATGACGTTGCCGAAATATTGAAATATATTAAAATTTAATTTAATGTATATCCTAGTACGTTGTAATTTCCTTAAATTATATAGTGAAGATTATGTTTATTATTAATTATTTTCGAGAAACACAACTCTACACTATTCTAGGTTAAGTAAGACGAAAAAATGCGGAAGAAGCTTACTCAAGTAATTTGGAATAAATTAACATAAACATAAGTCCCTTATGTTTATTTTCATGATGAAAACAAGATATCTCATTCCATTATGTATTTGTATATTTATATTACCATTCTTATTATTTATTGTGCATACAGCCATTATTACATGCACCCACTGCACATTCTCTATTTTACTCCTAGAAATTTTGTTCAGTGTGCTGAGAGCAGTGATTAAAGTAAGTTATTGAAGCTTGTACCATTTATTTAACTACTCAGCACCTCACTGACATCTCTCACATTCGAAGGTGACAAATATGCACAAACAATTCAGTGTATTATTTATTCCCTATTTTTTATGAACGTGTTCTATTATACCGCCCCTAAATTGTGCCACCCGAGTTCATTGCACCCTAGGCCTGTACCTCCATATACTATGCAAGAACCGACATTTCTTCATATTGCATGGAGGCAATAACTGTTTCTATTCATGAATATTCATTCTACTGCTGGAAGCTAGGCCTTTTTCTTGTTTCTTCAGTTCACTACTCTCTCCCACTGAAAGTGGAATGGATGACTGATAATAAATGATGAACAGAGAATTCAGTACAAGGATTTGATATAATATATCTGTTCTGCTTAGTGCACTAACAGAGAACTAATCCTCAAGCCTGCAGTATTTTTGCTAATAGTGCAGCTTAAGGATTACTGTGATGTTATTTCTTGGCCCACACATGTTTATCACTATGCATTTGTTTATAACAGCTGAGCTCAATGTATAGATTTAAATTTACTGACGAGCTCAAATGAAAGAAAGCATGAGAAAGTGTTATTTGGATAGACAGTTAGTCTTCAATTCATGATGGAGGTGACTTATAACCACTTGTACTTCTGATGGCGAATTCAGCACAAGAATTTGATATAATTTATCTGTTCTGCTTAGTGCACTAATAGAGAACTAATCCTCAAGCTGCAGTATTTTTGCTAATAGTGCAGCTTGAGGATTACTGTGATGTTATTTCTTGGCCTACACATGTTTATCACTATGCATTGGTTTATAACAGCTGAGCTCAATGTATAGATTTAAATTTACTGAAGAGCTTAAATGAAAGAAAGCATGAGAAAGTGTTATTTGGATAAACAGTCTTCAATTCATGATGGAGGTGACTTATAACCACTTGTACTACTGATGGCATTTCAATTAACACATTCAACAGAATACCACCTCATTCTTGTGACAAATGAACCAGGGTGTTATTGCTGTCTTCGAGGCATAGCATTTAATTATGGACTTTACAACCGTGTTATAAATAACTCTTTTAATTTCCTGACGTTTCAATCTTTATATTAAGATCATCATCTGGAGCATATACAAATATACAGGATAAGCTGAGTTACATTACATACAGTAAACTAGAGAAACAATGATTTAATCACAGGTTATTCTATGACCTCTAGTGAAAAAAAAAATTAATTATTTAGAAACTACATCAAGCTAAATTCTATTTATGATAACATGAATAAACATTCTTTCTTACGGATAGTTTTCTTTCAATAACAATGATGTCCTATTTTTAGCATTACAATTGTTATTTTTGATTTAGGATCCTAGATTATCTACAGTCCTGTTTATAGTTACTCTTAGAGAGGAAGGTTCCATGGGCCGAATATATGCCTTCTATATGTTTGGGAATTTTAGACCATCGTTATTGTTCAGATTGCAGTGGTTGATAATAATCTCACAGGCTTCTTTAAATTTACGTTCATACCGTGTTTTAGCGTGATGTAGACAACTAGTGCTTTTCCAGTCAATTCTATGTAAGGTGTTCAGGGCATGATCAGAAAGGCCAGCTTCACCATAATTATTATATTTAATGTGTCGTTTATGTTATTTTTGCCTGATAGGAATTGTGTGTCCTGTTTCCCTTATATACATGGTATGTTACAGGTGCAATAAATACGGTATACTCAAGAGTGGGCCAGTGGAGGGAATGGGTCCTTGGTTGAGTTGAGTAAGCTTTTTAATTTTGCAGGAGGTTTAAAGGTGGCTTTGAGGTTGTATTTTTATAGGATTCTGTTTATTTTATCTGATGTCCCTTTAATGTAAGGAATGGTTATAGTTTTATTGCAGTCTGGTTTGTCTTCATTTTTTATTGAGGTCTTGCAAAGAATTTTGTTAATAGTGTTTTGGCTGTAAAGTATTTTTTTTTTAAAGTATTGCTGATAACTTTAAATTCGTCTTTCAGTGCTTGTTCACTGGAGCAGATCTTCAGAGCCCTGTTTTTTTTAGAGTATTAATGACACCTAGTTTTTGTGTTGGGTGGTGGTAGGAGTTTGTGTGTGCATTGGCCAGTATGTGTCAGTTTCTGGTAAACAGTGAAGGAAAGATTGCCAGAAGGAAAACGTGGGACAAGCGTATCTAGAAATGGAAGCATGTTGTGTTTTTCAATCTCAATTGTGAACTGTATGCGTTTCTGTTGTTTGTTCAGGTGGCTAAGGAATGTGTCATGTCTGGCAGCCATGGGACCAGATCACGAAAACATCATCAACGTATCTAAGCCAGATTTTGGGTTTTAAAGGAGAGGAATCTATAGCATGTTGCTCAAAATGTTCCATATAAAAGTTAGCAATGCAGGGTGGGATAATGGCTAGCCCATGGTTGTGTCTTCTTTTTGTAGGTAGAAAGCATTCTGCCATACAAAATAACCTAAACGTAATACATGTGCAAAGAGCGCTGTGATATCTGGAGGGAATTTGTTCTGTAAAAGAAGGATCGTGTCATTGATTGGGACATTCGTAAAGAGGGCAGAAACATCAAACTGACTAATAAATCATCTTTTTCTAATGTAATGTATTTGATAATGTTTATGAAGTGTTGTGTGTTTCTGATAAAGGAGGGGGAACTCCTTGAGTGTTGCCACCAATTTCTTGGCTAAGTGATAATTTGGGCTATCTGTCACTTTGACTATCGGCCGGAGTGGTGTGTTTTGTTTGTGTATTTTTGGTAACCCGTAAATTTTTGGGGAACGAGCGTAGTGCAGAAATAGTTTTCTGACGGTATCTTTGGACCATGTAGTAATTGATTTAAGTAGTTTCTCTGTTTTCTTTTTTATTCTATTGGTTGGGTTGTAGTTAACGAGTTGATATGTATTATTGTCCGAGCTAGCAGATTCATTTTTTCAAAATAAGTGGTTCGGCAAAGTTCAATAAAGGTAGTTCCACCGTTTAAAATAACGGTGGAACTACCTTTATCGGCTCTAGTTATTACAATGTTCGGATTTGATTTCACCACCCAACACAAAACTGGGTGTCATTAATATTCTAAAAAACAAGGCTCTGAAGATCTGCTCCAGTGAACAAGCACTGAAAGACGTGAAAAAATGGTTACAACCAAAACACTAGTGTTTTGGCTGTAACCATTTTATGTTACATAACATCTCTGTGGATAACATAAAATCCACAGAGATTTTATGTTATCCACAGTGAACGATAACAACCAACCAGAAGCAAGAAACAACAGGAACCACCAATTGCCTGCAGGTAACAGTAATGCAGTTAACCTATCCAACCACGCTTTAAACAAAGACAAACTCTCGGTACTTAACAAAGGTCTAAATTTTGCCATAGCACCAAGATCAATAAACAAATAATATTGAAAGAGGCTTAAGATTCATCCCAAATAACAAAGCAAGACAAAATAAGTTTAGAAACCGCCAACATTTTAAATCATAACAAAACAATAACAAGCAACTTAACGAAACACGAATTAACAGCTGTGAAATCATTAAAATCAAATCCGAACATCGTAATAACTAGAGCCGATAAAGGAAGTGCTACTGTTATTTTAAACCGAAACCACTTATTTAGAAAAAATGAATCTGCTAGTCTCGGACAATAATACATACCAACTCGTTAACTACAGCCCAACCAATAGAATAAAAAAGGAAACAGAGAAACTACTTAAATCAATTACCGCATGGCCGGAAGATACGTCAAAAAAATACTTCCGCACTATGCTCGTTCCCCAAGAATTTATGGGTTACCGAAAATACACAAACAAAACATACCACTCTGGCTGATAGTCGAAGAGATAGGTAGCCTGAATTATCCCTCTTTAGGAATGTCCCAAATCAATGACACAATCCTTCTTTTACAGAACAAATTCCCTCCAGATATCACAGTGCTCTTTGCGCATGTAATATCTGGAAGGAAAATTTTTGTAGGTAGAAAATGCTTTCTACCTACAAAAAGAAGGCACAGCCATTATCCCACCCTCACCTCCTATTGCTAATTTTTATATGGAACATTTTGAGCAACATGCTACAGATTCATTTCCTTTAAAATCCAAAGTCTGGCTTAGATACGTTGACGATGTTTTTGCGATCTGGTCCCATGGCTGCCAGACATGACACATTTCTTAGCCACCTGAACAAACAACACAAACACATACAGTTCACAATTGAGATTGAAAAACACAACATACTTCCGTTTCTAGATACACTTGTCGCACGTCTTCCTTCTGGCAATCTTTCCTTCACTGTTTACCGGAAACTGACACATAATGGCCAATATATACACAAACTCCTACCACTTGGTACTACTGAGGGTAAGCAAACCCTCACTCTTCTGGAAGGAATATAATAACTTGCAAAAATGCAGAATCAAATAGCGTAACATCTGACTGTATGAATGGCATTTGGAAAAAGGTGCTGAAAATATATATGTTCAAACATTTACAAGAGCCTGGAGACGAGATACAAGAGAGTACTGATAGCTTAACTGTTGGGATTGACATATAAAGAGGGAGAGCACTTGTTGAAAGCTGTGGAAGAAGAGCTCTCAAACAAACAAAAAAAAAGACCTTATAGAGATTGAAAAAGAGGAAGAAGCAGAAGAAAGGGAGGGAGGGAAGCAGAACAAGCAAGCTCCCCCAAAAAAAAAGGTTTCAGTGAAAAAAAAAAAAAAAAAACTGGTGGAGGCATTTGCCACTTAATAATGCAGTTGTTAGAGGAAATGGATTCCAACATAGAGAGATTTAGCAAAGTAGAAGAATGGTGCATGCTGTAATTGCTTGCTACAGAGAAATTAATACAGAAAATAAAATCTGTGTAGATTAAACTGGACATAATGTTCAAATTTTTAAAGAAGTTCACTCTTGCTGTCACATCAACCTCTGAAGATAAGCCTTCCAAAAGTTATGTATTTGGCAAACCATTCTCAGAATGCTTTCTTGCAATTTCTGTATGTCAAGAATTTGTTGTTGATTACCTGGCCTCCCTTGCCTCTTCTGATGAATTGCCCACTTAATAAAGCAGCACCTTTGAAGAATTACTCTTGCTTCATGTGTTTACATCTCATGATTTTACTGATAAGTGGGAAGCACTGTACTCTCATTTCATCATTTATTATAGTATAGTACTCTATACAGATATTTTATGTTACAATTAGTACTCTGTATTATTTTACTATAAATGAAGAGTAAAATTAGTTAAAAAATACAAGTTCAAAAAAACATACCTACAAAACAACAAATCACCCAACGTTTCAACCTTCATTTGGAATAAATGTGTGTGTATACCGGATGATGACCTCAATATGAAGGTTGAAACATCGGGTGATTATTTTGGTTTGTATTAAACTGAAGTTTTACTATAACATGATAGTTGTTGCCATAATTTTTAATATTGAATACTGATCACTGTGTAACTATGAAAGAAAAGATAAACTTACTAACATTTCTCTGCATCTTCAATGCACAATTATAACTGTGACAAACACACAGCACTAAACTAATGTCTTTACATGGAATCCTTTATGTGCCAGTTAACCACTATGTTAATTTGGATTAAATGAAGGAAAACATCAATACTACTCAGAAATCAATATAGGTCTATTGAATCAGCCATGAAGCACTCTCCCAACCTCAACAAGTGTGGTTGCATTAATTTACCAAAGCTCTGGGAGACTGTCATTTTGAGGCCTGATAGCCTGACTTCGCCAAATTAACTTTATGGTTATATGGCCCGCAGAGGGTGACAGGCATGTAAGGACATCAGTTCAGTTTCAGTTATATTATGAACTGTTCTCCACATTTATTTAGTAGAGTGCTATGTGCTTCTCACAGTTATAATTGTGCTCTGAAGATTGTTGTGTAGAAAACCAGTGAAACGTTAGTAAGTTTAATAAATGATTTTCATCATCAAATTTCTGTCATGAACCCTCAAGGGTTGTATGGGATATGATAGTACTACATGAAAAATTTACATCATTACTACCTATCTACAATTTTCCTCCAAATCAATCTGTTACATGTCAAGACTCCAACATCATCAGGCACGTTTTACCATATCAAACCACCAATATTTTGGTCTTCCACTAGGTCTTTTTCCTGCCAACCTGGCAGAGAACATTTGTTTTGCTAATCTTTCTTCTCCCATTCCATTTAAGTCACCATACCACCTGAGATTAGCAATGTTAAGCATTCCTGAATGCTGACAATATCAAGTTTTTTAATAATATCCTTTTTTTTAATATGATATAGCCATTGATACCATCAATTCATGCCCCTAATCTTTCTCAGGACTCTCATAGCTGCAGTCTCTAGTCTTTGGTCAAGTGTTTTACTTCTAACCCAGTTCTCACATCCATAAGTTAAAACTGGTTTGAACAAATTTAGTGTTTGACTAATTGCTCTCTTATTCCATATAAATTTATTCAACTGACTTCCTACCATACTAGCTTTGTTGATTCTGTTGTCTATTTCCATATTTAATTTACCATCTTCACTAAAAAATCATGCCTAAGTAGTTGAAATGTTTTACTTGTTCTATAAGGTTCTCCATTCACAATGCAGTTAATATTTTCAATGCTTCTGCCTATTTTCATTGTCTTTGTCTTACCATATCTATTACAACATTATTCAATTTAGTCAGGTAATCTTCAGACTTGTAGCAATTTATTTAGAAGTATAACAGCATGTGCATAATGCAAAGAGCTGACATTAATACCTCCAATTTTGATATCAGGTTTAATACCACTTTCCTTCATAATGTGATCCATATAGATAATGAATAACAGAGGGGATAATGTACATCCTTGTCTGACAGCAGATTTAACATTAAACCATCTTCCTATACTTCCTTCAATTCTAACTGCTGACTTATAACTCAAATAAACATTTTAAGTATTGCTTGATATAATGCCCCACTGACACCATATAACTGTAGCGTTTTGAAGAGCTTTCTCTTGACACCTTGTCATATGCTTTTTCCAGATCTGCAAAACTTAAATACAGATCTTTGTTATATTCCTATGATTTCTCAACTATTTGTCGTAAAGTGAAGATCTGATCATGACAGCCGCTATTTGGCCTGAATCCAGCTTGTTCTTCAGCAAGCTTATCTTTGACAATCCTTCTCAACCGTTTCTCAAGTATACTTGCGTAAATCTTACCAGGAACAATCACTAGAGAAATACTTCTGTAATTCTCACATTCAGTTTTATTTTTATATATATGGGTACTATGAAAGCTCTACTCTAATCATCTGGAATTCATCCTTCTGGCCAGACCCTCTGAACTATGCAGTGCAGCCACTAAGACTTTTATAACTCCATACTTCAGCATTTCTCATCGAATATCATCTACTCCTGCTGCCTTTCCACATTTCAGGCCTTTGATGGCTTTTTTTCTAGTTCAACTATGGATATGTATTTCTGACTTCAACTATGGATATGTGCAGTCACATTCCTGCAGTCAGGGATGTAATCACACAGTTTGCCTGTGCATTCACTGATTGTTTAGTTTAGCAATTTTTCAAAGTAATTACTTCATACTTCAAGGATATCTTTTTCTCCTGTTTTCATGTCACCTTTATCATCTCTAATTCCTTTTACAGCATTCTTTGCTCCATTTCTGAGCTTCAACAACCTCTAGAATATCTTGCCACCTACCTGATATTTATTTTCTATGTTCTTACCAAAATCTTCCCATGACTTTTGTGTAGCTAGTTTTACACAGTATTTAGCTTTCTCACACATGTGTCTGTATTCTCTAAGAGCACAAGCTGACATATTTGCCAGGAATGTTTGATATGCTTTCTTCTTTTCCTTCACTGGGTCTTTAACTTCCTGTGTCCACCGTGGAGTTCTGATTTTTCTATCCTTGCAGACAACCTCACCACATGCCTCTCTGGCTGAATCAATCAGTGTTTTCTTCAGGGCTTGCCAATGAATCTCCAAGGTTCCTGTTCTCAAACTCTTTCATTTTTTCTTCAATAATATTTGTGTATTTTAGTCTACAGTTCACATCTCAGATCTGAAAACGTTTAATTGCTTTTAAAACTTTCTTACATGTTCTTCTTTTCAATATGAATTTCAATTTTATTCTGCTCAAGACTAAATGGCAATCACTTCCAATTTCATATCCACTATACACTCTGGTGTCCTGCACCAGGAAGAAAATATCACTATCGACAATAGCATAGTCAATGAGACTTTTCTTATTCCTTGCCTCTTCTCTCCATGTGAATTTGTGGACATTTTTATGCTGGAACATTGTATTAGTAATAACCAGTCCATGTCCTGAGAAGAAATCCAACAGGTATTTGCCATTATTATTACCTTTGCTCTTTTCTCCAAATTTCCCAAATATTTATGTATGTCTGACAATCATTTCCTACTCTGCTACTTGGATCTCCAACAAGGACCAACATTTCCTTTTTCACTGTGTCAGTTGCTTTCTCTAAAGCCTCAAAAAATTCCACCACTTCTACCTTAGGCCCACATCACTTCTACTTGAGACTGCCTGCCATTCAAGAAGACTAGCCTCATATTTAATGTTGAATACTATGGCTACTCTTTCTTTTCCTTGATTGTCATTGCCTGAATATAACATTTAGTATTTATTGCTCAGAAAGATCTCACCAGTTTTTGTTGTTTTTGTTTCAGTCACTCCTATTATGTCGATATTCTGTCATGTTGTACCATCATTCTATATTTTGGTTTAAGCCAATAAAGAATACAATTTGGTTGGCTAAATCCCAAATTGCCAGCCCATCCTCGTTTGTTCAGTATCTAGGTAGATATCTAACAGGGTGCACCACTGGTCGGTTCTTCACATTCCTTTAAAGGCTATGTGGAGTTCTCCTCTTAATTATACAGCTTTGACCTTTAAGCACCGCATACATGTTTTTCTCTTTTGGTATTGTTTATGCTGTGAAGTTCCAATATGAGTATTTTCACATCAGTTCCTGTCACAGCAACATTTTCACTTGGAATATTGATGATAAAAGTAGTCAAAACTTGACTATTTTGTTTGCTTCTGTCAGCAATTACCACAATCAACATTTGGTTAAAGTTAACCCTCTGTAGTCATTCTTTCTTTTACATGCCACATAATGAAAGAACTTTCTGGGATTTCCTTTATCCTGTTCAGCTTATTTCTTCTCATGATCTAATTTGATGAGCTTAGAAGGCATCCTGAAATAGTGCCATAGCACTACCTCAGGTTGTGTTCTAAATTCATTATAATCAGCTGCACTGCACTTCCACACATATTCCTTCTTAACCGAAAATTCCACATTTGGCACTCTTCCCCAATCAGAAGTGATAAGGTTAACTTGGTTATGGATAGATCTTCTGATCCTATGACCAGATTCAGCAGTTTCAAACCTTTTCTCCTCCATCACATCAAGTAATTATCTCTTAGTAAGCAAATATATTTCCTTCCTGCCGTATGTTGTTTTCTCCTTCCAACCTATGTTTCCACAGTTGAAGTTTCTCATCATAATTACTTGACCTGCACTCATCATGCTAATTTGCTACTTCATGCCTTTCACATCTTCCCTTGCACCCTCTGGCCTATAACAGCAACTAACTGTATTGGCATCCATCTCAAACCAGACTGCTTTAAATAAACTGTCTTACACATCTCTGTCATTCTGATGATCTTTCTTACTTTTTTTCCCCCCTTAAAATACTATACCTCCTCACATTCTCACTAATGTCTATAACTTTAGATAAGGTTGTACCTACCAATGTGAAAAACTCATCTCTGTTATTCCTAGTACCTCTGTCATTAGTATATATAAACTGTATTATCCTATCACCCTTAGGAATCATATAAAGGGCATAACATCAGCATGACCAAATGCAGACAAAAAAGTCAGAAAAGAGAAGTTGGAAGGAAGAGAAAATATCCAGCTCTGCATGTTAACTCCATGATTAGATATGCACTTGATGAAAACATTACAAAATTATGTTTTCCCTGAATGAAGATTAGAGACTGTTGGTGTTGTCTGGAATTACTGCCAAAGCAACTAAGACTATGAAGCTTAGATATCTGTAAACCGTGTGAGTTCTTCGGGTCAGTATGCAAATTAAAGATGTAAGAAATGTCACCAGAATGCAAGAGAGGAAAGTTAAAGAACAAATAGGGAAAGATTTGAAAGGTGGCAAGTGTAGGGATAGAGAAGGCAGGAAAATATTACTGAAAGAGGCAAGAGTACAGATTGAAAGTTTGTTGCTGTGATAGCAAATGAGTCAATCCATTGGAATGGTATACAGTTTATAGATGTATAGAGTGATAGACAAAAGAAATGGCACATGAATCATGCACATTGAAATGAATTCGGAGTTGGACATGCAGAAAAAGCATTGATCAGAGAGAGAGAAGAGAGACGATAAAATCACAGAAACCATTTATTAAGAATGAAAGAGGGAGGTTGGGGGTATGTATGTGTGTAATTTCTGTAGTTACTGAAACATGCATTGTCATCAATAGGCCCAAGAGAGCATAATAAATTCAAGTAAATGCCTGAAGAAGGCATTTCTGGAATTCATCAGTTTGACTTATGTATATGTTCATTACATATATTATTATTATTACTACCTTCCAAGGAGTCAGGTACTCATTGAGGAGACTACATACTTCCCACATCAGCCACCATTCCTTTTTGTGAATACATTCATACTACCTGCATCACCACCTCCAAAGGCAAACCTTGGAATTGTGCACTGCTCGATGACAGAAAAATTTAATTCGTATCCCTTTCCTTATTGCATTTATTTCAACTACTGTGGATGCTCTCATGGCCTCTCCCCACCTTCTATAAAATGAAAAATTCCACCTACCAGTATCCTATATATGATCCTTTTAGAAGTTTATATATTCTATCATATCACTTCGCTTCCTGTTTGCTAGTAACTGCAGTCAACACATTCTCAATCTGTTTTCATAATCTACATTCCACAATCCAAATTTCAACATTAATACTCACTTTTGCACCCTCTCAGATACATCAGCATCATTTCAGACAACAACAACAACAGACTATATCTACACACAATTGATCAGGTGAGGAGTCATATCAAAGTCTCGTAAAGAGGCAAAATGAGTTCCTTATCTTAGCATGTCAATGTTTGTTTTGGCATTGCAATTACCCTGAGTTGTGTTTGCATATTTTCTATATGGCCCCTGAACTTCAACTTCCTATCAAATTCCAAGATCTTTAGCCTAATATAGAAAATATGCAAACACAACTAGCATAATGCCATAACTTTATTTACTTAAACAGAAATTACAATCATTTTCACATGCCCATAATTCCAGTCAACTCAAATAATTTTACATGTTCTACAGTCACATTCCTGATTACCCTGCCTATCTTTGCATCATCAGCAAACAGCTGTGTATGTTTCCTGCCAAATCCTTTCCAATGCCATTCATGTAAAGAATGAATAACAATGCACCAAGGACTTATCCCTGGAGTACATCGCTGGTCACCTTAAATCTCAGATTCACACTTTCATACATCACTTTTTTGATATCTGTCAATCAGCCATCCTGTTATCCAATCCCATATCTTCCATCTTATGCAACAGCCTTCCATGATGCATCCTGTCAAAAACCTTAGCAAATTCCAACAGTATCATGGTGTATCTATTCCCTTGTGCAACTCAATGTATTATTATTATAAAATGTGAGCAAGTTACTCAAACATCACCTTCCCTTAGTAAATTCTTTCTGTTGACTGCGAAATATATGCGAAGTATAGATAACCGATACTCTGTCAACCCATTTTAGTGTATAAGCTCTTTTTAACTTTTAAAAAGTATATTATCTGACTATTTATTATCTTCAAATACACTGAAGTGCACACACACACACACACACACACACACACACACACACACTGGTCAGATAATGTATTTTAAGGCCATGATTGATGTACAATATTCTACATTCATAAAGTGAAATGTATGGTCAAGCTGGACTGTGAAAAAAGGGCAAAGCCTTTGTTATAATTAACAAAAAAATAATAATAAATAAGCAAAGGACAAAAAGATTTCCTTAATTTGGATCTAAAAAAAACAAGAATGGAAATTATCAAATAAAAGAAATCTAAGTATAAAGAAAGTAACAGGAAGAGATAAAGGAGGGGTATTCCACAAATCATCCCAAGGATGAAACAAAAGCAACAGAGGAAACATAATTATGGAATATCATCTATTACCATGCTATAGTGTGAAAGGTAAATCTGTTTTAATGCTCCTGTAAAATAGATAATTTTTTATATATTATATAATATACAAGTGTTTTATTGTATATTAACCATGCTACTGGCCAAGACGTCTATAGACATCAAGGTTATCATGGATGCGAAGTGCATGTTAAAATTGTAATACCATTGATGTTACATAGAAATATATGATGGATACGAAGCGTATGGGGATGTGTATTTGATCCATAATGGCCGGTAGGGTGGTTAATGATAATTTTCATGTCTTTATTGTTTAGCAAGGGCAGATTTATGACTGTACAGAAATGTTTTGTGACAGATTGGCCTGTCTGATCACAGTAAATGACTTACAATTATATGAAATACTCGAAGTAGCATTAAAGGTTGCTCATTATCCTTTGGAGATGGTAACAGAGAGCTGATTCGATTAATAGGTTTAAATGTGGTTGAAAGATGAAATTTCCTAAGGATACAAGCAAGATGTTCAGAAGTGCCTCTAATATAAACAGATTTATCTTCTGTGGAAGTCATCTCTTCTTTTGGAATTAGAAAAAAAAAATGGCTGAAGACTGTTTCAATAATTTTCAGGTTGTAACCATTCAGAGAAGAGGTTTACTTGATTGCAGAAATTTCTTGTTGAAGAGATTCTGATGAAGAAAACAGACAATTTGGGCTCTTGAAAGGCATTTAATAATACAAAATTTCTGTAAGGGGTGATGCATGCATAGATGTTTGCTGAATTTGAACTAAGGGATGTTACTTAAAAATGATTATTTTTAAGTAACTTTCTCAACCATTTATAATAATGTTATTGATGAGTTAGAAAAGGATATGGAAAGGATATTCCATGATACTTTTGGAATATGCTAAGGCTTCTCACAGAGTAAAGCATGAAAGACAATTCAAGAAGCTGGAGGATATGGTACTGGACTATTAGCTGGATAACAGGATGGCTAACTGATAGATATTGAAAAATGGTTGGTGTGGCAGATTTCAGTATGCCAGATTTAAGTGACCAGCGGTATACTGCAAGGATAAGTCCTTGACATTATCACTTAATCTTTAAATTAATGACACTGGTAAAGATTTGAAAGGGAATATAGAGCTGTTTGCTGAAAATGTAAAGATATGTAGAATAATCAGGACTGCTACAAACATGCAGTATGATTTGAATAGGCCAGAATTGAGGGCATGTGAAAATTGATATTGGTTCAATGTTAGTAAATATAAAGTTTACTGTGTAAAAAATACACTGGTGTGAAGATATATCGAATGGTGTATCATATAAGTGGAATTATAGTAGAAGAAACTGATAAGTGCATAGTCTTATCAGTTTCTTCTTGTAATTTTAGTGGAGAGGAAGCTGAAGTTCAGGAGCCATATAATAATAAACTTCTCAAAGGGTTGTACAGGTTACCAGTTGTCAGAGCTTTTCATTGAATGAAGGGTGAGAAAAGGATGAGGATGCATTCATGGAAAGTGAGAATGAATGCAGTCAAGAAAGGGATTAGAGCCAGATTTTTTTTGCTCATACAGTGGCATGTGATTGGCATGGCTTGTCTTTGGAGGTGGGGAGTGGCAGATAGTATGAATGAATTCAAGAAAAGGATGTTCTTCTTCTCTCCTCAAGCTAATGGTTGGTAGGGTAGCGATGCTTTTTACTAGAGAATAACAGTAGAACAAGGTGGTTTCCCACTGCCTTCATAATAAGTATTTTTTTTTGCCTGTACATATGTGTGTGTGTGTTCACTGGGCAAGTTTGCCTGCTTTGAGGGATGAAAAACCGAGTTTCAGGAAAAAAAATCTTCCACCTCCATATGAGATTGGTAACTCACCTTTGAGTGAAAAGTCCTGATAAAGGTTCATCATATCATGTCACATTACACCATATCAGGTCTTTTCAACCAAATGGCTCCGACAAATCTAATTCAGCTATGGATTCTAAGAAATGATGAAAGTTAGATTTTTTTTCCTCACAGAGTGGTGCATGATTTCAAGAAAAAACATACAGCTGGTGTAACTGATATGTAGCTTCCCTTGATCAGTAACTTACTTCCTGGAGGGCAATAGGAGCAATAATATATATGTAGCTGTTTTCAAAATCTATCCATACTTACCAATATCAGCACAAAAGTCATCTGATCCAAAAACAATACCATCCAAAATAAATGGACCATCCTGTGAAAGTTCCACAGCTCGCCTGCAAATATCCTGAAGATTCAAGAGAGACTGTGCACTTTCAACAAAGAGAATGAGATTCATCTTGTCAGGAAGGTGACGAGACTTCAAATGATGCTTAAGTTGCTCAGAAATCTAGAAGATAATTAAATATATATATATATATATATATATATAATAGTCATTAAAAAGTAAATCAAAATGAAAAAAATTCAGAACAACTGATTTATGTAATTCTTCTTTGTTGTTTGTTCTGAAAGCAAAATCTAACGTTTTACTTTTTTTTTTAATATCGGTGTCTTGTATTGGAATGGTAGTATGAATGTGAGCTTTACAGATAAGTCATTGTTTTGACATATAATTCATGATATTTTTGATAATCACTGGTTGAAGTATCCTTGTGTATGACTGCATGATTGTGTACATTTTTTTAAAATATATTTAAACCATGAATGATACATAGTCTAATTAATGGCACCAATAAGAAGGAGAACAAATGATAGCCAAGACGTAACTGTTCAAGGGGTTTGACATGGACAATTTTGACAAATGTAGTGGGGAGGGGCTGTGTGCACTATGCATTCATTGCCAAGAGAAACTGGATTGTGCTATGAGAATGAGAGTGGAGAGAAAGTGTGTCATAATGTTTTGAGTCAGAAATGATACTTGTCAGAAGTGGGAAAATGAAATAACAGAAGTTAATGATAAAAGCTGTAAAATTGAAAGTGTTGTCATGAATGGAGTTCTGGGCTTAAATGACAGTGAAAGAAATGTAAAAGAGAATATAAATAGAGGTGACTGAAACTAGTGGCAAGATAGCACGTGTGAAAGTTAAATCAATGGACTGTAAGATAGTGAGCATGAAGGGTAGTGAGGATGAAAGTGTAACTAAACTGGTAGGGATAGTGAAGAGAAGCAAGAAATTAATTCAGGACATGAAAGCAGAGTTGGTGAAGATAAGGCAAGAGATGAAGCAATTGCAGAATGAAACAAGGAGAATAACAGGTATATCTGGAAAAGAGAGGAAAGCTGGAATAAAAGATGGCAGTGTGAAAGAGGTGTCCAATGATTCAAGAGTGGCCATGTATAGAGATTTGATTATTAGAGGTATGATTAATGAGAACTGGCATAAGGTTTACTTTCCAGAGACTGAAGCATTAGATATGAGGAAGAAGTGAACAATAGAGTTGATAGCGGTAGAGGCACAAATGATCTGGATGGCAACAAGGAGGATGTAAGGATGGATATCAGAAGTGTGGTAGAAAACATATTGTTGCACATGTATGATGATGATGAACTGAGACAGCGAGTGAGGATTATGAATGGGATACTAGTGGAGTTGCATGAAGAGAAAGGAATTGATTTTGTTAATGTGTGAGATGGATGGAGCTATATAAAACAGATGCACTAAATGGATTTGGTGTGAGTCAGTTGGAGAAACTGTTGTTGCAAGAGAGAGAGAGAGTAATGACTGAAGTGAATGGAAGAACTGCAGAAGCAAGAGTTGATAGGGATGACATGGAAGAACAGTCAAATAGGATAGAATAGTTTGTGAATGTAGAGCAGCATGAGTGAAAAGAATGACAGAAAGAACACAACAGAGTAGTGGGGGGGGAGGGAAGGAGAGCATGGACAAAGAGACACTGTATGAGAAGAACAGATGATGAATATAGTAATGTGTATGGGTGGGTTGGTGGATTGTGATGACCAAGGATGTATGGGATACAAACATGTCTGAGAAGAAGTGTAAGATTAGTGATGATGGAGAAGAATAGCCAAGGAGGGGGAGGGGGGGAGAAGTATGAAGAAGTCATATCCGAGGAGTAGGTTGGTGAGGCTTATTATAGAAAGATATAGGCTAATATGTACGTATACGAGGGTGGTCTGAAAATTTCTCCGCCTAACAATGAAAAAACGAATTTATAATATCATTATTATTTTTCAATGTAATCACCCTTAAGACTAATACATTTATTCCGGCAATGCTCCAGCACCATTATCCCATCTATATATAGTAGTTCTCAGTAAGTTCTGCAAAATTCCCCTCTAAAGCTGCAATCACCTTTTGATTCGAAGAAAAACGTTGACCAGCGAGGAAGAGTTTTAGTTTTGGGAAGGCACAGAAGTCAGAGGGAGCCAAATCTGGGGAATAGGATAGATGTTCCAACAATTCGTAGTGCAGATCCCTTAATTTTCCATTGCCAAAACACCTTTGTGGGCAGATGCATTGTCCTGATGAAAGATGATTTTTTTTCTTCTGAAAACCAGGTCTTTTCTCATTAAGTTTTTTGTCTAGTCTGGTTAAAAGATCAGAATAATATTCTCCAGTTATCGTTTTACCCTTTTCAAGATAATTAATAAACAAAATGCCTTTAACATCCCAAAATGCCGATGCCATGACCTTTCCTGCTGATGGAACTGACTTCGTCTTCTTTGGCATTGAACAACCGGCTTCTGTCCACCGTTTTGATTACTATTTGGATTCTGGTTTGTGATGGTGAATCCAAGTCTCATCCACAGTAATAAATCGACACACAAAATCAGTTTTATTCTTGTTAAAACGCTCCAAGCACAGTTTGGAGAGTTTCATGCGAGTGCATTTTTGATCTGCTGTGAGCAAGTGCGGCACCCATCTTGTGCAAAGCTTTATTATTTGCAATTCTTCATGCAAAATACATCCTACACATTCTTTTGAAATGCTTATAGTCTCAGCAATTTCGTGCACTTTGACTCACCGGTTATTCAATACCATACCATGCACTTGATCAATGATTTCTGGTGTTGTTACACTTTTTGAATGTCCTTCACGTGGATTATCTTCAAGGCTGGTACGGCCACATTTAAACTCAGCAGCCCATTTCTTAATTGTTGGAAACAAAGGAGAAGAGTATTCATAAACTTTTATTAACTTTGAATGAATTTCTTTTGCCGTTAAACCTTCTTTTACAAAGAATTTTATAACCGCACAATACTCAATTTTATCCATTTCAAAGGATACAGACAACACTTTTACTTCAGACAGCTGTATAAAACAAACTACTTGATAGAATGACTTGCAATTTCACATGGATGCTTATGACAGATGTACCAACTTAGAAAAAAAAAATCTTGCCGATAGTGTTACCATCTATGGTCGAAGCCAAGAACTTTTCAGACCACCCTCATATATTTATAAATGCCAGAAGTATTTCAAATAAAGGAAATAAATTGTAGCACTAATAAAGTATATTATTACTATTATTATTATTATCTGAGACCTCCATGGAGTCAAACACTCACACGAGAGAGGCTATAAATCACCCAAACCAGCTGTGACACCTTCCCTTAAATTCATTTATACTAGATGAACTACCGTATTTTCCGGTGTATAAGACGTACTTTTTTACCTTAAAAATTCATCCTAAAAATTAGGTGCGTCTTATATAATGAAGGTAAAGATTGTTTCCTCTTTTCAAAGTCATACGCACTCCCTTTTATGTTCCAAGATCTTTGTAGGCGGTTAATGGTACAATCAAATTGATGCGTGACCTTCACGTGACTTCTAGTGCATCATTGGCTAAGAACTTGGCATGGTCAGAAGGAGATTTTGTACAATTTGCGTAAAGAAAAGTGTGTGGAACGTGGAAAAATTGCGAAGTGGCCAGAACTAGAGACCGAAGTAAGTTTTGAAATGGGTGCAAGAAAATCGGCAAAATGGCATTGCCATTTCAACAAAAATGATTCGTACACATGCAGTCAAAGTAGCCTGTGAGCATAACATTGAAGATTTTAAAGGTGGTGCATCATAGTGTTACCGTTTCATGAAATGCAGTGGATTTTGTATGCGTACAAAAACAAAAATCAGTCAAAAAATGCCAAAAGAATATGAAAACAAAATTATTTCTATATTATAAGAAATTAATGATGATAGAGAAGAGATGACAGTGACATGGGTTTTGCAGGTTTTTGAAAGGTCAGTTTACTATTAAAAATTACCAATTATTTTATCCATTTTTTTTTTTGAATCATACTTTAAAGTTTAGGTTTTTTCCAGAAAATTGTATTAAATTTCTTGGGTGCGTCTTATACACCGGAAAATACGGTAACTACCCCTAAAGCAAAAAATTCCACTCACTCACCGCTTTGTGAGAGAAAAACTCTTACCCCTTTTTTTTACTGCGAGCAAACTTAATTTCCATGGATATTCCCCACCTTCCATAGAATGAAAAATTTTATCAGACGATATCCTATAACACCCATTCAGAAGTTTATAGACTTCTATCATATCGTCCCCTCTTTCCCCTGTTAACCAGACTCTGTAATCCACATACTCAAAATTTGACCTCATAATCTAAATCCCATAATCTGGATATAATCTTTGTAACTCTTCTTTGTACCCAGGATTATTGTGCACAGACTTGGGAGACCAAATCAGTGCATAATAATCCAGGTGTGGTCTTATCAAGGCCTTATAAAGAGGCAAAACGACTTCCTTATCCTTACATATTAAGGTTCACTTCAATATTGCAAGATCCCTAGCACCTTTCTTGTAGAATATAACTCCGCTAATATAATACGCCACTAGAAATCTCTTCATGCCAAAGTGTATGACTTTACACTTACTAACATTAAACTGATAGCCATTTTCACTTACCCAAATTTCCAGCCTATTCAGATCATTTTGAAAGTGCTGGATATCATAGAATCCTTAATTGGACTGCTATGTTCACATCATCGGCAAATAATTGCACAGCTCCTGTTAAACCCTTCCTAATGTTGTTAATGAATAAACTGAAAAACAATGGCCCAAGAACTGAACCATGAGGTACACACTGGTTACCTTAAATCTGACAGATTCATAGCCACTGTATACCCCTTTTTTGATATCTATCTGTCTCTGTCAACCATCCACTAATCCAAGTCAAGAGTTTATATTCCAATCCCATGTTAATTTATTTTTAACAGTATTGATGAGAACACAGGCTGATAAGAAAATAATTACTGTTTATTAACTTATCTGCTGATATTTCACTGGTATTATATCCAGCATCTTCAGAGCACAAAAACAGTTTGTCACAGTATGCGAAACAACAATCTGGTATAACAATGGACTAGTTTAAACAATTGCAATGGACAACACAAAGACTAAAGTACTAATTAAGCACCATCTATATTGAAAAAAAAAAAAAAACAGAGAGAAAAAGCAGGTATTAATTCGATCTTAAAATGACTCTCTCCAAAATTTTAGGTAAATTTATACAGCCATACTTGAGGTTTGGAGTATCTTCTTTTGATTCCAAGAACAATTTCTCTGACATATGACTTCTGAGTAGCATTTTTGGTTTTTCTTTGTATTGTCCGTTGCAACTGTTTAAACTAGTCCCATGTTATACCAGATTGTTTTTGTTTTTCGTACAGCGACAAACTGTTTTTGTGCTCTGAAGATGATGGATATAATACTAGTGAAATATCAGCAAATAAGTTAATAAACAGTAATTATTTTCTTATCAGTCTGTGTTCTCATCAATACCATTAAAAATAAATTAACATGTACGATGAACACATAAGCCTTTCCATGCAGTATTCCAATCCCATATTCTCCACTTCATGCAATAGTCTTTCACGTGGTATCCTATCAAATGCCTTAGTAAATCCAACATTATCATAGGGTATCCATTCCTTTATCCAACTCAACCTTAACATTGTTATAAAATATGAGCAATTTGCTAAAACATGTCCTTCTGTTATTTTTTTATACTTTATATATTCCCTCTTTTGTTATATATATAGTATATTAGCTATTAAGTCTACCGGCTGTGCCTTTGTTAATAATTATACTATATACTTATGAGGTGATTTATTATATAAATCTCTTTTACTAACAATTATTTTTATTTTGACTCCGAGTGTCCCTATATGTTATTGTATTGCACAAAAGTTCACTCCAATTGGTGCAATGACTAACTCTCTCTTTCAGAATCCAACTAATCATTGACTCAAAACCAAGTACAAAATAAACACATTTAATAAAACTAAAACAATACATATACACTTCTAGCAATAATACATAACTATAACTACAGATTATATGGATCCAAGGCCTTATTTAAAAATATAAACTTACTCTTAAGACTAAACACCTTTTCTTTCACAATCACAAAAAAAATGTTCATAGTCTTTTTCTCTTTCTGTTAAGGCTCTTTTCCAGAAGTTATACAGCTCTGTACTTCATTTTCAGAATCCTTTTCATCAATCAATGTAACACACATAAAAGTCTTCTTGACTAAATCTTGTTTCCTTTTAGTAGCAATACTCATCAGATCAGGCATCTTTAATACCTATAAATCTTCTTAATCAATATATTTTCTAAACATTCACTTTCAGGCATCCTTAATACTTTTAGATCTTCTTTATCAATATTTTCTCTAAGAAAAACATTCACTTTAGAATGTAAGCAACAAGTTCTTCTTTCATTCACAATACTAAATGACAGTCTTAACTATTTCCACTTTAAAAAACTTATAGTTTCAAGATTTCTTTTTATTTCTTTCTATGTATTCCGAAAAAGGAATAGTGGAAATAATAAGTTTCCACTATTCCTTTTTCGGAATACACTATAAAATTTCTACCGACTGCCACATACAAAAAAATCAAGTTCCTTCCAACTTGAATATTTACCGGCCAGTGTTCTAAAAACTTCCGAACACTCTCTTGTTTACAACCATTACTTGGATACGCAACGCTTCCCTTGTCAGCTGTCAATCACACATCAAATCCTCTCCGGGAGCATGCGCACTCCACAAAAGTCAGAAACTACGCACTGCAATAAAATGGCTGACTCGCTGTATCCATTAGCGCTAAGAGAAAGTCTTTCACAAAACACGAAATTCAACATTTTTAAACCACAACAAACTTTCTTATAAGTAACACAAATATTCAGTTTAGTAAGTACATCAATATTTTTACTTCTTTACATGTTACTTCTAATATAACATTTTCATAACAAGCACATCACAAGTGCAGACACTGCGTGTATGAAAACAAAACTAACAAGCATAATTAATACGTAAAAATATTCAGAATTTTTAATATGATTATTTTTACACTTCCTTTAGTAAACCCATGCTGCTTCTTACAGAGTATAGCTTGTTTGTCTACCCATTTCTTATCAACTTCTCTAATATCTTCACTACCACACCAGATACTGATAGGTCGGTAGTTAGTTAGACAGATCAGTTTTTGCACCACCCTTGTACAATAGAACTATTGTACATTCTTTCCATTCCTGTGGTATCATTCCTGAGAAGAGACTCAAGTAATACAAACAAGTGAAAGGCCTAGCCAATTTGGCTGAACATTCCTTCAGCAATTTTGTGCTGATATTCCATCTGTCCGTATTTACAAATTTCTTATCCAGGTTATGCAACTGCTCTTCGACCTCATTTTCATGCACCTCACTCTTTATCCAATGTAGCAGTAGTATTGTGTGTCATGTTACATACACCTGGTTGATATATCTTAGCAAAGTGAGCACTCATTCACTGAGCAATCTCATTAGCTTCTGACACTAGAGTACCATCTGCATTCAATAAAGTTATTCTTTCACATTCATTATTTCTTTTTCTTGCAGCATAATGATAAATTCTTTTGGATTACCTTTAGCCTGCATAGCCAATTTCTTTTCATACTCTGAGTTAGCTTTTTGCACAATATTCATTACTTTTTGGGCCTGCACTTTATATATTTCATAACTCCTCTCACTCTTATTTTCATGATATTCTTTCCACATCATCGTGATCATCTTCTTGTGGATCTCTTGCTTAATAAGGTTGCACATCCTCACTCCCAACCTATTTATTCTTTGAACACCTGGGATACATTCAGATACTGCCTCATTGAAGCACTTTTTCAAAGATTCCCATGCAATGTCCATTCAGTAAATTATACCATGGGACTAAAGATAGTATTCTCCTAAGTTAATCATAATTTCTCAGCTTTGTAGTTCAGCATGTAACTTGTTCTAATGGAAACATCAATAGAATTAGATATTTTCCAAGAAAGCACGGCATGATCACTGTCACCAACTGGTGGTTAAATAGCCATAATCTCAACAGATGAATAAATCTAACACTTTCTGACCTCAAATTCCTTCTTTCACATGCTGCTTGAGAAAGTTGTCTAGCAACAATTCAATGAATTCCTCTTCATTCTTATCATGAGATTTCTCTTCTACTTAATCCATTTTTAGATAATTAAAGTCACCCATGATGGTCACTCATTTAGTACCCATAAGGCTAAATTGGCAATGCATTTCTTTGTCCCTGCAACTGAGCTGCCAGGTCTGTAGCAACACTCCCACCATATATTTTATTCTGTTAGCCTCCACTTCACACCAGATAACCTCACACTCATTGCTACATGGGATATTGTTACCATCATTGTTTTGCCGTTTCTACTGTAACTGGAGTTAAGTCATGTGATATCATTAATAGTACTCCCTCTCCTCTCCTATCTCTTCTGTCATTCCTAAAAATAGTATACCCATTACACTTGATCCCAATTACTATATCTGATTCTGATAGCCAGGTTTCACTAATGCTAATAATCTTAAGCCACATCATATTCAATAAAGCAATGAACTCAACCCCTTTGTTTCTCTGTTTTATGTCTATACACAAATGCTCCTGGCATTTGTGTATAGACATAATATGTTAAAAACAGATTCTCTCTTAAACAAAGAACTCTATTATCAGAGCTACCTTTAACTCTAATGGTTATAATACAAAAACTATTGATAAAATAATCGATAATTATGGCCTTCATCTTAACAATCATCAAGAAGAAGTTTCCAGAATTTGTCTTCATTATGTTAAACAACTTTCAGAAAAAAAATAAAGACTTCAACAGATTGACCTACAACTCTTTCCATCCAGTTCGTAAACTAAATACCTTTTTTATCTCAACAAAAGATGAATATTCTCCTCATTCTTAACCTGGACTTTACAGAATCTCCTGCTCTGGTGGATTAATCTATTACTGATAGACTTAAGAAAGAAAAAACATTGACTCACAACACTGATCATTCTACAAATTCATCTTGAAGAACATCAGAAATATATTTCAATTAAGGAGCCCAATAAATTCTGTTCACTAAGCCTATCTACAAAACACTAGAATTCAGTGGAACAATACCCAAGTTCTACACACAAGATATTTTCTTCTAGAAAGACTGTACAAAGAAAGCTGCAAAGCATGCATTCACAATCCCAACCATGACAAAAGCAATTGCCTTTAACTTTCCCAACTTTGAGACACTATCCTAACTAATACTAACCATTTCCATGTTTCATAAATTGGAATTAACTGTTTAATTTAAAAATATTTTATTAATTATTTTATTTTTATTTTTTTCTTGATATCTATTAATGCAGACAGAGTTATTCTCCTGTAGTCGATAGTGCATGTAATATCACATGCTTTCAATTTAATTCTTGTTCTCTCTCTTTTTTAATTGTTGTTCACCGATTACATCATTAGTGAACATATATTGTTTACTGATGATGTACTGTTATTTTCAGTATGATAAGTACTTTCATTAAAGTTAATTACTGTGGTTATTCATAATAAAGCTTAATAGTATAATATACACCAAGAGGAAAAATTACATTTATTAAACTCCACTCTCCTCTCTCTCTAGAAAATGTCTATATGGAGCATTTTGAAAACCAAGCTCTTAACACAACCAAAAAAGTTTGAATGCATATTGATGATGTATTTGAGGTTCGGCCTAATGGTCTAGATACATTGGATACGAGAGTGGTCTGAAAAGTTCTTGGCCTCGACCATAGATGGCAACATTATCAGCAAGATTTTTTTCTTTTTTCTAAGTTGGTACATCTATCATAAGCATCCATGTGAAACTGCAAGTCATTCTATCAAGTAGTTTATTTTATACAGCTGTCTGAAGCAAAAGTGTTGTCTGCATCCTTTGAAATGGATAAAATGGAGTATCGTGTGGTTATAAAATTCTTTGCAAAAGGTTTAACGCCAAAAGAAATTCATTCGAAGTTCATAACAGTTTATGGGCACTCTTCTCCTTCATTTTCGACAATTAAGAAATGGGCTGCGGACTTTAAACATGGCCGTACCAGCCTTGAAGATGATCCATGTGAAGGATGTCCAAAAAGTGTAACAATACCAGAAATCGTTGATCAAGTGCACGATATAGTTACCAGCAAAGGTTGGTCGATTGGTAGAGCCTCTGCTACTAATGGCTCACAAAACGTTAAGCAAGTTTGAGCACAGTTAGTAGTTGGAAGGGATCAATCGTTCGATGCTGTTGGTACACTCCCTCGATGAGTCTTTGGACTCCCTGGAGGTGTCACATAATAATAATAATAATATTTTGCATGAAGAATTGCAAATGAAAAACTTTGCGCAAGATGGGTGCTGCGTTTGCTCACAACAGATCAAAAACGCCCTCGCATGAAAATCTCTGATCAGTGCTTGGAGCATTTTAACAAGAATAAAACTGGTTTTGTGCATCGATTTATTACTATGGATGAGACTTGGATACACCATTACACACCAGAATCCAAACAGCAGTCAAAACAGTGGACAAAAGCTAGTTGTTCAATGCCAAAGAAGACAAAGTCGGTTCCATTAGCAGGAAAGGTTGTGGCATCAGTGTTTTGGGATGTTAAAGGCATTTTGTTTATTAATTATCTTGAAAAGGGTAAAACAATAACCAGTGAATATCATTCCAATCTTTTAACCAGACTAGATGAAAAAATTTGTGAGAAAAGACCCAGTTTGCAGAAGAAAAAAATCATCTTTCATCAGGACAATGCACCTGCCTACAATGGTGTTTTGGCAATGAGAAAATTAAGCGATCTGTGCTATGAATTGTTGGAACATCCACCCTATTCCCAAGATTTGGCTCCCTCTGACTTCTGTCTCTTCCCAAAACTAAAATGTCAGTCTGGTTGGCCGAGTGGTTAGCGTATCTGCTCTCCTGCCAAAAAGACTGTGGGTTTGAATCCCGTCGTGGGTATGGATGTTTGTGATTGTCTGTGGAAATACTAGTGGTGGTGATCAGCAGTAGTTAGCGTTGGTGTAGTTGCGGTCAGTTGGTGATTTGAGTTGGAGGAGACAGAATTGTAGAGCAGGTGCCCTTCCTCGATGAGTCTATGGACTCCCTGGAGGTGCCAAATAATAATAATAAAACTCTTCCTCGCTGGTCAGTGTTGTTCTTCGAATCAAGAGGTGATTGCAGCTGTAGAGGGGTATTTTGCAGATCTTACTGAGAACCACTACAGGAACAGGATAATGGCACTGTAGCATCGCTGGAATAAATGTATTAGTCTTAAGGGAGATTATGTTGAAAAATAAAAATAATTTTGAAATTATAAATTTGTTTTTTCATTGTTAGGCTGAGAACTTTTCAGACTACCCTCATTCATTTTGGGTGCATTTTAACACTCAACATCCTAAAATAAATTTCATCACAGAAAAAGAAAAGAACAGTCTCTCCTTTTCAGATACACTTGTGACATGACTTCCAAATGGCTCATTATCCTTCTCATTATCCTCAAAACTCTTACTCACCGAGCCAGGACTATTTGTTCAAATGACACAGCCCTAGAAACTTAGCTTAGGGACCTTTGCAACACAGCCCATATAAAATAGATAAAATATTACATGTACCCCCCACCTTTCCTACACTCAACAACACACAGGATCACAGCAAAACCATTCCATGTGTTAAGGGTGCATCAGAAAAAATAGCCAAAGTTCTTAGCAAATATGATCTCCATACCACTTTTAAACCTTTCATTCAACTAGCTACTAGTTGAATGCAAGTTTCATTCAACTAGCACACAATTTCCTAAAGATCAACTACATTCCCTTTAGCATCCTAGAGTGTATAAAGTTTCTTGTGCCTGCAAGTTAGTCTACTCTGCACAGACTGGTAGATCAGTTAACATATGATCTACCAGTCTTGAAGAACATAAAAATTACATCTGAGATCATCTGCATTAAAGTCAGGATTTGTAGACCATGCTCTGGATACTCCTTCACACGACAATGTAATAAAGATGTTTTTCTCTGATGATTCAGAGAAAAACATCTTTATTACATAGAAGTGATTACAGGTCTGAGAGGCTATTCTTAGAATCAGCATCAGCTATGAAGCACTCTCCCAACCTCAATAGGTATGGTTGCATTAATTTACCAAATACCTGGGAGACTATCATTTTTAGACCTAATAGCCAGATTTCTCTGAATTAACTTTGTAGTTATCACCCATAGAGGGTGCCAGTAAGGACATTAGGTGTCAGTTACAATTTAAATTGTTTGTATAGCACGCCCACAGATTCGAGACCCTTCAACACTTCTGCGCATGTGAAAAGAAGGAGAATCCATTCCCATTATAGGGTAATTAATCCGTCTTGTGGGATGGGTTGTTTATTGCTACACGTCGGAAAATTAACTTCTCTTTTATGATCATTGTAGTTTTTAAAGTGATAACAATTTTGCTTGTATAACAGTTGGAAAATTTTACTTATAAAGCATGTAAATTCGGGTGTTGGCGATTAATTTGTACATCGCCTTATTTCTTTCTCCCCTTCAACACGAATGGATTCTTCTTAGCAGCCTTCCAATGACAGCTCTCTATACTGTGGGCAGACTATACAATTATTTGGTTTAGTGCTGTGTGCCTGTCACAGTTACATTGTGCTCAGATGCTGGTTAGAAAACCAGCAAAATATTAGTGAGTTTAATAAATATATTTTTCCTCTTGGTGTTATACTGTTAAGCTTTATGGATAATGAACAAAACCTAAGCCTTTCTTTAAATACGGTGGTTTTCGTGTAATTTTCTGTTTATAGTTATGCCACAGGTACCTTTAAAGATTCGTGGTTTGGCCATGTTACATCGTGAGACAAAAGTTATGTGGTAAGGAAAGTGCTGGAGATGAAGCCACCAAGCAAAAGAAGTGAGGGAAGACCTAAATAATGCTGGTTTGACAGCTTGTGTGTAGTTTATTCTGAAGAGAGAATAACTCCGTCAGAATGCTATTCTCAAGAAAGAAGAATAGCCTTTTGATAACTAAAGTGATAAAATAATATGGTCATTGAAGATTACATGGCCATTGTGTGGTTTGAAAATTAGATATGATAAGGATTTAATCAAGGAAAGAGTAGAAAATGAACAGAGATTATATAAAACACTAAAATTCTATAAAGAAAGTTTGTCTAAAACTGTAATTAAGAAATTTACAACACACAAACCTTGAGCATTAACGTGGCAGTAAAAAATCAGTAATGGGGCCAACAGGAAATGAGCTGTGATTATATTTAAAACCTTCAAAATTGTAAAAAATTCTGTGGATCAAATGAATAAAAATGACCACGGTAATTAACAGGATACCAGAAAAATCTAAAAACAATATTTTCTTCCATCTATAGGATAGTGTGAAAATATAACTCACTTTCATTAAAATCAAAAAAGCAGCTTCAACCCCCTGATGACCCCACATGTAATGACACAACTTCAACTTCCTATCCACCATAACTAAAAGATCCCTATCCTCACCATTTTCTCTAAGCATAATCAACCAATATAATATGACATGAGGAATCTCATCATGCTGAAGTGCATAACTTAACATTTACTAACACGTGAAACATTATAGCCATTTTCACATGCCCACAATTCCAGCTTATCCAAATCGTGTAAGTACTGAGTCAGTTGCATTCCTGATTGCTCTGCCTATCTTTGGATTATTAAAAATCAAATGAAAATCTCCTGTCAAATCTTTCCCAATGTCATTAATATTGTCATTAATAAAAAGACGGAATAAAAATCAGCCAAGGATTGATCCTTGGGGTAAACCACTAGTCACCTTAAATCTTGCAGATTCATGCAATCCTATACACATCACTTTTTATTATTGGTCAGCCATTCTCTTATACAAGCTAATAGTTTATATTGCAATCTTTGCATCAGTAGCAACAATTGAAAATATCCTCTGAAATCTTTCCCAATGACATTACTAAAAAGACTGAATAAAAATGGACCTAGGATTTTCCATGGGGCAAACCACTGGTCACCTTAAATCTTGAAAATTCATGCACCAACCCCCCTCTCCATGACACACACACACACACACACACACACACACACACACACACACACACACACACACACACACACACACACACACCACTTTTTGTTATTAGTCAGCCATTCTCTTATCCAAGCTAACAGTTGATATTCCAATTCATATCCTGTAATTTATGCAACAGCTTTTCATATGGTATCCTGTCAGATGCCTTAGAAAAGTCCAAAACTTAGTGCTATCCATTCCTTTTATTCAACTCAGCTGGACCATTATTATGAAATATGAACAAATTACTTGGACACGAGCTCCCTTTAAAAAACCTATGCTGTACCATCTTTGCACAATGTTTTCATTCTTGTTGGATCTTTCAGAGCTGAAACTCAAATTATACAATTTGGTCAAGAGAATAACCAGTTTAGCTGAACATTCCTTCCGCATACATGTAGATATCCCATTTGTTCCTACTGCTGAATTCTTATCCAGGTTATACAACAGCTCTAGAATTTCCTTCTCACACAACTCTTTCTCTTCATCTAGTGTAATAGCAGCACTGCATACTACACACTCAGTTGACAGATCTTAAAGTACACACATTATTTGAACATTATATCTGCTTCTGACACAAGTGTAATGTCTGCATTCCATTAGTTATTCCTTCACCTTCATTCTTTTTTTTAATTGCAGCATATGTTCAGTTTGCACAGCCAAATTCTTTTTATACTCCAACTTTGCTTCACACAGAATATTTTTTACTTTTCTGGCATTTTGTTTTTGTATTTCATGGCCTCTCTCATCCTTATCCTCATGATATTTTCAAATAATCTTCTTAATATGGATCTCCTGCTTAATAAAGTTGCACATTCCTATTTGTTCTTTCAACTATTGGTTCAAATATTGCATCATTTAAGCATATTTTCAAAGCTTCTCATGCACTGTCGGTATCTCCCATTCAGTAACTGTTTACCATAGAACCAAACATTATGTTCTATTGAGTTTGTTATAATTTCTAGCTTCGTGATCACATCCTTTCTTAATTGAAACATCTATAAAACTTAGCTAGTTCCCAAGTTCAGTATGGCCTAATTTACTGTCACCAGCTGGTAGTAAAACAGTCACATCCTTTACTGAGATTTCTTCTGACTTACCATCAAACCTAATACTCTTTGCTTTTGAGTTACTTCTTTCACATGCTGATCGAAAAAGTTGTCTTGCAACAGCTCATTAAATTCTCTTTGCTATCATGAGTTTCGTTCCAACCCAATTAATGTTTGAATAATTAAAGATGCCCATAATGATTACTTCTACCCATGAGTGTAATTTGGCAATGCATTTCATTGCCCCTAGCAAACTGAACCATGAAGACTGTAGCAGTATCCTATCACATATTTCATCTTGTTAGCTTTCACTTCATACCAGATAGCCTCATCATCATCAAATTCCTGATATATATACCCTCAAGATTACTTCTTTCTACCCATCAATGTAATTTGGCAATGCATTTTATTGCCCCTAGCAAACTGAACCATGAAGACTGTAGCAGTATCCTATCACATATTTCATCTTGTTAGCTTTCACTTCACACCAGATAGCATCATCATCATAATCAAATTCCTGATATATACTCTCAAGGGGTGTGCAGGATATGATAGTATTACATGAAAAATTTACATCATTACTAACTTCCTATCTACAAATTTCATCCAAATCAGTCTGTTACTTGTCAAGACTCCAACACTGTCAGATCTTATATTTCTATGTTCTAAGCACTTTGTACCATATCAATCCACCTATATCTTGGTCTTCTTCTGGGTCTTTTTGATGTCAACCTGGCAGAGAAAACTTGTTTTGCTAATCTTTCCTCTCCCATTCTGTTTAAGTGACCATACGACCTGAGATTAGTTCTGTTAATGCATTCCTGGATGCTGACAATGTCACGTTCTTTCCAAATATCCTCGTTTTTAATATGATACTGCCATTGATACCATCTGTTCATGCCCCTAATCTTTCTCAGGACTCTCATATATGCTGTCTCTAATCTTTGTTCAAGTGTTTTACTTCTGACCTAGCTCTCAGATCCATAAGTTAAAATTGGTTTGAACAAAGTCTTGTATACAGCTAATTTAGTTTTAGCTAATTTCTCTCTTATTCCATATAAATTTATTCAGTTGATTTTCTACCATACCAGCTTTGTTGACTCTGTTGTCTATTTCCATATTTAATTTACCATCTTCACTAACAATTGTGCCTAAGTAGCGAAATGTTTTACTTGTTCTATAAGATCTCCATTCACAATGCAGTTGATATTTTCAATGTTTCTGCCTATTTTCATTGTCTTTGTCTTTTTAATGCTAACCTTCATACCATATCTATTACAACAATTATTCAATTTAGTCAGGGAATCTTGCAGACATGTAGCAGATTTATTTAGGAGTATAATATCATCTACATAAAACAAAGAATTGAGATTAACATCTCCATTTTGATATCAGGTTTAATACCGCTTTCCTTCATAATGTAATCCATATAGATAATAAATAACAGACGGCATAATGAACATCCTTGTCTGACACCAAATTTAACATTAAACCATCTTCCTGTACTTCCTTCAATTCTAACTGCTGACTTACAACTCAAATAAAGACTAAGTACTGCTTGATATAATGCCCCATTAACACCATATAACTGTAGAGTTTTGAATAACTTCTCTCTTGGCACCTTGTCATATGCCTTTTCAAGATCTACAAAACTTAAATACAGATCTTTGTTATATTCCCATGATTTCTCAACTGTCTGTCATAAGGTGAAAATCCGATCCTGACAGTCTCTATTTGGCCTGAATGCAGCTTGTTCTTCACCAAGTTTCTCTTCCACAATCCTTCTTAACCATTTCTCAAGTATACTTGCATATATTTTACCAGGAACACTCAGTAATGAAATACCTCTGTAATTCTCACATTCAGTTTTATTTCCCTTTTTATATATGGGTACTATGAGAGCTCTACTCCAAGCATCTGGAATTCGTCCTTTTGTCCAGGCACTCTGAACTATGCAGTGCAGAAAATGTAAGACTTTTATACTTCCATAGTTGAGCATTTTTCGTCAAATATCATCTACTCTCACTGCCTTTCCACATTTCAGGCTTTTGATAGCTTTTTCTACTTCAAGTATGGATATGTATTCCTGAGTGCATGCCTGGTCAGTGTTTTTTACCACTGCTTGTTTCATTTAGGGATTTTTTGAAGTAATTACTCCATACTTCAAGGATATCTTTTTCTCCTGTTTTCATGAAATTCTTTATGAATTTCTACAACAAATTCTAATTCTTTTTATAGCTCTTTCCTGTATTTCTGAGCTTCTTCAACAACCTCCAAATTATCTTGTCACCTTCTTGATATTTATTTTCCATGTTCTTACTAAAGTCCTCGCATGACTTTTGTTTAGCCAGTTTTACACTGTGTTTGGCTTTCTTACATTTGTCTCTGTATTCTCTAAGAGCACAAGCTGACTTATTTGCCAGGAATGTTTGATATGCTTTCTTCTTTTCCTTCACTGGGTCTTTAACTTCCTGTGTCCACCAAGAGTTCTGATTTTTCTATCCTTGCAGACAACCTCACCATATGCCTCTCTGGCTGAATCAATCAGTGTTTTCTTCAGGGCTTGCCACTGAATCTCCAAGGTTCCTGTTCTCAAACTCTTTCATTTTTTCTTGAATAATATTTGTGTATTTGAGTCTACAGTTTACATCCGAGAGCTGCTCAACTTTGATTTGCTTTAAAACCTTCTTACATGTTCTTCTTTTCAATATGAAGTTCAATTTTATCCTGCTCAAGACTAAATGGTGATCACTTCCAATCTCAAATCCTCTGTACACTCTGGTGTCCTGCACCAGGTAGAAAACATCACTATCAACAATAAGATAGTCATTGAGACTTTTTTTTATTCCTTGCCTCTTCTCTCCATGTGAATTTGTGAACATTTTTATGTTCGAACATTGTGTTAGTAATAACCAGTCAATGTTCTGAGCAGAAATCCAACAGGTATTTGTCATTATTATTTTCTCCGAATTTTCTCAAAATATTTTTTTTTGTCTGACAATTATTTCCTACTCTGCTATTTAGATCCCCAACAAGGACTAACTTTTCCCTTTTCATTGTGCCAGATGCTTTCTCTAAAGCCTCAAAAAATTCCTCCACTTCTACCTTAGTAGAACCTTTTGTGGGACCATAGGCACAGATAAGTCTGATTGTCCAGTTCCCCATTCTCGTATTTGCCCATATCACTCTACTTGAGACTGCCTGCCATTCAAGAAGATTAGCCTTGTATTTAGTGTTGAATATTATGGCTACTCCTTCTTTACCTTGATTGTCATTGCCTGAATATAACATTTTGTGTTTATTGCTCAGAAAGATCTCACCAGTTTTTACCTTTTTTGTTTTAGTCACCCCTATTATGTCGATCTGGTACTTATCTAATTCCTCAGCTAGCTCCATTTTTTTACCATTCAAGGCTTCTTATGTTGATAGTACCGATCTTGAACTCTGGCGATGTTGAGTTGGGGTGGGTTTTAGGATTTGTTCCAATAGCTGACTTTTCGCTGTTCGCCCTGGTTCCATAGTGAAAACAAAGGGGCCTTGTTTAACCAGACGAAGCCCTAGCTGGCATGAAATTCTGTCATGTTATACCATCATTTGAAATTTTGGTTTAAGCCAATAAGAATACAATTTGGTCAACTAAATCCCAAATTTGCTTTGTAAAATCTGGGGAAAAAAAAAGAAACATGTCTTTCTCCTCATCAAATGCTTTTGTTACTTCACCTTTCCTGTAGCCAGACTCTTATTGAAAAGCTAAGTCAATGTAACTGTCAGGTCTTTATATGAATTCCCTCAAAACCTATGGTGAATCTCATCTAGTCCCAATGCTTTGCTAACATCCAGAGAACTCAGTATTTGAGATGTACTCTCCTCTTG
Source organism: Typopeltis vanoorti (assembly GCF_054136105.1). Classification (NCBI taxonomy): domain Eukaryota; kingdom Metazoa; phylum Arthropoda; class Arachnida; order Uropygi; family Thelyphonidae; genus Typopeltis; species Typopeltis vanoorti. The sequence goes on from NC_143556.1 coordinate 138,231,090, forward strand.
CACTTCTAAACCTCAAATCTGCCCTCTCTCTCTAATATTAACACCTTCAATACACCAATAAACTATTCATTTAGCAACTCCACTATGTCCTCTACATCAGTCACTCTACTTCCATCTTTATCTAACAATGTCATTCTCCTACACTCATTCGTCCTCCTACTGGCCACATAATGAAAGAATTCCTTAGGATTTCCCTTGGATCTCAGAGCCTATCTCTTTTCATATTCAAGTGTTACCTTCCTTACCATATTGGTCATTCTCTTGACCTGAGTTTTATATTCTTTATGCATCTACTCTACACCCTCTCCTTATATCTTTCCCATAACCTCTTTTCATCTGCAGTTCCCATCTGATATCGTTTGTCATCCACTTTACACCAAATCGTGTTCTCTTTTTTTTTCACTTGCAGTACACATGCCATTACTGCTAATAAATATTTCTTCATCTGATGATATCTCACCCTTCCAATTCCTTCATCCATAGAACTGACCCAAGCTGATTTCTAAGATTATTAAAATCACTTGCCTTAAAATTTTGCATAAATTGCTTTTCCTTTGATACTCCTGCATGTCTATTCATCCTTCAAGTCAAACAACAAGGTCACTCTCTCTCCAATTGTTGTCAGAGGTGCCATCTACCAATTACAACCTGATTCCAATTATGATTAAATCCTCTGATGCTATGAAAAAATCCAAAACTCTTAAACCTCTTGTCTTCTACTGCAAATTAAACATGCCAAGAAATTATATTCTTGGTTTAATCTTTTTTGCACCTGAAATAACTTTAGGACTGGACAACTCGTATACAGAGGGTAATGACTTCCCATCACTAGCCTTAGTATCCCATAATGCAAAGCACATATCACTACGGACATGTATAATGTTATGCATTATGAGAAGGGTCACTACCCAGACTGGTTTCGACCTTTATTGAGATCTCTTCAGTGGGAGCCAGACCGAGAAGTGATAACAAGGTTGAAGTAAAGTAAAGTCATATTTCTCATATGGAAATAGGGAGCCTACAGAACATGTTAAACACTGCTATATTTAGACATTAAAAATTGTCTCAACATATAAGCACAATTTTTTTGTGATGATTACAAATTAAATATGGAAACAGACAACAGAATTAACAAAGCTGCTATGGTAAGGCTATCAACTGACTGAGGTAAAAATGCATACTGCATAGCTCAAATCAAGAACCTAACTTCAAAGTCAAAGCACCCTAAAGCAGCTGATACAAGATAGCACTGTACAAGATGGTATTCAAACCAGTTTTAACTTATGCACCTGAGAGCTGAATTAGAAACAGAACAGTTGATCAATGAGCAGAAAACACAGAATTAGAGTTCTGTGAAAAATGAGATAGTGAACCGAGCATCAATGATGGATTATACTAAAAAATGAAGATATTAGGAATTTTATTATTATTATCCTAAGACCCTATGGAGTCAAAGGCTCATCTAGGACGTCCTTTTGTCATACACACAGCTCATCATACCACATCTTCAACACAATCAAATTATCTGCAGACACCATCCTCTTAGGCAAGGCATACCAATTATTCACAACACTGCATGCATTTTCTGTAAAGCCTCTTCAACATTGACTCTATAACAATCCCTTACTGACTTGTAGGTCTCTAAACATATCACTCCTCTTTCTCCTATCCACTAGACTATGTAAATTGCATCTTCTCAACCTTTTCTCATATTTGAAATTCCAGAGATCAGAAACTAACTTAGTCAGTTGCCTCTGCACCCTTTCCAAATCTGTGCACAGTAATCCATGTGTGGACTAATCAGAGTCTTGTACGATGGAACAAGAATCTCCTTACTTCTACAAGTCAGTGTCCTCTGCATCATTTCCAGGATTCGTTGTGTTGTCCTCACAATTATGGCAATGTATCCTCTAAATTTTAGATCTTTATCCACTATCACCCCAAGATCTCTCATTTTCTCCACATCCAATAACATATCCTCACCAAGTGCAAATTCTACATATCATCTTTGTTTCCCAAATTTTAAAACCTTACATTTTGCAACATTGAACTGGCATCTCCATTTCTGTGCTCATTCACTCAATCTATTCAAGTCTTCTTGTAAGGCCACAACATGTTCTCTACTCTTCATAGTTCATCCCAACTTTGCATCATCTACAAACAACTGAATATCCCTATCCAAATCTTCGCCAATAACATACAGGTTAAAGAGAGGCTGTCAAATAGTTGAGAAATCATGGTAATATAACAAGAAACTATATTTAAGTTTTGGAGATCTGGAAACAGCATATAATAAGATGCTAAGATTAAAGTTACATAATAATATCATGTAAATTGGACATTACACCGAACAATACACAGTCCATTTCTAAGTTGTTTAAACTGTCATTTATATGACTCACTTTGTTTGCATGATTAGTCTTTACTGCTCTCCAAATGTCAATCAACATGTTGACATCCTTGATTATGTATCTTAAAGATAGATTTTCTACAGTCTATCTCACTGCCCAGAGAGTGAATGAGATGCTGGAAATAATTTCTAATATGTGTCCGCGTGGTTAGCCTAGTGGCTGTGCACTTTGCAACCGTATGCCTGGGGAAGGAGTGTCTGAGGTTCGATTACCGTCGGTGACGCGAGGAGCTGAAGGATCTTCCTGAGTCATAGCCAAGTTAGCTGGTCTTGGGCATGGACAGTAGGATTTTTCTCCCCAGTTTATCTGGGGTTTTTCATCCCGCAAGCAGGCAAACCGGCTTTGAGAACTCAACACCACTGTGGACATAGGGCTGACCACCTTATCCTGTGGACAATTTGAGGTCTGATGATTAATAAATCCTCGACACCGCAAGGTAAAAGAGGGTAAAAGGAAAATGAGAATGAGATTATATACTTGGATTTAACAATAGATTTGACACTGTACTGCACAATCATATTCTTTACAAAGTGGGGAAACATAGCATTAAGTACAAGGCAGCAAAATAGTTATAGGAATGGATGAATAAGGAAGAGTTATGAGAAAATAGATTCAGATTACTTCACATCTCACATTCCATGCATGAGATTATTAAACCTTGAGTCCTCTGTGTTAACCACAATGGATCAGCATTTATCTGACTCACTCTGTTTGCTTCATTAGTCTTTACTCTCTCCAAATTTCAATCAACATGTTGACCTTCTTTATTATATATCTTAAAGATGGAATTTTTAGTCTATCTCACTACCCAGAGAGCGAGATCATCTTCCTTGCAGACTTCAGTATTCATAATTCAAACTGGCTCTCTTTTCTAAGCAAACATCGTGGATCAAGCTGGAAGGGAAGCCAAATTATTTGCTGTCATTAATAATCTAATGAAAATTGTTCACCTACCAACCAGAATACCAGATAATTCTCATCATTCTAACAACAATCCATATGTTTTCTTGATCAGCTTTTCTCCCAAATAGAATGTGTTAGCTATCAGGTTGGTAACTCCCGCTGTAAATTTTTTTCTCATTTCTTTTTCTACAGATCAACCATCATTCAACCCAGCTCAGCCTCCTATCTTTTTGAACTAGGACAGGACAGTTACCAATTAGGATGACTTATCTGGGATTTCTGTGCCTCTTTTCCACTCTCCCAATTGAAATATCTACTCTAACTGAACGACTGAAATAATTCTTGCTCAAATGAGCACTTTCTTTTTCTACTTCAACAAAATTCACAACAAAACCTTAGTTTTCAAACAAGCATGCCAAATGTAAAAATTTAATGCATACTGCATAGCTCAAATCAAGAACCTGACTTCAACATCTGTACAAAAAACAATGAATAAATGAAACTCAGACTCTGAAAAGGCCAAATGCAAAAAAGCCTCCTACTCAAATGGCAGTTGAGCATTCTGGTCCCTCACTAAGGCTGAAGGGGTGCAACTTTTACCATTTCCTGATTCCACCTTTCTTACATCCATATGGTTGGTAACATTACTTAAAGCAAAATGATGTTACCAACCTGAAATCCTTGCAATCAGCATTCTCCTCCAAATATTGTATAGAAGACCAAAGAAAATAACACGAGCAATTTACTGCATGACTCATCATATCTTTTGCCCAAAAAAAAAAAAAAAACTTTTTTTGAAACATCAAAAATCCTCAATAATCTAGATGCTAAAAAGCCTTAGTCTTAAATTCTTGCATGAAACATTCTGTCATTACTCTGCCCAGAAATGAGGTATCATCAAAGGTTTTAAGGATAGTACTTGTGCCATATACAGTGAGGAAAAAAAAAAAAAAAAAAAAACTAAGAGTTATCCTTGTGAAAATAGATATAATAAAAAATCATGGAATGCATAATGGCCAAAGCTATATAACTTCCACAGAGCCTTTTAAAGAATCTAGAGAACCAACCTGGGGTTCTGACCTAATTTCAAATCTCATCTTCTCATGGTGCACTCAATTAAAAGGTATCTACCTGGATAACTGAACAAACCAGAATGAGCTAGCAATTTGAGCAACCAAAGCATGACAGTTCTGTACAACATGACAAAATTTCATGTTGGCTGCAGCATCGCTCAGTTAAATTAAATAAGAACAGCCATTCTTTTCATTACAGAACAAGGGCAAATAGCAAAAAGTCAGCTACTGGAACAATTTCCAACTCAACATAAGAAGCATCAACAGAAAGATGCAGAACTAGCAGAACAATTGGATAAGTAGCAGATCGACATAAGTGTTAACAAAACAAAGAACACAAAAACAAGTTAGATCTTTCTAAGCAACAAATACTAGATGTTATTTTCTGGCAATAAAGATGATGAGAAAGAAAACGTAAATATAGTATTAGTCAACATTCAATATGAGGATAATCTTGAATGGCAGACATCAAGTAGAGTGATCTGGGCAAATATCAGAATGGAAACTAGACAAATACCTTATTTGTGCCAATTGTCTGACAGTCTATTAAAGAAAAAGTAAAGGAATTTTTTGAAACATTAGAGAAAGTAACTAAAACAAAGAAAAAGTTAGTCCTTGTTGGAGATCTAAACAACAGAAGAAGAAATAATTACCAGATATGCAAATATCTTATAGGAAAATTTGGAGAAACGAGCAAAGCTAATAATAATGGTAAGTATCAACTGGATTTCTGTTCATGACATGGAGTAGTTCTTACTAATACTATGTTAAAACAAAAGATATATACCAATTTAAAAGGAGAGATGATGCAAGAAATAAGAAAAGTTTCAATGAAATATATAATAGTTTAATGTGAATTCAGGACACAAGAGAATACAAGAGCATTTGAAATAGCAAGTGATTACCATTTATCACTATCTTATCGAAAACAAATGTATGCAGACAGTTTAAAAAGAATCAGATACAAGTGATTTTAAGAGGTGAACTGTAGGCTCAAACACACAAACATTATTTTTAAAAAATAAGGATTCATAAATGAATGTTGTGATTGTTTGTGAAAATAGTGGTGGTGGTCGGCAGTAGATGGCATTGGTGTGGATGTAGTTGTGGCTAGTGGAGTGGGGGACTTCCATTGATGAGTCTTTGGACTCCCTTGAGGTGTCAATTAATAGTAATAATAATAATTATTATTATTTAGCCGCTGTAGCGCTACTGGAAGAACAGCAGAACATTGCATCCTTTGAATGGAAAAGACCTGGGTTCAATTCTCATTGTGACGAGGGGAATCCTTATGTAGACTTTTTCGGTTGAAGGTGAGTTAGCCGATCTCATGCTGTGGTAACGCGTTTTTTTCTCCTGGAAACTCGAGTTTTTTATTCTGCAAGCAGATAAATCAACCTACAGAACACAAGCAATTTACAGACAAAAAAAATACTCTTATTGGCGATGATGGGCGATAGATGCCATTGGTGGTAATAATGTCATAGTTGGGGAATTGAGTAGTAGTGGATAGGATGAGATGTATTTAGCGAAGCAGAGTAGTGTGCCCTCCCACGATGAGTCCTTGGACTCCCTGGAGGTGCCATGATTCAGATATTATTATTATTATTATTATTATTATTAATAATAAACAAGAACCAAACCTTGGGGATTCAGTGGCAGACTCTGATGAAAACACTAATTTTTTTTAACCTTACAACATATTTGTCTGGTTCAACCAGACAAATATGTTGTAAGGTTGTTTTCAAGGATAGAAAAATCAGAACAATATAATGGACTCAAAGTTCAAGAAGCAGTGATGAAAAAGAAGAAAATGTATTGAAAGTTTCTGGCAAGTAAGTCAGAATATGCTCTGACAGCACACATGGAAAAATGTAAGAAAATGAACCAAAATGTAAAACTGGCTAAACAAAAGTCAATGGAAGACTTCAGTAAGATAATACAAAATAACTATCAGGAATGTGGGAAAATATTCTGGAGGTTATTCAAAAAAAGTAGAAATCAAGGAAAGACTACTGTAAAAGGAATCAGATGACACAGGTGACATGAAAATTGAACATAAAAATATTCTAGATGTTTTGAGTAATTACTTTGAAAGTCTCCTAAGTGAAGCAAGCAGTGACAGCACAGAGGTGTAATACATTCAAAAGGAATGCAATCAGAAGTACATATCAATAAGTAAAGTAGAAAAGCCAAGAAAAACTTGAAATGTAGAAAACCGACTGGAGTAGATGATATATGACCCAAAATACTCATATACAGAGGTACATCAACACAACAACATCATCAAATTCCTGCCATGAACCCACAAGGGGTGTACAGGATATGATAGTACTACATGAAAAAAATTATATCATTACTAACTTCCTATCTACAATTTTCCTCCAAATCAGTCTGTTACTTGTCAAGACTCCAACATTATCAGATCTTATATTTCTATCGTCTAAGGCACTTTGTACCGTATCAATCCACCTATATATTGGTCTTCCTCTGGGTCGTTTTCCTGCCAACCTGGCAGAGAACACTTGCTTTGCTAATCTTTCCTCTCCCATTCTATTTAAGTGACCATACCATCTGAGATTAGCTCTGCTAACACATTCCTGGATGCTGACAATGTCAAGTTCTTTCCTAATATCCTCATTTTTAATATGATATTGCCATTGATGCCATCTGTTCACGCCTCTAATCTTTCTCAGGACTCTCATATCTGCGGTCTCTAGTCTTTGGTCAAGTGTTTTACTTCTGACCCAGCTCTCAGATCCATAAGTTAAAATTGGTTTGAACACAGTCTTGTATACAGCTAATTTAGTGTTCCGACTAATTTCTTTCTTATTCCATATGAATTTATTCAATTGACTTCCCACGATACCAGCTTTGCTGATTCTGTTGTCTATTTCTATATTTAGTTTACCATCTTCAGTAAAAATTGTGCCTAAGTAGCTGAAATGTTTTACTTGTTCCACAGGTTCTCCATTCACAACACAGTTGACATTTTCAATGATTCTGCCTATTTTCATTGTCTTTGTCTTTTTATTGCTGACCTTCATACCATATCTATTACAACAGCTATTCAATTTAGTCAGAGAATCTTGCAGACTTGTAGCGGATTTATTTAGAAGTATAACATCATCCGCATAAAGCAAAGAGCTGACATTAACATCTCCAATTTTGATATCAGGTTTAATACCACATTCCTTCATAATGTGATCCATATAGATAATGAATAACAGAGGGGATAATGTACATCCTTGTCTCACACCAGATTTAACATTAAACCATCTTCCTGTACTTCCTTCAATTCTAACTACTGACTCACAACTCAAATAAAGACTAAGTATTGCTTGATATAATGCCGCATTGACACCATATAACTGCAGCGTATTGAATAGCTTCTCTCTTGGCAGCTTGTCATATGCCTTTTCCAAATAGACAAAACTTAAATACAGATCTTTGTTATATTCCCATGCTTTCTCGACTATTTGTCGTAAAGTGAAGATCTGATCCTGACAGTCTCTATTTGGCCTGAATCCAGCTTGTTCTTCACCAAGCTTTTCTTCCACAATTCTTCTCAACCGTTTCTCAACTATACTTGCATAGATCTTGCCAGGAACACTCAGTAGGGAAATACCTCTGTAATTCTCACATTCAGTTTTATTTCCCTTTTTATATATGGGTACTATGAGAGCTCTACTCCAATCATTGGGAATTCGTCCCTCTGTACAGGCTTTCTGAACTATGCAGTGCAGCCACTGTAAGACTCTTATACCACCATACTTCAGCATTTCTGGTCGAATATCATCTACTCCTGCTGCCTTTCCACATTTCAAGCCTTTGATGGCTTTTTCTACTTCAAGTATGGATATGTATTCCTGACTGCATGCCTGGTCAGTGTTTTTTATCACTGTGCTGTCATCACTGCTTGTTTCATTTAGCAGTTTTTCAAAGTAATTACTCCATACTTCAAGGATATCTTTTTCTCCTGTTTTCATTTCACCTTTATCATCTCTAATTCTTTTTACAGCACTCTTTCCTCCATTCCTAAGCTTCTTCAATAACCTCCAGAATATTTTGCCACCTTCTTGATATTTATTTTCTATATTCTTGCCAAAGTCCTCCCATGACTTGTGTTTAGCTAGTTTTACACAGTGTTTAGCATTCTTGCATTTGTCTCTATATTCTCTAAGAGCACAAGCTGACTTATTTGACAGGAACTTTTGATATGCTTTCTTCTTTTCCTTCACTGCCTCTTTAACTTCCTGTGTCCACCAGGGAGTTCTGATTTTTTTATCCTTGCACACAACCTCACCACATGCCTCTCTGGCAGAATCAATCAATGTTTCCTTCAGAGTTTGCCACTGAATCTCTAAGGTTTGATTCCTGTTCTCAAACTCTTTCATTTTCTTTTCAATAATATTTCTGTATTTTAGTCTACAGTTCACATCTGAGAGCTGCTCAACTTTTATTCGCTTTAAAACTTTCTCACAAGTTATTCTTTTCAATATGAAATTCAATTTTATCCTGCTCAAGACTAAATAGTGATCACTTCCAATTTCAAATCCTCTGTACACTCTGGTGTCCTGCACCAGGGAGAAAACATCACTATCAACAATAACATAGTCAATGAGACTTTTCTTATTCCTAGCCTCTTCTCTCCATGTGAATTTGTGCACATTTTTATGTTGGAACATGGTGTTAGTAATAACCAGTCCATGTCCTGAGCAGAAATCCAACAGATATTTGCCATTATTATTAGCTTTGCTCTTTTCTCCAAATTTTCCCAAAATATTTTTGTATGTCTCACAATCATTTCCTACTCTACTAATTAGATCCCCAACAAGGACCAACTTTTCCTTTTTCATTGTGTCAGTTGCTTTTTCTAAAGCCTCAAAAAATTCCTCCACTTCTACCTTAGTAGAACCTTCTGTGGGACCATTGGCACAAATAAGTCTCATTGTCCAGTTCCCCATTCTCATATTTGCCCACATTACTCTACTTGAGACTGACTGCCATTCAAGAAGATTAGCCTCGTATTTTGTGTTGAATACTATGGCTACTCCTTCTTTTCCTTGATTGTCATTGCCTGAATATAACATTTTGTATTTATTGCTCATAAAAGATCTAACCAGTTTTTGTCTTTTTTGTTTCAGTCACCCCTGTTATGTCGATCTGGTACTTATCTAATTCCTCAGCTAGCTCCATTTCTTTGCCATTCAGGCTTCTTACGTTGATAGTACCGATCTTTAACTCTGGTGATGTTGAGTTGGGGTTTGTTTTCAGATTTGTTCCAGTAGCTGACTTTTCGCTGTTCGCCCTGGTTCCCTGGCGAAAACAACGGGGGCCTTGTTTAACCGGGCGACGCCCCAGCCGGCATGAAATTTTGTCATGTTGTACCATCATTTGTTATTTTGGTTTAACCAATAAGAATACAATTTGGTCGGCTAAATCCCAAATTGCCAGCCCATCCTCGTTCGTTCAGTATCAAAGTAGATACCCAACAGGGTGCACCACGAGAAGGTGAGGATTGGACATTAGGTCAGAAGCCCTGGTCGGTTCTCCGCATTCCTTTAAAGGCTATGTGGAGGTCTCCTCTCAGTTATACAGCTTTGACCCTTAAGCACCCCTTACAGAGGTATAAAAGTTTTAAGGTAGCTATTATACAATAGCTATAATCTATATTATACAATGTAGAATTCAGAAAGTCTATTCAGAGAATTAAATTCCAGATGATTGGAGCAAACCTTTCAATAGTAGCCGTCTATAAAAAATAAAAATAAAATGGAATGCAAGACTTACATGAGAATTACTAGAATGAGTGTTCTGGTAAGATATGTGCAAGTATACTTGAGAAAAGACTAAGAAAAATTGTGCAAAAACAAGCTTGGTGAAGAATATGCTAGGTTCGAGCCAAATAGAGGTTGTGATGATCACATTTTCACTTTAAGACAAACAGTTGAGAAATCATGGGAATATAACAAAGAAGTTTATTTACGTTTCACAGAAAAAGGCATATGACAAGGTGCCAAGAGGAAAGCTGCTCAAAACCCTACAGTTATATTATTAAAAAAAAAAAAAAAAAAAAAAAATACAGAACACTACACAAATACAACATCAAAACCACCTTTAAACCCCCGACAAAATTAAGACACCTACTCAGCTCTTCCGAGGATCCCCTGTCATACTTAGCCCACCCAGGGGTTTACAAAATAGATTGCACATGTAACATACCATACATAGGGGAAACAGGACGAACCATCCCAATCAGAAAGGATGAACACAAACGTCACATAAAATACCTCCATTTTGGAAAAACCAGCCTTTCTGACCATGCACTCCAAACACACCACAGAATTGACTGGGAAGGTACCAAGTCCCTACACCGCACCAAAACCTGGTTCGAGCGGAAATTCAAGGAAGCATGTGAAATGGTCAAACATGATCCGAATCTGAATAAAAATGATGGTCTAACAATTCCAAGAATGTGGAGGACCCATCTACAACCTTCATAGCAACCATGAAGAAAAATCTCAATACAAAACCTAGTAAAGTGTTTCCCCCCCCCCCTTGAACATTCAATAGCAACCTGTACTGTACAAATCCAGAAGATAATCATAATATAACTCTATAATTCCAGAAGAATCCTAGTATGTGAGGACTTTAGCAGAGTTTATTGTAGTTTTTGTTTATTTTATTTATTTTTTCCCACTAGAGGGCAGGCTAAGAAAAAAGATTAGTTAACAACATAGATGTAATTTACTTGTATAGAGTGCAACAGCGTATAGCTTGTTCTTATACTTATGAATGTATCCTTCTGAATATGACCTCAATATAGGAGTCGAAACGTAAAGTCATTATTTTATTATTAATCAGTAAAATAATATTTTCAACACGTGTGTTTTATGTCCCTAATTTAACAAATATGAATGCTGATCACCGTGTAACCTTAAAAGAAAGAGCCTACAGTTATATGGTTTAAATGGGACATTATATCAAGTAGTATACAGTCTATATTTGGATTGTTAGTCAACAGCTAGAAATGAAGGAGGTACAGGAAGATGGTGTGGTGTGATATTAAATCAAATGTGAGACAATAGTGCACATTATCTCCACTGTTATTCATCATCTATAACAGATCGCATTATGAAGGAAAGCAGCATTAAACTTGATATTAAGATTGGAGATGTCAATTTCAACTCTTAACTATATACAGATGTTGTTATATTCCTAAATAAATGCAGTACAAGTCTGCAGGAATCCCTAACTAAACTGAATAACTGCTGTACCAAATTTGGTACAGCAGTTATAAAGTTCATCATCATCATCATCCAATTCCTGCCATGTACCCTAGAAGGGGTATACAGGATATGATACTACTACATGACAAAATTACATCATTACTAACTTCCTATCTACAATTTTCATCCAAATCAGTCTGTTACTTGTCAAGACTCCAACATTATCAGATCTTATATTTCTATCGTCTAAGGCACTTTGTACCATATCAATCCACCTATATCTTGGTCTTCCTCTAGGTCGTTTTCCTGCCAACCTGGCAGAGAACACTTGTTTTGCTAATCTTTGGGCAGGCTAAGAAAAAAGATTAGTTAACAACGTAGATGTAATTTACTTGTATAGAGTGCAACAGCGTATAGCTTGTTCTTATACTTATGAATGTATCCTTCTGAATATGACCTCAATACAGGAGTCGAAACGTAAAGTCATTATTTTATTATTAATCAGTAAAATAATATTTTCAACACGTGTGTTTTATGTCCCTAATTTAACAAATATGAATGCTGATCACCGTGTAACCTTAAAAGAAAGAGCCTACAGTTATATGGTTTAAATGGGACATTATATCAAGTAGTATACAGTCTATATTTGGATTGTTAGTCAACAGCTAGAAATGAAGGAGGTACAGGAAGATGGTGTGGTGTGATATTAAATCAAATCAGCTCTGCTAACGCATTCCTGGATGCAGACAATGCCAAGTTCTTTCCTAATATTCTCATTTTTAATAAGATATTGCCATTGATGCCATCTGTTCATGCCTCTAATCTTTCTCAGGACTCTCATATCTGCAGTCTCTAGTCTTTGGTCAAGTGTTTTACTTCTGACCCAGCTCTCAGATCCATAAGTTAAAACTGGTTTGAACACTGTCTTGTATACAGCTAATTTAGTGTTCAGACTAATTTCTCTCTTATTCCATATGAATTTATTCAATTGACTTCCCACCATACCAGCTTTGCTGATTCTGTTGTCTATTTCTATATTTAATTTACCATCTTCACTAAAAATCGTGCCTAAGTAGCTGAAATGTTTTACTTGTTCCACAGGTTCTCCATTCACAACACAGTTGACATTTTCAATGATTCTGCCTATTTTCATTGTCTTTGTCTTTTTATTGCTGACCTTGATACCATATCTATTACAACAGTTATTCAATTTAGTCAGAGAATCTTGCAGACTTGTAGCGGATTTATTTAGAAGTATAACATCATCTGCATAAAGCAAAGAGTTGACATTAACATCCCCAATTTTGATATCATGTTTAATACCACTTTTGTTCATAATGTGATCCATATAGATAATGAATAACAGAGGGGATAATGTACATCCTTGTCTCACACCAGATTTAACATTAAACCATCTTCTGTACTTCCTTCAATTCTAACTGCTGACTTACAACTCAAATAAAGACTAAGTATTGCTTGATATAATGCCCCATTGACACCATATAACTGCAGCGTATTGAATAGCTTCTCTCTCTCTTATCACCTTGTCATATGCCTTTTCCAAATCGACAAAACTTAAATACAGATCTTTGTTATATTCCCATGCTTTCTCGACTATTTGTCGTAAAGTGAAGATCTGATCCTGAAAGCCTCTATTTGGCCTGAATCCAGCTTGCTCTTCACCCAGCTTTTCTTCCACAATTCTTCTCAACCGTTTCTCAAGTATACTTGCATAGATCTTGTCAGGAACACTCAGTAGGGAAATACCTCTGTAATTCTCACATTCAGTCCTATTTCTCTTTTTATATATGGGTACTATGAGAGCTCTACTCAAATCATCGGGAATTCGTCCCTCTGTCCAGGTTTTCTGAACTATGCAGTGCAGCCACTGTAATTTATACCACCATACTTCAGCATTTCTGGTCGAAAATCATCTACTCTTGCTGCCTTTCCACATTTCAAGCCTTTGATGGCTTTTTCTACTTCAAGTATGGATATGTATTCCTGACTGCATGCCTGGGCAGTGTTTTTTACCACTGTGCTGTCATCACTGCTTGTTTCATTTAGCAGTTTTTCAAATTACTTGAAGTAATTACTCCATACTTCAAGGATATCTTTTTCTCCTGTTTTCATTTCACCTTTATCATCTCTAACTCCTTTTACAGCACTCTTTCCTCCATTTCTAAGCTTCTTCAACAACCTCCAGAATATTTTGCCACCTTCTTGATATTTATTTTCTATATTCTTGCCAAAGTCCTCCAATGACTTGTGTTTAGCTAGTTTTACATAGTGTTTAGCATTCTTGCATTTGTCTCTATATTCTCTAAGAGCACAAGCTGACTTATTTGACAGGAACTTTTGATATGCTTTCTTCTTTTCCTTCACTGCCTCTTTAACTTCCTGTGTCCACCACGGAGTTCTGATTTTTTTATCCTTGCAGACAACCTCACCACATGCCTCTCTGGCAGAATCAATCAATGTTTTCTTCAGAGTTTGCCACTGAATCTCCAAGATTTGATTCCTGTTCTCAAACTCTTTCATTTTTTTTTCAATAATCTTTCTGTATTTTAGTCAACAGTTCACATCTGAGAGCTGCTCAACTTTTATTCGCTTTAAAACTTTCTTACATGTTATTCTTTTCAATACGAAATTCAATTTTATCCTGCTCAAGACTAAATAGTGATCACTTCCAATTCCAAATCCTCTGTACACTCTGGTGTCCTGCACCAGGGAGAAAACATCACTATCAACAATAACATAGTCAATGAGACTTTTCTTATTCCTTGCCTCTTCTCTCCATGTGAATTTGTGCACATTTTTATGTTGGAACATGGTGTTAGTAATAACCAGTCCATGTCCTGAGCAGAAATCCAACAGATATTTGCCATTATTATTAGCTTTGCTCTTTTCTCCAAATTTTCCCAAAATATTTTTGTATGTCTCACAATCATTTCCTACTCTGTTATTTAGATTCCCAACAAGGACCAACTTTTCCTTTTTCCTTGTGTCAGTTGCTTTTTCTAAAGCCTCAAAAAATTCCTCCACTTCTACCTTAGTAGAACCTTCTGTGGGACCATAGGCACAAATAAGTCTCATTTTCCAGTTCTCCATTCTCATATTTGCCCACATTACTCTACTTGAGACTGACTGCCATTCAAGAAGATTAGCCTCGTATTTTGTGTTGAATCCTATGGCTACTCCTTCTTTTCCTTGATTGTCATTGCCTGAATATAACACTTTGTATTTATTGCTCAGAAAGGTCTCACCAGTTTTGGTCTTTTTTGTTTCAGTCACCCCTATTATGTCGATCTGGTACTTATCTAATTCCTCAACTAGCTCCATTTCTTTGCCATTCAGGCTTCTCACGTTGATAGTACCGATCTTTAACTCTGGTGATGTTGAGTTGGGGTTGTATTCTTATTAGTTAAACCAAAATAAAAAACGATGGTACATCATGACAAAATTTCATGCTGGCTGGGGCGTCGCCCAGTTAAACAAGGCCCCCGTTGTTTTCGCCAAGGAACCAGGGCGAACAGCGAAAAGTCAGCTACTGGAACAAATCTGAAGTTATAAAGTTATTAATGAAAATTAGCAATCAAAAGAGAAGGACAATGAAAATAGGACACTGAAAACATCAATTGTATCCAGAATGGTGAACCTATAGAATAAGTAAAGCATTTCAGCTATTTAGGAATAACTTTTTGTGAAGATGGCTAATTAAATATGGAAACAGACAACAGAATTTATATGTAATAAGAGAGAAATTAGTCCAAACACTAAACCAGCTATATATAAGACAGTGTTCAAGTCAATTTCAACTCATGGATCTGACAGTCAGGTCAGAAATGAAACACTTGAATAAAGACTGGAGACCACAGATATGAGAGTTATGAGAAAAATTAGGGAATGAACAAATGACATCAGTGAAAGTATCCTATTAAAAATTAGGATATTAGGAAAGAACTTGAAACTATTAGCATTCAGGAATGTGTCAACAGAGATAATCTCCAGTGGTATAGTCACTTAAAGAGTAGAGTACAGAATAGGAGAGGAACAGTTAGCAAAACAAGTGTTTTTTGACAAGATGGCAAAAAAAAAAACCAAGAGACATGTGGATCAATACAGTGAGAAGTGCCTTAGAAGAAAGAAATATAAAATCTAATAGTATTGGAGTTTTGACAGAAAACATTAATTTGCAGGAAATTGTTGATAAGAAGTTAGTAATAATATCCTGTACACCTCCTTGAAGGCATATATCAGGAATTTGATTATGATGATAAATAAACACCTAGTGAATCATCCTACAGTTGAGAAACTAACTGCAAAGGTCTCATCATTTCTATACATTAAACATGTCACAGGTAAAAGATAAAACAGCTGTGATTCTTAACCTGCTTGACTCAAAAGTGGCATTCACAGCTCTGCAGATAATATCCTCAAATCACCTAAAACATCTTCATCTACTTCTTAATTTTTGGCTCCTGTGGCAAATATTATATAAGATAGTCAGAATAACAGGTGAAACTCATGTGAATTTTTTTTTTTTTTAAATGTGTCTTCCACCCATGAAAGGTTGTAAATCTATAGTACATCAGTACTATAGGCAGGCTAAGAGATTTTTTTAATCATTTTTTTTTTATTTCTTGTAATTTTTTACATGGTCTGGAAACCTTGCTATAGATACCAAACATGGAACTTTTTTAAACAACTTCAGGCCTCCAGTAAGCAATGCAGTGGTCTCACACCAAAAAATGAAATTTATCTCCAACCTAAAGACAATTACAAACATCCATGCCCATGGCAGAATATCAACATACAGCCTGCTGATTGGAGAGCAATACATTAACCACTCAGACCAAACCAAGCCAAAGACATTCACAACAGAATAGGATATAATGCAAGACTAGCTTTTCATTCAACAAAGGAAAAACATTAAGTACTCGGCTAAGAAAAATGTCATATAACAAAATCAATGGCAAATTTACAAATTTAATAAAGCTCAGAGAAGTCCAGTGTCCAATTCAGTGTAACAAAAAACAAGATCTCATCTGCAATCAGCTATGATCCTCCTTCAGTAAATATCTAAAATTTAGGTTATGATGGATGATATCTATTCATAATCAACAATGAACCGCACATATGCATGTAGTATGTTTATTATTGCTTTTCTGTTCAAGTTTGTTATAGACCTCATACAGTCTATTCTATAATGAGAATAGACTGTATGAGGAATTCACATTGTGTACTTTTTTTTTTTTAAAAGAATAGTGTAATCTTGCTTAATTTAACATCCGTGCGGTTAGTCTAGTGGCTGTGCACTTCGCAACCATATGCCTGGGGAAGGAGTGTCCTAGGTTCGATTCTCGTCGGTGATGTGAGGAGCCGAAGGATCTTCTTCAGCCACAGCCAAGTTAGCCAATCTTAGGTGTGGATAGTAGGGTTCCCCCCCCCCCCCCAGTTTATCCTGGGGTTTTTCATCCCGCAAAGCAGATAAACAAGCCTTGAGAACTCAACACTGCAGACACAGGATACACAGGGGCGTAGAGCTGACCACCTTATCCTGTGAACGGCTTGAGGTCCGATAATTAACTAACCCTCGACACCGCAAGGTGAAAGAGGGAAAGGAAGATGAGATGATGCTTAAGTTAGATTTCCACACATATAACAAAAGCAGTGTGGCTTTTGTAATATATGCAACAGAAACATGCATTCATGCACAAACACAAATAAATAATTAAATAAACAAAATCAATGTTTACAAATAATTAGGAAAACCAGGAATACATCTCAACATTCATTGAGCAAAATGAAGTCAGCTGCTGCTTGTCTTGCTTTGCTTAGAACAATTATAATTTATTTAGGACATAACCATACTTGTTCAAATTGACATAACTTGCATGTTGACTTTCATTTGAAGGTGACAAAAAGAGAACTTTTGGTCACCTGCTGCTTTCGAATAAGTGAATGTAATTTTTTCCCATAATGGATCATTTTTTATAACTGACTGGTTAGAACAAATAGGGTTTTGTTTTCATTCATGTAATCAGTATAAAAAAATGCATATCATATAAAAGCTAATGTGTGACAAAAATTATGTTAGTTATTGTTATGAAGGGTTCAAATCTTCTATCTTCCTATGTACCACTTTCTTATGTTGGTCTGCAGTTAAATTTCACTTGAGATTTTTAAAATTCAGTTAGAAACCACAAATTTGTACAAGGAAATGAAATTGATGTTAGCAAAAAAAAAAGTATACTAATAAATAATAATAATCGATTAAAATATTTAAATTATATACGAAAGATAAAATAATGGTTACACACCTACCCATTCCACATGATGGATACTGTTCACTTTTGGTACCATGACTGTTGGTGGAAGTCTTCCAGCCTGGAACACAACAGAGAGGTCTGCCTCTGCCAAACCACTTTCCACAGAGTTTATTCTGACAGCACATTCTGTCCTGCCAAATTCTATTTCATCTAACATCCTTTTAACTGTGTGTCGAGCTTCATCCTAATAATGAAAAGAAGTCTGAATTAAATAAATGTAGAAATATACTTGAAGATATTATTAAAAAAAAAAAAAGACACACAATAAAATAAAATAAAATTAGACACTAGAGTCAAACTACTGAAAGATTTTTCACTTTGTTATGCAATAAATTACAGAAATGCCAAGAAATTATATTCTTTTATAAGGTTTAATCCTTTATCCAAATGTAAACAAACAAAGTTTGCATGTGAAGTATCTTCACAACTGAGCTACTTGTATATAGAGGTTAATAACTTCACATCAATTGACTTAGTATCCCATAATGCAAAGCACATTATGTGATAGTAATACATATACATTATACACCCCTTTTCGGATGTGTATAATAATATGCATTATGGGAAGGGCCATGACCCAGCCTGGTTTTGACCATATTTTTAATGAGGTTTGTTAAAGTGCAGGGATACCTCTCCAAAAATTCTGAGTGATTCTACAAGATCACTCTAAATCTCACTATGTAACCCTAAAGGATCCCTACTAAACTTATCACTCCTGACCTGAATCACTCCAGGGCTGGAAATACAGTGGTGGCTCCACTCAGTGACAGGCAAAAATCCACTACCGAGCAGAGCCACTCTGCTCCCCAGGAAGCTCTTAGTGAGAGCCATACCCAGAAATGATACAAAGGTTGAAGTGATACAGAAGTCATATATTTCCCATATACTGTACAAGTAGCATAAAGGTGTATCACCTTATCATTAAATGTTTCTGGATTAGAGATAGATAATGAAAGATTTTTCACTTGCTTATACTATAAATTAAAAATGGCAAAAAATTATATTCTTAGTTTAATCCTTTATCCAAGTGTATGCAAAAGAAGTTTGTGCATTAAGTATCTTCACAACTGGACTACTTGTTGGTTGGTTTATTGATGCAATGATAGCAGAGGTTATACTGTGCCATAGCAAAGGTTACAGCATTACACGAGGCATTAATAAATAGAGATAAATTAGTAAATAATATGTCTGTTCAAAAATTAAGTTAAGCAATGCAGTATTTACATATAATTAAAATTTTATAATCAAATATGTTTGTATAAATCAATTCTTTGTAAAAAGTTAAAAAACGTCATGCAATTTGTCTGAGTCTGATAACTTCTCTCTGAGTATATATGGCTTGGCTGAAGAGGTAAAAATTTCATTCCTCTCTCATGTGAAGTGCTGACACTCCACCAGAATATGACAAATGTAAGATGCATGTTGCATTTTTCACACATAGGCAAGTCATCAGTCCTGAGTAAATAATAATGTATGAGATGACTGACCTATGCAGATCCTAGAAATAACAACTTTCTCTCTTTTGTTTCTACATTGACTAGACTGCTAATGCTTAATTTCAGGCTAAGTATCATGTAATTTGTCAGTTCTTAACGCCATGATGACTGCCACTGGGTTAATTACCTTTGATCTTATAAACTGTCTGTAATCTATATATGGTACTGTCAAACAGTACATGAAAAAAGAATGAGTAGATCTAGAATCTGCAGTCTCATTTCCCTTAATTCTCAGAAACATTGGAATATCGCTAAATATCAAAACTTAAGAGTCTTCCTTTTGTACAACAGGTGAAACATCTCACACAGCACTGGATGTGGATTATACACACAAGAGGAGATAGCCTAAAGAACTCAATGAGTCTATAAATTACACATTTTTCATAGTGATTTTCTATTATATGCACAAATGCAAACCAAATGGTATGCAGTATAATCTGCAGTATAATTACTGTAATCAGGTGGGGTCTGGTTGGAGATACTGCCTGGAAACACAGCAGCAAGCAAAGAGAGATATTAGTTCTTGAACCATCATCATAGACGGGCAATAAATCAGAGTGAGCTACTTTGTGCATATTAAACAATTGCAGGTAGACAGATGTTGAAGTATGAGACTTCTGTAGTACAATGTCTTTCGATTACCCTCATGTCACGAGAGTGAGAGGTTGTAGGATGGAGGGATGCTGTTATGTTTGGGGCAGGCAATGTTATTAACATTCATGCTAACAGCTTGCATAGGCGCTTTAACGTGAATAATAAAAGGACTTATGGCAGTCTGATGTGTGAGATAGTCAGTTTCCCAAAACAGAAAATAGACTAGTCCACATAGGATGCGCTGGAAAAGACTTTATTTTTAAGGCATAATTAAAGGAGATAACTGTTTCCATCTAAGTGATAGTGCCCATATTTTGTTTTGACATAAATACTCTGAGTGGACGATGTGAAAAAGGCACCAGTAGCTATTCTTATACCCTGATGATGGATGGATTCCAACCATTGCAGGTTATTATGCCTTGCAGAACAACAGACTTGAGACCCATATTCCAACTTTGAATGTATATGTGCATATGTGCATAATAAAGAAAGAGCAATGAAAATCAATCAGAACCCTATTCTGTACAGGATAGAGTACAAAGGAGATTTGATGCTCTCTTGCACTTTTCTCTCAGTTGACGAATGTACAAAGAATGCAAGTTTTCTGTCAAAGTCCCAATTTTTATCGATTTGTTTTGACATAAATACTCTGAGTGGACGATGTGCAAAAGGCACCAGTAGCTATTCTTATACCCTGATGATGAATGGATTCCAACCATTGCAGGTTATTATGCCTTGCAGAACAACAGACTTGAGACCCATATTCCAACTTTGAATGTATACATGCACAATAAAGAAAAAGCAATGAAAATCAATCAGCAACCTATTCTGTACAGGATAGAGTACAAAGGAGATTTGATGCTCTCTTGCACTTTTCTCTCAGTTGACGAATGTACAAAGCATGCAGGTTTTCTGTCAAAGATGAGTCCCAATTTTTATCGATATGACACCACTGAAAACATAGAGCATGTTTTCAGTGGTGTCATATCGATAAAAATTGGCAGATCAAGTTTCATCTATAATCAGAGAAAGGACTAAAATTATAGATGAAACTTGATTTACCACAAAAGTGGTACTGCTTACATCGCAAGAATGTTCTTGAAATTAATAGATACAGTGGTGTTGGGATCATGGTGTGAGGAAGCATTGTGCTTAATGGATGCACCAAGCTACAAGTGCTGCTGGAAAAAGGGAGGACTATGACTTTTGAACAATATTGCAACAAATTCTTCAACATCATGTTCAAAAAATTCTTTGCCTACAGCATCATGTTCCATAATGCTGTAGGCAAAGAATTCATTTTTATGGATGACAATGCCACACCACATCATTCTCAAGCAGTGGAGATACTTCTGGAGACCAAGGATATTAATCAAACTGAGTGCCCAGCACGTTCACCAGATCTCAAGAACTCCTGAATCACTTGGTGCTAAGCATAATACAACATTGAGAGAGCTGCATTGCAGTTCAGGGTGGACATATTCCATACTGAAATGTCTCTCCGCATAATTTTCTGTAAGCACTGCACATTAATTCTTTAACCGCCTCCTTAGGAAATTTGTAACTTTTGCCAAAAATGTATTGCAATTTAATTTGTACAAAATTTATAACACATTTTTTGTGTAATATAATTTCTTAGTATGAGGATTTATAAGAGATTAAAGCTGATCCTCAGTAGAATGGATGAAGTTTGTTAGCTGGATGAGTGGCTTGAAAGTGACATGAAGATTATACTTAAAGAGAACTTTAGCTATGTTTTCCTATGTACCCTGAATATTAGGGATGAGAACAGTTTGCTGTGATCTTGTGTGTTCATTGGTTGATTATGCTTATTTTATAGGTGTTGTAGCTACTGGCTAAAATAGTGTTGCAAAGCTACCTGAGTTCAGTAGAAAGAGATGTGTCATTTGAACAAAAACCATAACTCTGTGTTTTGAGGATGCTATACTGCTGGAATAGGTAATGTTCATCATCAAATTCCTGATATATACTCTCAAGGGGTGTACAGAATATGATACTACTACACGAAAAATTTACATCGTTACTAACTTCCTATCTACAATTTTCCTCCAAATCAGTCTGTTAAATGTCGAGAGTCCAATATTATCAGGTCTTATATTTCTGTCTTCTAAGGCACTTTTTACTGTATCAATCCACCTATATCTTGGTCTTCCTCTGGGTCTTTTTCCTGCCAACCTGGCAGAGAACACTTGTTTTGCTAACCTTTCCTCTCCCATTCTGCTTAAGTGACTATACCACCTGAGATTAGCTTTGCTAATGCATTCCTGGATGCTGACAATATCAAGTTCTTTCCTATATATCCTTGTTTTTAATATCATATTGACATTGATGCCATCTGTTCATGCCCATAATCTTTCTTGGGACTCTCTTATTTGCAGTCTCTAGTCTTTGGTCAAGTGTTTAACTTCTAACCCAGCAAGATAAAATTGGTTTCAACACTGTCTTGTATACAGCTAATTTAGTGTTTTGGCTAATTTCTCTCTTTTCAATGTTTCTGCCTATTTTCATTGTCTTTGTCTTTTTAATGCTGACCTTCATACCATATCTATTATTACAACATCTATTACAACAGTTATTCAATTTAGTCAGGGAATCTTACAGACTTGTAGTGGATTTATTTAGAAGTATAACATCATCTGCATAAAGCAAAGAGCTGAGATTAACACCTCCAATTTTGATATCAGGTTTAATACCACTTTCCTTCATAATGTGATCCATATAGATAATGAATAACAGAGGGGATAATGTACATCCTTGTCTCACACCAGATTTAACATTAAACCATCTTCCTGTACTCCCTTCAATTCTAACTGCTGACTTACAACTCAAATAAAGACTAAGTATTGCTTGATATAATGCCCCATTAACACCATATAACTGTAGTGTTTGGAATAGCTTCTCACTTAGCATCTTGTCATATGATTTTCCAGATCTACAAAACTTAAATACAGATCTTTGTTATATTCCCATGATTTCTCAACTATCTGTCGTAAAGTGAAAATCTGATCCTGGAAGCCTCTATTTGGCCTGAATCCAGCTTGTTCTTCACCAAGCTTCTTTTCCACAATCCTTCTCAACCTTGAATATATCTTACCAGGAACACTCAGTAATGAAATGCCTCTGTAATGCTCACATTCAGGTTTATTTCCCTTTTTATTTATGGGTACTATGAGAGCTCTACTCCAATCATCTGGAATTCGTCCCTCTGTCCAGGCCTTCTGAACTATGCAGTGGAGCCACTGTAAGACTTTTATACCTCTATACTTCAAGCATTTCTGGTCGAATATCATCTGCTCCTGCTGCCTTTTCACATTTTAGGCTTTTGATGGCTTTTTCTACTTCAAGTATGGCTATGCATTGCTCACTGAGTGCCTGGTCAGTGTTTTTTTTATCACTGTGCTGTCATTACTGCTTGTTTCATTTAGCAGTTTTTCAAAGTAATTACTCCATACTTCAAGGATATCTTTTTCTCCTGTTTTCATGTCACCTTTATCATCTCTAATTCCCTTTACAGCATTTCTGAGCTTCTTCAACAATCTCCAGATTATTTTACCACCTTCTTGATATTTATTTTCCATGTTCTTGCCAAAGTCCTCTCATGACTTTTGTTTAGCCAGTTTTACACAGTGTTTAGCTCTCTTACATTTGTCTCTGTGTTATCTAAGAGCACAAGCTGACTTATTTGCCAGGAACTTTTGATATGCTTTCTTCTTTTTCTTCACTGCGTCTTTAACTTCCTGTGTTCAGCATGGAGTTCTGATTTTTCTATCCTTGCAGACAACCTCACCACATGCCTCTCTGCCTGAATCAATCAGTGTTTTCTTCAGGGCTTTCCCACTGAATCTCCAAGGTTTGGTTCCTGCTCTCAAACTCTTTCATTTTTTCTTGAATAATATTTGTGTATTTTAGTCTACAGTTCACATCTGAAAGCTGCTCAACTTTTATTGTAAATATAGGTAATGATGTGATTGCTAATGTAAGTACTTAAGTACCTTTCAGTGTATGTCTGAGTGTGTGTTTCAATAAACAGAAAAAGGATAACAAACCACTTGGTAGTTTTGTAACCAGTGTGTCTAGGAAAGGGGAGGAGTACAGTTGTTTCTTTCTTTTTTACCCCATTTTTTTTAATGCAGGATGCTTAACCCAAGTGCATAATCAAACTGATAGTTCTAGAAAACCAAACACTACAGAAAAAGAAACCAACAATTGTATCTCCTCCCTAGATCCACTACTTACGTGGACAGGGAAGTAATTTATACTTAGTAAAGAATAGAAAAGATGTTTCCATAATGATTTGAATAATGCATAGATTAAATAGAGCCTCTGTAGCTCAGTAAGTATAGACCAGAGGTGGCCAACTATCATCCTTTTGGAGCCAAAATAATTCCGGTAAGACTCAAAAGAGCTGTAACCTTTGAACGATGTAATGGTACAGGAGTAAGTGTGTGTGTGTGTATGGCGAGGTGAAAATGCAGAAGCTATGCCTGCCCACCACAACACGTTAGTTACACTTCCGGCACTCATCTATCGGTATCGTTCAACATATTGTTGCGCGAGTCCATCGACAGTGCTTGTTATCGTTGAACAATTTTTCTAGTGCTTTTTTTAGGCCAGAGTAGGAAGAGGAGTTTCTTTTTGTTAAATGATAAAGTAAACCAATGCGTGCCATATGCCAAATAACACTTACACAATTCAAAGCCAGCAATCTCAAGAGTCATTATGACTCGCATTACAGTAATTTAAGTAAAGAATTTTCTTTTGGCTCTGAGCTGAGACAAACTAAACTTTCAACTTTGAAAGAACAAGTTTATGGTCAGAGTAAATTGATGTCTATGTTTACTAAAGAGGCTGATGTTTCTACCGAGGCTGGCTTTATTTTAGCATTTAATATTGCACAGGCAAAGCGTCTGTACACGGAAGGAGAATTTGTCAAGAACACTACAGAAATAATTTCAGTTTTAGACCCAGATAATAAAAAACTACTCAAATTGAGTGAACCGATGCCAGTCTCCAGGCATACAATTGAAAGGAGAATTTCTGTCAGTGCTGACATTGTAAATAATTTACACCATAACTTGAGAAACTGCGCAAAATTTAGTCTGGCTTTGGATGAATTTACAGATATTCAGGACAAACCACAACTAGCTACATGTGTCTGCTTTGTATCTGACAACCTGGACATCAAGGAAGAGCTATTGGACTTCATAGCATTGAAAGATACCACATGTGGCTCTGACATCAAAGAAGCTCTCGATGTCGCACTTAAAAAAGCTTCGGTATCACGTGAAAAAATCATCAGCATTGCAACCAATAGTGGTCTGGTTATGAGGGGTAAAACTAAAGGGTTGATGGGGCTCCTTGAGAATGATGAATCATATACAGAGTATATAGAATACAAAGGAGAGTGTTAAAAATGATATCAGGATTGTGGAATACTGATGATGAAGACAGATTGAGAATTTGTAGACTGCAGACACTAGCAAACAGGAGAAAGAGAGGTGATATGATTGAGACTTACAGTGCACCAAGAAGGGTGTGAGGGCTAGATTTTTCTCTCAGAGGGGGGTGCTTGATTGGAATGGAGTGCCATTGGATGTTGTGACTGCAAGTAGTGTGAATGAATTCAAGAATAAGTATGATAGCATGTGGCCTCCCTCGATGCGTCTCTGACTCCTTGGAGGTCTCTCTTAATAATAATATCATGCTTTCCTACTTGTACATTGCACTATTCACAGGGAACATCTAGTTGCCAAGTCCTTTAAATTTGAACACATAATGGAAGTAGTTCTAAGAATTGTCAATTTTATTCATTCAAGTACTAAAACACTCGCATTTCAAAAGCTATCTCAATGAGTTTAATTGTGACAAAATTCCTAATGATGTATCATGGTTTTGATTAGTAAGTTGGCTCTCAGTTAGCAATGTATTAAACAATTTTTTTTTGTTGTTGTTGTTGGACCCAATCAAACAGTTTCTTAGAGAGAAGGAGAAAATTTTCCCTCATCTTGAAGACACTCAGTGATTGTTAGACATGGTATTTTTCACTGATGTTTTCCAGCATCTGCAGATATTAAACGTTTCACTTCAAGGGAAAGAAAAACAAATAACTGATTTTGCAAAGACCGCGCTAAGCTTGCAAAGCAAACTGCAACTTTTCCAGAGAGACTTGGAAAATAAAACCTTCAATTACTTCATCTGTCTGAAGAAAATACTGACAAATTCGCCAGGAGTGGAATTAGAAATTGGATCTTATGTTAGCAAATTAAATGATATGGCCAAAGAACTCCACAATCAATTTTGCGATCTTCGAGAACTTAAGCCAACATTCGCTTTTTTAGAAAATCCTTTCCTCACGAACGTGATTGAGTATGGTTGTCTTATTTCAAAACCAATTGTGATGGATGTCACAGCTGCAGAACTGGAGCTTTTGGAACTTCAAGAGGACGAAGGACTGAATGCAATGTGCAGTAAAACTGATCACCATTTTTGGAACCACATACTCCTGTGAAATGCTATATTAGACTCTTAAATTAATTAAATTTAAATGTTTAAAATGATGAACATTTGAATGAGATTGTAAGAATTGCTTTGACTAATTACACACCTAATTTTAAAGAGCTTACTAAGAAAATGGATACAAAGAAGGCCTCTACTACTAAATAACTAACTAAAATTTATGTTTTGACTTTAAAATTATTCTAATTGTTCAAAGTAAACTTCATTTAATGTGTTTCGAATTAAACTTTTTTTATTGCAGTAGTTTTTATTAACCTTTTTTTCTCTCCCTCTTCTCTCGTTTTTTATTCTGTTCCTCTTTTTCTGTTGTCTCCTCTTCTCTTTTTGTTTTTTTTTTCTTGGAAGATCGTGAAGAGCTGTGTGATGGGTGAACACGAGCCACATGCAGCTCGCAAGCCATGTTGCAGCCTGATGAAGCCCTTTGGTCGGAAAGACCTGGGTTCAATTCCCATCAGTGAGGTGAGGAAACTTTATCTGGTCTCTTTTTTATTTTTTCCTGGTAGAGAGTGAAGAGCCACATGACGCATGCAGCTCACAAGCCATGTTGCGGCCACCCCTGATATAGACGAAGCCCTTTGATCAGAAAGACATTGGTTCGATTCCCATCAGTAAGGTGAGGAAACTTTATCTGGTCTCTTTTGATGAAAGATGAGTTAGCTGGTCTCATACGGAGGGAGGGGGTTTTTTCACCTAGAAATTCGGATTTTTCATCCTCCAGACCAGACAAACTGCCCTGTGAACACACACAGATTAGTCATGAATACAGCCCTTACAGGATGTAGCAAGGAGTGACGAACTGGCCGCATTAAATTTGTTGTGAACCCCTCATTAGTGGACTCTACCTGTCTTAAGGGGATGGATGAGACTAATCAATCATAGATTAAATAACTAAAAGCCATTATATAAGTTGAAGCAAATGGGAATGGATATGAGACTGGTGGCATGGATATCAGGTTGCTATTAGACAGACATCAGTGGGTGGTGTATGGTGGAGTGAAATCAAGGCAAATGAGGATAACTAGTGGAGTGTCCCAGGGCTCTGTACTAGGACCACTACTCTTTAATTTGTACATTAATGGTATAGCAGAAGATTTGAAGGGGGGAGAGAGATATTCAGTGGATTGCAAAACTAGTGAGGGCAATAGTTGATAAAAGTGATGTAGATATCTTACAAGATGATTTAAATAAATTGACAGTGTGGGCAAAGGACAATGACTGTCAAGCCAACATTGTAAAATGTAAGGTAATGCACTTTGGAATGAAAAGATCACACTTTGCATCATATTGATGGTACTATATTACAGGAAAATGATGAGGCCAGGGATCTGGGGGGTGATGGTGGATAGAGATTTGAAATTCAGAGGACATATCATAAGAGTTGGAAAAACAGCTCACAGGATTACATGGCTGCTGAAAAGCAGAGGCGAATGTTGGGTCTTGAAATTTATGATTGCTCTTGTTCTCACTCCCTGATTGAAGTCTGATTAGTGAAATAATGAATTACTGACCATTTAAAACTATATATTTAGAAATTTATGTACATTTAATCATACAAATACAACATTTATTTTACAAATGATATATTATCTTTTTCAATTTAGCTACTTGAATACAAATTCGACCCTACGGTTCTTCTTTATGAACTGATCAATAACATCGTAATAAAAAGTTGGTTGTAACTTAATTTTCCCAAGTAATACACACACTTGTAAAGGCTGGCTGAAGCTCACTAGCTAGAGCTACTTTGACTGCGTATGGCTTGTTTAAGAAGGGAGCAGAAATGGCTATGTGTGCATGAAATCACATTGATGCAGCTAGGATCTGGAAGCTCCTACGACCGAGCAAGCCAAGGTAGCTTTGACTAGATGAGCAAGCATTGGCTTTCGATACACAACGCAAAGCTCAATTATTGCCACGCAAGCTTAAGACGTTTTCTGTCTACAAAAATAAAAGCCTAAATTGAATGCTTATAAATGCATGCATTTATTAACAAATAAATATTACTTCTTTCTCAATTGAAGAGCTTGCACAGCAAGCATGGAGAATTCGGCACTGCTATAAAGCACAATGACTAGTAAAGGCCACATGTTGACTACTGTGCACAGATTTGGTCACCTGCATTTCTTGGGAATCAGGAGGTGGTGGAGAGGATTCAGAGACGAGTAATCAAGCTGGTGATAGGTCTGTGGAATGTTCCTGTGAGGATAGATTGAGGGTGTGGGGTGCAGAGTTTAGATGACAGGCAGAGGAGAGAGGATATGATAGAAACTTATAAGTTACTAAAGGGATTCTATATGATTGACACAGAAGAAATTTTTCAATAGGGAGTAGGGGGGAAAGCAAGGAAGTCGCACTTGGAAGTTGTCTAAGAGTGTGGTTAGTAAGGGTGTGTGAACTAGGTTCCTTACTTGGAGAGTGGTGAATGGGTGAAATGGATTGCCAGAGATGGTTGTGAGTACCACAATAGTGAATAGGTTTAGGGAGATGTATGATAGGTACTGTGTTAACAGACAGAGTGGGTCTCCCATGATCATCTTTTGACTCCATGGAATACCTATATAAATAATAATAATAACAATAATAATAAACTTATGAAGAACTTACTGTTTGTTTTGACGTTCCTCTAAGGTAGAGAATGGCAAACCATTTTAACATCTGATGTGGGATGATATTTGTCTAGGATTCTTTAGAGTTCTTCACATCCATTAACAATCAGTTATTTTTATTTCGTTTAGTTCTTACAGTAGGGATTCAGTAGAACAGATGAAGTGGGCTCAACATATAAGAGTCTGTTAATGCCTGTCCTCCATAATGCATGATGATGATGTGAGTAACAGATGATGTATCTGCTAGAGGTGAGTGTTATAAAAATCTGAACATCTGCCAGAGGTGGCTTTGTTTTACATAAAGACTATAAGCTGAGTATATTTTATTAATTCAGTCTAGATGTGATGACCAGGCAGCAAAGAAATTACCAACAAACAAAGTAAAATATGAGGCTGAGATAATATAGTATAGTACTTTAAGTGTTGTTCTAGGTGTTCAATAAAATAGTATGCCAATGCAGGAGAGAATGGACTTCCCATAGTAGTTCCTTCTGTTTGTGTAACTTATTTTGTCAGGTAAAATACTTTGGATTAGTTATAAATTTAAATAAGTTAACATTTGCAAGGAAATCTCGTATTGAGAAATGTTTTTTTGAAGTGGCTTGTTGGTGAATAAAGAAACTAATCAAAAGAGATCATTACTTCACTTTCAAGCACACACACAGAACTTTAATTTTATCCTTGAAATCAATGCTATTTTTAACATAACATCTGGAGTAGCCTATAATTTGCAAGACTAGAAAGAAATTTTACAAAACAATGCAATTTGGAGAGTCTAATGTACAGAGAATTATCATTTGCATCTAATAGGTACAGCATAATATTCTGTGCACTAGAAGAAAACTATAAATATCTGGTGGTCGAACATAATGAATATACTTATCCCAGCCACCACACGGGGTGTGGTGGCCAGGATAAGAATAGCCATGTAGCCCATGCATGTCATGCGAGACGACTAAAATGGGTACCCAGGGAGGGTAATGGATGGCAATGCTGTAGCCAATGAAGTTCTAACTAAGGCTCAGCTATTGCTGTTACCCTCCTGCCATGATCAGAGTCATAGCTCAATAACATCCTATCCTATCCTTACATTGTCCTCTGCAGATAACGGGGAATATGAAAAGCATTCTTGCTTCACCCATCTAGCCAAAAAAAAAAAAAAAATTTTTTTTAAATAATGAATACTTAATTTTTCAACAGTAAAGGTATTTGAAGACAGTGCTTGTGTCAAAATTTATCTAACTGGTTTCACTGACTTTTGAGTTGGATCTCTGCTGATTATGGCGTAGATAGATCTACCCATGAGTAGAACATTAAATTTATGCTTTTACTCCATAGTGTTCATCAGAACAGTGGCATTTCCTTTATCAGCTCTATCTATTCTATCCTATTCCCTCAGCCATACAGCTGATGGGGATAGTTATATGCTAGCATACTAGGAAGATGATTATGAGCAAGGTGGTTTCCTGCTGCCTTCCTTGCCGTAGTATATTTTATGACTGTAGCCGTGTGCGTGTTCACAGGACCCATTTGCCTGTTTTGAAGGATGAAATACCCAAGTTACTGTGGGGTAAAACCCTCTACCTCCATATGAGACCAGTTAATTCATCTTTAGTGAAAACAGACTAGATAAAGGAACTGAACCCAGGTCTTTCTGACCAAAAGGCTTCATCTATACTGACTGAGCTATGGAAGCTCTTATCAGCTCTAATCATAACAATACATGTTATGACATAATGAATATAGAGCTTGCAGTTCTGAACATCTGCCAGAGGTGGCTTTGTTTTACATAAAATCTGTGCAACCTCAAACTTTAATTTGTTGGCTGCACCTGTATATGATTCTCAGATGTCATTTTCTACAGTTGCCATAATTTCTAGATATGGTATTCACTGTGATGCTAAGGTAAAATCAGGAACTTTTCATATTTAATTAATCTTTTATAAATGACCAGCTTGTTAAATTTATTACCCAATTATTTAGAATAAAAGCTGGTAATAGTAACTTTGTTCTAACTTCTCTGCTTTAATGATTCAAATTTCTGAATTAAACCTTACATTTAAAATTAGCTTGTCTGGCAAGCTAAAGATATTGCAGAAACTAATTCGTAGTGATTGTGGATGAGAAAGTATTAGTCAGATCAGTAATATGAACATTGTTAATGTGGAAATGCTTTTTAACATTATGCAGTTGATCAATTAGAAAAGGCTTGATAGCTTTCAGATGTCTTCGAGGTATGGTGAGAAATTTAATTTTCTTTGATTTTAAATATAGTAATAATTATATTTTTCTAAATCACTTAAGGAATTGAACAACATAGATCCAAATATAAATTAACTTACACTTTAATAAATATTTCCGATATTTCGGCATCATGTTGCCATTTTCAAAAGGAACTTACAA
This sequence comes from Typopeltis vanoorti, assembly GCF_054136105.1. Taxonomy (NCBI): domain Eukaryota; kingdom Metazoa; phylum Arthropoda; class Arachnida; order Uropygi; family Thelyphonidae; genus Typopeltis; species Typopeltis vanoorti. The sequence goes on from NC_143556.1 coordinate 138,262,677, forward strand.
AAAGGCACGTGCACGCAGGCACTACAACACAGTAGTTGATCCTCAGTTACTGCGTTGTAGTGCCTGCGTGCACATGCCTTTTTGTAAGTTCCTTTTGAAAATGTCAATGTGATGCTGCCGAAATATCGGAAATATTTATTAAAGCGTAATTTAATTTATATTCGGATCTAAATTGTTCAATTCCTTAAGTGATTTAGAAATGCATAACCAATGTATAAGCCTGTCTACGAGTAATAATTATCATAACATACTAATCATATTAGAAATATATTTATATAATATTAATAATAATAACATCATTAAGCTTAACAGGTAAATATCAGCATTGTGACATTTGAGAAACTTGTGTCAACTAGCTTTCTTTTTCTTCTCACTTTCTTTTGCCTACTCACAGTACTGTGTTACAGATCTTATGTGTCATGCGTGGGAGTAAAATTCGGACTTGTGATGAGTGGTAAAGCTGGTGAAAGTCTTGATCATTACGCAGAATGAATGCTCGCTTATAAGTATACTTTTAGAACACATTCATACGCACTTCACTGATGTAACTCTAGTGATGTTATTTATTTCTGAAAAATTTGACACAAACTTGCCTTACACGATTCTTGAAACTACAGAAACATTGTAATTTGCTTTCAAACACTAATGTTGTACTTATTCTTTCACTTCGGGCACATTTAAAAAAAAATGGATACCACACACAGCGGAAACTTTGCTAATGAAGTCCTAAGCGTCGTCCGCTGCTGTCTCGACTGCAGCGCCTCCTCGCCACAGTACACAGTTTTAAAGAGAATTCACAAGTCTTTGTGACAAAAATCTTTACAGCTCCCTTTGGGGGAAGCACATCCATCACAGGAGTGTCGATGTTGCATCTAAAAAAAAAAAAAAACTCAGGCGAGTAATTGACTCTAAAATACAAGAAATGAGGTGAGAACTTTATGGTGCGATGCAGCTCCCACACACACACAAAAAACTATATAATTATCATTAACTAAACATCAAGAAAATATATAATCATTATTAAGAAACAAGCCAATAACATTAATTAATTATATCAGTTTTTAATCTGGAAAGGGCATCAGCGTTACCATGACGACTACCCTTTCTATATGTAACGGTCAGATTATAACGTTGTAGGGCTAAAGCCCATCGGGACAACTTGGCACCATGAGGGGCACTTTTAGTTAGATAGGTCAGAGGGTTATGATCTGAAATTACCTGTATTTCAGCACCAAATACCCATGTGTCAAACTTTTTCAATGCCTCCAAGACGCAAAAAGCTTCCCTTTCAATGGTTGACCATTTCATTTGACAGGAATTTTGTTTCTTACTGAAGAAAGCAATGGGTAATTCTTTTCCTTGTTCGTTGTTTTGAGCTAAGCATGCGCCAATTGCTGTTGCTGATGCGTCCGTATACAACTGGAACGGCTTTTCGAGATCTGGAGTATGCAAAGAAGGCAATTTTATAAGCTCTTCTTTGAGTTTCGTAAAAGCTTTATCAGCATCAGTAGTCCAAGGAATGTTGTTTGGGACACTTTTCTTAGTCAGATTTGTCAGTGGTAGTACAATTTGGGAGAATCGTGGTATGTAGTCACGGTAGTAGCTAGCCAGTCCAAGTAGACTTCTTACTTCCTTCTTTGTCGCTGGTGTCGCTAAACCTTTTATAACCTCGACCTTCTCTGGGTCCGGGGAATGTTGACCGGATCCAATCAAATGACCTAGGAATTTCACTTGATTTTTCCCGAATTCGCATTTTTCTAGGTTTACTGTTAAATCCACCTTTCTTAATGTTTTGAAGACTTCATCTATATGGGTGAGATGTTCAGACCATGTTTTAGAAAATATAGCCAAATCGTCGATATAAGATCGGCAGTATGCCTTATGAGGAGCTAGTGCTTTATCTAATGATTTCTGGAATGTGCTTCCAGCGTTCTTCATTCCAAACGGTAAGACGTTCCATTGATAGTGAACAGAATGCGTCACGAATGCGGTGAAGGGCTTTGCTCCCTTTTCCATAGGGATTTGCCAATGTCCCTTGGTGAGGTCAACTACAGTAATAAATCTTGCTTGTCCTATCTCAAATAATAAATCTCTAGCTATTTTCATTGGATAAGCATCTGGAATAGTAAAACTATTTAGCAATCTAAAGTCAATGCATAGTCTAACACTTCCATTTTTCTTAGCCACACAAACCACGGGATGAGCCCATTCACTGACACTTGGCTCAATGAGACCCATATCTAACAGTTCTTTGACTTGTCGATCTACTTCCTTTTGTAGAGTGATTGGCACCCTATATGGTTTGAGTCTCTTAGGGGAACAGTTCTCTGTAACTTTGATGGAGTATCCATCAACTTTGGCATGACCAGGTTTGGAACTAAAAACATCTGCATATTTCCGGAGAATGTCAAAAAGTTCTTGTTTTTGTTCTCCCGTCAAGAGAGCTTTCATATCCTCAAGGTGTTTCCTAATATCTTCAATTGATTTATTCATCTTGTCAGCGGGTGCATAGTGGAGTGTTCCGAAATCTTCATCTAGTTCGAAAACTAGACCGACATGATTAATTCTTTGAATATATGGTCGAAGCTTATTTATGTGGAGCTCCCTGATACTTCCATCCTTCATCTCAACCTTCGCAGAATGTGGTCTAGTAAGTTGGACGACTGTAGCAGGTCCTGTCCAAGTATTTAGAAGCTTATGAGAGGATGAAGGTAACAATACTAAAACCTTTTCACCAACAATGAAGGATTTTTCTTTGGAACGAAGATCATATCTGGAGGAGTATTGTTCTCGAGACCCTTTGGCATTCTCGGATGCAATTTCATGAGCTTTTCTTAGATTTTCAAGAAGCTCTTGTAAATAATCTTCAATCGAGCGAGAGGCAGTGGTTGGGATGCCTCGTCCACCAGTCCAAATTTCCTTTAACAAAGATAAGGGGCCTGGAGGTAATCTTCCATATACCAACTAGAAAGGTGATAACCCAGTAGTGCTATGTGGTACTTCTCGGTATGCAAATAGAAGATAGGGAAGATGTAAATCCCAGTTTCTTCCATATTCCTGTATATTCTTATTCATCATCTCTTTTAAAGTTCTGTTCCAACGTTCAACAGTGCCCATACTCTCAGGATGTCCTGGAGTGGAAAAACGTGGAGCTATGCCTAGCAGATCTTCAAAAGCTTGAGTGAGTTTAGATGTGAAATTCGTACCTTGGTCGGTACAGACCATTTTAGGAAATCCAGTCTGAGTAAAAATCCTCATTAGAACGTTACATGTAGTTTTAGCACTTATTTCCTTGACAGGTATGGCTTCGGCCCATCTAGTGCATAAATCAACAGCACATATTATGAATCGATGTCCTCTTCCCGATGGAGGTTCTAACAGTCCGATACAATCCACGCTCCATACCTCAAACGGAGTTTCTGGTCTGACGATAGGTCGTATGGGGATTCTATCTCTATATGTAGCAGTCCTTCTCATTTGGCATTCCTTGCAGCTTTTGCAATATTTTTTCACGTCTTGTTTAATGGTAGGCCAAAAGAATGAGTACTTGATTCGCTGACGGGTTTTCTTTTCGCCGAGATGGCCAGCAAGAGGGATTTCATGTGCCATCTTTAAGACATTCTCTCGTTTCACACACGGTAGCACTACTTGTCTAATATTCTTGCCACAAATATGTTCATTATGAAGCAGAACCCCATTGTCAAACGCATAGGAATTTTTCTGTCTTTTTGCCCATTCAAAACACCTTTGAAGCGTCTCATCATCCTTTTGAAGTTTGCCAAATTCGAATTTTGTTTTTTCTGGTATACACTCATTTTCTTCACCTGGTGGGGACTCTATCGTACTTACTGCCAATTCGTCTTCATCATCTTCTGACCGTTTATCACTTAACTCTTTTGATTTCAGAACCGGTGTCTCCCAATGATGACTACTCTCATGTAGCTCGACACTTTCGACCAGCATTTCATAGGCAGAGGAGCTCAGTAGCAGATCGGTAACCAGTCTTCTTGAGACAGCACATGTGACTGGAACATTACCATGTAAATTATCATCAATTTTCATTTCAAAAATCCTTAAGGGTGTTATTTCATTTTCTCCGAAAGCAGAAGATATTTCTATCTTACTTTCTCCATCATGGGGCGTATCTGCCACTAAATCTTCGCGCACTACCGATATTTGTGCTCCCGTATCTATTATTCCATGTAAAACCCTATTTCCACATTTGATTTTGACCACCTTCAAATCATCTACATTTCGATCAATGTCCACTGATTTGGATACTGGAATGGAAATTTTGGCAGTCAACACACCTGATTTATCGTCATTCCCAGTGGTAGACGTTTGAACTAGGTTACTGTGTGCTGTAGTAGGAGTACCTTTTGATTGACTATTTTTCATACAAAACTTGGCGATATGACCTTCCCTTCTACAAGTAAAACAAGTTGGTTTGTAGTGAGGCTTGTATGAGGCATCATTTCGCCGTGGCTGGTACCATCTCGGTGGACTTTGAGAGGGAGATAATAACTTATTCTTGAATGTTCACTCAGCAGGTGGAGTACAAGGTCTAAACTTTTCAGTAACCTTGTCCTTCGGAATAGCTCCGATGGGCTTCCTTGATGTACTAAACACTGTCGTATTCATCCAATCTGTCAGCTAACTTGGTTGGAGAAACGAATTTTGCCCAGTCGTCTAACAGATGTTCTCTCACTTCATGTGGTACTTTCTTCTTCAGTTGATCCGTAATAATTAGATCTTTTAACCCTTCAAAATCCTTGATATCAAGGCCACCAATCCACTCTTCGAAATAATTAGTTATTTCATAACAGAAATCCCTCCAAGATTTTTCAGCAACCTTTTGGTGCATCACAAACTTTTTTCTGAAACTTTCTGGATTCAGTCTAAATCTCTTTAGTAGAATTGTTTTAATATATTCATAATCTTCGCAATTTTCTTCTGACTCTCTACCAATTAATTGGACAATCTCAAATGGTAACAAAGTCAAGAGACATGATATCCAGTCTTTAACATCTATTTTGGTTCTCTTAGCTTGTCTTTCAAACAGGGATAGGTATATCACAATGTCATCCACTTGTAATCTAAACCTAGGCATTAGCTTAATTAGCTCAAGACAATATGGTTTATTGTCACTGGATACTGGAATTGAGGTTGGTTGAACACGCGCTTCAATTTCCAGTTTCTTCAACTCGAACTCCATTTGTTCTCTTTTCTGTTGGGCTCCCAATTCATCTTTCCGGCATTGGGCTTCTAGTTCTTCCTTCCGCCGTTGAGCTTCTAATTCTTCTTTCTTCGTCAGTTCTTCCTCGAGTCTGGTACTAATAATCGTCTCCAACATCCCTTTAACAAATTCTTTTTCATAAAATTTACTTCCCGTAATAATCATTTTAAGATCTATCACTTTCATTTCAACAGTTGGCTTCTCTCCCAATTCTTCAGCCAATTTACATAAATCTTCCTTTCTACCTTTGGTTAAATAAGCCATGGTGCTAAACAATAACTCTCTTTACTGATAAAAAAAATCACCCTTAAAAAAAGAATCAATTGCAATTTTTTTTTTTTTTAAAGCCAAAAAGAGATGTATATATTTGGCGATTATGGGACTCATAATTAAATTCAACATATCATTTGTAAACATAGATAAATCTTACAATATTATCAGATAAAAACTTCAACTACACAATTTACTACACTTTCAAATACACAAATATATATATATATATATATCTGTTTGGATATATAAAAACAAAACCAAAACAAAAAAATAGTTCCGATTTTACACCACTACTATATAATAACTGAAATCTCGAAACAGAACTATCAAAACAGTATGCAAAAATTAACTATGATAACACTGTCATGTTCTTTCTCTGGAGAGAAATCACAAGTACTGACTGTTCCACGATGGAACTAACATGCAAAACAGGACAAATCGGTAACTGCAGAACAAAATAAATTTAAAATGAAAAAAAAAAAAAAAACACAACTATTCTGAATTATCTGGGACGAAAATATAGCTTGAACACTGGCGTGTTTTTCATTTATCCAAACTGTTGTACTACTGTTCCAGGATGGAACAAAATTTGAATACTGATGTATTCTTTCTCTGGCGAGAAATCAAAACTACTACAGGATGGAACAAAACTTGAATACTGATGTATTCTTCCTCTGGCGAGAAATCAAAACTACTACTGTTCCAGGATGGAACAAACTCCGAACACTATTTTTTTTTTTTTGTATTAAAACAGACTTTTGCCCAAATAATCAAAATAGAACTCTAAAACATGGGAGCATGCATTTACATAACGAATTGCTCTCACCTTGTAGGTCCTATCGACTGCCCCAGTAAAACTCGGACTTGTGATGAGTGGTAAAGCTGGTGAAAGTCTTGATCATTACGCAGAATGAATGCTCGCTTATAAGTATACTTTTAGAACACATTCATACGCACTTCACTGATGTAACTCTAGTAATGTTATTTATTTCTGAAAAATTTGACACAAACTTGCCTTACAAGATTCTTGAAACTACAGAAACATTGTAATTTGCTTTCAAACACTAATGTTGTACTTATTCTTTCACTTCGGGCACATTTAAAAAAAAATGGATACCACACACAGCGGAAACTTTTGCTAATGAAGTCCTAAGCGTCGTCTGCTTCTGTCTCGACTGCAGCGCCTCCTCGCCACAGTACACAGTTTTAAAGAGAATTCGCAAGTCTTTGTGACAAAAATCTTTACAGTGGGTCAACATAAAAACTGCTTTCCAGTATTCCTTGTCAGAGATGTTAGTAACTTATTGTTTTAAGGAACATTTATAGAGGACATTTTTATGAAGTAAATAATGGTCAATATGTGAAAATATGTAAAAAAAAAAAAAGAAAAAAGGATTTACTGCCACTTATAATTGTCAAGAAGATTAACTGCTATAAGTACTATTAGATTTCAAAGGAAAAATAAATGCAAATGTAAATTAAATATGTATGTTAAATACTGGATATTGATGCTAGTGGCATGTGTGAAGATCTTTGTTAAGAATTCTCAAAAAAAAAAGAAAAAAAAAAGAAAAGCTTAATTTAATAAAAAATTGTGATACTACTTATAATTTGTATTAGATTTAGTTCAGCATAATTTTCATCATCGTCATCACGAACCATGGGCTCACTGCCCGTTGATGTCTGATGCTTGTTTCACTATCTTCTTCTACCTTTCTTTGTCCAGTGCACAGTGTCACAGTTTTTGTACACCCATTCCACACCAGTCTTTTATATAATCTATCCATTCTCTGTATGGTCTACCTCTTCTGTTTAAACCATCCAAAATACCAAGCATAAATGTCTTTATCTTCCAGTCCTCACTCATTCTACAGATGTGTCCAAATAATTGCGGCTTCTGTTTTATAATCTTCTGCATTAGATTCTGTTTTGGTTGTATCTTCTGATAGAGCTCTTCATTGGTGATTTTCTGTACCAATCCTATTCTTAGAATCTTCCTGTAACAAGTTCTTTCAAATGCCAAAATTCTTTTTCTTGATTCCTTATTTATTATCCACGTTTCAGATCTGCACAGTACACCACTGAAGATGCATGTTTCCAATACTCTTAGTTTTGTTTGCAGACTGATCACTTCACTTTTCCAGATGTTATCCATGGCCTTCAGATTTGTTCTTCCCTTTGCAATCCTGATCTTTATTTCTTTTTTACAGTCCAAGTCATATGTCAGTTTACTTCCCAAATACGTGAATTGTTCTATATATTCTATATCACTTCCATCCACTTGTATCTTTTGTTTCATGTTCTTCTCACCAAATACCATTGTCTTTGTTTTTTCAAAGTTCATAACAGTCCAAATCTCTTCCCTTCCTCATTTAACAGTTTCAGTGTTTTTTGTAGTTCTCTTTCATCTTCTTCAATAATAACAATGTCATCTGCAAATCTCAGACTGTTAATTCTCATTCTCATACAAATATTCCTTTGGCATCTTCTTTCATTTTATCCACTGCTCTTTCTAAATGTGCGATGAAAATGCTTGGTGATATTGGGTCTCCCTGTCTAGTACCTCTGTTTGTTTTAAACCATTTCCCCAAATCATCACCTATTCTAAATGCTGCAACTGCATTCTGATAAACATCTTTTAATATAGCTATTAGTTTTTTATCAATTCCATAGGATTCTAGAACTGCTAATGTCACTTTCTGGTCAATACTGTCGAATGCTTTCTGAAAATCAAAAAAGCAAGTATATATGTTTTTGTTTTTTCTCCTAGCTTTCTCTGCTATTAACTTCATTGTCAAAATCTGTTGAATTGTAGTTCTATCCTTCCTAAATCCTGCTTGCTCATCTGCAAGGTATGCTTCCACTTGAGTTCTCAATCTTTCTGTCAATATGATCATCATCACTTTACCAAGGTGACTTATCAAGGCAATTGTTCTATAATTTTTACATTCTAGCTTATTTCCTTTCTTGTATAATGTTACTAATATTGATTTCACCCACTCCTCTGGCATTTTCCCTTCTTTCCATACCATATTACATAGTTGGTGCATTTCTGTAACCATACTTTCACCACCATATTTAATCATTTCTCCAGTAATGTTATCGTTACCAGGACTCTTGTTGTGTTTTAGCCGTCCTATTGCTTTTTCTACCTCTCCTCTTAAAATGTCCATATCATGCTCATTACCGTGGTGATATCTGCTTCAATTCTTCAGTCAGTTTCCCAACGCTATCTGAATCTAGTTTTTCTTCATATAACTCACTACAGTATCTTGTCCACTGCTGTACAATTTTTTTTTTTATTCATCAATACTTTGCCTTTTTCATCTTTAATTGTGGTCTGTTTTGGTTGCCACTTTCTATTAATGGTTCTGATCATTTTGTATACCTCCCTTGTTTTATGCTCTCCATCTGTTCTATATTGTTGCATTGGGCTTCTAACCATTTCATCTTATCCATTCTGACTGCTTTTTTCACCTCATTACACTTTCTTCTATATTGCTCTTCTATTTGTTCTGATGTATCCCTTGTTATCTTAAACATTCTTTTCTCCTGTACTAACTTCAGTGTTTCTTGTGTAATCCATTTCTTCTTGATCTTCTCTTCTTCTGGTACTGTTTCTTCAACTGCATCTTCTATCCCCCCTTCATTACTCTTTTCACTCTTAAATTCGAGTTTTTTCTTTCTCCACACTTTTAAGTTTCTCTTCTAACACTGTTCTGTACCTTCTTCCTATTTCTGCTTCACTTATTCGTGCTGTATCTCTTCTATTCTGATGTTGTGGTTTATATTTCTTTTTTAATTTCATCTTGATGTTTGCAATCACTAAACTATGGTCAGAGTCTATATCCGCTCCTTGAAAAGTTCGACATTGCTGTACTGATGTTATTCATCTTCTTTTAATCATATCAATCATGTTTTTGGTTTTCCCATCATTTGATCGGCACGTCCATTTTCTACACTCCTTTTGTTGGAATCTTGTGTTACAGATCATCATCTCGTGGTCCACAGCAAATTCAAACAATTTTTCACCTCGTTCATTTCTTTCTCCAAAACCATATTTTCCCATGACTCTTTCCCAACCATCATTATCTATTCCAACTTTGGCATTCCAATCTCCTTCAATAATTAGCACATCTTGCTTTGGTATTGTTTCTATTGTCTCTGTCAGATCTTTGTAGAATAAGTCGATATCCCCATCTGTGCTATCAGATGTGGGTGCATATATCTGGACTATTGATATGTTGAATGGCTTTGCCTGAAATCTTGCTACTATGATTCGTTCATTAACCAGTTTGTAGCCTAACAGTGCCTTTCGAGCTCTTTTGCTAAGAAGGAAGCCAACTCCTGCTTTGTGCATGGTGTCATGTCCTGACCATATTACTTCGCATCCATTGAGCTCTCCATATGATGTCCATCTCATCTCTGCCAATCCTAGTATATCCCACCGATATCTCTTCATTTCCTCACGAAGTGGTTCTAATTTTCCTGACATTCAGGGTATCCGCACATTCCACGTTCCTACTGATAACAGTTCTGTTAGTTTCAGTTTCTGTTTCCTTTCGGTATCCCACTTTTCGATCCAACCCCGATCACTCGATTGGTATTGCGGGCCTTGTTTATCCGGGCGACGCCCGAGCCGGCATGTTGTAGCTGTTGATTGTATAGCATAATTTTGCATAGATTTAAATATTTAGTGAAAATTGAGCATATTGTATAATAACTAATCATCAACATGGTGCCTATGCATAAAGAACAATGGTATCCAAGATGTCTTTGTTAGAGGAGTTTAATATGAGAGATTCTATTTGGTGCTGTGTTTGTGTGAAATGTTTGTTACTAAAGGTGAAAGATTTGTGGAAGGAAAGTAAGATTGGTTAGTGAATATGTAGTGCTCTGAGAGCAAGTGCCAGTTGACCAAGGCAAGTAAAATGCATAAGCAACATAGTGGAAAATGTTAACAAAAGGCAAGAAAATATGTCAGTGAGACTGCTGATGAAAGAAATTTTGATTTCTTTCATCAGCATGCTTTTGTGGAGCCCTTACAGGACAAAGGATGAGCTCAAACAATTGCAGGAATATCAGAAATATATGCTTACAAAAGCCTGACAGATTGCACTTGAATGGATTTGGAGCTAGGTCTCAAGAAAGTCTTTTTCACTCATAGTGAAAATGAACAAAGTCAGAGAAACTACAAATATGGTACGTGATGGGGGAAGGGGAGCGAAAGCACCCATGACGAAACTGAGTGGTGTGAGAATGACATATAAATATGGAATCTAATCTCTTAGGGTAATGAAACTGAAAATGTAGAATTATGGGAATGGAGGGAATAGGATAAAAATAGAAGTTAAAATGGATTTGAGATCTAAAGGAGATGGTTCATTTGAAGCTATCTGAAGTGAGATAGATGCCAACAGGATAAAATATATTATTGGTTGCTACTACAGACCAGGGAATCCAGAGGATAATGTTGGAAGTTCTTTTCCACTTGGTTAGATTATAATAAATTTAGTTTAATCCTTTATCCAAGTGTAAGCAAACAAAGTTTGTGCCTGAAATATCTTCAGGACTGAGGCAACTCACAGTAAAGGTGGACCAAGCTCTCATCACTCGTATTAGTATCTCCCATAATGCAAAACACATCTCCTTGCGGACATGTATATGCTATGCATTAAGGGAAGGGCCACTATCCACACTGGTTTCGATCTTTATTGAGGTCTCGTCAGTGGGGACCAGACCCAGAGGTGGTGATACTAAGGTGGAAACAATGGAGAAGTCATATTTACCTATACGAGTTGCCAAAAGGTGTTTCCCCTTATTATTAAATTACTCTGGATTTAGAGAAAGATGTTGGCAGTTCTTTTCCACTTGGTTAGACTATAATAAATTTAGTTTAATCCTTTATCCAAGTGTAAGCAAACAAAGTTTGTGCCTGAAGTATCTTCAGGACTGAGGCAACTCGTGGTAAAGGTGGACCAAGCTCTCATCACTCCTTGTCTTAGTATCCCTCATAATGCAAAGCAAATCTCCTTGCGGACATGTATAATGCGCTGTGGTTGCCATGCATTGGCAGAATAGAACAACAAATACTGGCCAAGCAGTTATCATCGGTGAATTCAACAATAGATATAGATTATAAGGAGGAAAGTGCACATGGCAAGATGGAAATAGAATTAATACAGGTACAATTACCTAAAACAGCATGTGATGGAAGTGACCAGGAGTCTTGGATCTGGTAATAACCAGGTTAGATGTTCAGAGGGGCAACATGGTTTTGTAAATGGTTGGTCATGCCTTAGTAATCTACTAACTTTTTATAACAGAGTGATGGCTAAGTTGGATAATGGGAATGGCTACATGATAATAATACTGGATTTTGCAAGCATTTGGCAGGATATCACATGGCACTTTGTTATGCAAACTGCAACAAATGGGGATGGATATGAAACTGGTGATATAGATAAAAGAGTGGCTGATGGACAGATACCAAAAAGTAGTATATGGAGGAGCAAAATCCAGTGGAAGGAAGGTGACTGTGCTTGAACCACTGCTTTAATTCGTACATAAATGATATAAAAAATAATCTGAAGGGAGATATTCAGTTGTCTGCTGATGATTCAAAGTTGGGTAAGATGATAGTTAATCAATGTGATAGAGAGAGAGCTTGCAGGATGATTTGAATAGGCTGACAGTATGGGCAAAACCTAACAGATGTCAATTTAATGTAGAAAAGTGTCAAGTTATGCATCTTGGGATACAAAGATTACAAGATGTGTGCCACACATCGAGGGAACAGTACTCCAAGAAACTGATGAAAGCTAGGGATTTGGTGGTGGTGGTAGTAGTAATAATAGATAGAGAAAGAGAGAGTTGAAGTTTGTAGGGCATATTGCTAAAGTAGCCAGGGTAGCTCACAGGATTACTTGGTTATTGAAGAAGATACTAACAAAGCAGAGCTACAGGGGGCAGAACAAGAGGTCATCCCTGGAAGTTCGTGTTAAGAGTGTGGTTAGCAAGGACGTGAGGGAGTAATAACCAGGGCCGGTTTTATCATAAGGCGAACCTAGGCAATCGCCTATGGGCGTCAAGACTTCAGGGCACTAGATTTTGCAACATATAAAACTAACAGGAACTCCTGTATTCCATAAAATTTATATATGTAAGCGTACCATTTCTTTACTGGACTTATATACACGTCCAGCAAACTTGGATAATATTCTGTCCACCTGCTGAAAGAACATGGATAAGAAGTGTAGTTTGACAGTCATGTCCATTAGAAGGGGAAATAATCCTTCACGCTGAAAAGAACACTTAACTAGATTACTTGGCGTATGTAGTAGCTATGTTCAGTTGCTTGCCATTTGCTCGGTAACCGGAATCTAAGTTATATCAGACTAAATACTACCTATGAGTTATATTCATTTTACTACTTGTTTTTATCGTATAATTATAGTTTTTAATGCCAGTGCAAAATAAGAAATCCTTTCATACTTTCTTCACTTCATATTGTATCACTTTGGAAGATCAATGTCACTATCAATTTTTTGGCTAATTATTTTAATCACCAATACATTTTAAAATTCTCCCAGAACTTGATTGAAGATAATTATTTTTGTCAAACAATTATTTTATAAATTCATGAAAATCCAAATCTAAAAATGAATACAGCCTCCATCTGTTCCTAATTAAGTTTTTTTTTTTATTCATAATCTAAGTTCAAAGGTTAGTTCACAGATTGCGCGAAGGTTCACACTTTTAAATTTTGCTTTATAGAGAATCATATGTAAATCTTGAATCATATAATGTAATGCATCATTTTTATAAACGTAATCTGCAGGTTTTTGCATTTCAACTTTCTTGGTTTCCCCCAATCATTCCCTACAAATCAAAATAAACGGCAGTTATGAAGTCAACTGTTATGTACATATTTTCGGTATTATGCAGCAGTTTTGAAGTAGCGATATTTTCCCTACACTTTACCCTTCGAAACAAACGCCTTTAATGGCTAACCCCTCCCAAAATTATCGTCCCCCCCACACACACACAAGAAAAAAATACTGCTAGATAACATATGTGCACTTCCTTTTTGTTTGAATTCGTTATTTTTCCAAAGTAATTGTACTGTTGCGGTGAAGAATCTCTGATAAAATACCATTAGATATAAATTTTTGATATTAAAAAGACACACAATCGGAAACCCCGAGTAATGTTTAACATCATTTGTTGTTCATTAAAAAAATCGTATATAAAATTGAAATGTGCGACGCATATAATTTTATTTTCAAGGAAAGCAAGCAAAATGTCATATTTATTTCAATAAATGTTATTTAAAAAATATAAATATTTGACATAATATTTCCAATGAACAAATGTTATGATTATTTATTTTCGCACATGTGAAATTTGTTTTTATTTGGAGACACAATAAATAAATTGTATAGCAAAAAAGGGTTAAATATCGTAAGACAGTAAAGAAATTTGAAGTAATACAGTGCACATAAAGACAATAATCCGTTAACGGGGGGGGGGGGGGGGGGGGGGGGGGGTAATTGCATTTTAACAGATAGAATGCTGGTGAAGTTTCATCAGCATTCTACATTTTTATTAGGTCAAAGGGATTTTGAGTATATTTGCAAACAGATATATTCAACATAACTTAGCCAGTTTTGTTGTAAAAAGTGCCGCATTTGCAGAAATATTAGCGGCATAATAATAAAATAGCAAAATCCATAATGCTTCAGAATAATTTGATAATTTCGATAATACTAAAACAAGATGAGACACATCTGTAGAAATCTATTATTATTATTATTATTATTAGAGTCCTTTTAATTATGAACTCCATATATATTTAATAAATTGGTTGTATTTTTGTATTTTTAATTAAATAAACTAGTTTCATTTTGTCACAGATGGTTTTCGCTTCTGAACTACCTGGTCTATTGTTCTTATCAATATTACTAAATTCCAATCTCCTTCTCTGGAAATTTACTCTTAGTAAATATTTGACTTGTATTGACTAACCATTGAGTGACTCAGCAGTTTAATCCAGAGATTAAATATATGGTCAGTTTAATCCATAACATTCTTAAGAATATTTCACCCTGTGATTTCCCAGAATCCTGTTAAGAAAGAACAGATAGCTGAGTATTGAACTTGCGATCATTTTGAAACACATTCCTGAGACAACAGAGATTTTTTTGTGTGCTGCTGCTATTTGTATTAATTAGTTGGGTAAGAGCAGTGTCTATATCACATAAACAGAGCATTTGATTTTCAAGTTTATTATTATTTATAAATTAAATGATTTTCAGTTCATTTTTTGTGCATCAAGATTCCAGTTATTTTAGGATAAAATGTCTAGTAAAAAGTGGATGTCAGCGAGCATAGCAAGTTTATTCATTGTCTCTCTACATTTTAACTGAAGCTGGAATTATTATGCTTATTACTGCAACTTAAAAGAATCAAATCTGGAGTTATATATGTTTTATTTATATATATATATTATATGCTTTCATGTGAATCCCATGCTTCCAGTAAGTAAGGTGGTCTCGCATTAGGCGGCAAAATTTACCTTTCACCTAAAGTTGTGTGGTTGGAAAGCAGATACATTAACCATTCTGCCAACTAGAGAGGCATACTATGCATGTTACTGCAAACTGAAATGTTTTATATTTATATTTAGATCTATGTTGTAATTCCATAAATATAATGATTTCTGTAATAATATTTTTGGTTTACAGATCAAGTGTTGATCAATTTTATTAACTTAACCAACTAGTTTCGCCAAACTTTAACTGTTGGCATCTTCAGGGCACTTACATATAGGTTGAAACAATCTCACAATTATGTGCAACTATAAAACTGACAAGAATAACTGTAAAAAACTGACTAGAATAATTACAAATAAAATAGCATCGAACGTGCATGAAACACGTATCGCGTGTACAGGATTAGCTAGCTGATGCCGAGGAACAGTTTGTTTTTAAAGATTTGATTAGGGTTTCACGTGTTTCACGCACGTTCGATACTATTTTATTTGTAATTATTCTAGTCAGTTTTTTATAGTTATTCTTGTCAGTTTTATAGTTACACATAATTGTGAGATTGTTTCAACCTATATGTAAGTGCCCTGAAAATGCCAACAGTTACATTTTGGCGAAACTAGTTGGTTAAGTTAATAAAATTGATCAACACTTGATATGTAAACCAAAAATATTATTACTAATTCTCAGGATCAAGAAAATAAACCTTCATTATGAATAGAGTCAATGGTGACACGAAAATCAAGGTACGCCATTTTGAAATCCTAAAATGTAAAAAGGCGAAGTTACTAAACCATCTCACTTTTTTAAAACATTGCCGAGATAACTGTATAATTCCTAAGTTTTTACTTCTTAAACCTCTTTGCAATACTAGAGAAGCTAAAAATATTTATTTCAAGACATCGATGTTACTCATTCGTGAAAGGTTACATCACACAAGATTTGTGCTTAATCAAACTGACTCACAATGTTATGAACTGCTCATGGATCTCTCCAGCTCTTTAGATGAGGAAATCTGGCAAGTCTTAGATAGAATTATTAATACCAGTTTTGCCAAAGCTTTCAAAAAAAGCAAACAGATGCAGATTAAAAAATTCAACTACCTTTATACCACCCACAATAAGTCTAAACCTTCTCTAATGGACAACCAAGTTATTCTTAATTTCTCAAACCACATCTTAAAGAAACCTGAAATCGCTATTCTCAAGAAAGGTTTCAACTATGCAATAGCTCCTCATCAGATTCCTAAGGAGGATTTTATCTGTAGTCTAGAAAAAGGAATCTCATTATTACCGCCTCACACAACAAATGATCTAAGACTAAAAAGTTGTATAATACTTTCTTCTCCCTATTCCACAAAACAAAACTTCTCCTCGTTGGATAGAAGAACTATTCATAATTTAAAAAACAACAAAGACATCATAATACTTAAAGCAGATAAAGGAAACAGTACTGTAATACTGAACTCAAAGGACTATGAAGACAAAGCAAACCATCTACTATTTGACTTGTCCATTTACTGTTTTTTAACAAAAGATCCGACATTAAAAAAACCACCATGATACCAATGAATTACTACGCAATTTATCCAACTGGTCAACAGGCTTGATTAAAAAACTAAAATCCATTCATCCTTTAACTCCGAGACTCTATGGCATTCCAAAAGTGCACAAAGATGGTATTCCTTTATGCCCAATCGTTGATGCAATAAACTCTCCTACCTACTTATTGTAAAAACATCTCTCGAAACTCTTACAACAACACATTCACAACTCAGAGAGTTGCATTAAAAACTCCGAACATTTTGTGGAAAAGCTAAAAAATATCAACATATCGGATAATGATCTTCTAGTCAGCCTAGATGTCACCTCTCTCTTTACGAACGTTCCTGTAGTGGAGGTCATTGACATCTTAATTTGATACCAATCTGTATAAACATTAGGAACAAGTTTCACTCGGCCAAAGTCCAACGTATTTATAAAATAGCGAGTTTAGCACTATTACGAAAACAGGTATACGCTACTCACCGAGAACTCTCAAAAATAAATTCCTCCATCAGTGTGCTACGTGATATATTATCTGACATTTTGAACCTGGAGCTATGGGATATCTTGGATAAAATCTCTGACTTGACAGCCAATAAAGAATTTGCTAAAGTTAAAAACCTACACCAGAAAAAAATTTGAAATCCTCCAGCAATGCAATGTCATGCAGCGGCTACAATTTCATCAAGATGGCGTCGTTGTGAACCTATCATCGACAACCTTATCCAAAGAGGCCACGAGTGCATTAAGTCTCGGACACAATTTTGCCGTTACTCCTAAAGATGTGCCTAAAACCAAAATAATGGCTTCCATTGAACGCGGGATTTACCGCTTGTCTCCAGCTATAGCCAATAATATTAGGTTAGACGTGGCCAATATCCTTATCCATTCTAAGCCTCCCATAAAAAATAATATCCCACATAAAGAAATAATAGCTCTAAAAGAACTATGCAATAATAACCACATTACAATAACCAAATCAGACAAACCAAACACCACTGTAGTAATGGATACAACAGAATATGAAAGCAAAATGCATGTACTGCTCCAAGACCGGTCTACATATCAAATCATAGATCGAGATCCCACCAACTCACAAAAGAATAAGGTGTGCAAGTTACTGAACAAAGTAACTTCCTGGCCAAAAGAAATTGTCAAAAAACTCAAACCCTTGCACGTTAAAACACCCAGAATATATGGTGCTCCTAAAATACACAAACAAGATACACCTTTGCATCCTATTGTTGATAGTATAAACAGTCTCCTACGTATAAACTAGCTAAACATTTAGCCAAATTACTAACCACTTACACAGACAATTCTCCTTTTGTTAAAAATTCTACCTACCTAAAAAGTATTTTAGAAAACCATACCTTAAATAGTTCAGACCTAATGGTGAGTTTTGATATCACCTCATTATTCACTAATGAGCCACTGATTGAAACACTTAACTTACTAAATTCACAATTTCCCCCAGATATATTTCAGTTATTTAAATTCACAGTACAGGCAGGTTATTTTACATGGAAAGGGAAAATATACAAACATTTAGATGGGACAGCTATGGGTTCCCCCCTTTCTCCCCCCCACCAGCCAACTTCTACATAGAACATGTGGAAAAATTAGCTATCAACACAGCCACTCTCAAAACTAGTCTCTGGCTACGCTATGTTGATGATGTGTTTGCTATTTGGCCACATGGCCCAGACACATTGAATACATTTTTAGTGCATCTAAATAGCCAGCACCCTAAAATCCACTTTACAATGGAACTAGAAGCCAATGACTGCCTGCCCGCCCTTACTGGACACATTGATCACACGTCTTCCAGAAGGTTCCTTATCATTTTCAGTTTATAGAAAACCCCACATACAGGGAGATACTTACACAAACAATCACACCATCACCCTTCTCAACAATATGGTATCTTAAAAACACTAACCCATAGAGCTAGAGCAATCTGCTCCAATGACATTGCTCTCACTGCTGAACTTTCTCACCTACGTCACACCTTCTTAATCAATGGCTATAATCCCCATAAGATAGATAACATACTAAATGCTACCCAGAAATCCCCTCTATCTACTACAGAAGACTACAACAAAACTAACACCATCCCATACATTAAAGGCACATCTGAAAAGATATCTAGGGTGCTTAACAAACACCAACTACGCACAGTATTCAAACCTTATGTAAAATTAGCAACTCTCATCGGTTCACCTAAGGACAAATGCACTCCTTTATCACATCCAGGAGTCTATGAAATGCCCTGTTCTTGCCATCAAGCCTACAACGGACAGACAGGAAGAACTGTGGACATCTGCCTCAGTGAACACAAAAAATATATCTGACACTTTCACTATGGCAAGTCGGGTCTGGCAGACCATGCTTTGGATACCCCTGCACACAGGATCAATTGGAAAGAAACAAAACTTGTAGAAGTTTTGTTCCTGGAATCAACAGAAGCTTTAAAACATACTCCAAACCTTAACAAGTATGGCTGTATAAATCTATCAAAGATTTGGGAGACAGTCATCCTAAGACCAAATTAATATTTATTACTTTTATTTTATTTTATTTTATTTATTTTTTATTTTATTTTTTAAACTATCTAAGACTATCATTCGACTAGTATTTCAAAACTTTGAACTTTTTTTTTTTTTTTAACCTAGATGGCGCCATATTAGGACCTTAGTCTTGTGTTGCACACTGCAATTACTTATACTAGCCCCACTGTTACACCGGATTGTGGGTGTCTTGCTTTTGTAACAAACTTTGTGTTGTGTGTTCTGAAGATGCTGGATATAATACCAGCGAAATATTAGCTTCTAAGTTAATAAATAGATATTTTCTTATCCATCAGTGTTCATATCATACCGTGAAATCTATTACATGTCTGACGAACACATAAGCCTATCCACACGTATTGACATCTTAAGTACCTTGTTCCCACAAGATATAACCTCATTGTTTGCTCACTGTGGAAAAATAAGATCTACCAACAACTAACAGACTTGGCGATGAGGAGCCCACTCTCACCTTCATGTGCTGACCTCTTTATGGAAGACTTAGAAAATAAAATCCTATCCCAAATTATTCCCAAACTTAAAATTTGGTTCAGATATGTGGACGATATCTTCATCGTGTGGAACAACAACAAAGATGACCTATATGATTTTCTCAAAAAGATCAACTCCTTCCATCAATCTATTAAATTTACTCTGGAACTTGAAAGAGAAAAACAACTACCGTTTTTAGACATCTTAATCAAAAAACAAATTGATGGCAGTATAAATCTATCGGTGTACAGTCTACCTACATTTCAGCTCCTCTCACCACATCTCACAAACTCAGCATTGTACACATAAGAAGAGAAAGAAGAGAGTGATTCGCATCACAACAGACGAGACCCTTCAAGATGAGTTAACATTAATTTCCAACAATCTGTACTTGAACGGCTATCCAAGAAGACTAGCCAATAAAATCCTTTTCTCTGAACCACCACAAGAAGATATTCAATATATAAAAACTATTGCAATTCCGTTTGTAAGTGGCATCTCCTACAAGCTCGCCAGCCTCCTCAAACAACACAAAATAAAGTAACATTTAAACCAATAGAATCTATTCGTAAACTACTAAGATCTCCAAAAGATAACCATCCTTTCTATAAATATGCTGGAGTTTATAATATTCCATGCTCGTGTGGCTCTAGTTACATCGGACAGACTTCGAGAAGCCTTCAAATCAGGCAAAAAGAGCATATTGGCTATGTCAAAAACAACAGACAGGACATTTCTGGCCTATCGTCTCATTTCTCCACAACTAACCATGTCATCGAGTGGAACAAAAGTTGTTCAAGAAATTCAAGAATTTTCAAAGCAACAGCCACAGTTGCCTGTTCTACTGTCAGCCTTAACAGAAATCAAGGCCTAATATTCCCAGAAATATGGAAAACCCTAATCAGATCTTTAAAAACAAAAGAAATGAACTTTAATACAAACTACAGAAAGTTCCTCAGCAACAGCTAGCTAATCTTGTACACACAATACGTAAAAAAACTGGTACTAGTTTTTTCTTAAGATGACTGTCTCCTAGATTTTAGGCAAATTTATACAGCTATATTTGTTGAGATTTGGAGTTTCTCTCTGTTTAGGACTCTAGTATTATGTGATAGGTGCAATTTTTTTTTTTTTTTTTTTTCAGATAGAGGGCACCAAAATCAGGACTCTAGTCTTTGTGTTGCTGCTACAATTTTGTTTAACTAGTCCGCTGATTACACCATGTTGTTATAGTCTCGTATATTGTGACAAACTTTGTTTTTGTGCTCTGAAGATGCTGGTTATAACACCAGCGAAATATCAGCAATAAGTTAATAAATTAATTATTTACTTAATTTTCTGTGTTCTAATATATACCATTAAAAAATAAACAACATATGTATACCAATGTTGTATTGTGTTATTAAAATTAGTTATTATGGAAATGTTGACTTTTATTTTCAATAAACTAAAAAAAGTGCTTATTTTTGAGGCCTCATAATGATGTTGCACCTCGGGCCTCCAAAAGTATAAATGCAGCCCTGGACACTGCCTGTTTGTAATACTAGAGATGAACGCTCATTTTGCATACTTAAACGCATTAAAAATATTTACACAATTCATTAAGTCAGATGCATTTGAGAAATTTGTCAATTATGTTCATAGAAAACGATACTGTTGAATTATTAGATTATAAATGTATGATAGATAAGTTATATAGTTATAAGTTATATATAATTGATAAATACTTCATTAAGTAAATGTATAAAAATTTATTTGTGAATTACTGAATAGTTTAAAGTCCATGTTTTTTATAATTAAGTTTATTTTTATTTATAAATATTTCAGTTACTGGATTTTGAAAATGGATAAAAAGAAATCAGATTTTCAATATCGCAAACGTAAAGCGGAAAAGGAAGAAAGATTGAAAAAACAAGAAGGTGCATTTTTAAAATATCTTTGCCGAGAAGATCGTAATCACATACAAGAAGAAAATCTTCAAGATTATTCATTGGATAATTCGTCTATAGTTTCGATTAATGAATTGGAGAATTCTACAGATACCAAAAATTGGATTAAAACATCGAAGGAGAAATCTACAGATCATATGAGTATTGTTGATTCTGAAGCTGGTTGTTCTACAGATCCAATCATAAAAAGATTTGATTTTACAAATTTAAATTATAATGATCCAGCAACTTGGTGTTCTATAAAATTTTCCAATATCAATCAATTATGTCAACTATTAGTTGAACATGGACCCGAACAGATTCATAATTTTGATTTCCCAAAAGATAACAATAATAGAAGATTTTCAATGACTCATTATACTCGAAGACTATTTAACGGCAAGACAATGCAGCGTCTGTGGTTGTTGTACTCAAAATCCACGGATTCTGCATTTTGCTTCTGCTGTTTATTATTTGATCAATGACGGATTAACTTTGCTGATTCTGGATTGAGGGACTGAAAAAATACTTCTATTTTAGCTGCGCATGAAAAAAAGGCAGACACGTTGAAAATTACCATAAGTGGAAAGAATTAGAAATTCGAATAAAAGAAAAGAAAACCATTGATGAAGAGAACTTGCTAGTTATTAGAAATGAGGAGAAACATTGGGTACAAGTATTAAAACGACTCTTTGCTTTAGTTCAGACGTTAGCTATTCAAAATTTATCATTTTGAGGAACAAATGAGACATTGTTTTCGCATGGAAACGGAAATTTTTTGAAATCTGTTGAATTTCTAGCCAAGTTTGATCCAATAATGAATGAACATCTTCAAAGAATAAAAGATGAAGATACATATGTGCATTATCTTGGAAGAGATATTCAAAATGAAATAATAAACATCTTCGCCAATGCAATAAAAAAGAAAAATTTAGAATCTGTTGTTGCCACAAAATATTATTTCATAATTATTGACTGTACGTCCGACATTGGTCACACGGAACAAATGAGCATAGTACTTTGATTCTTAGACACTAGTAATAGCACGGTTTCTATAAAAGAACACTTTTGGGGATTTATAGAAATAAAAAATACCACTGGAGAATTTTTATCAAATGAAATATTAGGAACTCGAGACAAATTTTCATTACCAATACAAGATTTATGAGGTCAAGGATACGATAACGCCAGTAATATGAAAGGTGATGTAAAAGGTGTGCAGCGACGAATTTTAAATCTTAACCCAAAAGCAATGTATGCACCCTGTAGTTCACATTCATTAAATTTAGTAGTAAATTGCACTGCTAATACTTTAGATGCCAGAGCATTTTTTGATACGGTACATTGTCTATACGTATTTTTTTCCAGTTCGACTCGTCGATGGGAATACCTCAAACGACACATAAGTCATTTTACACTCAAACCAGTCTGTGATACATGATGGGAGAGTCGAATTGATTTATTAAAGCCCCAAAGATACAATTTGTACGAAGTTTGCAAAGCACTGGAAGAAATATTTCAAGATGATAGTTTATGTGGATTAAGTGGAAATACCATGAAATGAGATTCAAGTAGTCTTCTTAAAACTTTAAGGAAGTTCAAATTTATCACATCCTAAGTAATGTGATATAATATACTTTTTGAAATAAACTTTACCCGTAAACAACTTCAGAATACAAGCCTTGATATAAATGGTGCCATAAATTGTATTAATGATACAAAGAATTTCTTAATGAAAATCCGAAATGAGGATGAATTTGAAAAGATGTTAACAGATGCAGAAAAAATCGCTGAAGTCTTAGGTGTAATGCCTAATTTTGAACAAGAAAGAGTTAGACTTAGAAAAAAAAAAAGAAACAATTTGTGTATGAAGCAGAGGATGAATTCATAACAGATTTTAGACAAAAATTTAAGGTAGTTTTTATTTTTCAATTATTGATACAGCAATTGCATCTGCTGATGAAAAATTCAAGCACGTCTACAAT
The DNA here is from genome assembly GCF_054136105.1 of Typopeltis vanoorti. Lineage (NCBI taxonomy): Eukaryota > Metazoa > Arthropoda > Arachnida > Uropygi > Thelyphonidae > Typopeltis > Typopeltis vanoorti. The sequence goes on from NC_143556.1 coordinate 138,286,253, forward strand.
TAACGAAAAGTTTGGTTTTCTTTTAAATATATATGAATTCCAAAAAATTACTTCAGTAGAACCGCTTAAAAAATATTTGATATTGGAAAATTATTTAGCACATGATAATTCTAGAGATATTGATGGAACAGATTTATGTAGTGAATTACAAATAATAGCAAGGTGAATTCCAGAAAATACTTCCTCATTAGATGTCCTGTCATACATATGCAAAAATAATTTAGAAAATAGTGTTCCAAATGTGTTTATTGCTCTGAGAATTTTTTCGACATTGCCAGTATCGGTAGCAAGTTCAGAAAGGAATTTCTCGAAATTAAAACTTACAAAAACTTACACTCGTTCTACGATGGCTCAGGAACGACTCAGTGATCTAGCAATAATATCGATAGAGCATGAAATTGCATCTACAATCAATATAGATGAATTAATTCAAAACTTTGGCAAAGCAAAAGCACGAAAGATTAATTTTTCATAATTTTTGTATTCAAGATTACTTTTTTTGCTATACAGATATCAGAAGTAATGATATATGTATACAAATGTATTGGTTTTGATTAATAAATTTTATATATAAACTTTTATATACAAATGTTCTTAATGATATTATTTTTTATAAATATCCACATGTGTAGGAGTACGTGTGCTTGTGTGAGTATGACAAATATATATACAGAAATCCTTCGATTAGTGCGCCTAATGCTTTCTTTAAAAAGTGCATTAATCAAAAATACACTAATCGAATATAATAACTATGGGAAAAAAAGTATAATTCGTTTCTTAAATTTCTTTTTCGAACCTTAATTTTTTTATAAAAGAATGAAGGTATGTCTCAGGGCCTAGTTAAAGGAAAATCATGAAGCTGGAAGACAACAAAACATATTCAGAATATAAATTTTATTATTATACTTCTTAACAAAGAATTGAGCTAAATTTTATACGAAAAATATTATATGCCGCCATTTGTTGTAATCGGCTTGCAGGCAATTTTTATGATCGGCCATAAACAGCGGTATTCTCTTTCCCGATTGTAGAAAGATTTCGATGTGTGAAAATTAACGATAATTTATGAATATTTCCATGTTTAAAAATATGCCACTTGGTCATTGACATTTGCTACACAGATGTCATTTCCTTCAGTTTTGAGAACAGAGGATGCTGCCGATTGTTATAATCCACTTGCAGGCAATTTTTATGACCATAATAAATTTAGTTTAATCCTTTATCCAAGTGTGAGCAAACAAAGTTTGCACCTGAAAGTATCTTCAGGATTGGGGTAAGGTAGTAACAACACCGAGCAACTCGTTGCAAAGGTGGAGCAAGCTAACATCACTCCTATCTCAGTATCTCCCATAATGCAAAACACATCTCCTTGCGGATATGCATAATATTATGCATTAAGGGGAGGGCCACTACCCAGACTAGTTTCTACCTTTATTGAGGTCTTTTCAGTGGGAGCCAGGCCCAGACGTGGAGATACCAGGCAGAAGCAATAGCAAGGTCATCTCTACCTATACGAGTTGCCAAAAGGTATGCCACCTTTTTATTAAATTACTCTGGATTTAGAGAAAGATGTTGAAAGTTTATTTTTCCCTTGGTATCTTTTCACTTTATATTTTTCACTTTTTATTATAGTCTAACCAAGTGAAAAATAAACTTTCAACATCTTTCTCTAAATCTAGAGTAATTTAATAAAAAGGTGGCACACCTTTTGGTAACTCGTATAGGTAGAAATGACCTTGCTATTGCTTCTGCCTGGTATCTCCACGTCTGGACCCGGCTCCCACTGAAGAGACCTCAATAAAAGTCGAAACTAGTCTGGGTAGTGGCCCTCCCCTTAATGCATAACATTATACATATCTGCAAGGAGATGTGCTTTGCATTATTGGAGATACTGAGATAGGAGTGATGTTAGCTTGCTCCACCTTTGCAATGAGTTGTCTGGTGTTGTACCACCTTACCCCAGTCCTGAAGATACTTTCAGACGCAAACTTTGTTTGCTCACACTTGGATAAAGGATTAGACTAAATTTATTATAGTCTAACCAAGTGAAAAATAAACTTTCAACAAAATATTTTTATGACCGATCATAAACATTTATTCCCTTTTCCAAATGTTGAAAGGTTTCTATGTATAAAAATTAACGATACACAAATATTAGGCGTTCTGGGTCTGAGCTGTTTGACATATTCTCGAATATTATTCTCCTCAGAATATTTCCACTATAAAATATTTATTCAAAAAAAAAAAAATGCTTAGAAAACTAAAATGACAAATTCCAGGAACTTCTCGCAAAACACAGTTTGGGGAAACCCTGGTATACATAGCGTACATGGAAGTAGTGTAGTGTGCCATTAAAAATAACTTCGTAAAATGTTTTAAATCAGTAACTAAATTATTTCATTCTGGTTAGTGATTTTTTAAAATAGTTAGCCATAAAATGTATGGATAAAAAATTTTTAAAATCTCTAACATTTATTTTTAAAATGTATATAGGCGCACTAATCGAATTTGGGTATTGAAAAAATGATAGGGGCGCATAAATTTTCTTTGCCTAGGGGCACCAGATACTCTTGCACCAGTCCTGGTAATAACTATATTCGAGCAAATGTTTCAAGGTATAACCAGTTTTGTAATGTGCTTCAAACTGATAAGGAAACATAAGTATGGATCTTTTGTATCACTGTAAAGTATGCCTGGTTGTCACTAAGAAAAGTTCTAGAAAAAAGTTTTAGCACTATGGAAACAAATTACAAATTTTTACATGGAACAAAATAAACTTAGTAAATTTTCTAAAGAGGATTTTTGCAGAAATGCTCCAAAAATGTGATTTTTATGTGATTAATGTCAAAACAAAAACAGATATGTGTTTGTCTGCAAGGCAAAACTAAATCAATATATGAAATGTGGAAGAATATTCAAGCATTTAGGAAGAAGCTGATTTTTTTCAAAACACTTCTTTCAAAAGCTGTCATTTCAGTAAGACATTTTCCTGAACTGGCAATAGTTGAAGAACAATGCACTAAAAAAACCTTAAGAAACTGTGATATCAATGAATACAGTGGTGTCTTAGCCTCGTTGATCCAAGAATACAATTATAGATTAAGATTTTGAGAAACATGATCTCACAATAAAACTGACTTTCTAGCCACAAAAGACTGATGTCTCCAGAGCACATGAAAATTTACAAATGGAGCTCAGTGAGTTTTCAGAAGACAACGTTTTCTGAAATCAATATTTGATAATAAGAAAGATCTCAATGAAATATGGAAGAATGCTGTTGAGTATTCAAAAATGAATCAACATGCTTGATTACACTGTCTTGTTTCAGCACAACCTACTGTGAATCAGCGTTTCCACACATGGTTCAAATTAAGACATGCTTGCGATCACTGATGATGAACACTCACCTTGAAGACTAACTGGAACTAAAGGCATTATAAATAAAAAGATGCAAGAACTTATATTACTGGTTTAATCCTTTATCCAAGTATAAGCAAACAAAGTTTGCATGTGAAGTAACTTCACGACTGGGCAACTACTAATAGCCTACTGTTGACTGGAACCTGACCAATAACATAAACATTCGAACATATTTTGTATGTTATATGTATTATATTCTGTATTCTTATAATAAAATAAGCTAGAGAAAAGAAAATGTTATTAAGAAAATCATAAGGAAGAGAAAATACATTTACAATGGTGTACTGTATTTATCAATACTGTAAGTTTACGTCGCTGTATACAAGATGAATCATTTGTCTGTCAGTATCTACATCGATATTCTCTTATATGATACAAAACTGTACATGTTATATGTATTACTAACACCAGGCATAAAAAATGAAAAGATAATGTGAAAAAGAAAGTCATATTTAAATTGTGCATATTTGGTCTGATGTATTAAAATAAAGAACTTTTATTATTAAAAGACCAGAAGATAAATGATAAAATATACAAAGAGCCAACAAGTTTCACTAGCCACTGTCTAGCATTTTCAAGGCTGAAGTGGTGTGAAAACAAATGCATTAAGTTACTAAAGTGTATGTTTTAAATGTAACTTAATGCATTTGTTTTCACACCATTTCAGCCTTGAAAATGCTAGACAGTGGCTAGGGAAACTTGTTGGCTCATTGCATATTTTATGTTGAAAAATGATGAGCTAAACCAGATGTGATGATTCTATTATGATTGACATCCCCTGCATGTTCCTTCTGTCTTATTTCAAAACTTCTAGAAGTCTGACCAATGTAAGAAAGGCCACACGTGCATGGAATATCATATACTCCAGGACATTTGAAGAAAGGTACCTCATCTTTGGGTGATCTTAAGATTTGTCTGATCATGGTCATACATTTTACATTGGTCAGACTTCTAGAAGTTTTGATATAAGACAGAAGGAACATGTGATCATGTACCGGATTCTGACTGAAGCATTCGTGTTTGATGGCGTGCATGTGTTCGAATGCTTCAGTCAGAATCCGGTACATGATCACATGTTGTGTAGTTTTTTGCATATTGTAGTTCTGTTGAACTGAGAGAGATGATGAGATTTTTCCATATGTCTTTAAGAATAATACCTTGATTTCTATTTAAATTATTGCCTGTGCGTAGTACCACAGCTGCTTCTTTTAAATTTCTGTGTCTGTAGTCATTCTCGATGTAAGGCATAGAACTGTTTTTCCAATCTATAACGTGATTTGATGTTGAGAAATGATGAGCTAAACCAGATGTGATGATTCTATTATGATTGACATCCCCCACATGTTCCTTCTGTCTTATATCAAAACTTCTAGAAGTCTGACCAATGTAAAATGTATGACCATGATCAGACAAATCTTAAGATCACCCAAAGATGAGGTACCTTTCTTCAAATGTCCTGGAGTATATGAAATTCCATGCACATGTGGCCTTTCTTACATTGGTCAGACTTCTAGAAGTTTTGAAATAAGACAGAAGGAACATGCAGGGGGATGTCAATCATAATAGAATCATCACATCTGGTTTAGCTCATCATTTCTCAACATCAAATCACGTTATAGATTGGAAAAACAGTTCTATGCCTTACATCAAGAATGACTACAGACACAGAAATTTAAAAGAAGCAGCTGTGGTACTACGCACAGGCAATAATTTAAATAGAAATCAAGGTATTATTCTTAAAGACATATGGAAAAATCTCATCATCTCTCTCAGTTCAACAGAACTACAATATGCAAAAAACTACACAACACGTGGTCATGTACCAGATTCTGACTGAAGCATTCGAACACGCGCACGCCATCAAACACGAATGATCAAATGTAACGGCCTAACAGTTACTAAAGTGTATGTTTTAAATGTAACTTAATGCATTTGTTTTCATACCAGTTCACCTTGAAAATGCTAGACAGTGGTTAGTGAAACTTGTTGGCTCTTTGTATATTTTATCATTTATCTTCGGTCTTTTAATAATGAAAGTCATATTTATTTACAGATATGATGATTCATGCATTGATAATAAGCAGCAGCAATATGATTGCTTCATAGTAGATTAGCCTATACACTAATGAGTGAATCGTTATTTTTTTTATTTTATGCTAATTAAAAATTTTAATAATTAATAACAGTTAATTTTATGCAGTTATGATTTAATGCTGCAACTTTACATTGGTTTAAATTTCTCTTGACTGCGAATGGTGCCATGTACGGTCTATAAGTGTTTGTGTGCATAAGTTTTGATAAATTTTAACTTTTTATAATAGATTTGTGTATACTTTATGGTAGCAAATGATAAAACAGATTTATCATTTACATATATTTTATGTAAATGATAAATATTTTATGCATTCATGAGATACCCAACTTTTTCTTAATTTTTTCAATATTTCTAAGCTACGCAGTTCATCTGTAAGTTTTTTCATATTGTTGCAAATCTCCCAAAAATTTTTCAATATATTTATTAAAAAATCTGCACATAAGTCAACCCGTGCAGTTGAAACCCATGTTATTCAAGGTACAACTGTAGTATCTTGGGAATGATGGTTAAAATATTAGAAAAGTTGATTAAAGGTAAAATTCAGGAATGGGTGGATAGGAACACATATGCTATTGTGGGCAGCACAGCTTTGTAAACAGTAGGTTCAGCCTTAATAATTTATTCATATGTTATAATAAAGTGGCAGCTGAATTAGATAAAGGAAGTAGTTAGACCACAATTTTGTTGAGCACTGCAAAAGCAATTGACAGAATATCTCATGAAAAATTATTACATAAGTATTCAAGCAATTGGTATCCATTTCCATTTTCTATCAATGCCACGAGGGGTGGTTGACAGACACCACAGCGTAGTATATGTTGGAGTGAAATCAAGGAATGCTGTACAAGGAATGCTGCTCTTTAATTTACACATTAATGATATAGAGAATGGCTTCGAGGGGGGGGAGAGAAATTCAGTTGTTTACTGATGATGCAAAATTGGTAAGAGCAATAGCAGATAAAGGTGATATAGATATCCTGCATCATCATCAGTTCAGTGGACATACACAGATGCTGTGTGGTCATTTCAATGCTCGATGATGTCCCACACCATTCCTCGCCATGTAGTCCTATTGTATCTTTTCTGGAGGCTTTAAACTCTCTGAAGATCAGTCATTCCACACACACACCATCCATCCATCTCATTGACAGTCTACTCTTCCTCCTTTTTTTCCCCAGGAGCTTTACCTTCTATTTCTATTCTGAGACGTCCTCCTTCCATCCTTTTGCTGAATCCAAAGTATTTCAATTTTCTTCTGTCAATATCCTTAAGGAGGCTTAAGGTTCTACTGATCTTTTCTAACACCCTTTCATTTGTATGCCTTTCAGTATATGATATCCTCAACAGCTTTATGGAAACCACATTTCAAAAGCAGCTATCCTTTTCTTATCAGACTTCTTTAGATTCCAAGTCTCATATCCATAAGTCGCTGTTGGAAAAACAACTGCCTCCAAAATCCTCAACTTTGTTCCCATGGAGATAGATCCAGCCTTCCAGATTTCAGACAAGTCTTTGACTGTTGTTTTAGCCATTCCCAATCTTCTTCTGGCATGTTCTGAACAGCAATTCTTCACATTAGTAATGAATTCCAGGTATACTTGTTTCTCAAAGAGCTTCCCTGTCTGTATTTCTTTTGAGAACCATAATCTTTGTCTTGCTAGGATTGAGCTGAAGTCCTCTCCTATTACTGATCTCATTAACTTTATCAAGAATTTGTCCCAGTTCTTCCTTGTCATTACAGAGGAGGACAGTATCATCAGCATACCTCAGATTACTGATCAATCTACCATCTATCTTAATTCCTGTTTGGAGCTTATCCAATGATGAGATCAGCAGAGATACTAAACAAGTGAGGAGAAAGTAAACATCCTTGCCTAACTCCCTTTCCAACCCAAAGCCAATCGGTTAATCCAACACCTGTACTTACCGTGGCTTCTTGCTCCCTGTACAAGTTACCTATCAACCTGATAGTGTGTTGAGGTAAAGCCATTCTTTTCATTACTTCCCACAGTTTCACATGCTGAACACACTCAAAAGCTTTAGAGTAGGCCAAGAAACACATTACCATAGGGAGTCTAAATTCTTTATACTTTTCTATGATCTGTCTAAGGCAAAGGATCTGATCTCTGGTGCCCTTACCTTTCCTAAAACCAGCTTGTTCCTTGGGCATCTCTGCCTCAACTTCGGCCCCAATCCTATTTAAATGATCTTAATAAAATTTTGCTTGCATGAGATATCAAACTAATAGTTCTATAATTCTTGCATGCCTTTATATCACCTTTCTTATGTAGTGGTATGAAAACTGACTTCTTCCAGTCTCTAGGCCATGATCCTGTCTCCCATATCCTTGTAATCAATCTATGAAACACTCTTATCCCTCCAATGTTAGTTAAGGCCACAATCCCCCTGTGGCTTTAACTAACTCTGCTGGGATTACATCTGCACCTAGGGTCTTATTGCTGTTAAGCTGCTTAACTGCTCTTTCAACTTCATGCCTAAGCGGAGGAGGTTCCAAATGAAATTTTCCTGGTGAGAGGGCTTTTCCAAATTATCTTTATCCACTCAGTTGTACAGTTCCTCACATATATCTTTCAGGATGATTTAAAAGACTGACAGTGAGGGCAAAGGACAATGGATGTCAATTAATGTTACAAAATATAAGGTAATACACCTTGGGATGAAAAGATCTTTGTATCATATTGATGGTACTGGATTATAGAAAATTAATGAGACTAATGATATGAGGATGATGGTGGACAGAGATTTGAAATGCAGAGGATATATTGCAAAAGTTGGCAAAATAGATCCAAGGATTACTTGGATGTTGAAGAATACATTGACAAATAAAGATAGGAAGGTAATTATCCCGGCCACATACCAACTGCTCTGCTTTGATTTGGTCACCTGGGTTTTTTGGGGATCAAGCAGGAGTGGGAGGATTCAGAGACAAGTAGTGGTGGCTGGTGAAAATTTTAAGTGGGGGTGCTGCATAGAAAAAAAACTTTTTTTTTTTTTTTCCTAATCAGTAACAAATTTATTAATAAATAAATTTACATATTAAAAATTGCTTTATTAAAAATATTTCATCCTCACCACGAACAAACACCAATAATAAAAGTTTCGTATCAATAACAATGACAAGTACAAACAAATATTGGCGTTAGATCGCAGTGCATTTGTTTCGTGTAACGATAATTGAAAATATATAATTCTTTTCATATTTTCAACAGTGACACTTGTCATAATTCATCCTTGTATCTATAATAAATAAATAATTATATGTTATTTTAACAAAATAAAATAAGATTGACAAAAAATAGTTCACCACGCACACGCACCAATAATAACATTTCACATCTCACAGAAATAACGTGCGTAAGCATACTAAAGATACACTGCCGTTTGGGCAGTGTCTGAATGACTTAACGTGCAATGACAAGTGCAAACGAATATCGGTGTTAGATCACAGTGTATTTGTTTCGTAATCTAAAACATTAATCGAACAATTCCAATTATTAACTATTCAATCAATGTCAAAACATAAGCTGTAACCTTTAACATGTTGTATTGCATTTATATAATGTTGTAAGCATTGTTATTATTTTTAAAAACACAAACAAAATTTAAATGTTTCATTTTTTCCTTGGGGGTGCTGCAGTGTCGCAGTGCTTATGTACAGGCCACCACTGGAGACAAGTGACCAAGCTGGTAACTAGTCTATAGAATGCTTTATATGAGAACAGACTGAAGGTGTGTGAGTTTCAGAATTAAGATGACAAACAGAAGAGAGAGGGAACATAATAGAAACTTATAAATTACCAAAGGGATTATGTAAGACTGACACAAAAGACATTTTTTAATACATGACAAGTAGGGATAGAACCAAGGGACACTCCTGTATAAGAGTGTGGTTAGTAAGGGATGGACAAATTAGATTTTTTACTTGGAAAGAGAGAGGTGAATGAGCAGAAAAGATAGCTGAAAGCAGCTGTGAGTGTCCCAATAATACCCATCATACTTCTGTGTCTTCTGCTGAGTCTTTTGACTCCATGGAGATACCCATATAATAATAACAATAATCCATAAAATATATAATTTTTAGACTACTTAAAAAAAAAAAAGATTTTTGTTGCCATCAACCAGAGACAAAATTACATCATCATCCTTCCACAATGTCTACCTACCAAATTTCTTATGCAACATCTGCTACTTAGAAGAAACAGACACATCTGCAGAAGTCTATCTTCAATAAAAAATCATACTTCACTTGGTGTGACCGACAAGTCAGGGCTTGTAGGGCACCAGCACAAAATTGGTACAAAATGAAATTGGAAATTAAGTTGGAATACTAGCCATAAATACTGTTACAACTTGAACAGTGCATAAACCTTTAATCTATCAGTAAATAATTTACAGCTTTCAGCACATACAAACCACATGTATAACATGAACATAGCAGCACTCAATGTTCGAAATCTACTTTCAGGCTGGTGATGCTGGGGTGTCATTTCTTCCAAGCTACTCTCTCTCAAGCTCTGACCACAATTTGAAATACAACAGATTTGGACTGGGACTTCCAGATGGCCACTCAGATAGTGATATGTGGCGTCACGTGCTCATTTCGGTTGGGTGTGCTGTCATGTGGGTTATGCACATCAATTAGACCATATGCATGGGCGTGCATCAGCAGAAAATTTTCTGGGGGGGGGGGGGGGGGCAAAGCTTGTAGACAAATAATTACATCAATAAATTTTTATAATTATTGATTTAATTAAATAATTATATCAATAAACGTCTTTTAGCTTTTTTTTATGTAATTATTTGTCGATGTAAACTATAAATACATTATTTTCATTTTACATCGATTTTAATGATCTTTAATTCTTGGGGGAAAAAAAGGTATTCAGAATTGACAGTTTTTAGTACAATTTCATATATATAAAAAATTGGCCGGCATATTTTATTAAAAATCAAGTAATTAGTTAATCCTAAATTAAATTAATCCAGTTTAAAAGCAATAAAATCATAAAACTAACAAGTAAAATAATATTAAATTACATACACTTACCTTTTAAAAATGTATTTTTCAGTTTAAATTTGTTTCACTATAAATTCACACTCAGTAACTCACTAGACACAGAGGGCAAACTAACCAGTCAGTGTTCACAAATCAGAAAAAGATGAACCAAAAACAGGAACAGGTGTTTTATTGCTGCAATAAAACAAGTGTTCTATGGCTACCCACCGTGCGAAACAGGCCAACCCATAATAAAATTTTAAGACAGACAAAGAATTCCCACGGTTGAGGCTGTAAGATTACATATCTCAATCAATTTTACGATTATAATTTGTGGAATTTTTTTAATAAATCCTGGGGGATTGATTAAAAAAATTCCACAAATGGGGAAGTGCCAAACCATCAATGACCCAGGGCGTCAGTGATGGTTTGGTGGGGGTGACATGTCAGGGTGTGACAACTCCAATATGACTTATCCGAATCCTAGACACTATGGCATGTGCTGTGCGACCATCTGGGGCATATACCCGATCATTTTGGTGGTTAAATGACTATTGAATGGTGAAAATCTTCTCATCTCTGAAAAGGATATCTCTCTGTGTGTGTTTGTTGTTTGTGTACTGCCGGAGAAGTGTCTTTGATTTTATCCGAGAGAATATATAACATGCATAATATTACAGTGCTCTTACCTTTTCAGATCAATCCAGTGTTAATGTTCTACTTTGTGATTAACTATTATTGCCACTGATGATAGTCTAACATCTGGGGTGAAATATATGGTCTTAAATAACATAAGTATATAAGCATATAAGTATATAAAATAAATAAAATATTACTTATTCCTTGTGTTTTTCATATGGCACAATTATCTCTTAAACAATGTGTCTTAATAATCAGTGTTTCGTAACTCCAATCCTTCACACTCTTCACTGTATCAGCATCAACATGGAAACCAGGAGACCAGACCTGCATACAACAGTCCAAGTGAGGTCATATCAACACTTTGTAATTATCCTCTGAGTTGTATTTGCAATCTTTGCTATATGGTTGAATTTCAACTTCTTTCTACTAAAACTCCAATATCCCTAGTATGATCAATGTCTTCTAGCATTATCCCACCAATTTAATATGACACTGGATATCTCATCACACTGAAGTGCATGACTTTACATTTACTAACATTGAACAGACAGCCATTTCACAATCCCACAATTCCAGCCTATTCAAATCATTCTGCAAGTACTGCATATCAGCAGCATTCCTGATTACCCTGCCTATATTTGCATCATCAGTAAAAAAAAAAGCTATATGATGTATACCTGTCAAATTCTTTCCAGTGTCATTAATGTATAGATTGAATAACAATGGACCAAGGACTGATCCCTAGTATACCACAGGTCCTCTTAAATCTTGTACACTCACACCTCCATATACCACTTTCTGATATCTGTCAGTCAGCTATCCTCTTATCCATTCTAAGATTTCCATGCTGTATCCTGATATATCCATTCTCCTTGTTCAACTCAATGGTAACAATATAAGAGCAAGTTGTTTAAACATGACTTCCTTTAAAAACCCATGCTATTCATTGCAAAGTACAGATTCTCTCTCAACTCATTTCTGCATGTGATCCCTTACCAACTTTTCCAAAATCTTCACTACCACTCCAAAGATAATAATAAGTAGATTGCTGGATACATAAGTCTTTGTACCACTTTTGTGCAATGGGATTATCATACATTCTTTCCACTTGTGTGGAATATTCTCTGTGCTGAGATACAAATTTCACAGACAAAGGAACAGCCAGTTCAACAGAACACACTGTTACATCCTTGCTGATATCTTATCAGTCCCTATTGAAAAATTCTTATTCAGTTTGTGCAACAGCTCTTCATACCTCCATACTTCCTCATGCACCGGAGTTTCTTCATTTATGAATAGGTAACAGTGAGCTCAATGCTGAATACACTAGGTTAACAGCTTTTAGCAAAATGGATACTTATTAGTTGAATAATCTCTTATGCATCAGTCATGCACATAACTAAATTTAGTTTAATCCTTTATCCAAGTGTGAGCAAACAAAGTTTGTGCCTGAAAGCATCTTCGGTACTGGGGTAAGGTGGTACAACACCGGCCATCTCGTTGCAAAGGTGGAGCAAGTTCACAACACTCCTATCTCAGTATCTCCCATAATGCGAAACATCTCCTTGAGGATATGTATAATGTTATGCATTAAGGAGAAGGCAACTACCCAGACTAGTTTCGACCTTTATTGAGGTCTCTTCAGTTGGAGCCAGGCCCAAGTGGAGATACCAGGCTCCACTCAGGCTTGGCTCCCACTGAAGAGACCTCAATAAAGGTCGAAACTAGTCTGGGTAGTGGCTCTCCCCTTAATGCATAACATTATACATATCCACAAGATGTGTTTTGCATTATGGGAGATACTGAGATAGGAATGTTGTGAGCTTGCTCCACCTTTGCAACGAGTTGCCCGGTGTTGTACCACCTTACCCCAGTCCGAAGATACTTTCAGGCACAAACTTTGTTTGCTCACACTTGGATAAAGGATTAAACTAAATTTATTATAGTCTAACCAAGTGAAAAATAAACTTTCAACATGCACATACTATCAAACAGTAGAGTTATTCTTTCATATTCATTCTTTCATTGACTTGAAGCATAATGAAAGAATTCTTCTGGGTTGTCTTTAGCTTGCAGAGCTAGTTTCTTTTTGTACTCAGAAGTAACTCTCTGTACACTAGTTGTAACTATTCTAGCATGCAGCTTACAATTTTCATAACTGACATTATTATGCACAGTATATTCCTTTAACATAATCTTTTTCTTTAGAAACTTTTGCTTAATAAGATTGCATACCCATTTCACTTCTACCCTATTTATTCTTCAAACTCCAGGGACACATTCTAATATTGCATTATTTAATTTTTTTTAAATGCTTCCCATGCACTGTCGATATCCTTCCCATCCAACAATTGATAACATAGGGCATCACCAAGCATACTAGGTGGTCATCATTTGCTGCTTTGTAGTGCACCATGTAACCTTTTCATAATAGGTTACGAATTTTCATAAACTTAGCTACTTCCTGAGTAAGTACTGCATAATCACTGTTACCAACCAGAGCATAATACCTACATCTTTAACTGCAACACCCTCTGACACTATAATCAAATTAACATTTTTTGGCCTAGAGTTCCTCTGTCACATGCTGCTTGTTGAAGTTGTCTTGCAACAGCTTAATAAATTCAGTTTCATTCTTCTTACGAGATTTCACTACTACCCATTCATCATCAACAAATACCTGATATTTACCCTCGGGGATGGGGGGTACAGGATAATTATGATAGTACTACATGTAAAATTTACACTATTACTAAATTTGCATCGCCAATTTTCCTCCAAATTAAATTAACATTCCAAGGGTCAGGGGTGCTTAAGGGTCAAAGCTGTATAACCGAGAGGAGACCTCCACATAGCCATTAAAGGAATGCGGAGAACCAACCAGGGCTTCTGACCTAATGTCCAATCCTCAGCTTCTCGTGGTGCACCCTGTTGGGTATCTACTTGGATACTGAACGAATGAGGATGGGCTGGCAATTTGGGATTTAGCTGACCAAATTGTATTCTTATTGGTTAAACCAAAATAAAAGAATGATGTTACAACATGACATAATTTCATGCCGGCTGGGGCGTCGCCCGGTTAAACAAGGCTCCCGTTGTTTTCGCCAGAAAACCAGGGCGAACAGCGAAAAGTCAGCTACTGGAACAAATCTGAAAACAAACCCCAACTCAACATCACCAGAGTTAAAGATAGGTACTATCAACGTAAGAAGCCTGAATGGCAAAGAAATGGAGCTAGCTGAGGAATTAGATAAGTACCAGATTGACATAATAGGGGTGACTGAAACAAAAAAGACCAAAACTGGTGAGATCTTTCTGAGCAATAAATACAAAATGTTATATTCAGGCAATGACAATTAAGGAAAAGAAGGAGTAGCCATAGTATTCAACACAAAATACGAGGCTAATCTTCTTGAATGGCAGTGAGTCTCAAGTAGAGTAATGTGGGCAAATATGAGAATGGGGAACTGGACGACTTATTTCTGCTTATGGTCCCACAGAAGGTTCTACTAAGGTAGAGTGGAGGAATTTTTTGATGCTTTAGAAAAAGCAACTGACACAATGAAAAAGGAAAAGATCTAAATAGCAGAGTAGGAAATGATTGTGAGACATACAAAAATATTTTGGGAAAATTTGGAGAAAAGAGCAAAGCTAATAATAATGGCAAATATCTGTTGGATTTCTGCTCAGGACATGGACTGGTTATTACTAACACCATGTTCCAACATAAAATTGTGCACAAATTCACATGGAGAGAAGGGGCAAGGAATAAGAAAAGTCTCATTGACTATGTTATTGTTGATAGTGATGTTTTCTCCCTGGTGCAGAACACCAGAGTGTACAGAGGAATTAAAATTGGAAGTGATTACTATTTAGTCTTGAGCAGGATAAAATTGAATTTCATATTGAAAAGAATAACATGTAAGAAAGTTTTAAAGCGAATAAAAGTTGAGCAGCTCTCAGATGTGAACTGTAGACTAAAATACAGAAAGATTATTGAAAAAAAAATGAAAGAGTTTGAGAACAGGAATCAAACCTTGGAGATTCAGTGGGAAAGCCCTGAAGAAAACACTGATTGATTCAGCTAGAGAGGCATGTGGTGAGGTTGTCTGAAAAGTTAGAAAAATCAGAACTCCATGCTGAACACAGGAAGTTAAAGACGCAGCGAAGAAAAAGAAGAAAGCATATCAAAAGTTCCTGGCAAATAAGTCAGTTTGTGCTGTTAGAGAATATAGAGACAAATACAAGAATGCTAAACACTGTGTAAAACTAGCTAAACAAAAGTCATAGGAGGACTTTGGAAAGAATATAGAAAATAAATATCAAGACGGTGGCAAAATATTCTGGAGGTTGTTGAAGAAGCTTAGGAATGGACGAAAGAGTGCTGTAAAAGGAGTTAGAGATGATAAAGGTGACATGAAAATGGGAAAAAAAGATATCCTTGAAGTATGGAGTAATTACTTTGAAAAACTGCTAAATGAAACAAGCAGTGATGATAGCACAGTGGTAAAAAACACTGACCTGGCATGCAGTCAGGAATACATATCCATACTTGAAGTAGAAAAAGCCATCAATTCATTATCTATATGGATCACATCATAGTGTGATCCATATAGATAATGAATAACAGTGGAGATAAAGTGCACCCTTGTTGAACACCTGATTTTACCTCAAACCATCTACCTGTACCTTCTTCAAGGCTGACTGCTGACTAGATTCCAACTTTTACGACATGTCACACACACAATATCGATCTCTTTTTAACGACGGCGCGAGCTGCCAGTAAAACTTCATCCACGGCGAATAAAACATCAAGGTGAGCAGTAAAACGGGGGTCGTAAATTACCAGGTAATTGAGGTATGGTTGCTAGCCCGTTATTGGCATCACCGGAACAGGAAAAAAAAACTTATTCCGACAACATCGCATTCTTTATTTTGCTCGTCGCAGGTGGAAATCCGACTCTAACGAAGGTAATTTATGCTGCATAACTTCCTTGAGATTTCTCAACGGAGTTCTCCAATATTGTTTGGACCAATCGGTTACAATTCTACGATGTTCCCATCCTCCATCATCCCCCCTCAAAAAGGTAAACTGTTTTTTTTATTATTTTTAATTGAAATGTCACAAAAGGTGACGAAGTTTGTTTCCCTTTTGGCAATTACGTTCAGTTCATCCCCACTACCACGTGATATGGGGTAGTTACTGCTACGGAAGACGAGTACAAGTTAATAAGTGCGAAATGATAGCCCTGAATGCTTGCCTATCTTCCTACATTTCACATATCGTAGACAGAAAATTTGTAAGTACACGTAGACTATGTATTGCTTGATATAATATCCCATCTACACCATAAAACTGTAGCAATTTGAGGAGTTTTCCCCTTGCCACCTTGTCATGTGCCTTTTCCAGATCAACAAAACTTAAATACAAATCCATGTTATATTCCCAAGATTTCTCTACAATTTGTCTTAAAGTGAAAATCTGATCCTGACAACCTCTATTTGGCCTGAAAACAGCTTGTCTATTTCTTAGCTGTTTCTCAAGTGTAATTGCATAAATCGTACCATAGGGAAATACCTCTCTAATTCTCACATTCAGTTTTATTTATTTCTTTTATAGGATGAGTACTATGAGAGCTCTGCTTCATTCATCTGGAATTCAATCCTCTCACTAGGCCTTCTGAATTATGCAGTGCAGCCACTATGAAACTTTTATAATTCCATATTTCAGCATTTCTGAGTGCATTACTGCTGGAAGTTTTCTACTACTATGCTGACACTGCTTGTTTCATTTAGCAGTCTTTTAAAGTAATTACTTCAGACATCTAGAATGTCTTTATCTTCAATTTTCATGTCACCTTTATCACCGTACTTTTTCCTCCATTTCAAAGTTTTTTCAATTGAGCCTCCAGAATATTTTTGCTGCCTTCCTGATATTATTTTCTATGTTCTTAGCTTCTGTTTAGCTAGTTTTACAGAGTGTTTAGCTTTCTTACATTTGTCTCTATTCTCTAAGAGCACAAGTGTCAGGAACTTTTGATATGCTTTTCTCTTTTCCTTTACTATCTCTTTAACTTCCTATGTCCACCATGTAGTTCTGATTTTTCTATCCTTGCAGACAACCTCACCACATGCCTCTGGCTGAATCAATCAATGTTTTCTTCAGGATTTGCCACTGAATTTCCAAGGTTTGGTTCTTGTTTTCAAACTCTTTCATTTTTTTCACCAATGATGTTTGTGTATTTCTTGCATCTTCTCTCCTTTTAAACTGTTGAGAGGTGGTTACAGGGTTGACACTGGGGAGTTCCTTCACTTGGTTGAACAGTGGGAAGGAGTCATGACAAGGGCCATCCCTGGAAGTTACAAAAGGAAACTGTGAGAAAGAGGGTGAGGAGTGGTTTCTTTGCATGGAGGGTGGTTGAACCATGGAATGCATTGCCTGATGTAGTGGCAAGATCGAGAACGGTCAATGCGTTTAAGGAGTGGTATGATAGACATTGTGTTTCCTAGGAGGGACCTCCCTCAATGAGTCTTGATACAGTTGTGTTTCTTAGAAAGGACCTCCCACGATGAGTCTTTTGACTCCATGGAGGCCTGAATAATAATAATAATAATCTGAGTCTATAGTTCATCTCTGAAAGCTGCTCAGCTCTGATGTTTTAAAACTTTCTTACACACTCTTCTTTTCAATATGAAATTCAATTTTATCCTGCTCAATACTAAATAGTGATCTCTTCCAATTTCAAATCCTCTGTACACTCTGGTGTCCTACACCAGGGAGAAAACATCACTATCAACTATAACATAGTCAATGAGACTTTTCTTATTTCTTGCATCTTCTCTCCATGCAAATTTGTGCATATTTTTATGTTGGAATGTGGTGTTAGTAATAACTAACCCATGTCCTGAACAAAATTCCAGGCAGGTAATTATCATTATTATTAGCTTTGCTCTTTTCTCCAAATTTTCTCAAAACAGCCATATATCTAACAGACTTTTTTTACAACATTAGGGAGCACCAAAATAGGACTTTAGATCATTTGTCCATAATTGTATTGTTTCACTTACTCACTGTCACATATACGTGTTGTGTTCTGATGATGCCGATTTGAATTTCAGCAAAATATAAGCAAGTTAATAAAACACCTTTTTATAAAATAGTGTGTTTGGTGTTGTTAATACCTTTAAAATTAAGTCATGCATATTCATATATGGCTGTTAATCATTTCCTACTCTGCTGTTTAGATCTCCAAAAGGGACCAACTTTTCCTTTTACATGGAGCCAACTGCCTTCTCTAATTCTTCAAAAAAATTCCTCCATTTCTTTATTGGTAGAACCTTCTGTGGGACCATAAGTACAAATAAATCTCATTGTCCAGTCCCCCCCCCAACTCTGATATTTGCCCACATCACTCTACTTGATATTGCTTGCCATTCAAGATTATCCTCATATTTAATGTTGAATACTATATCTAATCCCCTCTTTTCCCTGATTGTTAGTGCCTAAATATAACATATTGTATTTGTTGCATAGAAATATTCATCTAATTGTCTTCTATGTTTTAGTCATGCTTATTATGTCAATATGGTACTTATGATTCTTCTGCTAGTTCCATTTCCTTTCCATTGATGCTTCTTATGCTGATAGTACCAATCTTGAACTCTGTTGATGTTGAGCTGGGAAATGTTCTAGGATTTGTTCCCATAGCTGACTTTTTGCTGTTCGCCCTGGTTTCCTGATGAAAACAACGGGGCGTTGTTTAACCAGGCAATGCCACAGCCAACATGAAGTTCTGTCATGTTGTACCATCATTTTACAATGTGGTTTAAGCCAACAAGAATACAATTTGGTCTTTTTTGCTGTTCGCCCTGGTTTCCTGATGAAAACAGCGGGGCGTTGTTTAACCAGGCAATGCCACAGCCAACATGAAGTTCTGTCATGTTGTACCATCATTTTACATGTGGTTTAAGCCAACAAGAATACAATTTGGTCAGCTAAATTCCAAATTGCCAGTCTATCCTTGTTCTTTCAGTATCCAGGTAGATACCTAAGAGGATGGACCACAAGAAGGTGAGGATTGGACATTAGGTCAGAAGCCCCAGTTAGTTCTCAACATTCCTTAAAAGGCTATGTGGAAATCTCTTCCCAGTTATACAGTTTTGACCCTTAAGCATCCTACTCAATGTTTGGATAATTAAAGTCCTCCATGATGACTGCTCATTTTGCATCCATCATCTTTATTTGGTAATGCATTTCATCATTACTAGTAACTAATGTGCTAGGTCTGTAAGAACACCCCTATTTATTTAATCTTGTTAGACTTCATCTCACATCAGATGGCTTAAACTTACCTGCTAAATTAAATATATAATTTAATTGTTAATATTGTATAATTGCATATATTCTCGATACCTAATTATCTTAAATCAAGGGCACCACCAAAATTAACCCAACTGTGCCCCACATTTGCTATAGCCAGGTCTTTATTCAATAGTATTGTCAATCTTCTCTATAGTTCATTGGGACCAAAAGAATACTTTGGTATAGTAGATTTGCTGAAGTGAAAATTTCCTCAGAACAGGATCTGTAGTAAAACAATTCTGGTGGGACTTTTCAATAGTTTGTTATAGTTACTCGGTTTACTTAATGGTTATTTGTTTTGGTGACAGTTAATTGCAGATTATTATTCACCAGGCCTCCACACAGAGGTCTATAGGGATTCTATATCAGGTGAGTCAATAATTTCTATTAAATTTAACAAATACCACATTTCAGTATTTCTGTGCATAATATGTTATTGTTAAATTAATAAAAACAGCTGTCAGGCTTGTGAAACATAATCAGTGCACTAATAAAAGGTGAATATGAATCCTATGCACAGAGTCTATGTCTTTTCAGTAGCATATTAAGTTGCATACTAAGGCAACTCCTCTGCCAAAAATTTATTTCCATAAACTCTGTGGTAAAATTTGAAACTTTTATGTTTCATTTATTTGGTTTTAAAATGATAATGATATTTAATATCCTCATTATATATTACCAATTTTGTGAAATTATTGCCATCTAGGCTCTATATTTTAGTTTAATATTTTAGTACTTTATATCTTATTCTTCAAGAAACAATATTGTTCTTTTGATTCTTATTTTACCTAAAATTAGCAATCCAAAGTTTGCATATGAAATATCTTCATGATTAGGTTACATTGTGTGCAAAGGTAATGCCTTCACTTAGGTATATCTGTATTCCATAATGAATAGCAAGCATACTTCCTTTCAGGTATAATTAAGGGGATTAATTATACCTGAAAGGTATAATTAATTACACCTTTATTATACACTATCCAGACTATTTTCAACATTTAGTAAGGTCTCATCAGTAGGAGTCAGACCTATGGAGGTACTGAGAGCCAACTCAATGGGTACAAATCATGCCAGTCTCATATTTCCAAAATAGCAAGAGAAAAGGTGGCAAAATAGAATATCACCAAGAAACAGTAGCAAAGACAATTTATTATATTATATGCTATTTAGCAAAGTAGCTAAACAGCATAAATTTAGTTTAATCCTTTATCCAAGTGTGAGCAAACAAAGTTTGCATCTGAAAGTATCTTCAGGACTGGGGTAAGGTGATACAACACTGGGAAACTCGTTGCAAAGGTGGAGCAAGATAACATCACTCCTATCTCAGTATCTCCCATAATGCAAAACACATCTCCTTGCGGACATGTATAATGTTATGCATTAAGGGAAGGGCCACTACCCAGACTAGCTTCGACCTTTATTGAGGTCTCTTCAGTGGGAGCCAGGCCCAAGTGGAGATACCAGGCAGAAGAATTAGCAAGGTTATCTCTACCTATAGGAGTTGCCAAACGGTGTGCCACCTTTTTATTAAATTACTCTGGATTTAGAGAAAGATGTTGAAAGTTTATTCTTCACTTGGTTAGACTATAATAAATTTAGTTTAATCCTTTATCCAAGTGTGAGCAAACAAAGTTTGCACCTGAAAGTATCTTCAGGACTGGGGTAAGGTGGTACAACACCGGGCAACTCGTTGCAAAGGTGGAGCAAGTTCACAACACTCCTATCTCAGTATCTCCCATAATGCAAAACACATCTCCTTGCAGATATGTATAATATTATGCATTAAGGGAAGGGCCACTACCCAGACTAGTTTCGGGTAGAGATGACCTTGCTAATGCTTCTGCCTGGCATCTCCACTTGGGCCTGGCTCCCACTGAAGAGACCTCAATAAAGGTCGAAACTAGTCTGGGTAGTGGCCCTCCCCTTAATGCATAACATTATACATATCCACAAGGAGATGTGTTTCACATTATAGGAGATACTGAGATAGGATGATGTTAGCTTGCTCCACCTTTGCAACGAGTTGCCCGGTGTTGTACCACCTTACCCCAGTCCTGAAGATTCTTTCAGGCGCAAACTTTGTTTGTTCACACTTGGATAAAGGATTAAACTAAATTTATTATAGTCTAACCAAGTGAAAAATAAACTTTCAACATCTTTCTCTAAATCCAGAGTACTTTAATAAAAAGGTGGCACACCATTTGGCAACTCCTATAGGTAGAAATAACCTTGC
Organism: Typopeltis vanoorti; assembly: GCF_054136105.1. Classification (NCBI taxonomy): domain Eukaryota; kingdom Metazoa; phylum Arthropoda; class Arachnida; order Uropygi; family Thelyphonidae; genus Typopeltis; species Typopeltis vanoorti. Next base: position 138,308,022 of record NC_143556.1, read on the forward strand.
TAATGCTTGTGCCTGGTATCTCCACTTGGGCCTGGCTCCCACTGAAGAAAGCTCAATAAAGGTCAAAACAAGTCTGGGTGAAAAATAAACTTTCAACATCTTTCTCTAAATCCAGAGTAATTTAATAAAAAGGTGGCACACCGTTTGGCAACTCCTATAGGTAGAGATGACCTTGCTAATGCTTTTGCCTGGTATCTCCATTTGGGCCTGGCTCCCACTGAAGAGACCTCAATAAAGGTCGAAACTAGTCTGGGTAGTGGCCCTTCCCTTAATGCATAACATTATACATATCTGCAAGGAGATGTGTTTTGTATTATGGGAGGTACTGAGATAGGGGTGTTGTGAGCTTGCTCCACCTTTGCAACGAGTTTCCCAGTGTTGCACCACCTTACCCCAGTCCTGAAGATACTTTCAGGCGCAAACTTTGCTTGCTCACACTTGGATAAAGGATTAAACTAAATTTATTATAGTCTAACCAAGTGAAAAATAAACTTTCAATAGCTAAATAGCATATTATGAAAGTAGCAAAATAATGCATTGTCATAGTATCACAGTACTTTGATACTATGACAATGAAAATACTTTGATACTATGAAAATACTTTAGAGATAACTACATAAATTAAAGATGTCGAGAAATTATATTCTTGGTTTTATCTTTTATCCAAGCATTAGCAAATAAAGTTTGCGAGTGAAGTAACTTCACAACTGAGCTACTTCTATACAGAAGTTAATGATTTCACATCAATTGCCTTAGTATCTCATAATGCAAGGCAGATATCCTTACGGACATGTATAATGCTATGCATTATGGTAAGGGCCACTACCCAAATTGGTTTTAACTTTTATTGAGGTCTCATGAGACCTCAATAAAGGTCAAAACTGGTCTGGGTAGTTGCCCCTCCCAAACTGGGAGGGGCAATAACATTATACATGTCCATAAGGATATGTGCCTTGCATTATGGGATACTAAGGCAATTGATGTGAAGTCATTAGCCTCTACATACAAGTAGCCCAGCTTTAGAGTTACTTCACTCACGAACTTTGTTTGCTTACATTTTGATAAAGGATGAAACCAGGAATATAAATTCATGGCATCTTTAATTTATAGTATAACCAAGTGAAAAAACTCTCAACAAAGACAACTGTAGCATTTGGAAGGGGGGGGGGTGTTAATACCTGAAATTAAGAAATTAGTTTTTATTTATTTATTTATTTTTTTTTATCATTATTTTATTTAAGTATGAGCAAACAAAAACTTTCAAGTATGAAACTGTGAATAGCTACTATATAGAATAGTTGGCTTCACACTTCAAATATTCATGGGATAATCGGGAAACGTAATGTGAAGTGACTCTATACACCAGTAGCCTAGATAGCGCAAAGATATTTCACAAGGAAATTTGTGCTTGCTCATGCATAGATAAAATATGGAGAAAAACAAGAACAGAATTTTTACTAACATATATCATCCCTTCCAAGAAACATTAAAAAAAAAAAAAAAAATCAGCTAACGCCTTTTTATTCCCATATATAGGGAGTAGGCGAGGCCATTTTTAGCCCTATCTAACTTTTGGAGACTGAGTGGGTAAAGAAACAATATACTTTATTTTGTTCCTTACCTTAGTCACTTATCTGTAGCATGGATATAACTCAAAAAAGTTTTTATATATCATTCACAGAAACATCATTTTCATTAAGCAGGCAATGCTTTCATGGAGAGGACAGCAGATTAGAGAACAAATACAGAACTTAAAAAAGAATACAAAATATTTACTCTGACTTACTTTTTTATTAAGGGCAACTCCATCTTCACAGTCTAAAACAGCACAGTCCACATTTAATGATGATATTTTCTTCAGTTTTCTTTCATCATGACCAGGAACATATAGAACTGCTCGTCGAGGGGTGTATTTTATAAGAGCATGTGAAGAAGAAGAAACTGTTGACTGATGAGAAAAACAAACTTGTGGAACTGTAATTCCACGTAACAAACACCTTGCAGCAGTGCATACTTTGAGTGTTGCCATATCTTCTATATGACTGTAAGATAAATTTGTTTTTTAAAAAAATTACTTTCTAAAATATATTAAAAAACATATGGAAACCAGTCATCTATGTTATTTTTATTTATTATTTGTTTATTATATATATATATATATATATATATATACACACACATATATATATATAAGAGATTACAAAATCTACAGTATATCAGTGCTGGTGTGTGAGCAAGCAGTTAAGAAGAAAGGACTTTACTTTTTTTGAACCAGTCTGGTTGTGTTTGTGAAAAATACTGTGAGGAAGAAGACTGTTCCCAAGGACAAACAAATGGAATGAAAGAAAAGAACAATGAGATTTGGTTTGGTAGGTTTGAAGGCAAACTATGCATAGATGTTAACCAACAACTGGATATGCTTTTATAGGCTGAGAGAAAAGTGAAACAGCATTCAAGAAAATATTCATAAAAAAAAAGGACAACACATTTATAAAGGAAATGGAGTGATTCTCTGAGAGAAAGGTCATCACAGATCACCTTTGTGTGGATAGCATCAAGCATTTTCAGAGTAGCTTTTAGTGCACCAAACCCAAATTAAAAGAACAGTATTCTAAAAATGGACAAATTTGAGATAGATGCAGTGTTAACAGCTATACAGCTGAAAAATATGTGTACTGATCAGAAAAGAACAGCATGTTATTCGGAAGATGAGGAGACTTGAGTATGATATATTTGCTGAGAAAGGCTAGTCAGCCCAAAAAGAAAAACCTGATCATATATGAAGATCTGGGTATTATCAAAGGTGATGGAAATTGAAATGAGATCTTTTTTGCAAGAAATCAGACAGGACTGTGTTTTAGGAGCAGGGAAGTTGACAAGGTTGTCCTTAATCCAGTAGCAACAGTAAATTTTGCAAATACTACTTAGTGATTTCTGCCCTTAGCATCATGCTATTAATGTAAGGTTATGGGCTAGTAGGTTCTGGTTAAGAATCAAGCTGCAGTTAAATGCAAACTTTATTATTATTATTATCATTACATTCTCCATGGAGTCTGCAGACTCATTGTGGGAGGTTTATTCAACTGACAACATATTTACCATATAGAATCTCAAAAATCCTCATCACTCCTTGCATTAACAACACATTCTGGTAATGTGTTCCATTCACTGACAATTCTGCATGTAAAAAATCTACTCCTCACAATCCTCTTCACCACACTCTTACATAACTTCCAGGAACCTCTGGTTTCCCCCCCCCCTCTTGCCTTCTCTTTTTATAATCTCATCTGGATTAATCTGATAAAATCCTCTCACTAATTTAAATGTCTCTATCATATCACCTCTTTTGCTCCTATCCACCAAACTCTGCAATCCACATTTTTTCAACCTCTCCCAATAGCCAGCTGTCCAAAGTCCTGATATTGTCTTAGTCACTCACCTGTGGACCCTCTCCAATGTCTCCACATCACACTGAAAGCCAAGTGACCAGCATTGGACACAGCAGTCTAAGTGTGGTCGATCGGTGCTTTATACGGTGACACAACCACTTTCTTATCCCTATATGTTAGAGTACTTCTTATCATAGTGTTGAAAAGGCTGCACTACAATGTGCAGCACACTGTAGTGCAGCGCAATTGTAGTGCAGCACAATACAAAGACTGCACTACAATTGCGAATGTTGGTTTCCTGTATACTGTATATGAACTACAGTATACAGGAAACCAACATTCACAGGTCGTTATATTCTTAAAGAATCAGCCCATCATCCATGTCAAAAAAACAGGAATTATAAAATGCCTCATCAGAAGAGCCAAAACTAATTGTTCTACTCTTTTGATTATCTACAGAAAGAACTTTCTACTATCCAACAACAAATGAAACTCACTGGCTTTTCTGAAAAAAGTACTCAACATCTTCTCAATTCTTATAATCCTCCACAAAACAACAAAGTTTCAATACGTCGAGTGCCTATTCCTTATATCTCCGGTATTTCAGAACCTATCGCAAGAATTTTAAAGAAATATGATTTAACAACTACGTATTCACCTATTAACAAATTGTCTTCTCATTTTCCTTCTCCTAAAGACAAATGCTCAACTTTATCTCTTCCTGGAGTTTATCAAATTCCATGCAACTGTGATCTCTCTTATTTTGGACAAACTGGACGTTCTCTTGAAAAAAGAATCCAAGAACATCAATCATCTATTCTTCACAACAAACCTGAAAAGTCTGGATTGGCTCTACACGGGATTGAACTGACCACAGCATCCTTTGGTCCAGGACTCGCCTCGTACATATATCCCGTTATAGGTTCGAACGTTTGTTCAAGGAAAGCGTGGAGGCCTTGCTCCATCGCCCCAACCTGAATTGTAATGACTGTATATCTATATCAAAAATCTGGGAAAGTCTAATCAAGATTACTCATTAATTAATTTATTTTGTTTTGTTTTAATAGCAAATTCAATCATGTTTCTACTTCAAAATATTCTGTTTCATACTTAGTGATATAACATCACGCGCCATGTTCTAATTTTAACGATCTATTGCTAGTATTCTAGCTTGTATTTGTTAAACTGTTCTTGTAACACCACTGATGATGGTCTGCTATTTCCAGACCGAAATATTTGGTTAAATAAATATCTTTCTTGTGATTATGTGATTATATCATTCAGTCTTATGTCGCAAGTATCCTTGAAACAACGGATGAAAAGATTACCAGCTGTATACCACGTGTGGAACTGTACTCCAGGAAATTGAAGAAGCCAGAGACCTGGGAATGTTAGTGGATAGGGAATTAAAGTTTAGTGGACACATAACAAAAGTGATTAAAGCAACTCATCAGATCACTTGGTTATTGAAGAATACTTTGACGAGCAGAGACAAGCAGGTTATTGTTCCTCTTTATCGAACGTTCATAAGACCCCATCTTAACTACTGTGCACCGATCTTTTAATTGCCATACAATTAATCTTTTTTTTTGTCTGCTCCAGTTCACTTAATGCATACTCCAGAATAGTGATGAATGGTTTTGGAAATAGTGAGTCTCCTTATGCCAATTTTATAAATTTTAAATTTGGAAATACTTTCTGTGGCTTGCTACAGTAATATAAAAATTAACTTCGATATTTGCCATGCATCTATATAATATAAATGTATCATTTTGGACTGTAGGGTTATTATCTGCTTTCCAACCAATGGAACTGACTGGTTTGAATCTCGTTGTGGACATGGATGTCTGTAACTGTCTGGAGGTGGGAGATGAAATTCATTGCCTGGTGTGAGATCACTGCTCAACTTATTGGAAGCCTGCAGTAGCTTGTAAAAAAAAAAAAAAGTTCCATATTTGACCTGTAGAGCAGGGTTTCTGAGCTATGTAAAAAATAAATAGAAAAAGATACAAAATATATATATATACAATTAGTAAAAAAAAATCCTTATCCCAACCATGATATGAGTACACTATAGGTTTACAAACATCTTCATGGGTAGGAGCCACATAAAAAATAAATAAAAAATCCACAACCTACCTGAGGAAACCATAAAAACTAAACACACACAAAAAAAAGATATAAACAATTGAGAAAGCAGAAGTACACAAATGGCATTAGTTAAGTTCAACACTCAATGGTTTAGAGTTGGGCTGGTACAAAATAAAATTTAAAAAAATTTAAAATTTAGCCAGTTTGTCTTTTCTCTTGTGTTCAATGTCTGCTAATGAGGCATCGCCATTTAATCATGTAAATTCCATAAGGCTTAACCAAGCTCTTATCCAATAAATGAATGTAAATGCAACCTCTGGAAGATCAGAAGCCTTCACAACAAATAATGATCTTTGCGATTTGGAAAGAGCACTAAAAAAAAAAAAAATCGAAATCAGCTAATGCCTTTTATTCCCTGATAGGAAGTAGGCAAGGGTCAAGCCTATGGCTAATTATAAGTGGCATCCAATGAAGAGATGACTGACAAGTGTTGCCATCTCATAAGACCATGTCTGGACTACTCCTGACTGACTGTGTTTGCACAGGTTCTGTTGGAGATGACGTAACAGTTGAGAAAGTTTGGAAGGTGTGTGGGGGGGGAGAAACCAAGGGTATATCTAACATGTGGATTGTTGCTTATGAGAACAGACTATGGGAATGGACTTATTTTAATTATATTAACAACACCAAACAAACTAATTTATAAAAAAAAAGGAATGTTTATTAACTGGTTTATATTTTGTTGGATTTCAAACCAGCATGTATACAGTTTACCCATGACAAGAATGAAAAATTCTCCTAACCTGAACAAGTATGGTTGCATTAATTTGCCAAAAATTTAGGAGACCATTATCTTAAGATCAACTCCAACAGAGCTGTAATACTTCTTTTTTACAACATTAGAGGGCACCAAATTAGGACTTGAGATAAAATCTTTTGTCTCTTACAATTTGAATTGTTTCACTTACTCATTGTAGTGTGTAAACTATAACATGCTGTTTTGTGCTCTGAAGACGCTGGTTCAAAATCCAGCAGAATATAAGCCAATTAATAAACATTTGTTGTTGTTTTTTTAAATAAATTAGTCCATTAGGTGTTGTTAATACCATTAAAATAAATTATGAATAATGTTCAAGACCTAAGCTTGTCTATTAGATTGTGAGAATGGACTCTCCTTCAATGAGAGGAAGATTATGTGGTGCAGATTACTGGGTATATTAGGAGAGAATTAGGTCTAAAAGCTGAGTATGGACATGGTCATTAAGTATGTGAAGCCTTATGTTATAGTAAATATAATAAATAAGTGGAATATGTTGTCAGAATTGTGAATACCTCTTCAGCATATGTATTCAAGTACAGTTGTGTGAGTTGGGAGGACTCCTTCAGTGAGTCCTTGAACTCTTGGCAGTATTCTATATAATAAGAAACTGTTAATGTTGAGCACACACGAATGAATGCTATGCTTGAGCAGATAAGTAAGAGTAATGCAAAGCGGGGAGCAGTTTGAATGTTGTTCATTTTTATCTATGTTCTTTGTTTCTACCAATTTTGAGTTTTTGTCTGATTCTCTCATCACCAACATTTGAGATAGATATACTTCACAGAATTTCGTAATATGTTGATCTGGTGTATGTGCTACTTGAAGACTCTGTTGGATTATATATGTTAGAAAGAGACAGAAACAGAGAGAGAAAATGGGAATGGGAAAGAGGCTCGACATAGATGGAAATGGTGATAATGGTGACATTAAGGAGAAGCTTCAGGAAATAACGGCTTTTTAAGTGACGTGTTAGCTAGTCTCATACGGAGGTTGGGGGGGGGGATTAAACTTTGAAACAGGTTTTGTTTCATCCCACAAGACAGAAGAATTGGCCAATGAATGATGACAGACATATAGATAGGATTAACCACTCTGTCATAACATTAATTAGCATTACAATAGTATAACTTTCTACAAAACCAATTACTTGGACATGACAGGAAATAGCTGAATATTTAGAAGAGAATGAAAGACCTGCAAATGTAGTAAGACATAAAAAAGTGAAAGGCAGGCAATTAGAAATAAAAAATGAAGCACGCATGTAAACTGAGGATCAAAGATGAGTAAGAATGTTGGAGATGATAAAGTGATGTGTATAAATACATAAGTAATGAAGAAGGGCAGTAAAGATATGCAAGGTTGAATAAAGAAAGTCAGAAGATGAGGCTCAACAGACTGTAGTAAAGTGTCATGCTCTTCTAAGTATAACACCCAGACCAGTACCTACGTCATCCATAGACAGACAATTTTGTGTCCACGTCACACCTGAATTGTGTGGCACAGGAAGCAGCAACTACATGGTCTGAACAACTTTTATATATATATAAACTTAGTTTTTAACTAAGATGGAGAAAGCTGCATCACTACTTCCTGCTGCAGATGCCAGTTTACTTCGCATGAAAGCAATACTTGCGATTAATAATGTAAGACCTCCATCTGATAATATCTCCCTTGGCAAAAGGCTAGCAATAAAAAGTCTTAAGAACAACAAAGATATCGTTATCATACAAGCTGACAAGGGCAATGCAACTGTAGTGCTAAATAAAACAGATTACCATGAAAAAATCTTGGCATTATTAGAGTCAGATACATACTTGGAAATTGAGAGAGATCCAACGAGGGAGATACATAATAAGACAAACAACCTCTTACAAAAAGCCACAGAACTTCCAAGTAACATACGCCTTGCCGCTCGCTCTTTACATCCACTCATCCCAAGGTTATATGGTCTCCCAAAGATACACAAGGAAAACTACCCACTGAGACCAATAGTAGATAGTATTGACTTGTCTACCTACAGCTTATCTAAGTTTCTGGCTTCATCTTTAAAAGGTTTTACAGGAAATTCTTCTTCATATATAAAAAACTCAACAGATTTCGTCTCAAAAATCAAAAATTTCAAACTCCAGCCTTCAGATATCATGGTGAGCTTTGACGTGGTGGCTCTCTTTACAAACGTACCAATTCAAGAGGGTCTCGATATTTAAAAGAACAAAATTTCAAAAAAGATGTTTTCCATGCTATCACATTGCGTTCACTCCGGCTACTTTCAATATGAGAAGAAAATCTACAAACAAAATAAAGGATTGGCAATGGGAAGCCCCCTGTCTCCTATATTAGCTAACATCTTTTTTGAAGATTTTGAACAAAAGGCAATCTCCTCAGCTACTCTTAAACCAAAAATTTGGCTAAAATTTGTAGATGACATATTTCTTATCTGGGACCATGGCACCGATAGCCTTCAGTCTTTTTTAAATCATTTAAACAACTTCCACCAAGATATCAAATTAACAATGGAGGTTGAAGAAAATGGATCTCTTCCCTTCCTGGACGTAAGACTTACTAAGTCATCTGATTCTATTAAAATATCAACCTTTAGAAAATCTACACACACAGATAGATACCTGCATGCGTCCTCACATCACTATCCTGCACAGAAAGTGGGTATCATCTCAACTCTAGCACATCGTGCTAGATCTATACTGTCAGATGATGAAGATCTAAAAAATGAACTACAACATCTACAAAGAACCTTCACAAGTAATGGCTACTTGTCGAAAACTATTAATAAGCATCTATACCACCGCCATCAAAACAACTCAGAAACACAAGACAATCAAAAAGGTTATATCTCCTTACCATATATCAGCTCGCTCTCCACGAAACTAAGAAGAATTTTAAGAAAGTTCAGCATAAAAACCTGTTTCTCTACTCTTCCTAAACTAAGATCGATTTTAAGCAAATACAAACAAGCTAACAACCATCTACAATTCCCAGGAGTGTACAAAATCACGTGTGACTGCAGGAAGCAATACTATGGCCAAACTGAAAAATCCATCCTCCTACGTCTAGAAGAACACCAGAGAGACATTGCCTACAAAAGAACTAGAGCAAGTGCTCTGTCAAGACATGTACTGTTTTCAGTAAACACAAATGATGAAGGCCGTCAACATGAGATAAACTGGACAACAACCTCAAACCTTCATATATGCAGTGACGAGGTGGAGCGACGCATAGTCGAGTCTAAGGAAATTGTTATGGACCCTCATCACATAAATAATAACCTCAGCTATAACCTACCGGACTCTTTCAGCTCTGCTATCCGATACTGGCACACGCGTGAAATCAGACACACGCAGCTACTTAACAATAGAACTACAACACGGACTGTAGCTACAGTTCAAAGCTAATTGATTTTATAATAGTAGTTTTATAGTGATACAATGTTTCTTATAGTGTTTACTTGCTTTCTATGTTCCCACGCCTGAAGAAGTCAGACAATCCGATGAAGCATGTTGCGTTTTGAATTTAATTGTTATTCTAGTCTCGGTTATAGTCAGTATATATAAATATGAATATATATATATATATATGTATATATATATGTTGCTCCCACCCAAAAAAGGTTATTTGAAAACCTAGAGAGTACATTTTTCAGTGTAAGAATTTTTTATTATCAATTATATATATATATATTGTATTTTTAATTTATATTTTATGTAGTCCAGACACACTGCTCTAGGGATCAAACTTGGAACTTTTCCAAGTTGCTTCAGGCCTCCAATAAGTAGAGCAGTGGTCTCACACCAGGTAATGGAATTCATCTCCCATCTAAAGACACACATCCCTGCCTGTGGCAGTATTCGAACCTGCAGCCTGTTGTTGGAGAATTGGTATGCTAACCACTCTGCCAACCAGGGGTCGAGTGGTTAGCATACCACTATAGGTCCTACCAAGACCCCCATTAATGTTTCCATTTTAAGGTGTCATCGCCAAAATGATCACACCATAATAGTACAAAAGCAACTTTGGCTAGTGCTTTCTTTCATGAACAGTATCATTGGAGAAGCCAAATGGGATTCTGACTTTGAGGCATTCAATCCTTTGGATACAGACCTAAAGGTGTTCATCAATCCTTATCCTGTGGTGGATGAACCTAAAAGCATTTAGTTTATATCCTACTACTGTATAGTCTAGGGACAATCACCTACACATGTGCTACTAATGCTGGCTTATTATAATATCATTATTATTGCTTGTTGCATCTAAAAACTCAAGTGCCAGGTCAGTACCAGTCAGAGATGTGTGCAAGTAGAACTGCACAACTTCTAATAATTTGACCAAGTACATGATATCTGATCTCCTTTTAACTAATGGCAAACTGGCTAATGAATACTGACATAACAGACTACAGACACCCCGACTTACGTGAATCCGGAGTTATGTGGTTTCTTATATGTATGTATTCCCATTCCGCTTCACCACTAGTCGTATGTTTCCGGCACCGGCCGCATTCGCAAGTGTCACACATGCTGTGAACAAGCACTGACATGTTTCACGCGTTCTCCATTTATACACAATTTTTATAGTCTACAAACCTTGCGATTGTTTAATGTTATGTTCTTGATACAAATTTTATCACATAAAAAATAATAATGTCGTCCAAAAGAAGCAAGTCCGATTCTGATATAGCTAGCAAGAAAAGAAAAACATCGACTTTGGAAACAAAACTCAACATTATTAAGGATTCTGAAGGCGAAATTAAAATTTGTGAGCTAGCAAAGAAGTTCGGTCTACACGAATCCACAGTAAGAACAATCATAAAAGAAAGGTTTACAGAATTTGGAGGACATAGATTCTAACGGGGAACGAATTGTAGCCACAAGGCAAGGAAAGCCAAGAAAAAATCATTGGCTTTCTATGAAGAAATTTTGCATGACAAGAAAAAGATATTATGCCATCAGACAAATCTATTAGATTTTATGAAACAATCGACATAGAAATAACTTTCTTTTTTTTTTTTTTTATGTATGAAAAACTACAATTATGATTATATTTCTTAAAAAAATATAGGTGTTTTTGTAAACCTTTGGTCCCAATTAACTAATATTTTGTATGTTTGTATATATAAATTACATGCAAAATTATACCCCAAGTTATGCGAATTCGACTTGCGTGCTTTTTGTAGGTCCCACCTACCACTTAACTTCGGGGTATGACTGTATATAGATAGGATTAACCACTAACATACCATTAATTAGCATTACATTATTGAAACTTTCTGCAAAGGCAAATGCTTGGACATGACAGAAAGTGGCTGAATAATCAGAAGCAAGTGAGTGGCAGACTGCAAATGTGGTGGAACAGAAAGGAGTGTAGGGCACACAACTGCTGGAAATAAAAAATGACTGGCAGGAATGATGGAAATGACAAATGCCAGAATGCTGGAAGTAATGAATGAAGGTAATAAAGATATGCAAGGCAGAATAAAGTCTGTGTGATGATTCAGTGATGTGGGACATGTAATTATTGTGTAGAAGGAATTCTTACTAAGGGTGGGGTATGATTGAGTGTTTCTCTAATTATGAAGTCAAGTGCAAATATGAATGAAATGAAATTGTAGTAGATATATAAGCAGCACAAAAGCAAGGCATCTGTACGAAATGTGTGGGGGGGGGGGATGTGCAAAACAGAAGATCAAAATTATAAGACTAGTGTACTGTTCTGGAATGTGTTTGATGGGAGAAGGGATCTATATTCATGAACGGATATATACTCATTCAAATACAGTTCATGTATTTGAATGAGTATGAATGTTTGCATTCAGAGAGGATACGATTTGACATTGATGAAAATGTGAACCAAGAAAATAACAGTTGTCAAGGAGGAAGAGAGCATGGATGGCCTCAGATGGAGATGACAGCTTGGAAGAAAAAGAATGGTAACTTGTGATGCTGACTTAATAGAAATAAAGCATTATATAGAGAAAGCAAAAGTAAATTATGGTTTAATAGCTCCAACATTTTTCTGTTCACAGCAGCATTGAAGAGGTATGATATAAAAACTGAAATGTACACATAGGCAAAACAAAAGGAAGTGGAAATTAATAGCCTCAATGCCTAAAATCCTAAGAAGAGTGCCCTCTAGGGGTACCAGTTAGTAGCCTTGTTTCTTGTACAGGCTTTAAAAAATCATCACTTCCCATTTCATGGGAAGCTTTCACAAACAATTCATATAATGTTAAACAACAACAAAAGAGAAATAAGTAAAATATTTATTATGCAATTGACAATTTGTTGGATTTCAAACCGACATCTTCAGCGCATGAACAATTTACCACAATACAAGCCCTAACAATTATTATTATTATTACTATGCAGTCTCTTCCATGATGTCTAAGAACATGTCAAAGGAGAGTTGTTTATTCAGTGTTTACATACAGAGATTCCATAGATCAGTCGGCATACAGACAAAGCCCTTTGGTCAGAAAGACCTGGGTTCGATTCCCATCCATGATGTGAGGAACTCCTATTTGGTATCTTTCAATTGAAGGTGAGTTAACCAGTCTCATATGAAGGTTTGAGAAACTTGGGTTTTTCATCCCTCAGAACAGGCAAACCGGCCCGTGAACAAACACGGATTAACAGTCATAATTACTTAATTCCTCACTAGAAAGTCTCAACCAGTCCTAAGGGACAGTTGAGGAACAGGGGGAACCCTGTGCGAATAAAATAAAGTGTTTACATATCCTCGTCATATCTTTCCTGGAACAAATTTGCTGAAGACACAGTTTCCATTTCACTTACAAACTATATGTCATGAGAAGAACTTGGACTTCACTTACTTCCTAACCATCCTTATTCCGTTACCATGATTGCCCCAAATTCTCCCTCCACTTGCCACGAGCTGTGAAATCTGACTTGTCCATACTGTTATGGATAAGTTAAACTTAAAGATGCACAATTCCATAAGTCGGATATTCTTGGTTAACCTCTGCTACCAAAGTCATAGAGGACAGAGTGTGTTCTTAGTGAACAGATGAGAGTGTTAGTTTGATGTCGAGTTTGAACATGGTATGGAGGTTATATTTATTCAGTACTTAGGCTATCTCTTCAGATATATTCTAAATATAGGGATAACAATAACAGTGCTATGGTTTTGTGTGTTTGGGATGGGGAATAAGGGACGTAGTATTTTATCAATTTTATAGTGATGTAGCCAATGGCTAAAAACGTGGCAAAGTAGTTGAGTTCTCTTCAGATAAGGATTCTTGTCTCGTTAGAACAAGAATCCTGATCCTATGAATTAGTGTTTTAAGGAGACCTTATTGTTGAACTAGATAATGGCATGCTTATTTATACAAGTGTCTTCAAGTGTGCTGGCTTTCTGTAAATAAAAAAAAGATAATGAATCACTTGAAAGATGTGACTAACTGAGTTAAGAAATGATAAAGTTATTTAATTGTTTCTCTATTGTGAAATGGGTGTTTCAGGCAGTTAGTGTTTAAATGCATTAAAAAAGGTGTGAGAGAACGGATTGTAGAGCTAGATAATGCCATGCTTATTTATACAAGTGTCTTCAAGTGTGCTGGCTTTCAAGGTAGTGTCAGAGAAAAAAAGATAAGTTTCGATATAAAATATTCTAGTAGCTGCTCTAAATTTACAAGGAGTGTTGTCTGTTAGATCATAATTGGCCATGGATGCTTTACATTTTGAGTTTTTTGTTGTTTGGAGTATATTTTTAGCATATCTTGTCAATGTCTTTGTACTGTGATGATAATGGCAGTGGGAGTAAATCTGCATCCCAATATGTCATCATCTAGCCATTCTCCATTCATGGACTACATTTTATGCTGTGTACTACAGGATTTTGTGGCATATGGTGCTTGTAGAATGTTTGCATCTCGACAGTTAGAAATATGGTAAGTAAGAGACTGAGACGTGCATGTCTGCATAAAATGTAGGAGATGGGAAGAGCTTGGTGACATTAATGTCAACACAGATTTAAGTGACTTTGGTAGTGGTGTGTTGGAAATGAATGAATACTGGCAGAAAGAGAGAGAGAGCGAGATGAGTAGCATGACTGACAGGAAGATGAGTGTCATGTGGAAATAAATGTACTAGATTTACAGAATGGTAATGATTGGTATAAGAGATACTGATAGATGAAGAATGAGTTTAGAAGCATGAGAGAAGAGATTAAGAAACTGGAAACTGATATGAAGCAAACAAGCGGGAAGGGGGTTAGAGTAGTAGTACCAAGAGATGATGGGGATTAAGAGGAAGGCAAGATAGTGCAGGCGTAATGGAGAGATGATGGGGATTAAGAGGAAGGCAAGATAGTGAAGGCGTAATGGAGAGATGACAGGAAATGCAAGAGAGAGAGCAGGGGATGCATGCGAGCAAGAAATGAATAAAGCATTGAGAGGTGTGATGTATGGAGATTCAATGATTCGTGGAGTGCAAAACAAAATGCCAGAGGAGTGCTTGCCTGGAGGAACAATACTGTTACTATAGCAATTAAGCAAGATGTAAAAGTAGATGAGCTGGTTGTGATGATAGGTACAAATGACCTGAGAGACAATGTGAATCAAGCAGCAAGAGATATTGAGGTTTATTTAGCCTCAGCTGGTCTAAGGATTATTGGGATTAGTGAAACATGGTTGAATGATAATGATATACTAACAGGTATAGGAATAGAAAGGTATAGTGTATTTCAACAAGATAGGAAGAGTGAACACAATGGTGGAGTATTGCTCATGATAGCAATGAGGTATGTTCTCTCAGAACAGAGAATTTGGTAGGAAATAGCACTAATGGATTTGAGAGTATATAGTGTGAGGTGAGGGTGTGCAGGATAGGATATTTAGTGGAATGTTGCTGTAGGAACTGTGGAACTGTGGAACTGGCCAGGGAAAAGAGTTTAAGAAGAAAGAAATGTTTAGGCAGTTGAATTTAGCAATTGCAAATTGGCAAGTTTGTTGAGTGATCATTATTATAAGAGATTTCAACGTCAGCATAAATCGGGAAGAGGAAGCAACATGTAGTAGTAAGTGTGTGCGTGGGGGGTATTGATTACTGGATTCTTGAGGGAAAAAATTCCTCATGCAACATATAGTAGAAGAAACAAGAAGTATGAGAGTTTTGGATTTTGTCCTTGCATCACAAAACCTGATTATAACTGAAATGTCATCCCTTCCCCAGTCTAAGAGAGTGACCATGTGGTCTTGACTTGGAGAGATGAGCAGACATGTGGAAGTGTCAAGAAGAAAGGAATTTATGTGGAATTATAAGGCAGGTGATTATAATTCTCTTAGAAATCAGCTTGGGGAAGTTCAATCGGTGGAAGAATTGGAAAGGTGAGATATCACCAGTGCATGGGAACTAGTGAAGAAATATTTATGAGCAGTAATGGCATGTATCCTCAAGTGAAAAAGAAAAATAAGGTTTGGTATAAAGTGGATGACAAACAATATCATATGGGAACTGCCCATGAAAAGGAGGTTATGGAAAAAGTATAAGGAGAAGTGTGGAGAATTGCATGAGGAATATAAAATTCAGGTTAGGAAAGTGATTAATATAGTAAAGAAAGCAGAACTGAGAAGAGTGGCCCTGAGATCCAAAGAAAATCCTAAGGAATTCTTTCATTCTGTAGACAGTAGAAGGAATTGTGGAAGAATGACATTGTTGGATAAAAATGTAGTAGAGTGACTGATGCAGAAGACAGTGGAATTTTTGATTACTTTATAGGGGTATTTCATTCTGGAAATAGTGTTTTATTACTAGAAGAATAGAGGAGGTTTAGAAGTGCAAGAGAAGAGTGTTACAAATATTAAGTTCTCTGGATGTAAATAAGGCAATGAGACTGGGTGGAATTTCACCACATGTTTTTAGAGAATGTGCTGAGGAACTAACAGCTTTATTGATTTGGCTTTTCGATAAGCATCTGGCTATGGAAAAAGTGTCCAAGGAGTGGTGGCCCAAGGAAGTGTCCTATAAGCCATCTTGTATTTCTCCTGTAGTTGTTAAGATTTTGTAGAATTAGTGAGAAATCGTACACAACACTGACCAGTAAGGGTACTGTTATCTGTGTGGTTCAGCATGAATTTCTTAAGGAGTGCTTTTGTTTTTGTAACTTAATTGCCTTCTCATCAAATGCCTTTCCCCTCATCAGTTGATGAGGGGGAAAGGCATTTGACAGGGTGCCACATGATGTGCTGTTAGTTAAGTTACAGCATACTGGTTTGGATATCAGGTTAGTGAATTGGATTGGTGATTGGCTATCTGATAGGGATAGGTATCAGAGTTGGGTATGAGGGAACAATATCAAGGAAGCAGAAAATTACAAGTGGGATCCCTAAGAGTATTGAAATCCATATTGTTTAACCTTTATATCAATGGCATTATCAGTGGATTTCAGGGAGATATTCAGTTGTTTGCAGATGATGTGAAGCTGGGAAGGGTTATTGGTAATGCAGTAGTGCAATGTGATAGCCCTTCAAGAGGATTTGAATAAGCTAAACAGATAGGCAAATGAATAGAGGCAATAGCTTAATGCAACTATACATAACGTCTTGAAGTCTGAGTCCATTAATAGGAAGTTGCATTACCCTGTTGGAGGAAATGTACTAGAGGAAGTGGAAGAGGCAAAGGATCTTGAGATGATGATTGAGAGACATTGAAAAGGTAATGAAAATAATACAGAGGATTGTTGCAATACTGAGGGCACTGACCAGCAGAGATAAGCCCTGATCAGACACATCTGGATCACTGTGCTCAGAGTTGGTTGCTAGGATTTTGAAGGGGATAAATTAACCTTGGAGAGAATGCAAAGGCAGATAACAGAAATGATATCAGGACTGTACAATGTTGGCTATGAGAACAGGTTGAGAGCATGGAGACTGCAGAGTTTGATTGATAGAAGAAGGAGAGATGATAAGATTGAGACATTTAAACTAATGAGGGAGTAAGAGTGATAAGTAAGAGAGTGACATTTTTGCATGGAAGGTGACTAGACCATAGAATACATTGCTTCATAGGGTTGTTGAGCATATGAACAGTGAATGAGTATAAGGTTTAATTGTTCTTAAAGATGGGTCTCCTGCAATAAGTCTTATGACTCTATGGAGGTTCTGATAATGATAATAATTTAACATATCTGAGACATAAGATCAAATGACAAGCGCATCATCTACATTAGTATTTCTCAAACATTACAGAGCTGAGGACTTATTTTTCAGTATAATTTTTTACAACTCATCATGTGCCCATGCACGTGGTTTACTGAATTAAATAATTTGATTTATGATACAAATAAAAATATCTAATATTCTTACTAGTATATGATATTGATTAGGCTACTGCATGGAGTAAGTGTTAATTTTCTCTGTGTATGTGTATCTACACACACACACAGGAGTAGGGTGGCCATAATTAAAGAGGAGTTGTTCAGAGCCCTGTAGCAAAAATTGTATCGAACGAAATTCAACCAAACTTGGTGTAAGTACACTCTGAAACATGAGATTTCTGTTTACAGAAAATAAAAGACAGTAAAAGAATTCTGTGGGAAGTTTTTGGTATAGACCACATCATCAAATTCCTGCCATGTATCCTCAAGGGGTGAACAAGATATGATAGTACTACATGAAAAATTTACATCATTACTAACTTCCTATCTACAGTTTTCCTCCAGATCAGTCTGTTACTTGTCAAGACTCCAATATTAACAGATCTTATATTTCTGTCGTCTAAGGCACTTTGTACCCTATCAAACCACCTATATCTTGGTCTTCCTCTGGGTCGTTTTCCTGCCAACATGGCAGAGAACACTTGTTTTGCCAATCTTTCCTCGCCCATTCTGTTTAAATGACCATACCACCCCAGATTAGCTCTGTTAACGCATTTCTGGATGCTGACAATGTCAAGTTCTTTAGTAATATCCTCATTTTTAATATGATATTGCCATTGATGCCATCTGTTCACGTCACTAATCTTTCCCAGGACTCTCATATCTGCGGTCTTTAGTCCTTAGTCAAATGTTTTACTTCTGACCCAGCTCTCAGATCCATAAATTAAAACTGGTTTGAACACTGTCTTGTATACAGCTAATTTTGTGTTCTGGCTAATTTCTCTCTTATTCCATATGAATTTATTCAATTGACTTCCTACTATACAAGCTTTATTGATTCTGTTGTCTATTTCCATATTTAATTTACCATCTTCACTAAAAAACGTGCCTAAATAGATGAAATGTTTTACTTGTACCACAGGTTCTCCATTTACAGTGCAGTTGATATTTTCAACGATTCTACCTATTTTCATTGTCTTTGTCTTTTTTAATGCTGACCTTCATACCATATCTATTACAACAGTTATTCAATTCAGTCAAGGAATCTTGCAAACTTGTAGCAGATTTATTCAGAAGTATAACATCGTCCGCATAAAGCAAAGAGCTGACATTAACATCTCCAATTCTGATATCATGTTTAATACCACTTTCCTTCATAATGTGATCCATATAGATAATGAATAACAGAGGGGACAATGTAGATCCTTGTCTCACAACAGATTTAACATTAAACCATCTCCCTGCACTTCCTTCAATTCTAACTGCTGACTTACAACTCAAATAAAGACTAAGTTGACACCACATAACTGTACCGTATTGAATAGCTTCTTTCTTGGCACCTTATCATATGCCTCTTCCAGATTTACAAAACTCAAATAGAGATCTTTGTTATATTCCCATGATTTCTCCACTATTTGTCGTAAAGTGAAGATCTGATCCTGACAGCCTCTATTTGGCCGGAATCCAGCTTGTTCTTCACCAAGCTTTTCTTCTACAATTCTTCTCAACCGTTTCTCAAGTATACTTGCATATATCTTACCAGGAGCAGTCAGTAAGGAAATACCACTGTAATTCTCACATTCAGTTTTATTTCCCTTTTTATATATGGGTACTACGAGAGCTCTACTCCAATCATCGGGAATTCGTCCCTCTGTCCAGGCTTTCTGAACTATGCAGTGCAGCCACTGCAAGACTTTTATACCACGATACTTCAGCATTTCTGGTCGAATATCATCTACTCCTGCTGCCTTTCCACATTTTAAGCCTTTGATGGTTTTTTCTACTTCAAATATGGATATGTATTCTTGACTGTATGCCTCTTGAGTGGTTTTTACCACTGTGCTATCACTGCTTGTTTCATTTAGCAATTTCTCGAAGTAATTACTCCATACTTCAAGGATATCTTTTTCTCCCATTTTCATGTCACCTTTATCATCTCTAACTCCTTTTACAGCACTCTTTCCTCCATTCCCAAGCTTCTTCAATAACCTCCAGAATATTTTGCCACCTTCTTGATATTTATTTTCTATATTCTTGCCAAAGTCCTCCCATGACTTTTGTTTAGCTAGTTTTACACAGTGTTTAGCATTCTTGCATTTGTCTCTGTATTCTCTAAGAGCACAAGCTGTCTTATTTGACAGGAACTTTTGATATGCTTTCTTCTTTTCCTTCACTGCCTCTTTAACTTCCTGTGTCCACCAGGGAGTTCTGATTTTTTTATCCTTGCAGACAACCTCACCACATGCCTCTTTGGCAGAATCAATCAATGTTTCCTTCAGAGTTTGCCACTGAATCTCCAAGGTTTGATTCCTGTTCTCAAACTCTTTCATTTTTTCTTCAATAATCTTTGTGTATTTTAGTCTACAATTCACATCTGAGAGCTGCTCAACTTTTATTCGGTTTAAAACTTTCTTACATGTTATTCTTTTCAATATGAAATTCAAGTTTATCCTGCTCAAGACTAAATAGTGATCACTTCCAATTTCAAATCCTCTGTACACTCTAGTGTCCTGAACCAGGGAGAAAACATCACTATCAACAATAACATAGTCAATGAGACTTTTCTTATACCTTGCCTCTTCTCTCCATGTGAATTTGTGCACATTTTTATGTTGGAACATGGTGTTAGTAATAACCAGTGTCCATGTCCTGAGCAGAAATCCAACAAATATTTGCCATTATTATTAGCTTTGCTCTTTTCTCCAAATTTTCCCAATATATTTTTGTATGCCTGACAATCATTTCCTACTCTGCTATATAGATCCCCAACAAGGACGAACTTTTCCTTTTTCATTGTGTCAGATGCTTTCTCTAAAGCATTAAACAATTCCTCCACTTCTACCTTAGTAGAACCTTCTGTGGGACCATAGGAACAAATAAGTCTCATTGTCCAGTTCCCCATTCTGACATTTTGTATTTATTGCTCAGAAAGATCTCACCAAGTTTTGTCTTTTTGTTTCAGTCACCCCTATTATGTCGATCTGGTACTTATCTAATTCCTTAGCTAGCTCCATTTCTTTGCCATTCAGGCTTCCTACATTGATAGTACTGATCTTTAACTCTGGTGATGTTGAGTTGGGGTGTTTTTTCAGATTTGTTCCAGTAGCTGACTTTTCGCTGTTCACCTTGGTTCCCTGGTGAAAACAACGGGGGGTCTTGTTTAACCAGCCGATGCCTCAGCCGGCATGAAATTTTGTCATGTTGTACCATCATTTTATAATTTGGTTTAAACCAATAAGAATTAGAATTTGGTCAGCTAAATCCCAAATTGCCAGCCCATCCTCGTTCGTTCAGTATCCAGGTAGATATCCAACAGGGTGCACCACGAGAAGGTGAGGATTGGACATTAGGTCAGAAGCCCTGTTCGGTTCTCCACATTCCTTTAAAGGCGATGTGGAGGTCTCCTCTCAGTTATACAGCTTTGACCCTTAAGCAGCATCCCATTGATACACATTATAATATAAATAAGGAGTTTAATAAAAATAAGCAATTAAAACCCGACAAGTTTCGTACATCGTAAGACACATCATCAGGGGTAGTGGTACATAAAAGTTTTGTATTGGAACATTGCTAGTTGTTGCTATCACATTCTGTGGTATCACGCATGCTATATCCTTGGTCTATGGCAGTTAAATTTTTGATGAAAGCAGACCATACCTAATGTAAAATGAAGCATTGATTTTTACTGCATTGTGTAGGGATCCTAAGCATTATATCACATGATGTCACAGAATGTGATAGCAACAACTGGCAGTGCTCCAACATGCATACAGTAACAAATTTATCATTTGTATTCTGGTTTATCAATTATATTTAACAGTCGTGAAGTTTTTAAAAACATCTAATATGTGTAATTAATTGTTAACCACCTTACGGGCGCCATTATGGATCAAATACGCATCCTCGTATGCTTCGTATCCATCATATATTTCAATGTAATATCAATGGTATTACAATTTTAATATGCACTTTGCATCCATAATAATCTTGACGTATATAGACGTCTTGGCCGGTAGCGTGGTTAATAGGCTTTTGTTGTGTAAAAACTTTAATGTACCAATACCCCTGATGAAGAAGACTTACGATGTAAGAAACTTTTCAGGTTTTAATTACTTATTTTTTTATTAAACTCCTTATTTATATTATAATGTGGCCTCAATACCGAAAACTTCCCACAGAACTACTAAACCACAGAAACTTACAAGTACAGAATCCTGCCACCAGGAGACATTTGATGCTATAAACATGGTTTGGGATTAATTAAACAGTAATGTATAAAATTGGTCATTTTTATCTGTTTTATTGTGCTTTTTCCTTAGAAAATTAGAGTTTTATAGTATATTAGTACATTATATAGTACATTATTTTAATATTAAATACAGGTGTAAAATGGCACCAAAAAAGCAGAAGAAACAGCATTTAGAGAAACACAGGGAAAATAAAAAAAAGTTCAGCAGCAAAATGGAAAACAAAAAATGGAATCGGATAAGTTAGTGCATAATAATAAAAATCGGGTAAGTAAAGTTGATTATAAAAAGAAGGATGTTATTTGGTATGGTGGCTCTATCAAATAACATGCCATTGATGAGTGGGTTCTAACATTCCCAGTGCAAAAATTAAAAATATAATGGAAACAATTCAAAAATAGAAAAGAAAAGCAAACAAGATTGTAATTGTAGTAGGTACTAACAACTTAATTAGTGATGTTCAGTATGAGAGAGGACATGAAAGGGTTGGAAGAGGTGAGAGTGAGAAAGTGAAAATAGTAAGTATACTACCTTGAAATGATAAAAATGAATTAAGAAAAAGGGCTACAATGGCAAATGATTCGATGCATAGGAATGGATGCAAGTTTTTGGATGTGTGGAGTGAGCCTGAGAGAAGATTGGATTTGTATAAGAGGGATGGCCTACACTTGAATGCATTTGGCATCAGGAGACTTGAAAAATTATTAATTGATATAAGACCTAACACAGAGAGTCAAGGAAACTGAATTCTGATGGGAGGAATTGTGAGAACCTGTGTGTAAGAGTAACAATGTTAGGCAACTGTATTAATGATGGGAATGGTTATTATTATGGAAATGATTATGAAGATTAGAACGATTCTGTGTTTGTCTAGTTTGGCCCTATCAAGCATGTGTAACGATGCCTGCATAAGTAAGGAACTAGATAAGAACAGAAATCTGCAAGTTGTCAAACTGTGTCATGCAGACCACAGACAAGTGTATGCAAAAGAGCATACAGATAATTTATTGTCTGTACACGAATGCTAAGCATATCAAAAACAAAGAAGCAGAGTTTGTTGCCTTGGTTAATATATTGGGACCTCATGTTGCAGGCATTAGAGAGATTTAGCTATCAGAAGAAGATGTACTAACTGGTATTGAGTGCAAAGAGTACAGTACTTTTAGGAAGGATAGACAGGATAAGAGAGGAGTGTGTGCTGATAATGATATCAAATGCCTTGAATCCAGTAAGACTTAAGACCTATGACTACAATACTAGCAACAATTTTTCATTTGGCAGTGAGTTTGAAGCCATCTGGTGTGAAGTGGATTAAATACACAGTGGGGTTTTGTTAGAGATCCAGTGGAGTGGAAGCTACTGATGAAGAAAAGCATCAACAAATAAATATGATAGGTGCGAAAAGAGTAATGATAATGGGGGACTTTAATTATATGACCATTGATTGGGTAGCTATGAAATCACATGAGAAGAATGAAACTAAATTTATTTAGCTGTTGTGAAACAACTTCCTCAAGTGGCATGTGACAGAAGGAACTCAAGGTCAAAGAGTGTTAGATTTTATTATAGTGTCGGGGGTGGGGGAATTAAGTTAAAGACGTAACTATTCTGCGTCCAGATGGTGACAGTGATTATGTGATACTCACTTGGGAAGTTGATGAATGTTCCATTCAGAAAAGGTTACATGCTGAACTACAAAGAAGGAAATTATGACTACTGGAGGGGTAAGCTGGGTTAAGTGCCATGGTATCAGTTATTGGATGGGAAGGATATCAACAGTGCATTTGAACTGTTTAAAAAATACTTAATGATGCGAAACCAGGATGTGTCACTAGAGTTCAAAGAATAAAGAGCATAGAAGTGAAATGGATGTGTGATCTAATTAAGCAAGAGATTTCAACTCTGAGTATGAAAACAAATTGGCTCTGCAAGCTAAAGACAACCCACAAGAATTCTATCATTACGCTGCAAGTAAAAGAAAGAATGAATTTGAAAGAATAACTCTACTGAATGCAGATAGTATGCAGGTGACTAATGCAGAAACTATTGTTCAACTAATGAGCAACCATTTTGCTACAAGCTATCAACCTGGAATATGCAACATTGAACTCACCACCACCTCCTCTTCTCCATATGAGGAAACTCGTGGATGAGTAGGAAGTACTAGAGCTGTTGCACAAACTGAATAGGAACTGATGGAATATCAGCATGGATGCTAAAAGAGAGTATTCAGCTGAACTGGCTATTCCCTTGACCACGATATCTAATTTGTATAATTTGTAATCATGGAAAGAATGTATGGCAATCCCATTACACAAGGATGGTGCAAAAACAAATGAATCGAACAGTCAACCAATCAGTATCTCAGGAGTGGTGGTGATGAAGATTTCGGAAAAGTTGGTTAGGGCTTGCATTCAGAAATGTTGACAGCGAATCTCTACTTTACAATGCACAGCATGGATTTAATAAGGAAGGTCAAGTTTTAGAAAATTTCTCACATTCTATAATAATGTAACTACTGAGTTAGACAAGGGGGAATGGATACACAATGATACTATGGGATTTTGCTAAGGCTTTTGACAGAATACAGCATTGAATACTGTTGCATAAATTGGAGAATATAGGATTGGATTATAAACTATTGACATCGATAAGAAAATGGCTGACTAACAATAGCAAAAAGTGGTATATGGGTGGCGGGGGTGAAGCTGCAAAATTCAAGGTAACCAGTGGTCCGCCACAAGGATCAGTTCTCAGTCCATTGTTATTCAATCTGTACATTAATGACATTGGGAAGGATTTGACATGTAACATACAGCTATTTCCTGATGATGATGCAAAGATAGGTAGGGTAATCAGGAGTGCTGATATTGCAGTTCTTGCAGAATGATTTGAATAGGCTAGAATTGTGGTTATGAGAAAAAGGCTGTCATTTAAATGTTAATAAATGCAAATTCATGCACTTTGATTAGATATTCAATGTCATATTATATTGGTGAGATTATGCTTGAAGAAAGTGCTAAGGCTATGGATCTTGAATTTTAGTAGACAGAATGTTGAAGTTCAAGGGTCATATAGCAAACATTGTAAACACAACTCAAATAAAAATAACAGCAATGCTAAAATGAACCTTGACATGCATAAGACCTCACTTGGACTATCACATGCAAGTCTGGTACCCTAGTTTTCGTGTTGATTCTGATACAGTGAAGGGAGAGAGAAAATGAGTGTAAAGGAGAGTATGAAAAATGATGTCAAGATTGTGGAATATAGATTGAGAATTTGTAGGCTACAGACACTAGCAAACCAGAGAAAGAGGGATATATGATTGAGACTTACAAACGTCTGAAAAGTTTATACAGAATTTCAGTAGATGGAATTTTTCATTTTATGGAAGGTGGGAAAAGGACACAAGGTCATCCATGTAAGTTGAGAATGAATGCTTTCAAGAAGGGAATTAGGGCTAGATTTTTCTCTCATAGAGTAGCGCACAATTGGAATGGATTGTTGTTGAATGTCGTGTGTGCAAGTAGCATGAATGAATTCAAGAACAGGTACGAGAGCTGGTGCAAATAGTATGGCCTCCCTCCCTCGATGAGTTCCTAACTCTCTGGAGGTCTCTCTTAATAATAATAATAATGGCTAGAAGAGAAAACAAATTGATTTTTGTGTTCGTATAACTTACAGATGTGGTTTGATATGTCCTGCTTTCAGATGTTCTAAGAGCTGCATTCTATGAATGACATTTTCTACAGCAGAACGTAACAGATCTACATTGATCTGCCTCACATTCTGCATTATTCTGTCTTTCAAGGTTGCTAAATCAGGAACATATTCTTCACATACCACACCTTTCAGATGGCCCCGGGTTGAGAGCAGGTAAATGAGGTAGCCATGCTGTGGGAAATATGTGATTAATCACTCTGTGAAATGTTCTCATAACATTCATTGTACCAGCAATCCAATGTTAGGTGGTGAACCATCCTTTAAGCACATAATTTAAAAACATTTTTTCATTTCAGAGTTTCAGCGAAATCTTTGTCTACAATCTGGTAAGTCAAATAAACAGAGAATGAGTACAAGACAGTTCTGGAATAATGATTTGGAATAGCAGAGATGTAAGTTGCTTGCTACATCTAAACTGATATTGTTGGTTATTATAGTAGACAGATTGTAGATTTTCTCACAGTTACATGCCACTCCCCTTTTTTTTTGTAAAAAAATTGTTTATTTTAAATTAAGTTAAAAACCATATCATAAAAATTTAAACAATTAAAAATTGTTGATTCTTGACCACAAGGATCAACGAGAATAAACTATTATTTAGATATTGGTCAAGTGTAGGTGAGTAACTATTTTAATTACCAACTAGTTTCGCCGGCTTATGCTGTCGGCTTCATAAGGGAAAGCAATCAGGAGAATTACTTTCCTGATTGTACCCTGATGAAGCCGACAGCATAAACCGGCGAAAGTAGTTGGTAATTAAAATAGTTATTCACCTACACTTGACCAATATCTAAATAATAGTTTATTCTCATTAAACATAATTAGTTTTGATATTTTTCTCTGTTTACTGATTACCACTAGAAGAAATGATTTAATACTCCCTCCCCCCCATTACACAAAGACATATTTGAATTATTCAAAAATTTTCAGACATATTTGAATTATTCAAAATTTTCAGTATATTATTATTATTATTAAGAGAGACTTCTAGAGAATCAGGGACTCATCGAGGGAGTCTACATACTACAGTACTATCATACTTATTCTTGAATTCAATCACACTATTTGCACATACAATGTCCACTGGCAATCCATTCCAATCACACACCACTCTAAGAGAGAAAAATCTATACCTCATCTCCATCTTAGGTGCATTCATTCTCGGCTTCAAAGGAGACCTCTCCCTTTCCTTACATTCCATAAAATGAAAAATACCATCAACTGAAATCCTGTATGATCCTTTCAATCTCAATCATATCACCCCTCTTTCTCCTGTTTGCTAGTGGTATCTTTAATTTATAGTATAACCAAGTGGAAAAACTTTTAACAACTATCTGTCTCTAATCCAGAGTATTATAATAATAAGGTGTGACACCTTTTGGAAACTCGTATATGGAAAATATGACTTCTGCATTACTTCAACCTTGGTATCACCTCTGGGTCTGGCTCCCATTGATAAGACCTCAATAAAGGTCAAAACCGGTCTAGGTAGTAACCCTTCCCTTAATGCATAGCATTATACATGTTCGCAAGGAGATGTGTTTTGCATTATGGGATATTAAGGCAAGTGATGTGAAGTGATACCACCTTTACCACGAGTTCCCCCAGTCCTGAAAATACTTCAGGTGCACACTTTGTTTGCTTACAGTTGGATAAAGGATTAAACCAGTATATTATTATTACATAGCACCTCCATGGAGTCCAAAGATTGAAGGAGGGCACCTACTCCACAACTATCTGTCTCCACCACTCCACCAACCGCAATTACCTTCATCATCTACACCATCTACCACCACTAGTATTTTCATAGACAATCACAAACATCCAGCCCATGGTAGGATTTGAGCCTGCAGCCTTTTGCCTGGAGAGTGGACATGCTAACCACTTGGCCAACCAGGAGGCAAATAATTTCTTGGTATCTTTAATTTATAGTATAACCAAGTGAAAAACGTTCAACAGTCATACTGTATGGTCTCTAATTTATACATATCAGGTACTTATCCCAATGCATGGAATCATTCCATGATATCCTATTCCAAAAAAGGGTGATAGAAGTCTACCAAACTACTGACCAGTTACCATCACCTCTGTCCTGTCCAAGATAATAGAGAAAATCATCAATACCCAACTCCTCCGCTACTTAAGACCTTTTGACTGTGTGGCATTCAGGCCTACTAAACAAATTACCATCCTTCTGTCTCCCTGATACCCTCTATCCTTATCTCTACATGTGAAAGTTTGTTTCAGCATTGCAATTATCTTTTGAGCTGTATTTGCAATCTTTGCTACATGGCACCAGAACTTCAACTTCCTATCTACTAACACTCCAAAATCCCTAGACCGATCAGTTTCTTCTAGCATAATCCCACCAATATAATATGACATTGGATATCTAATCACACCAAAGTGCATGACTTTATATTTACTGATATTGAACTGATATCCATTTTCCCATGCCAACAATTCTGACCTATTCAAATCATTCTGTAAGTACTGCATATCAGCAATTACTGATTACCCTACCTATCTTTGCACCATCAGCAAATAGTTGTATGTCGCCTGTCAAATCCTTCCCAATATCATTAACGTACAGAGTGAATAACAGTGAACCAAGCACTGATCCTTGTGATACACTACTGGCTACCTTAAATCTTGCAGACTCACATTTATCGTACACCACTTTTTGATATCTATCAGTTAGCCATTCTCTTATCATTATATTTTATAATTCAAACAAATATTCTTCAATTTATGCAACAGTATGCCATTATGTATTTTGCCAAAAGCCTTTTGGATTTTGCAAAGGCAAAATCCAAAAATATCATAGTATATCCATTCCTTTGACTAGTTCAATGGTAATTGGACAATAAGAATGTAAGTTGCATGGGTTTACTTAGGGAAGGTAACTTCCCTAAGTAAACCCATGCTGTTCATTGCAAAGTAGAGATTCATTGTCAACCCATTTCTGAATGAGAGCCCTAACCAATTTTTCCAAAATCTTCACCACCACCACTCCTGAGATACTAACTGTTCGATAGTTGGATACATTGGTCTTTGCACCACCCTTGTGCAACTGAATTACCATACGTGCATTCTTTCCATTCCTGTGGAATCTTCACCGTTCTGAGACTCATATTATATAGCCTGGTCAAAGGAATAGCCAGTTCAGCTGAACACTCTTTTAGCATCTCTGCTGATATCCCCCATCAGTCCCTATTGCTGAATTTTTATTCAGTTTTTGCAATAGATTTAATACCTCGTCCTCATACCCTAGAGTTTCTTTATTAGGTTGACAGCTTTTACCAAAATGGGCACTCACTAGTTGAACAACCTCCTCTGCATCTGTCATCCTTACTCCATCTGCATTTAGAAGAGTTATTCTTTCATATTCACTTGCAGCATATTGATAGAATTCTTATGGGTTGTCTTTAGCTTGCAGAGTCTGTTTCTTTTCATACTTAGCTTTCTGTACAACAGCTGTGACTCTTCGAGCCTGCTGCTTATGACCATAATGGACATCATCCATATCACATGGTATTCCTTCAACAGCATCCTTTTCTTACGAATCTCTTGTTTAATAAAATTACACATCCATTTGACTCCTACCCTATTTATTCTTCAAACTCTCAGGACACATTCTAATATTGCATCATTTAAGTATTTAAATCATTTAAATGCTTCCCGTGTCGATACTTGTGCCATCCAGCAACTGATCCCATTCTACCGAACTCAGCATATTCTTCAGTTGGTCATAATTTCCTGCTTTGTAGTTCAGCATGTAACCTTTTCTGAATGGAACATTCATGCATTTAGTCGCTTCCCAAGTGAGTACACATGATCACTGTCACCAACCAGAGGCAGAATAGTTATGTCTTTAACTAAAACACCCTCTGACACTATAATCAAATCTAACTCTTTGACCTTGAGTTCCTTCTGTAACATGCTGCTTGAAAAAGTTGTCTCGCAACAGCTCAATAAACTTATTTTCATTCTTCTCATGAGATTTTACTGCTACCCAATGAATATTTGGATAATTAAAGTCTCCCATTATGATTACTCTTTTTGCACCCATTTTTCTATTTTGTTAAAAAAGTGTCTAGACTTTAGTTCCTTGCATTGCCATTACAATTTTTTAAACTAGTCCCACTGTTATACCAAATTGTAACAGTTTCATGTACTGTGATGAACTGTGCTTGTGCTCTGAAGATGCTGGATATAATACCAGCAAAATATTAGCAAATAAATGAAATTAATAACAATTATTTTCTTATATTCTGTGTTGTGAATTAATATGGTTAAATAAACTGTGACACTCTACTGGTGGATCATTACTATACATTATCGCTCTTACACATATTCTCACCATTTCTCCCGTTATAGGTTTCCCAATTCTCTGTTTTAGGTGTCATACCAGTTATTAGTTTTTCAAGACTCCTGATACCAAACACACTTAGATGTAGGCTGTATAAGTCCATATAAAATATGCAAGATATTTTATATGGAAATCAAAAATTTACAAACAAATATATGAAAGTGTAGTTCATTTGGCAAATTTCCCTGCATAACATATGGAGCATAAAGCATGCAACACAACTAGATTCAAACCTTTAGTCTGGCTGTGCATTGTAGGTCAGTGTTTCCCAAAGTGTGGTTGTTGATCTATATTGATCCTGGAAAAAATAAAATAAAAATTAGTGGTCCTCAGAAAATATAAAAATTCAGATAATGTTTATGAACTGTTGACAGAGAAAATCAAGCTATAAACGATTAAAAATCTAAGTATACAACTAAATGTGTAAATGTTATTTATTTACATATACATCTGATGCAACAGAATTTACTCGACTATATGACATGATTAAAAAATTTAATGACTGGAAACCGAGAGATATCAAAATATAAAAATGAATAGGATGGTAAAATGTTGTAATCTTGTGTATTAGGTAAAGGAGGAGATTTCTGGAGAGTATTTAATATTTTTCTATTCTTTGAGGATTATAGCCATTAGCTAAAAATGTGTCTAGACTTACAAGTTTCGTGTACTGTGATGAACTTTGTTTGTGCTCTGAAGATGCAGGATATAAAACCAGCAAAATATTAGAAAATAAGTGAAATAAATAACAATTATTTTCTTATATTCTGTATTGTGAATTAATATGGTTAAATAAACTATGACACTCTATTGATGGATCGATACTAGAAAAACTGAAGTGGTGATAGTTGATACAGATTAGAAGTTTAGAAGACATATTGCAAAAGTAGTGAAGGTAATCCGGAGAATTGGTGCAATACTAAGGAAGGACTTTGTCCAGTAGAGATAAAACAGGAATGATTCCATTGTCTATAGCCCTGATCAGGCCACATCGGAATTATTGTGCTCAGATCTGGTAATCAGGATCTGAAGAGAATAAATTACCTGGAGAGGATACAGAGACAGATAAATAACAAAAATGATATCAGGAATGGACAATATTACTTAGGAGGATGGTTGTGTAAACTATGGGTCAAGAGACAAAGAAGTGACACAAGTAAGATATTTAAGCTGTTCAGAGGTAATTATGGGATTGACATTGGGAATATTAAATTTACATGAATATGAAATATGATTCATACATATATTTATATGATTTTTATTTTTTATATAGTAGAATAAGATTCTTCATATAACAGGTGAAAGAAATGACTGTTTTGGCTGGCACCAATGATCTGATAGGTGAGAAGTATTGTAAGAGAGAGGCTGTGAAAGTTTATTGAAATAAGTGAAAAAGAGAGTGAGAGGATGAAGTTTGTAAGTCTGGTGCTGTGCTGTGATAGAAACAAACAGAGGAGGATGATGATGATAGCTAATAAATCATTATGCAGGTTGTGCAGGAGGAATGATGTAGAGCTTGTGGACCAATGGATGGAAGTAATTGCATAGTGCTCGTAAACTAAATCAAACCTGAATGGATTCACAGTTTAGGTATGCAGAGAAAAAGCATTTTTCACTGAGAGTGTGAAAGCACAAAGTCAGGAAAACTAAAGAAATTAGGACAGATGTAGGCTAGTGTATGTGAAAGTACCCATGAGATGAATGAGTGTATGAATGAACAAAAATTCCAAAAAATTCAGACCTGCCTGGGAGAGACAGAAAGTATTCCAGTGACAGCTGGCTTGCACCAAGGGTCAGCATTAAGTCTGTTCCTGTTTAATATTGTGATAGAGATGGTGATGGAGGAAGTGAGAGAAGACGTGCCTTGGACTATGTTGTATGTAGATGACATCGTGCTGTGTGCAGAATCAAGAGAAGAAGTGGCAGCCAAACTGGAAAGTCGGAGGAAAGTACTGGAAGAGAGAGGTATCAGACTGAGCAGAAGTAAGACCAAGTATATGTGTTGCAAAGTGGACAAAGCCAGTATCCGTAATTAAGGAGATGAATTGGTGGTGCTGATAGCATGTGCCTGTCCAAAGATTATTAAGATCTCTGAGATGTGGATGACAGAAGATGATATACTGACAGGAATAGAAGTAGCAGGGTACAGCATTTTTCGACAGGATAGGATGGGAAAGCATGGTGGTGGAGTACTGCTTATGATAAGTGATGACTCATGTCCTCTCAGAGTGGAGGATTTGGAAGGCAATGGCACTAATGGTTTTGAAAGCATATGGTGTGAGGTAGAGGTGGACAGGACAGAATATTTAGTGGGGTGTTGCTACAAGCCAGGGAGTACAGAGGATGAAGAGCAGGAGATGTTTAGGCAGATGAGCTTGGCAAGTGCAAAAAAAAAATGATTGTTATGAGAGATTTTAACTACAGCAGTATAAATCGGGAAGAGGACACTGCATATAGTAGTATGGGAATGGAATTTCTGGAATTCTTGAAGAACAAATGCCTTAGACAACATGTAGTAGAATGAACACGAGGTTTAAGAATTTTAGATTTGGTCATAGCATCAGAAGATCTGATTATAACTGAAATGGCATTTCTGTTTCCAGTTGGAGAGAGTGACCATGTGGTTTTGACTTGGAAGATGAATAGACATGCAGGAGTATCAGAGAGAAAGGAATGTATGTGGAATTATAAGGCAGGTGATTATAATAGTCTTAGATATCAACTTGGGGCAGTTCCATAGAGGGAGTAATTGGAAGGGTGAGATATCATTAGTTCTTGGGAACTTATGAAGGAATATTTATTAGCAGCAATAGCAAGCTGTACATCATGAGTGAAGAAGAGAACACAATTTAGTGTAAAGTGGATGACAAACAATATCAAACAGGAACTGCAGGTAAAAAATAGGTTATGGAAGAGATATAAGGAGGGGGGCAAGCAGAGAGTAGATATATGAAGAATATAAGACTCAAGCCAGGGGAGTGACTAGTACAGTAAGGAAGGCAAAACTGGAATATGAGAAGAGATTGGCTGTGAGATCCAAAGAAAATCCTAAGGAATTTTTTTTTTTTTAGCTATGTGGCCAGTAGGAGGAGAAATGATTGTGGAAGAATGACAATGTTGGATAAAAATGGGAATAGAGTGACTGATGCTGAAAGCATAGTGGAGTTGTTCAAGAACACTTTATTGGGTTATTTCATCCTGGAGAGGTAGGTTTTTAATACTAAAGGAGGAATAGGGCAGGTTTGAGGTTTAGAAGTGCAAGAAGAGAGTGTGTTTCAAATACTGAGTACTCTGGATGTCAATAAAGCAGTGGCACTGGATGGGATTTTGCAATGGGTTTTGAGAGAATGTGCTAAAGAACTGAGAGCTCCGTTGACCTGGCTTTTCAATAAAAGTCTGGCCATGGGAAAGGTATCAAAGGAGTGGAAGGATGGTAAGATATTGCCATTGCATAAAGGTGGTATTACACTGGAAGTGTCAAACTATAGACTAGTTTGTATTTCATCAGCAGTTGTTAAGATCTTGGAGAAATCAGTGAGGGATCATTTACGACATTGGGCAGATGAGGTACTGTTATCTGTGGGAGTCACCATGGATTTGTAATGAGTGTTCTTGTTGTAGTAGTATGATTGCCTTTTATAATCAAGTGACAAGAGTGGTCGATGAGGGAAAGGCATATTCTGCCATTTTTTTGGATTTTACAAAAAAAATGGCATTTGACATTGTACCACATGATAAGCTGATATTTAAGTTGCAGCATATGGGTTTAGATCAGGAGTCACCAAACTTCTTTGACCATCGACCCCTTCAAGAGTTTCTTGACTTTTTATCGACCCCCTCTATTTTACTATTATGTAATTTTAATATTACCTAATATGTATGTTGATGAATTTTAGAACACTAACGCTCACTTGTATGTTGATGCGCAAAAACGAGACAGGGTTCGAATACGTGTAAGTATAAGTAAATAAGCAACCGCGCATGTGTTGCAATGTCGCTCCTGCTGCGCCGGCCGGGCGGGAACCACAACATCTGTTTATTGGTAAATACGTCATTTTGGCCTACTTGATTGGCCTCCGTAACTATTTTCTTTGACCAAACTTCTTTGACCATCGACCCCTTCAAGAGTTTCTTGACTTTTTATCGACCCCCTCTATTTTACTATTATGTAATTTTAATATTACCTAATATGTATGTTGATGAATTTTAGAACACTAACGCTCACTTGTATGTTGATGAGCAAAAATGAGACTGGGTTCGAATACGTGTAAGTATAAGTAAATAAGCAACCGCGCATGTGTTGCAATGTCGCTCCTGCTGCGCCGGCCGGGCGGGAACCACAACATCCGTTTATTGGTAAATACGTCATTTTGGCCTACTTGATTGGCCTCCGTAACTATTTTCATGACCTTGCTCCATCTTACAGGTCCTATTCTTGTCAATGTTCCCACGATTCACTCTTAATTGTGTTGTCATTCAGGATGGAGGTAATCTAAGTTAACCGAATAAAATATTACCAGCACAGTGATGTCTTATATTTTTCTATCGACCCCTAACAAAGTTATATCGACCCCTGGGGATCGATATCGACCACTGGTTGATATCGATCCCCAGGTTAATGAACTGGATTCGGGATTGGCTGTCTGATAGTTATCAGATAGTTGTGTACTGGGGAGCAGTATCAAGGAGTTTAACCATTATATTAATGGCATTGTCAATAGGTTGAAGGGGGATATTCAGTTATTTGCAGATGTGAAGCTGGGAAAGGGTATTAGTAATAGTGCAAAAGTGAAAGCCCTGCAAGAGGATTTGAATAAACTGGACAGATCAGTAAAAGAATTGGGATATCAGTTTAAGCAGCTAAATGTAAAATCTTGACGTATAGGATACATCAATGGGAGGTTGCATACTCTATTCAAGGAACTGTACTGAAGGAAGTAGGGGAAGCAAGGGATCTGAAGGTGATGATTGATAGAAACTTGAAATTCAGGGAACATATTGCAATGGTGGTGATGGTAACCCAGAGGATTGCTGCAATACTGAGAAGTATACTAACCTTTAGAGAGAAAAGAGTTGTATAAAGCCCTGATCAGACTATGCTTGATATCCATCCTTATTTGTTCCAGTTTGCATAACAGAGCTCCTTACGGTATCCTGTCAAATGGCTTTGCAAACTTCACAATACCATTGTGTGGCCATTCTCTTTGTAAGACATTCTATTCTAGACAATAGAATCATTCCTGTTTTATCTCTACTGGACAAAGTCCTTCTTTAGTATTGCACCAATTCTCTGGATTACCTTCACTACTTTTGCAATATGTCTTCTAAACTTCTAATCTGTATCAACTATCACCACTTCAGTTTTTCTAGTATAGATCCACCAATAGAGTGTCATAGTTTATTTAACAATATTAATTCACAATACAGAATATAAGAAAATAATTGTTATTTATTTCACTTATTTTCTAATATTTTGCTGGTTTTATAACTTAGCTGTCACTGTCTTATAAAAAAAAAGTTAGATTACTAAGGCATGACCATCCCTTCACGAAGCCATGCTGCCCATCATAAAGTATTATATTCTTATCCACCCATTTCGGAATTCTTTTCGACCAGCTCTTCCAGTACTTTTACCACCACTCCTGAGATTGGTCTATAATTTGCTACCACAGACTTAACATAAAGGAATTATTTTGTCCTCCTTTCAATCCCTTGTGACTTTGCTGGTACTGTGTCTTAAATTAAATAGCCAATCAAAGGCATCACCATTTCCCTTCCACATTCTTGTAAAACAAGCTGTTATCTCATCTAATCCCATTGTTGTATTTGCATTCAGATTCTGCAATATCAAGTATCTAAATATCTCCATTTCATTAACCTGTGTTCTCACAACAATCCTGTCACCCTCTGCCACAGCAATATATCCTCACTTGGATAACATACCCTTGCAAAGTGGTCACTCAGTAGTCATCTATTTCATTTGCCTCTGAATCAGTACTCATCATTAAATTTATCCTTTCATAGTCGTTCTTCCTCCTACTTGCCACATAACGAAAGAATTCTTTGTTATTTCCATTGACCTTATTTTCCCTTCTTTACCATACACTGATCACCTTTCTTCTTATATATCCTCCACATTTTCGTTTTTTGCAGCTTATGCTTAATGATACTACTTATTCATCTAACTCCTAACTGATTTACTCCTGATCTTGGGTAAACATTGTGATATTGCTTTCTTTATATATCCCTTGACTATCTCCCATGCACTATGAACATCCTTCCCTTGCAGATTTTTATAGCTTCAAGCTGCCTCTAAGTTTGTTATAATCGCCTGCATTGTAGTAGTTCTTCCTGCCATGTGAACTTTCCTACTTTGAGGCAGTGTCTCAGAAGTTGAATTCCCCTGTAATAATTACTCGACATGTACTTATACTAATCTGCTGACTGATGCATGTCTTCATCATTCTCTGTTGTGCCTCTTGGCCTGTAGCAGCAACTATATTCTGTCTTATTGTCCTCAATCTCACTCCAGAGTGCTTCAAAAGAATTGCCATCTGTCTGGTTGTCTTCTACTCTCATTGGCTCCAATTCATCTGCTGTTATCAGCAGTATACCCTTCCCCCATCCTGTCTGCTGTATCCTTCGTGAAAATACTAAACCAACCACACTCTATCCCTGTGACTAAGTCATCTGCTGTTAGCCAAGTTTCACTAATGCCTATAACTTTTGGTAAGGTTGCTCTACCAATGGCAAAAATTCCTTCCTATTCCTGATACATCTAGCAATAGCAGAATAAATGTCGAAAGGATTGAATGGACCAATCCTTTCGACATTTCTCTTACCACCAGATTCACTGCCTCTCAAGACATTCATGCCCACCATCACAATCATCTCATCCACCCTTTCATCTCACTTAATTGCCATAGTCACACTATCATTCCTCCAGGTAAACACTCCTCAAGCATTCTATCTTGCACACCACAGATCATCAAGTCTCCATACATCACACACTGTTTCTTCCTTGCTCGTCTGCATCCCTCACTCTCTCTCTCTCCTCTAACACTTTCTTTCTTTGTTCCCCTACTTATCTAATGTCCTGTCATCTCTCCATTCTGGTTCCAGCACTCTCTCGCATTTTTCTCATTCCCTTTCTTTTACTGGTTCTATTTTCTCTCTCTCTCCTCTTCTATTATTCCCATAACTCTCTCTCACTCCTACTCTGATTTGCTTTGCATTCAATGTTTCCAGTCACCTCATCTCTTATTTTATGCTTCTCAACTCATTCCCAAGACATTCCACTACTTCTTTCAGCACATCTCTCTCTCTGCAAGTTATCTCTTGCTCACCATTCATCCTTCCAATTAACACCCTCTTCAAAAACTTCACAATAATTCAAACCTACCATACTTCCAACTTTCATTCTCATTCTGTGTGTTATCTTCATCCTCGATCACGCTGCCCATCTCTCTCGGTCAATATTCTCCGTGGCCAAGGTCCGTTATACTAATGTCTAGATCACAAAGCTCTTCCCATTTTCTACATTTTCTGCATATATGCACTCATCAATTTTTCAGTATACTTTGCTGGAGAAGGCAGAACAAGAGAGATCTCTGGAAAAGTGAGTAAGAGTATGATTATTAAGGGTTTCTGGACCATATTTTTCACCTAGAGAGTAGTAAAAGAATGGAATAGATTTTCAGTGTGTTGTTACTGGTGAATGTATTCAAAGCAAGATAAAATACATCATATATGGATAGCATGGGTCTCCTGTGATGAGTCTTCTGACTCCATGGTGATTCCTTGCAATAATTATACCGTATACCCCACCCCCTTATCCGTGGGTTCACTATTCACAGTCAACCCTGGTCCAAAAATATTAAATGGAAAATTCCAGAAATAAACAATTTATAATTACATCGAAGTCAATATTAGATCCAACATTATTTCAAAGCTAAACGTTTGTAGAAACTATGAAAGTTTTGTAAGTTAACCTGAGAACTTACAAGAATACAATCCTCAGCATCCTCGAGTTGCCTTAGCTATTTAAGTCAAGTCGTGCATGCTAAGGCAACTTGGGGATGCTGAGGACTGTATTCTCGTAAACACTCAAGTCAAGTTACGAAACTTTCATAGTTTCTACAAACATTTAGCTTTGAAATACAGCAATCCCTCGATTAATGCATCTAATGCATTCTTTAAAATAGGCGCATTAATTGAAAACGCACTAATCGAATATATTAACCCATGGGAAAAAGTATAATTTGTTTCTCAAATTTCTTTTCTGACACTTAATTTTTTTTATAAAGAATTAAGGTATGTCTCAGGGCTTAATTAAAGGAAAACCATGAATCTGAAAGACAATAAAACATATTCGGAATATAAATTTATTATTCTACTTCTTAACAAAGAATTCAGCTAGCATAGTTTGGTGGGCATTCTGTTTCTTTTCTTCATACAACTGACGGTATGGCCCTATTATGTCTTCTACAACTTCTGCAAATTTTAATGCTTCTCTCTTCATCAGGGTCAGCCTTTAAGCATTGCTGCTTAAAAACTTCGATTGTACGAAAAATATATTCAAATTGTTTCTGTGAAATCTCTTTGGGCTTGTCAGTGATTAAATTTTCTTCATATTCTTCAGGATCTTCCCACTGTACATCTAAATTTAGCAAGTTGGAATCACTCATTTTCTCAGAATGCGATTTAATTAACGCAGATTCATTTGAAAGGCCTCTAAAATCATTTGCACAATGTGAAAGAATGTGCTTCCAAAAGGCTTGCATATTGCTACAGTAATTTCATTCAACTTTGCGACTTTATAACCAAGCTGAGATTTCTCTGATTTCGCCAGAAAAGTCTTGGAAGGCATTCACTTCCAAAAAGGTCAGTTTCATCGACATTAAATATTTGTTGGTCAGAATATTTCCCTTCTTCCACAATTTTCTTCAAAATCTCTGGATAATTTGTGGCCACCTCCTTATCTGCACTCGCAGCTTCACCTGTGATTAGAACATTACGTAGGCTATTTCTCTTTTTGAAACACTCAAACCACCCAGCACTAGCCTAGAATTCTTCTTTTCCATCATTGATAGCCCTTTCTTTCAAGGTTGCAAAGAGACTTAATGCTTTTGATTTAATAAGGTCAGTGCTTAGCAGGATCTGTTTTTGGTTACAATCTTCAATTCATATAGAAAGAAGTCTCTCTAATTCAATCATTATAATACTTTGATTTCAAGTGCATGTATGATGAACTTGAAGCATCCTTATCTTTCTCTTTGTATTCAGCAGCTTTGCTTAAAATTGCTCGTATAGTTGATTCACCCAGTTTTGTGTTCTTCTCCTATCTTCTCCTATCTCCTATATACAATATATAACTAGTTGGTATAACTTAGTTTGAAATAAATTCTGACCTATAAACCCAAATAGAAATCAATCTTTCCATTAATTCTTGTGGTCAAAAATAACTGTTTCATCATTATGAATAGCCTCTATGGGGAAACAAAACACCAGGTATGTCATTTTGAGCTACTTAAATGCAAAAAGGCCACACCGTTAAATCACCTTACTTTTTTGAAGAGATGCAGGAACCATAATATCATTCCTAAGTTTCTCATTTTGAAAGAACGATTCCATTCAAGAGGAGCTAAGCATATATATTTTAAAACATGTTTGTCACTTTTACGTGAGCGGATACAAAACATTAGATTTGAATAAAGCCAAATAGATACACAATGCTATCAAATTTATGTAGATATTTTCAGCAGTTCAGACCACTTCTTTTCCACTTCACCACTTCACACTTTTAGATAGAATGATAAATAATAGCTATGACAAGGCCTTTTCAATCAGCAAACAAAGCCAAATTTAACGTTCTTTACGAAAAACATTCTCAGTCAAAACTTGGTCTGCCGGATAACACAGTCATCTTTAATTTCTCTGATCACGTTTTAACAAAACCAGAAGTGAGTATACTTAAAAAATGTCTAATGTTATGCATTGTGAGACATATCCGCAAGGAGATGTGTTTTGCATTATAGGAGATACTGAGACAGGAGTGTTGGTAGCTTGCCTCACCTTCGCAACGAGCTGCGCTGGTGTTGTACCACCTTACCCCAGTCCTTAAGATACTTTCAGGCGCAAACTTTGTTTGCTCACACTTGGATAAAGGATTAAACTAAATTTGTTATACTCTAACCAAGTGAAAAATAAACTTTCAACATCTTTCTCTAAATCCAGAGTAATTTATTAAAAAAGGGTGGCACACCAATTGGCAACTACTATAGGTAGAGATGACCTGCTAATGCTTCTGCCTGGTATCTCAACTTGGGCCTGGCTCCCACGGAAGAGACCTCAATAAAGGTCGAAACTAGTCTGGGTAGTGGCCCTTCCCTTAATGCATAACATTAGACATATCCGCAAGGAGATGTGTTTTGCATTATAGGAGAGTTTGCATTATAGGAGATACTGAGACAGGATTGTTGGTAGCTTGCCTCACCTTTGCAACGAGCTGCCCTGGTGTTGTACCCCAGTCCTGAAGATACTTTTAGGCGCAAACTTTGTTTGCTCACACTTGGATAAAGGATTAAACTAAATTTGTTATACTGTTATAGGATCTGTTTAAGTTACTAAGCAAGATCAACTCTTTGCACCAGAAAATTAAATTCACTAGAACTTGAGAAAGAAAACCAATTACCATTTCTGGACACTTTAATGAAGAAACAAACAGATGGATGCATCAGCCTTACAGTCTATCGCAAACCAACCAATACAGGTTGATTCTTGCACTTCACTTCTTCACACCACATTTCGCAGAAACTTAGCATTATACACATGCTAAAAAATAGAGCCCCTCTCATTACGACAGATGATAAAGACCTCGAAGATCAACTCTCCCTGATATCAAATAACCTTACAAAGAATGGTTATCCTAGAAAATTGATCCACAGGATACTTTTCTGTGACCCCCACAAATACAGCCTATAGATATACATTATAATTCTACTATCGTAATTCCGTATATGGGGACAGTTTCCAATAAGATTGCCAGACTCCTCGAGCCACACGGAATATGAGAGGCTTTTAAACCTTCAAAGACCATCCGCCAATTCTTAAGATCTCCAAAAGACAGTCATCCTTTTTACAAATATGCTGGAGTGTACAACATCCCCTGCTCATGTGGCTTGAACTATATTAGCCAGACTTCTAGAAGTTTTGAAATCAGGAAAAAGGAACACATAGGAGACATGAACAATAATAGAGAAGACAAATCAGGGTAAGCCTTTCATTTCTCTAGGTCAAACCATGCCATAGAATGGGACAAAAGCTCCATGCCCTATTTAGAGAAGGATTTCCACTCCCAAATGATAAAAGAAGCCACAACAGTTATTCGTTCAAAACAAAACCTAAATAAAACCAAGGATTAATTCTGCCTGAGACCTGGAAGACCCTCAATAGATCTTTAAACTTGCCAGAATCAAATTTTGCTAAAAATTATAGAACGTTCCTACATAACAAGTGAGATATACACGCTCTATGTGTGTGATGTATGCGTTCTTCTGTTTTTTGTAAAAATTCAATTATATTCGGTTCATTTACAGTTTTAGTGTTTAAGTGGTCTTACATCTATATCTTTTAGCCTGACGAAGCCAACAGCTATAGTTGGCAAAACTAGTTGGTATAACTTAGTTTGAAATAAATTCTGACCAATAAACCAAAATAGAAGTCAATCTTTCCTATAGTTCTTGTGGTCAAAAATAACTGTTTCCTCATTAGAATAGGAAGATTCACAATTTACTGTCACTCTTGAAACATGAGGGTAATTGAAAGACAATTTCAACAAGCAACTGATTTCTCATGGCCCAAAGAATTGGGCTTTTAGTAATGGGTTCAGGTTTTCAGCAGAAAAAAGTATCTGTGCACACTTCTGTTGAAATGCGTTCTTCACCCAGATCTTGAATTAAGAATGGGACAAACTGTTATTCCAGTAGCAACAGAAGCCAAGTTCTTGGGATTCATCTTTGATAGAAAACTTGCATTCCTTGCACACATTCACCAACTAAGAGA
Organism: Typopeltis vanoorti; assembly: GCF_054136105.1. NCBI lineage: Eukaryota > Metazoa > Arthropoda > Arachnida > Uropygi > Thelyphonidae > Typopeltis > Typopeltis vanoorti. Next base: position 138,350,076 of record NC_143556.1, read on the forward strand.
AAAGTGCAAGAGAACACTGGATCTCCTTTGCACTCTATCCTCTACTGTAGTGTTTCTCAAACTTCAAATATCCGTATACCCCTTCTTAAATTTTCATTATTACCAATTACCCCCTTATCAAAATAATAATAATAATACATAAATAAATAAAAATGTATATTTCATTTTAAATGTCTATTTTATTTGAATTTAGACGTACAAGTAAACAAAAAAAAAGATTTATTTTTAATAGAACAAAATTTATAAAGATACTATAAATCTTTACTTAATTAAAATAGTTTTTCATCAATGAGAGAAGTCAAATTGCTTATGATGGGATAAAATTTCAGCAAAATTTGCCTCTATAGTCCTTAATTTCAATCTCAGATGCAGTTCGACAACTATAATGTGGTTCCTCTTCTTCTTCCTCTTAATATTTACAAGGGCCAAAAATCCAACTTTGCACATTATTAACTCAGAAATGAAAAAATGAACCTTATAGCTTTATCTGTTAACTCAGGAAATTCGTTCTGCATTTGTAGCCAAAACGATGATAACATATTCTCGTTATATTCATTTTTTTGCAAACCATCAGAAGCTAGTTCTAAAAGTTGTTCATCTTCTATTGGCGACAAACCCTTTGGCATAGATTTCATGATATTGAAAGAGAATCTTATACACTCAATACTAATGTCCAATTTAGGGAAATATACTTTTCCAGATTCATTTGTAAGCTTTGTAAATGCAGCACGATAGTAATTTTCACATCATCATCAATTTGTTCATTTGAACTTGAAAGCAATTCATGAAGAGATGGAAACATATCAAATTTTCCATTACCAACCTGCTTTTGCCATAACTTCATCTTTACCGATGTGATGTTCATTTTATCTTGGATATGAAATACAGAAATTTCCTTACCTTGTAAAGACAAATTAAGATTATTTGATACAGTAAATATATCTTCCAGGTATGCTAATTGACTAAGCATTTTCAATTATGTAAATGTTTTTTCAATTTAAAATTTTCATCAAGAAAAACTTGTAGTTCATTCTGAAGTTCAAATAAACAAGTAAGGACTTTTCAACGAGAAAGCCTACGAACATCAGTATGGAAAAGAAGTTGAGTTTGATTACTTCCCATTTCTTCATAAAGTTGAGAGAAAAGTCTGGCATTTAGAGGATGGCCTTTAACATAATTTATGATTTTTACAGCTTCATCCAGAACTTGCTTAGTTCTGCAGACAAAGCCTCCCTGTGTATGCAGTAGCATGTCGACTTTGCATCTGGTGCAACAGCTTGAATCCTTGAAACAAGTCCTTTTTTAGATCCGACCATGGATTTCACTCTGTCCATGCTTATTCCAACACAATTTTTTCAATCAAGCAGCTTGTTTCGATGCATAGATGTATTTATATCGCTGAAAAGTTCTACTCCTGTTGTATGTTCTGGCAAGGGTTGGCAAAATAAAAGGTCACCGTGAAGTTTTTGATTTTTTTTCGTACGTAAAGAACACTAGAAGATTTGCAAAATTTGTAATGTCGGTGGATTCATCAACCAACGCATAATAACGACTCTTACGTATATCGGATAACAATTTGTTTTATATCTAACAGATAAGCTTAGGTGTTGACAGTTATTCATGACTTATTTTTTAACAGTATTAACAACACCAAAATTTTTGACAAAGAGATATTTTATTTACTGCTTATATTTCGTTGAATTTCAACTCAGCATCATCAGAGCACAACACACACTTGTACATGCGACATTGAGTAAGTGAAACAATACAATGGTAATGGACAAAAGATCTAAAGTCCTATTTTTGGCACCCTCTAATGAGAAAAAAAAACAGCTATGCAGGAGTTTTTCTTAGGATAACAGTCTCCCAAATTTTTGTCAAATTAATGCAACCATATTTGTTAAGGTTGGGAGAATTCTTCAAAGCCATTGCTGACTCAAAAAATAATCTTTCGGATCTGTAACAACTCCTAAATAGCACATTCGTATTCTTCCATCTGATCCTGTGTGAAGGAGTGTGCAACACGTGGTCTGCCAGTCCTGACTTGCCATAATAATAGTAGTGAATGTATTTTTCATGTTCTTCCAGGCAGATGTTAACTGATCTTCCTGTTTGCCCATAATACGCCACGTCATGGCCCAAAGAAATCATCAGGAAAATAAAACCAATTCATGTTAAACCACCCCATATTTATGGATTACCAAAAATCCACAAAACTAATATCCCCTTACACCCCATAGTCGATAGCATAGATAGTCCCACATATAAACTGGCACAGCAATTAGCCAAGTCCCTTGCTCCGCTTACTGGCAACTCCTCTACTTTTATAAAAAAAATTCAGTCCATTTCAAAACACTAGTTAAAAATCTTATCCTAAAAAATTTAGACATAATGGTTAGTTTTGATGTCACCTCTTTATTTACCAATGTACCACTTTTAGACACTCTTGATCTAATTAAGTCTAAATTTCCCCCTGATATTTTTGAATTATTCAAATTTATTATGAATGCAGGTTACTTTACATGGGGAGGAAAATTCTACAAACAGATTAATGGTACTGCCATGGGTTCCCCCCAATCTCCCCTGTTAGCAAATTTTTAATGGAACACTTTGAAAACAGAGTACTTACCACAGCTACATAGAAGCCGCTAGTGTGGTTATGTTATGTAGATGATGTGTTTGCCATCTGGCCCCATGGACAAGACACTTTGGATGCTTTTTGTCACCTACCTAAACAGCCAACACTCCAAAATCCACTTCACAGTAGAAAAATAATCGAATAACTGTTTACCATTTCTTGACATATTAGTCACCTGCCTTTCAGATGGATCACTATCTTTTTCCATTTACAGAAAGACTACACACACACACACACAGGAAGATACCTACATAAACAATCACATCATCATCCAGTCCAACAGTATGGCATTTTAAAAACACTTAGAGCCAGAGCCATTTGTTCTAATGATACAGCTCTGACCACAGAACTCAAATATCTGTGCCATACGTCCTTGGCCAATGGCTATAATTCCTATAAAATAGATAAAATACTACATAGTCCCATTACTCTGCCCTTCCCTAATACACAAGAACACAACATGACCATTTCTATTCCCTATGTCAGAGGTTCATCAGAAAAGATAGCCAAAGTATTGATGAAACATGGCCTTCGCACCACTTTCAAACCTCATGCCAAACTAGCAACTCTGATATGCTCGCCTAAGGATAAACTTCACCCTTTAGCACATCCAGGAGTGTATGAAGTTCACTGTGACTTGGTGTGTTATGGGCAAACAGGAAGATCAGTTAACATCCGCCTGAAAGAACATGAAAAATACATTTGCTACTATTACTATAGCAAGTCAGGACTGGCAGACCACATGTTGGACACTCCTTCACACAGGATCAGATGGAAGAAAACAAATGTGCTATTTAGGAGTTGTTACAGATCTGAAAGATTATTTTTTGAGTCAAAAATGGCTTTGAAGAATTCTCCCAACTTTAACAAATCTGGGTGCATTAATTTGACAAAAATTTGGGAGACTGTTATCCTAAGAAAAACTCCCATATAGCTGTTTTTTGACTATTTACAGGGTGCCAAAAATAGGACTTTAGATCTTTTGTCCATTACAATTGTATTGTTTCACTTACTCACTGTCGCATGTACAAGTGTGTTGTGCTCTGATGATGCTGAGTTGAAATTCAGCAAAATATAAGTAGTAAATAAAACATCTCTTTGTCAAAATTTTCGGTGTTGTTAATACCATTAAAAAATAAGTCACGTTTGTTTTATATTTTCAGCCATTTCAGTGATTCTTCGATGAACAGTAATATTTCAAAGGCAAATCCAATCAAAAGACCTTTTTGCATCATCTCCGATCATAATTTCTGCTGCAGGCTTAACCAAAGTTTCACCAATTGTTTCTACTGCACACTTTTTGTTATATTAATATCGACACATGATATGAAGCTTCTAAAGCCTTCTTATTTTCACCTCCTGACACAACCATTTTTGAGATTCTTTTAAATTTTTTAGTTTATTTTGAAAAAATTCTACAGGTTTGTCCTTGTATTCATTATGTCTCAATTCCTCTTAATTTTCCAGCCATGAAAATCCACGTTTCAAGTAATTCATATTGTACTTACAAAGTTTTTTCATCTTCTTCCTAGTTGGTTCTTTAGAGATGTCAGACAACACACCCTTATCAATTTCATTTGATCCAGATGCAATATCAACATTTTCTTGTTACTTACAGCTACTTGTATCTGCTATATTGCTCTCTTTTGTGTATTTTATAAATCCAGTCTTTAACCAATGATCCATACTTAAGAATTTGAAAGCTAAAAAAATTATTAATATTTATTATAGGTATTATAATTTCCATACATTATTAAAGCAATTATATCACTGTAAAAGTAGTACAAACCTATTAATTATTATTTTAACAACAAATTTGTAATATGATCAAATAATGAAGCACAATGATTAATATCTGCTTAACTGTCTTAATTACATCTACTTATAGTTCATATAATTACTTTTTTTTTTTTTATCAGTTGCTATCGCACGCTCTTTGCGTTGTTGCAGGCTAGCAATGTAAGATCATATATGAAACTGAATGAAGATTCACGAGTAATCGCAGCAAATTTGCAAACTATTTAAATGAAGCAGTTATCACAATTTGAGTAAGAGAATTCATACGTAATTTATAATTTATTAAGAAATATATATATGTTTAAAAGAATTCTTTTTTTCTTAATAATGATTCCATGCATTAATGATGACTAGCTGAAATTTGCCAAGTACCCCAGGGGTATATGTACCACACTTTGAGAAACACTGCTCTACTGAACAGGGTGCAGATCGATATTCATTGCTTTATCAAGCGCTTATCCATTCAAAACTAGATTATGGGTTTAAACTAAACATATTTGGTCCTGCACACCCCTTGAGGGTACATGGCAGGAATTTGATGATGATGATATTTGGTCGTTTATATAATTAAAATACAAATTTATTTATTACTGACCATTTACAAAAAAGAAGAGGTAATAAATATCATCCAAGATCTCTTTCCTCTAGACATCACACAGATGTTTAGATACTGCCTTCAATCTAATTTCTTCAAGGTTAACAACACCATATACCAAAAATTAGAAGGCTTAGCAATGGGAAGCCCACCATCACCATCTTGTGCAGACCTTTTCATGGAAAAACTTGAAAAAGAAATTCTCTCCACAATCTCCCCTAGACCATCTACGTGGTGGAGATGTGGTGGAGATATCTTCATTATATGGCAAGACAGCTTAGAAAACCTAAAATCGTTTGTGGATAAAATCAACTCAATACATAACAAGAGAAAATTCACTCTGGAAGTGAAAAAAAACAACCAACTGCATTTTTTAGACATCTTGATAAAGACACAATCAAACAGTGTCAAATTATCTATTTACAGAAAGCCCACAGATACTGGAAGATATCTTCATTATACTTCAAACCATCACAAGACACACAAACTGAGCATTATCCACATGTTGAAATATAGGGCCAGAAAGTTTATATCGGAAGAGGAGGTCTAACCACAGATCTAACCACAAACAGCTCCATGCCATATCTGGATGACTACAAACATCGTTTATTCAAGGAAGCCACAATAGTGTTCATAACTGGTGGAAACCTCAACAGAAATCAGGGTGCAATCCTAAACAGTTCGTGGAAAAACCTGATCCTCTCTCTAAATCAATCTGAACTACAACTAGCCAGTAATCACATTACACATTTACAACAAACACGCATGCATGATAATGAATAAGAACAATAAGTCCTCTCTGTCACGCGAACGTGTAACCTTAGCTACTAGTTGGTTTACAACATTTTTTATGTTCCTTTCAATTTGCATTTACTAGTTTTTATGTCTCTGCAAACGGCTTGAAAAAGCCAGACAATTTGCTGGCGAAACTGGTAGGCTCTAATGTAGTTTGTTTTTTGTAAATGGTCAGTAATAAATAAGTTTGTATTTTAACTAGATTATGGGTCTCAAGTCAATGGTTCTGCAAGGCAGAATAACCCGTGACAGTTGGATCCCATTTATCATCATCAGGGTATATGGATAGCTACTGTGCCTTTCACATATCGCCCACTCAGTCTTTATGTTGGAGTAAATGAATTGACTCTATCACTTAGGCAGAAACAGTTGTTTCTTAATTATGTCTTAAAGAGATAAAGTCTCTTCCAGATCATTCTACATGGAATATTCTCTTTTCTCTGCACTGGAAAGCTCAATATCATACACATCCTTTTGGTGTGTATTTTAAAGAGACTATGCAAGCTGTTGGCATAAGTGTTGACAATATTACCAACACAAAACATGACAGGTTTGCACTCCATTCTGAAGCCTCTCATTTTGTCAATTACAGAAGTCACATACTCCATCATCTGTTACCTGCAATTGTTTAATACAGTGTTTCTCAAACTTCAGATATCTGCATACCCCTTCTTAAGTTTTCATTATTACCAAGTACTCCCTTATCAAAATAAATAAATAAAGTATATTTCATTGTAAATGTGTATTTGATTTGAATTTATATGTTCATGTAAACAAAAAACATGATTTATTTTTAACAGAATAAAATTTATAAAGATACTGTAAATTTTTACTTCAATTAAATAATTTATCATCAATGAGAGAAGTGAAATTGCTTATGGTAGGATAAAATTTCAGCAAATTTGGCTCTGTAGTTGTTAATTTCAATCTCAAATGCAGTTTGAAATCGATAATATGGTTCCTCTTCTTCATCTTAATATCTACAAGGACCAAAAATTCAACTTTGCATAGACATCAACTTGGAAATGGAAAAATGAACCTTAGAGTTTTATTCGTTAATTCAAGAAATTCCTTTGTATTTGTAGTCAAAATATATAATTCCATAATATCTGAAACACATTTATTATATATTTCTTAGTTTTAACACGTTCATGATGGGGTGGTGTGAAGCAAAATCATATGTTGCACCGGCAACATATGGTTTTGCTTGAGTCTATACAGTAGTTTCTGTTGGAGAGAAGATGTGATTCATTAGTTAGTGCCGTTTTTATTCCAGTTGTCTCTAATTGCACTATTTGTTGAGAAATATATTGCACAGACTGCAAATGTCTCTGTACCTTATTCACTGATACAATAAAACTACTTGTTTTTCTTGCATCTTCAGTATAGTGATGCTGTTGGGGAGGGTGTGTTGTTTACCGTAGGGAGCGAGTTGCTATCGCCACAACGTTCACGTCCTGGCGATAGCAACTCGCAATTTGAGTAGGAGAATTCATGCATAATATATAATTTGAGAAATATATACGTTTAAAATAATTCTTTTTTTTTCTTAATAATGATTCCATGTGTTAATGATGCATAGCTGAAAATTGCCACGTACCCCCTGAAGACCTTTCACGTACCCCTGGGGGTATGTGAAAGGTCTTCAGGGGGTACGTGGAACACTGGTTTAATACATACAAAGCAGGTTATTCTGCTTTCTTGCCCATCTATACTGATGGTTCAAGAACTGACACCTCTTGTTGGCTGTTTCCTGATATTACTATCTCCAACTAAGTCTCATCTGATTGTGGTAATAACATAGCAGAGTTGCATGCCATCCCAGCTTGCACTTGTGTGTATAAAAGAAAACTGCTACCAAAACTGTGTAATTTATACACGTTCACTGAGCTCTTTACAGGCTATCTCCTCTTCTTAATGTTTGGTTGTGTTGGATTCCCAGCCACACTAGAATTAAGGGGAATGAGACTGCAGATGCAGCTGCTAGATCAGCTCATACTTTTATTGATGCACTCTTTAACAGTATACCATATACAGACACTTTATAAGAACAAAGTTAAGGGTCCAGTGGAAATCATCATGGCAATAAGTACTGACAAACAAATTGCATGTCATTAAGCTTGAAATTAAGCACTGGCATTCTAGTCAATGTAGAAAGAGAAGAGAGGAAGTTGTTCTTACTAGGCTGAGCACACAAAAGAATGTGTAATCTTACACATTCTTATTTACTGACGGCTGATGACCTACCTATGTGTGAAAAATGCAACACACATCTTACTATTTGTCATGTTCTGGTGGAGTGCCAGCACTTTATATATTGTTGAGAGAGGAATGAAATTTTTACTATATAGTCAAGCCATATACACTCAGGCAGATGTTATCACTTAGACAAATTGCATGATGTTTTTAACCTTTTACAAAGAATTAAATTGTACAAACATATTTCGCTTGGTTGAACAGCGGGAAGGAGTGATGACAAGAGGCCATCCCTGGAAGTTACGAAAGGAAACTGTGAGGAAGAGGGTGAGGAGTGGTTTCTTTGCATGGAGGGTGGTTGAACCATGGAATGCATTGCCTGATGGAGCAGTGAGAGCAAGAACGGTCAATGAGTGAGTTTAAGGAGTGGTATGATAGACTTTGTGTTTCTAAGGGGGGATACCTCCCCTCGATGAGTCTTGACAGACTTTATGTTCTTAGGAAGGACCTCCCACGATGAGTCTTTTGACTCCATGGAGGCCTGAATAATAATAATAATATTTGAATGTAATTTTTTATATGTAGATACTGCACTGCTTAACTTAATTTTTGTATATACATATTATTTACTAATTTATCTGACTAGTTATGTATCACTGTAACCTTTGCTACAGCAGAGTCACTGATTTTGACTTCCAAACACCTTCTGCAGATTCTTAACTCCAAGTAGTGCAGTATCTACATATAAAAAATTACATTCAAATATTATTATTATTATTATTCAGGCCTCCATGGAGTCAAAAGACTCATCGTGGGAGGTCCTTCCTAAGAACATAAAGTCTGTCAAGACTCATCATGGACAGAAGAATATACATATCAATCATATGTATATTCTTCTGTCCATCAACAATCCATACATCTACAAACTGTACACCATTCCTCCTGCAATTTTTCCATATACAAATATGTATGGGATTTGTATAAACAGAAAATAACAGTGAATCATTTGAAACACTTGTGTTTAGGAAAGGCAAACAGATTATTATTATTATTATTATTATTATTTCCCAAGAACTCATGGAGTCAAAGACGCATCTGGGAGGTCCTTTTATGACACACACAGCTCATCATACTGTGTCTTAAACACACTCAAACTCCTTGCAGTCACCACACTCTCAGGCAGGGCATTCCAATCATTCACAACTCTGCATGAAAAAAACCTGCCTCTCACTCCCCTACTCACACCTTCTTTATACAGTTTCCAGGGATGACCTCTGGTTCTCCCCTGATCTCCCACTATTCTCTGTAGAACTTCTTCACCACTGATCTTATAACAACCCCTTACCAATTTGTAGGTCTCTATCATATCTCCCCTCTTCCTTCTCTCCACCAGACTCTGCAAATTACATCTTCTCAATCTTTCCTCATACTCAACATTCCAGAGGTCAGAAACTACCTTAGTCAGTTGCCTTTGGACCCTTTCCAACATCTCTTCATCCTTCTGAAAACCCGGTGACCAAATCTGGGCACAATAGTCCATGTGTGGCCTAATCAAAGCCTTATACGATGGAACAAGAATCTCCCTACTTCTACACATCAGTGTCCTCCGCATCATTCCCAGAAGTCTTTGTGTTGTCTTCACAATTTTGGCGATGTGTCCCCTAAATTTTAAATATTTGATTCTTTTCTACAGTGAAGTGTACTTCTGGAGCTGGCAATTTAAATACATTAAAAATGTATCTAATATGGATGGATTATGACACCAAATATCAAACATATTGTTATAGTGCTACTTGAAGTAGAAAAAGCCATCAAAGGCTTGAAATGTGGAAAGGCAGCAGGAGTAGATGATATTCGACCAGAAATGCTAAAGTATGGTGGTATAAGAGTCTTACAGTGGCTGCACTGCATAGTTCAGAAAGCCTGGATGGAGGGACGAATTCCCAATGATTGGAGTAGAGCTCTCATAGTACCCATATATAAAAAGGAAATAAAACTGAATGTGAGAATTACAGAGGTATTTCCCTACTTAGTGTTCCTGGTAAGATCTATGCAAGTATACTTGAGAAACGGTTGAGAAGAATTGTGGAAGAAAAGCTTGGTGAAGAACAAGCTGGATTCAGGGCAAATAGAGGCTGTCAGGATCAGATCTTCACTTTACGACAAATAGTCGAGAAAGCATGGGAATATAACAAAGATCTGTATTTAAGTTTTGTCGATTTGGAAAAGGCATATGATAAGGTGCCAAGAGAGAAGCTATTCAATACGCTGCAGTTATATGGTGTCAATGGGGCATTATATCAAGCAATACTTAGTCTTTATTTGAGTTGTGAGTCAGCAGTTAGAATTGAAGGAAGTACAGGAAGATGGTTTAATGTTAAATCTGGTGTGAGACAAGGATGTACATTATCCCCTCTGTTATTCATTATCTATATGGATCACATTATGAAGGAATGTGGTATTAAACCTGATATCAAAATTGGAGATGTTAATGTCAGCTCTTTGCTTTATGCGGATGATGTTATACTTCTAAATAAATCCGCTACAAGTCTGCAAGATTCTCTGACTAAATTCAATTGCTGTTGTAATAGATATGGTATGAAGGTCAGCAATAAAAAGACAAAGACAATGAAAATAGGCAGAATCATTGAAAATGTCAACTGTGTTGTGAATGGAGAACCTGTGGAACAAGTAAACCATTTCAGCTACTTATGCACAATTTTTACTGAAGATGGTAAACTAAATATAGAAATAGACAACAGAATCAGCAAAGCTGGTATTGTGGGAAGTCAATTGAATAAATTCATATGGAATAAGAAAGAAATTAGTCGGAACACTAAATTAGCTGTATACAAGACTGTGTTCAAACCAATTTTAACTTATGGATCTGAGAGCTGGGTCAGAAGTAAAACACTTGACCAAAGACTAGAGACCGCAGATATGAGAGTCCTGAGAAAGATTAGAGGCGTGAACAGATGGCATCAATGGCAATATCATATTAAAAATGAGGATATTAGAAAAGAACTTGACATTGTCAGCATCCAGGAATGCGTTAGCAGAGCTAATCTCAGATGGTATGGTCACTTAAATAGAATGGGAGAGGAAAGATTAGCAAAACAAGTGTTCTCTGCCAGGTTGGCAGGAAAACGACCCAGAGGAAGACCAAGATATAGGTGGATTGATACGGTACAAAGTGCCTTAGATGATAGAAATATAAGATCTGATAATGTTGGAGTCTTGACAAGTAACAGACTGATTTGGAGGAAAATTGTAGATAGGAAGTTAGTAATGATGTAATTTTTTCATGTAGTACTGTCATATCCTGTACACCCCTTGAGGGTACATGGCAGGAATTTGATGATGATGATGATGATTGTTATAGTGCATCCAGAATGAGTGGGTATGTTGAAGACACTGGGTTCTAAGTGTTCAATATAGAAACTTGCTAAAATGGAATTGGCAATGGCAGTATCATCTATTTCTAAATGTATCACTTGAAATAAACCAGGATGAAAAGTGAATTACAAGAATTTAAAAATGTCAAATGTAAAAATGGGAATGGCTCTTTTCTTGGCAGGTATAAAAAAGGAGGAAAATGTGATGTAGCTAACTACTTGGAAAGGTTTACTATACCATGGAAAGTATCATAAATAATAATACCACTAACAAAAAAGAAAAAAAGGCAATATAAAAATTTAATAATAAAATAAAAATAAATATAACAATAATAGTGATTGTCAAATGGCTCACTATAATTTTGTTTATAAAAATCTGTATAATCACACCATCCTCCCCAGTGATACAGTATACTTAAAACCAAAATCTTAGGTTAGTGCTGCTTTGATCTTTGACTTAGTTATGGTATCTCCAAAAACTGCCAAAGGGCTCTGGCATTTTGGAACAAGAATTTTATCGTTATGCTGCATGCAAAAGAAAGAATGAATGTGGAAGAATAACATTAGTGATTGCAAATAATAAGTACAGCATATTAAGGTGTCCTCCCTCAATGAGTCTTTGACTCATTGAGGGAGGACACCTACTCTACAGCTCTGTCTGTCTCTCTCCACCACTCAATCCACCAATGCCATCTACTGCCCACCACCAGTATTTTAACAGACAATCACAAACATCCATGCCCACGGCCTTTTGGCTGGAGAATGGATACGCTCATCACTCAGCCAACCAGGCTGGCATTTTAGTTTATGAAACATTTGCAATTAAAGTATAACTTCTGTTTCTCAAATGAACAATAATTATTAAAAAAATTCATCTGAAGAGGATAACATGAAAGAGCACTTCATCTATAGTTTACATACAAAAAGAATGAGTTATGTGATAAGCAAATAAAATACTACACTACACTACACTGGCTCGACAAGATAGAATTCTTCTGTTATCACATCTCCAATAGTACAGATAGCTGAAAATTGGGAGACAAATACAGTTTAGCCATGGTAGCTCCTTCAATGATTGGTTCCACGTTGTTACATTGGTTACACGTGCATCTTCTTCTTTGAGTGCCATCTCCTATCGGAGGTCGGCGACCACCTTGGCAAATTTTGAGCGATTCTCAGCTATTCTGAGCAGTCTCTCAGAGTTCATACCAGTCCACTGTCTGATATCTGCCAGCCAAGATTTTCTTCGTCTTCCTTGTCCTCTTCTTCCATTTATCTTCCCTTTTATAATCAACTGAAGTATCTTAGATTTTTCATTATGAAGTAGGTGACCAAGATATGCAGTTTTCCTTCTTTTTATGGTATCTAAAAGTTCATGTGATTTCCCCATTTGTTTCAGTACTTCCTGATTGGACGTTTTTGCTGTCCATTGGATTTTTAACATTCGTCTGTATAACCACATCTCAAAGGCTTCAAGTCTTTTTATTGATACGTGTGTAGAGGCTTAAGTGCTGTGAGGACATCATGTTGGAGGCTTAATGGATATTTTTACAACACTTAAAAAGAATTAAAATAGACTTTAATGCTTCCTATATTTCGTCCTAGTCACTAGGACATCTACGGGGATTACAAAAAAATTAATGTAACATATGCACAAATAACAAACAATACTAAGTCCAACCACGTGGGTGACACTAAAGTCCTATCTAGGTAGAGCGCCCTCTAAGGGCAGTAGTAGGTGGCCTGGAATGTAAGGTGGGAACTCTGGTGATGAGTGTTTCCCAAATCTTCGGAAGCTTAATGCACCCATATTTATTGAGATTTGGTTGGTTTTTGAGAGCTGCTGCTGCTTCTAAGAAAAGTCTCTCTTTCTTGAATTTGCTGTGGTGGAGCATGGTGGTTTTCTTCCATGATACTCTGTGGGTGGTGTCCAAAACATGGTCAGCCAAGCCTGAATGGCCATAGTTGTGTTTGAAGATGTAAGACTTGTGTTCCTCTAGACGGATGGATGCTGATCTGCCTGTCTGTCCAAAGTACGCCAGCTTACAGGAACAGGGTACTTTGTAAACTCCAGGCAGAGAGAGAGGAGGGAGCTGATCTTTCGTAGAACGGATAAGGGTAGCCAGTTTGCGGTGGGGCTTGTATGCTGTGTGTAGATTGTATTGTTTTAGTATCTTGGCTATTTATTCAGATGTGCCACGGATGTAGGGTATGGTGATGGCATTTTTAAATTCTTGTTGACGAGAAGGAAGGGGAATGGGGGAGGAGTTGATTATTTTTTTGATACTGTGATCGCTGTAGCCATTGGAGAGGAAAGTGCTGTGTATGTGGTTAAGCTCATTAGTGAGGGCGGTTCCACTGGAACAAAGATTGTGGGCTCTCTTGGTAAGAGTTTTAATAATGCCATATTGTTGAGAGGGGTGGTGGTGGGAGAGTTTGTGAATGTATCTGCCTGTGTGTGTGGGTTTTCTGTATACGGTGAAGGTAAGCGTATCATTAGGCAGGCGTGTGACTAAGGTGTCTAGGAAGGGTAAACAATTGTTCTTTTCCTTTTCCATAGTGAACTGGATTCTTGGATGTAGACTATTGAGATGACTGAGGAAGGAGTCTAACATGTCTGGGCCATGAGGCCAAATAGAGAACACATCATCTACATATCTTAGCCAGATAGAAGGTTTGAGTGGGGCTGAGTCTATGGCTCGTTTTTCGAAATCTTCCATATAGAAATTGGCAAGGGGGGGTGAGAGGGGGGAACCCATGGCAGTTCCTTCTATCTGCTTGTAGATTTTGTTGTTCCAAGAGAAATATCCAGAGTTAATGGCAAAGGAAAAGAGATCTAAGATGTCAGAGGGAAAAACCTTTTCTAAGAGAGATAAAGTGTCAGTTAAGGGAATATTGGTAAACAAGGAGGAAATATCAAAGCTTACCAATATGTCTGTCTTCTTCAAGGTTAAATTTTCTGTGAGGGCTTTAAAGTGGGTCGAGTTTTTTATGTAGGAAGGGGACCTTCCGGTGAGGGGGATCAGAGAGTTGGCCAGCTGTTTAGATAGTTTATAGCAAGGTGCATTGGTAGCATCTACTATAGGCCTGAGTGAAGAGTTGGGTTCCTTTGAAAAACTGCCTTTGAAAAACTGCCCTTAGAGGGCGCTCTACCTAGATAGGACTTTAGTGTCACCCACGTGGTTGGGCTTAGTATTGTTTGTTATTTGTGCATATGTTACATTAATTTTTTTGTAATCCCCGTAGATGTCCTAGTGACTAGGACGAAATATAGGAAGCATTAAAGTCTATTTTAATTCTTTTTAAGTGTTGTAAAAATATCCATTAAGCCTCCAACATGATGTCTTTTTATTGATGTTGTCTTCAAGGTCCAAGTTTCTGCACCGTACAGCAGTACAGACCATACATAGCATTTAACCATGCGTACTCTAAGCTCTAAGTTTAAACTGCGGTTACACAGTGTTGATTTCATCAAGAGAAAATTTTTTTTTGCCATTTCAATTCTAACTTTTATTTCCATTTCTGGATTGCAATCTTCATTTAACCAGCACCCAAGATATTAAACTTTGCCACTCTTTCTATTTGTTTCCTATTTAAAGAAAGTGCTAAATTAAGAATTGGTTTCTTACTTATGACCATGAATTTAGTTTTGGTGATATTTATTTTTAATCCCATTTTTTCACTCTCTGCATTTATTAGCTCCAAAAGATTTTGAAGATCCTGAATATTGTCAGCCAGAAGAGCTGTATCATCGGCATATCGGATGTTACTGATGATTTCACCATTTACACTAATCCCTTCCTTTCTTCCTTCCAAGACTTTTTGAAATGTGGCTTCTGAGTAGATGTTAAAAAGAAGAGGTGACAGCACACATCCTTGCCTTACTCCTCGTTTGATGTTAATGGAGTCTGTAATAATGTCATCAACTTGAACAGATGCCTTTTGGTTCCAGTATAAGTTTTCAATGATCCTGATGTCTTTACCATCTAATCCAATTCTTTTTAATAGTACAATCATTTTAGCATGTTGGACTTTGTCAAATGCTTTCTCGAAGTTGATGAAGCAAATGAATATTACCTTGTTTTGGTCAATACATTTTTGAAATAAGATTTGAGAACAGAAAAGGGCCTCTCTTGTTCCCAAGCCGTTTCTAAAGCCGAATTGGGTATCACTGATGGTGTCTTCACATTTTCTGTATATTCTTTTTTGAATTATTTTCAGAAACATTTTGAGAACGTGACTCATTAGGCTGATCATTCTATAGTCATTACAAGTTTTCGCATTTACTTTTTTAGGTAGCATGATGAAGGTCGACTGTAACCAGTCTTGAAGGATTATGCCTGTATCGTAGATCTTATTAAATAGCTTTACTAATATGTTAATGTTGTCACCTTCTAATAACTTTACTATTTCTGCCGGTATTCTATCTGGTCCTAGGGCTTTACCATTTTTAGCTGAGTTCAATGCACATTCTACCTCTAATTTTAGAATGCATGGACCTTCCATATGTTCATAAGTATTTTCTGGGTTCTGTCTGTCATCAGTAAAGAGTTCTTCTATATATTTCACCCATTCTTGTATTTTGTCATCCTTTTTGGATATAATTTCTCCCTTTTTGTTTCGAAGGATACAGAATTGTTTTTTCTTATATATACCTGAGGTCTCTTTCATCTTTTTGTGTAGATTAAAATTGTCATGTTTTTCCTGTAGAATTTCTATTTCTTTACATTTTTCATTTATCCAGATTTCTTCTGCTTTTTTGATCTTGTGTTTAATAATTTTCTGAACCTCTGTATATTTTGTTGGATTATGATTTTTATATGAATCGCGTTGATTCATGAGAGAAAGAATTTCATCAGTCATCCAATCTTTCTTTTTCACTGCTCTATTAGGACATAAGGTATTGGTACATTTCTCTATGAAGACAGATTTCAATTTGTCCCACGATTCATCAACCCTCATGATGTCATCATTCTTGATAAGTGCTAGCTCTTGATTCAGATCTTGACTCAATTTGCTTCTTATCTCTGTGTTTTTTAATTTTCCCAAATCAAACCTTTTTTGTTGATGTTTCTTAAGCATAGCTTTCAGTCTAAGTTGTAACTCTGCCACCAGTAGGTTATGATCAGAAGCAATATCTACACTAGGATAGGTTTTTGTACTCTTTATAGAACTTCGAAATCGTTGATTAATTAGTAAGTAATCAATTTGGTTTCCGACTATATTCCCATTATTATCCTGTGGTGATCGCCAAGTATACAATCTTCGAGGTGGTAGCTTAAACCATGTGTTTGTGATTATTAGCTCCTCTTCCTGGCAGAATTGAAAAAGACGGTCACCTCTCTCATTTTTTGTGCCCAGTCCATGTTCGCCAACTACATCTCCACTTCTACCCTTCCCAACTTTAGCATTGAAATCACCCATGACTCTGTTAATATCATGGTTTTTTGTATTTTTCATTAGTTCTTTTAATTGATCATAAAATTCTTCAATCTCGGTATCACTCTTGTCAGCAGTAGGGGCATAGACTTGTATAAGATTAACATCTAGTGGTTGTCCTTTCAGTTTTAATAACATCATCCTATCTGAGTAAGGGATGAAGCTCAACAGTGACTTATTGATCTCTTTGTTTATTATTATTCCAACTCTGTTTTGATGGTTGTTTTCACAACTTCCAGAGTGATACATTGTCATGTCATTGACTTGAGTTTTGCCTGATCCTGGCCACCACCTAACTTCACTCATTCCTAAAATTCCAATTTCAAGTCTTTTCGTTTCTTGGATAGCGTGGATACATGGTGGATTCTTGGATACACGTGCATACCCAATCAAATTTCTAGTTGTTAAAATTTCACTGGTTAGGAGGATAAATGCCTCTGGGACCACTTATGAAAGGTGATATTCTCTCTCTCTTTAAAGGTTTGGTACAACTTAAATTTTGTTATCTGAACCAATATTTGGTCCCATGGTATCAGTAACTGAATAAGAAAAAAATTCAGCATTGTATGGGAAACTTTGAAAAGGTGCTTAAATGATGCAGTATCTGAATGTATCCATAGTGTTCAAAGAATAAATAGGTTGGGAGTGAAATGGATATGCAACCTTATTAAGCAAGAGATCTACAAGAAGATGATGATGTGGAAAGAATATCTTGAGAATAAGAGCGAGAGGAGTTATGAAATATATAAGTGCAGGCCAAAATAATAATGAGTATTATGTAGAAAACTAAATCAGAGATAAAAACTAAATTGGATACGCAGACTAAAAGCAGTCCAAAAGAATTTTATCGTTATGCTGCATGCAAAAGAAAGAATGAATGTGGAAGAATAACGTTACTGAATGCAAATGGTACTCTAGTGTAAAAAGTTAATGAGATTGTTCAATTAATGAGTGCTCGCTTCACTAAGATATATCAACCAGATGTAACATGGTGCAGTGCTACTGCTACACTGGATGAAGAGTTAGAAATGCATGAAAACGAGGTTGAAGAGCTGCTCCATAAGCTGGATAAGAATTTGTCAATAGAAACAGATGGAATATCAGCACATTTGCTAAAGGAATATTCAACCAAATTGGCTAGGCCTTTCACATGTTTGTATCACTTGAGTCTCAGCTCAGGAATGATACCACAAGAATGGAAGGAATGTATGATGGTTTCGTTGTACAAGGATGGTGCAAAGACTGATCTATAACTATCGACCTATCAGTATCTCTGGTGTGGTAATGAAGATTTTAGAGAAGTTGGTAAGAACTCGCATACAAAAATGGGTAGACAAACAAGCTATACCCTGCAAGGAGAAGCATGGGTTTACAAAAGGAAGGTCATGTTTTAGCAATCTGCTCATATTTTATAACAATGCTATAGTCGCGTTCCAAAGGGAATGAATACAGTATGATATTGGATTTTGCTAAAGCATTTGATAAAATATCACATGAAAGGCTGTTGCATAAACTGGAGAATATGGATTGGAATAAAAACTTTGACTTGGATCAGTGGATGATTGACAGGCAGATATCAAAAAGTGGTATACAGTAGGTGTGAATCTTCCAGATTTAAGGTGACCAGTGGTGTATATCAGGGTTCAGTCTTCGGGCCATTGTTGTTCAGTCTATTCATTAATGACATTAGGAAGGGTCTACCAGATGTGTAATTGTTTGCCAATGATGCAAAAATAGGCAGGGCAATCAGTGATGCTACTGATATTCAGCAATTACAGCAGTTGTGAAAACTGCTGTCAGTTTAAATGGTAAGTGTAAAGTCATGCACTTTGGCATGAAGAGATTTTCAGTGGCATATTATATTAGCAAGATTATTCTACATGAAACTGATGAGGCTAGGGATCTTGGCATAACAGTGGAAAGGAATCTGAAGTTCAAAGGTAGAAAAAGTTGCAAATACAACTCAGAAGATAATTGCAATGTTGAAGCAAACCTTGACATGTAAGGATAAGGAAGCCATTTTGTCTCTTTATAAGGCCTTGATAAGACCACATCTGGACTACTGTGTGCAGATTTTGTCTTCCTGGTTCCAAGGGGATAAAGAAGTTGTGGAAAAGGTGCAAAGAAGAGTTACAAAGATTATATCTGGATTATGGGATTAGATTATGAGGACACATTGCAAGAATGTGGATTATACACTCTGGTTAACAGGATAAAGGGGAGTGACATGATAGAGGTCTATAAACTTTTGAATTGGTGTTATAGGATATTATGTTGGAGGCTTAATGGATTTTTTAAAAAATCCATTAAGCCTCCAACATGATGTCCTCACAGCACTTACGCATGGGTTATAGGATATTGTTGGATGAAATATTTTATTATATGGAAGGTGAGAAGAGAACATGGGGCCATCCACAGAAGTTAAGTTTGTTTGCAATCAAGAAAGTGGTAGGAGCTAGGTTTTTTCCCCAAAGAGCAGGGGGTGAGGGAATAGTTTGCCTTTTAGGGGTAGTGAGTGCATCTAGTGTAAATGAATTTAAGAGGAGGTATGACAGCTGGTTTGGATGATTTATAGCTTCTCTCTCTCTCATGTAAGACCTCCAGGAAGGCCTTGACTTCCTAGGGATCTCAGATAATAGTATCATCTCTGACAGTAAAATACCTAGCACTGCATCACAAAGTAAAGTAGACTGCAAATGGCAATTAACTTTACTTCTAAGGCTGGCTTAAAAAAACAGTCTTTTTAATATAAATGGGAATGATACAAAGCTTTTGGTTTTTCCCCACTCAAAATGTGTGGAAAGACAACTGACAAATGACCTTAAAACGGTGTCATACAGCTAATAGAAACCAACAACACTGATATCATGAGTTAATACACCAAAAATCCACCTGCCTCTATATAACCGTTTAGAAAACTTTTGATTAATCTGTCCTGTGAATAATCATTTAATCAATCTTGAAATCAGTACTTATCATCTGCGACAAGTGCAGTGCATATGATTAATAATAAAGTGATCAGTTCAATGGCAATGGGAAATCTTAATCTGTAGCATTGTTCATTATCAAGCAATGACACAAAAGACTGACATTTGCTGAATATAAAATATAAATGAACAAAATATTTATAACCCCTTTTAATCCCAAAATAAGTTAGCGGTACACTTTCAGACCTCAATATCTTCATATCTGTAAATCATGAATAAGCTCTATTACCAAATTTCTGGAAAATGCGTTGCATTTCAACAAATGAAGTATCCTAGGAAATATTGAGGCACTATTTCGAAACGCAACTTTAAAAAAATAAACAAATTTCTGATAATTAATAAAGGATAAAACAAAATGACATTACTGGAGGGTTGCACGTGCTTTTACTGAATTCTATGGTAATACGACATCCATGGACAACTTAATGGTAAACAGAAAAGTGAAAACTTTTCTCACATTCTTAAACGATTTACTAAGTATCTCTATTATCTTATAACTAATAATTTTCATATATCTATCTCAAGAAACTGTGATTTCAGGATCTTTCCACAACACCCTCTAGCATGCTTGAGGACAGAAATACCGTACGTGTTATCAAGAGGAGCAACAGATACTGCTAATTTGTCTCCTTCCTGAAAATAGCCTGCTGTAGTCAGAAACAGAGTGAACACCATCGTGACAAAATTAATAATTTTAAGATTTTTATATAATTACTATATATGATTCGACTACGAGTTTCAACTTTTCTAAGGAACGTTTAAAGCTTATAATCAATTTTCAAAACAACTAACAAGAATTGGGAAGCATTATTTTGAGGAAGATGGAAGCACATATTAATATCATGGGCCTCGTTATAATAAAACCGAAATAGTTTCCTAATAGCATATATAAAAACATACAGCTACTGTTTACTTTTCACCAGTTACCACTTCGCTTGTATATCTAAACGATTCGATTCTGATTAGGTCTGATCTCCTCTATTCTATCTTTAACGAGAATTTTTAATACTTCCCTAATTAATCATTAACACATCTCCAAACAAACAAACAAACAGAAAAGCAACAGGATAATATTGGTTGTGGAAAAAATAAATAACTAAAAATTATAAAAATATAACAAATAAGAGAGAGCCTGTGTAGCTCAGTAGAAGTGGCGTTTGCATTCTACAGCGCTCGACCACACGAAGAAAGGATTTGGTGGTTCAAATCTAGTCATCGACTAGATGAAATTTTTCTAAGCCTTTTTCTCGACCGATTTCCGAGTTAGTCGATCTCTGGCACGGGCTAGCGGGTTTTTTCTCTCGGAAACTCCGGTTTTTCGTCCTGTAAACGCAAGAAAATCGATTGTTGAACCCACACCATTTTCAGACATTAAAAAAATATATAGTGTTAGGATTAGGGACCACGAGATGGCGGCACTAGCTTGCCGCCTTCTTCACTGCGTACCACTGCCCACTCAGTCTCCAAACGTTAGATAGGGTAAACGGCCTCGCTTACTCCCTATATGGGAACAAATAGGTTAGCTGATTTTTAACAAATAAGAGGACCTGGGGAAGTAGCGTTTGCATCTATGCGCTAGGCAGCTAGAAGAAAGCCTTTCTCAGTTCGAATCTCGGTCACCGCAAACGGGTTTTTGCAATCTCAAGAAAATCGACCATAGAACCCACACTATTTCAGATAAATTTTATACTATCTTGGGGTTGTGGATCACGAGATGGGAAACTTCTCCGGCTCACATCGCCAGATGCCGTTTATAATAAATGAGAGTCTTTGACCAGTTATCTCTAATTTCCTATGGGTTGAGTTTAAACTGTACCCTCAATCTCCAGAAGTTACATAGGACAAAAACGTCCTTGCCTACTCCCTTCAGAGAATAAAATCATTAGCGAAATTTTTATTTTACTAAATTCTAAAATGGCTGGCTTGAACTGAACGACTACTCTACAAGTTCACATTAGATACTAACCATGTTCAGAATGCTAGGCTAATCCTATAAAAAAAAAACAATCAACCAATGCGCAAATATTGGAGATTGAAATCGTTTTAAAGAAAGATACTCCAATGACTATGAGTCAACGATATTCCCTATATCTGAGCCAAGAAAAGACAAACTAAAATGGTCTGTGATAATATATAAAATAAAGGTATGACTTAGTTATCCATACAACACTTCAATACGTGAAACATATTGAATAAATCCTGATAGATATAGTACTTCACCATTGAGAGGAAATTTCGTTATCCGTTATTTATTTTGTATTCCAAAGGGAAATATACGAGGCCATATGGCCATAACTAACTTTTGAAGACTATTTGGTCGCTAGCCTCCACCCTTAGCCAGTCATAGGATTGCTGGCCTAACACTATTCGTGATGATAATTAGCACCCACGGAGTAGAGTACAGCTGACAACTACCTGCATCTCATGATTCCTGATCCAAACACCACACATTATTGTCTGATATAGTGTGAGTTATGAAGACAATTTTCTTGAATTTACTGGAAGAAAAACCCGATTGGGAGGGGAAAAAAACCTTGGATATTCAAAAAAACGACGAACTTGGGACCATGACGAAGTAAGGCTGATAAAAATTTCACCTGTCAGCGACTACAATCGAACTCAGAATGATCTTTGTTCTGGCACGCCAGCTCGAAAAAATGCAAATCATTACCAGTGAAATGTAGTTTAATTTTTAGTGTACTTAACTGCTATGCAATACATTAGCAGCGCTCGAGATTTTCATTTTCATTGATGTCGTTTATAGGGAGGACATTAATTTGCTAAAAACGAGAAAAATATTTTCAGTTTAAAAACCGATGTTAGCCACAAAACCTCCAGACAGAAATAACTGAGTAGAAATTCTTAGAAAAATAACCGATTTACCCACTGTTGGACAGAAGGAGCAGATTTCATTAATCAAAGCCTTTGAAAGACTTCTTCACACTCAAGACATAAATCGCCTTTTGACACAGCAGATTTCATTTTGCTCAGTGAGCCACTTGCATGTTGTGGATGAATATTCTTCACTACCATTTATTACCAATGATCTGTAAATGTTTTTGTTTTTTCTTATTATAATAAGTAAAAGACCTGGTTGGCCGAGTGGTTAGCATATCCGCTCTCCAGACAAAAGGCTGAGAGTTCGAATCATGTCATGAGCATGCATATTTGTGATTTCTGTGAACAAACTAGTGGTGATGGTGGTGGCGAGTAGATGACAAATATATATATAAATAAATAAATCTGCTAACGCCTTTTATTCCCTATTAGAAAGTAGGCGAGGCCTTTAACCCTATCTAGCTTTTGGAGACGGAGTAGGCAGTTCAATCTCCACCAGTAGCCAATCAGAGATAGCTGGCCCATGCATATCACTAATTATAGGCAGCCACCGATGAAGAGCTGGCAAACAAGTGCTGCCATCTCTTGATACCTAACCCTAACAGCATATGTTACTGTCTGAAATAACGTAGGTACTACGGTCGATTTTCTTGAGTTTACAGGACTAAAAACTCGAGTTTCCAGGAGGAAAATCCCACTTGCCCGTGCCACAGATCGACAACTCAGGAACCGGCCGAAGATAGGCTTAGAAAAAGTTCCTCCAGTTCGGCAACTAGACTTGAACCTAGGTCTAACTTCGAGTGGCCAAACACAGAAAACGCTAATATATGAATAAAAAAAAATCAGCTAACGCCTTTTTATTCCGTATATATACGGAGTAGGGGAGGCCATTTTTAGCGCTATCTAACTTTTGGAGACTGAATGGGCAGTTCAATCTCCACTGGCATCCAATCAGAGACAGCTGGCCCAAGGCTGTCACTAATTAAGAGGCATGCAGTGAAGAGTGACGGCTTAAAAAGTGCCGCGATCTCGTGGTCCCTTACCCTAAAATGGTATTTAATGTCTGAAAAATAAAGTTGGTTCTACGGTCGATTTTCTTGAGTTTACGGGACAAAAAACCCGAGTTTCCGGGAGGAAAAACCCGCTTGCCCATGCCAGCGATCGACTAACTCGGGAACCGGTCGAAGATAGGCTTAGAAAAAGTTCCTCCAGTCAGCGACTAGACTAGAACCTAGGTCTAACTTCGAGCGGCCAAGCGCAGTTAGACCTAGGATCTAGTCTAGTCGCTGACTGGAGGAACTTTTTCTAAGCCTATCTACGACCGGTTCCCGAGTTAGTCGATCTCTGTCATGGGCAAGCGGATTTTTCCTCCCGGAAACTCGGGGTTTTTTGTCCTGTAAAATCAAGAAAATCGACCGTAGTATACCCACATTATTCTAGACAGTAACATATCTTGTTAGGATTAGGTACGTCGAGATGGCAGCACTTCAGCACTTGTTTGCCAGCCTCTTCATCGGAGGCTGCTATAATTAGTGATAGTGTTATGTCCCTATTCTATCTTACGATTTTTGTTTGTCTTACAAATTGCCTTCGTCTATATTCTTCTAACTTCTACTTTCAAGACATCACCAAAATTCCTGCTAATATCTGAGTTATTGTTCCCCGTAGTATCCCTAGTATTTTTATTTTAACTGCGCCCTTTGGGATATTTAGTTTAGGATATTTTATACATAAACAGAGAAAAAGAATTCAAATATCTGAAAGTGTAACTATTGCAGTCTTGACACTATTTCTTGTTACTCAACATTAATTCCTTAAACTTCCCGTTTCTTAACATTAATTCCCCGCGTGATTAGGCTCGAATGTTTCTAAGCGGTGCATTGGATTAGCGATATCAGACAACTTTTTTATCATTTAACAAAAGTATTATAATACAGCTATATTGCCTGCTTCAGTTTAGGAGTGCCCCTGTTTAAATGTCATTGACTATTTACTCATGGGTTCTTGGGGCATTATGAGTGTAGATGTACTAAAAAGTATATGTAGCTTAAGGAATAGAAATTGCACATACCTTTTTCTGGGTGTTGTGGCTTTTCCTCTGTCTGCGATGTCGAGAACTGCAGAGTGTGTGTGTGTGGGGGGGGGGTAGGCAGTTTGGTAGAATAAGTTAGAAAAACCCGGGTTTTTTTCGTAATATATAGAAACATATACTTTTATATAGGGTGGGGAAAAAGGTGAAAGGGTTAATTTTTTAAAATAAGGAGGGGGAAGGGGAAAGGTGGTTGACGGGGTGTGGACCGTTTCGACTATTTGTGGTCATCATTCACCTTTCCCCTTCCCCCTCCTTATTTTAAAAAATTAACCCTTTCACCTTTTTCCCCACCCTATATAAAAGTATATGTTTCTATATATTACGAAAAAAACCCGGGTTTTTCTAACTTATTCTACCAAACTGCCTACCCCCCCACCCCACACACACACTCTGCAGTTCTCGACATCGCAGACAGAGGAAAACCCACAACACCCAGAAAAAGGTATGTGCAATTTCTATTCCTTAAGCTACATATACTTTTTAGTACATCTACACTCATAATGCCCTAAGAACCCATGAGTAAATAGCCAATGACATTTAAACAGGGGCACTCCTAAACTGAAGCAGGCAATATAGCTGTATTATAATAGTTTATAATGAGGAGTAACATGGGAGTTTTCCCAGAAATAATATACATTTAACAAAAGGCTTATTATTTCTCTAAACATGGTACATATCAAGTGGAGATTGAACTGCCCACTCAGTCTCCAAAAGTTAGATAGGGCTAAATGGCCTCGCCTACTCCCGTATACGGGAATAAAAAGGCGTTAGCTGATTTTTTTAAAAAAAAGGAGCCTGTGTAGCTCAGCGGATGTGGCGTTTGCACACCGCTGCGCTTGGCTGCATGAAGGAAGACTTGGTTTCGAGTCTAGTCGCGGACTAGAGGAAATTTTTCTAAACCTTTTTTCGACCGTTCCCGAGTTAGTCGAACTCTGGCACGGGCAAGCAGGTTTTTCCTCCCGGAAACTCGGGTTTTTCGTCCTGTAAACTCAAGAAAATCGAACGTAGAACCCACATTATTTCAGACATTAAATATATTGTGTTAGGGTTAGGGACCACGAGATGGCGGCACATTTGAGCCGTCTCTCTTCACTGTGTACCGCTTAATTAGTGATAGCCTTGGGCCATCTGTCTCTGATTGGGTACCAATGGAGATTGAACTGCCCACTCAGTCTCCAAAAGTTAGATAGGGCTAAATGGCCTCAACTACTCCCCGTATACGAGAATAAAAAGGCGTTAGCTGATTTTTTTTTTTTTTGGTACATATCAAAATACTCAACTAAATTACTTACACACTAAAATTAGCTTGATACAAGTAGTTGGGCTATGATTCGACAAAAGTTACTACGATCATGCCGCCCCAAAATTTCATACAAAACATGAATTCACATAACATGGACAAATCAGATTACCACACACTATTAGATTATTCAACTTCAAGTACACTAACAAAATCATTAACTACTCTAGCACATACTTATGACAATTCTGATTCTCTACACATCACACTAGGCATTGAAATTCCTCAGGCTACTTGATTACTCAATTCACACTAATCAAACTCAATATTAACAAAACCATTTACTTCATTAACACACAACTATGTCATTAACTTTCCTTTTACAATATAGTAGGCACTCAAGATTCTTAGGACAATTAATTATTCACAAATTATCAACACTAGCTAGCTTAATTTTAACACTCCCTATCAAATTCTAAAGTCCTATTATAATTTCTCCCTAATCACTTTAACAGTTCCGTATTATGACAATGGTACCTATCACAAACAACTTCTAGTTAACATAAGACAAAATTCACAATACCTTTCTTTAGCTTCACTTACAGGCCTTTACCTTCTACTGAATGAACTTGCTTCCATAACGTCTTGCAATTCAGGGCTATATAAACATCTGCGCGGTCGGCTGTACTATCCGAAACGAGGACATTGATATTTTCACAGCTTCCTATGACTTTATGGCATATTTCGCTTTCTACACAGGAATATGGGAATAGCTTTCCCGCTCACCTTCGATTCCTTGTTGTGGCATGAGGATATAAGCCATATCTCTCCACTCAGGAACACCGTGAAATCCAATAGAAAATCAAACTCAAACCACTGCGACTATCCAAACGTTTCTTCTCCTCTGGCAAAAGGCAAAAAGGCCTCAAGCCTCCTTGACTATCTAAACGTCCTCTCCAAAAATCCAAAAGAGCCTACTCCTCGAAAAAGCCCTCCAGGGGGGTTACCAACCCTTTTATAGCTGCTTCCCTATCGGTGCCCTTTCTTCTTTTTCCCGCCTCCTACTTGTTTTCCGTCTGTCTACCAATTGGGTAGCATTTTGCCGCCATACGTCATTTTGATCGGCAACTCGTAACGAAGTTTCTATCCGGGTATAGGCCCTAAGAGATATTCCGTTATTTCTCTTGTTAGCCTCTATCTTAACCCACTTTTAAACATTTTCTCAGAATTCTACTTAATGCTTAATCTGTAGCCTCTTACATAGCGTATTTCGTGACTCATTCTTTTATACTTATGCACTTAACTCTTTCATTCTTAATCGCATTACTGTATTAATTCTTAGTTAGCTACTTATTTAATACAAATTCCTTGTTTAGTCATAATACATCTTAATACATTCTTTTCTTTTGTTATCTTAACTAAACAATAGACCTTTACATTTTACTCAATTTATACTGGATGCAAGAATATTTTATTAATTAAATTATTCCTTTCATGCAGGGGTTTTTATTTATGTTATTTAATTTTCATGTTACACCATGATAACTGAGAATATTATATTCTCAAGATATCAGGTGTAACAATAGACATGGGCCAGCTATCTCTAATTGGATACCGATTGAGATTGAACTGCCCACTCAGTCTTCAAAAGCTAGATAGGGCATAAAGGCCTCGCCTACTCCCTATTAGGGAATAAAAGGCATTAGCTGATTTTTATTTTTTTATTTATGTAGGCGCCTACTCCCTATTAGGGAATAAAAGGCATTAGCTGATTTTTATTTTTTTTATTTATGTAGGGTGGGGTAAAAGACAAGTTGGCATCCTTGGAAGCTAACAATGAATGCCATTAAGAATGGAGTTAGGGCTAGGTTTTTCTTTCATAGCGTGGTGCTTGGTTGTGATGGATTGTCATTGGATGTTGAAGCTGTTAACACTCACTCAATAGATGAGTCTTTCGTCTCCCTGGGGGGTGTAACATAATAATAATAATAATAATAATAATAATAATAATAATAATAATAATAATAATTGAAAAAAAAATCCATCAATTGAAATCATGTATGACCCTTTCAGAGTTGGCAAGTCTGAAACATATCACTCCTCTTTCTCCTGTTTGCTAGTGTCTGCAGTCTACAAATTCTCAATCTATCTTCATAATCATTATTCCATAATCCTGATATAATTTTTAACACTTTTCTTTGCACACTCTCTCTCTCTCTCTCTCCAATATATCAGAAAAAGAGGAGAATAGACCTCTGCACAACAGTCCAAGTGAGCTCACATCAAAGCCTTGAAAAGAGGCACAATGATATCTTTATCTTTACGTGTAAGCATTTTTCAGCATTACAATTACCTTTTGAGATGTATTTGCAATCTTTGCTACATGGTCCCTGAACTTCCCCTAGCCCGATCAGTTTCTTCAAGCATAATCCCACCAATATAATACGACATTGGATATCTAATCACGCTGAAGTGAATGACTTTAAGTTTATTGACATTGAACTGACATCCATTTTCCGTTTCCCATAATTCCAGCATATTCAAATCTTTCTGCAAGTAGTACTGCACATCAGCAGCATTCCTGATTATCCTACCTATATATGCGTCAACAGCAAATAGCTTTGCCCTTGTCAGATCCTTCCCAATATCATTAATGTCAGATTGAATAACGGTGAACCCAGCACCGATCCTTGTGGAATACCACTGAAATCTTGCAGACGCATATCCCCGTATATCACTTTTGACATCTGTCAGTCAGCCATCCTCTTATCCACGCTAATATCCTATAAACCAAACCCATATTCTCCAATTTATGCAAAACAGTTTACCTTGCTTTGCTGTATTCTTTCAAAAGCATTTACAAAATCTAAAAAGTATCATGATGTATCCATTCTCCTAGTCTTCGAACTCTCGGAACAAGACAGTTCGAAGAATAAATAGGGTAGGTGTCAAATGGATGTGTAATCGTATTAAGCATGAGATTCGTAAGAAAAGGATGATGTGGAAGGAGTACCATGTGCATAAGGATGATGCCCGTTATGAAAATTATAAGCAACAAGCTAGAACAGTCACAACTGTTGTATAGAAAGCAAAGACTGAGTGGGAAAAGAAACTGGCTCTGCATGCTAAAGACAACCCACAAGAATTCTGTAGCATACAGAGCCAGTTTCATTTCATACTCAGTCTTTGCTTTCTGTACAACAGTTGAGACTATTCTAGCTTGCTGCGTATAATTTTCATAACGGACATCATCCTTATGCACATGGTACTTCTATATCAAACCTTTCTTATGAATCTCTTGCTTAATACGATTACACATCCATTTATCACCTATCCTATTTATTCTTCGAACTCTGGGGACATTATTTGTGTAGTCTGACTGCACTTCATGCCTGAAAATTTATATTAGGGCTAAAACTGCCTTAGCTGATTGCTGTATGAAAAGTTTAAAAATATGCAATAAAATCCTTAGGACTAGTTCCAGCCTAGAAAGTTTTCCATCAGTGGAACCCTAAATAAACTTGAAGCTTAAATTAAGAAAGTTCCAGCAGCAAAAAAAAAAAATAATATTAAATGATGAGTGCTATACGCCATTTGTTACAAACAATATTCCTAAGATATACATTTGTATATCCACTGGTGAGCAATGGAAATTTTAACAAAGGACTCGTATCTTCGAGCAAAAAAAAAAAAAAAGAAAAGAAAAGCCGAATTTCACACAAAAACTTTTATTAATACAGCTTGTGTACAAATTCCAATAAAAAAGTATGAGAGAACAATCAACCTCTAAAGACTATCATTTTTAAACAAATATTTCATGATCTAAACATGAAATATTTGACACCTTCAACTGTGTTAATTTATCTTACACAAGAAAACATTTTTAACTATCAAAATATAATAAGAATGAAATCTTTTATAATATTTTATAAAACATTTGATTGGCTACTAGTTTTACCATACGATTGGCTACCAGATGGGAGAAGGGTAAAGATAGCGCATGCGCTTATTTTATTTTCAAACTTGGGCGCATTCGTTATTATTATTATTATTATTATTATTATTATTATTATTATTATTACTCGTGACACCTCCAAGGAGTCCGAAGACTCATCGCTGGAGGACACCTATTGTACAATTTTCTGTCTACACCGAACCTCTACTACCAATCATCGGCATCTACTGCCCACCACCACCACAGATAGTATTTTTTTTTTTTTTTGTCTGTAAATTGCGTGTGTTCTGAATGGCCGATTTGTCTATATGCGGGATGAAAAACCCGAGTTTCCGGGAGAATAAACCCTGCTAACCCCGTATGAGATCGGCTAACTCACCTTTGATTGAAAATCGTCCATACATAAAGATTTCTCCCGTCATGACGAGAATCGAACTTAGGCCTTTTCCAATCGAAGGGCGCAACGTACTGTCGTTCTTCCAATTGCGCGACGGAGGCATGTTATAGAGGAGTTGAAACAATAATTCCAAATAACCTATACACTGCCGAATAGGCTAATTTTTGTTAGGTTACAGTATGAGTTTGTCACTTAATATGTTTAAAAAAAATTTTTTTTTTTTTGAAAAAATAAAAAAGTAAACAAGAAGAACAAGGGGCTCGCGCGAGCTCTTTATAGATCGCCACTGTGTATATCCATGTGGAAACGATACTTGCATCCATAGTGCTATCTCACTATAGACAGAAATACCATTATAGGTCCGATTCGAGTAGCAAACTAGAGAAGGTTTCTTTAAAATTTCTTCAGCTCGTTTTCAAGGTAATTTCATCTGTGATAGAAGTTCATTTAAAGTCAAAACTAAAATCAAATTGCATTCCATTTTAAAAAGTTCAGTTACCGTATCATTAATTCTAATAGTTGAAATTTTGATGTCCTCCCCCACCCCCATCGAGATTTATAGCAAAGGCAAGTAGCGATTATTGTCTTCAATGCAAGTGAATGTTTAAAGAATGGAGACACCGGTTTCCCATCTTTCTTCAAAAAGCTAGTTAAGGTTGAAGTGTTCTACATTCTCCCATTGGAATGTAAATGGCATTCTCCTTCTTCTTCGTCATGTTTGAGTGCCATCTCCTATCAGAAGTCGGCGACCACCTTGGCAAATATTTAGCGATACTCAGCCACTCTGAACAGTCCCCATATTGTTCATGCCAGTCCACTGTCTGATGTCTGCCAGCCAAGATTTTCATCATCTTCCTTGTCCTCATCTTCCATTTATCATCTTTTTTATAAGCAATTAAAGTATCTTATATTTTACTTGCAAAAGTAGGAGACCAAGATATGCAGTTTCCTTCTTTTTACTGCATCTAAATGTTCAGTGATTTCTCCCATTTGTTCTAGTAATTCTTGATTGGATGTTTCTGTCGATGGGATTTTTAACATTCGTCTGCATAACCATATCTCAAAGTCTTCAAATTTTTTAATCGATATTTTCTTCAAGGTCCAAGTTTCTGCACCTTTGAGCAGTACAAACCATACATAGCATTTAACTATGCATATTCTATGCACTAAATTTAAATTGCGGTTACACAGTGCTGATTTCATCAGGAAAAAAAATTTTCTTGCGATTTCAATTATAACTTATGCATCTCCTTAGCACAATTGGAAGAACGACGTTACGTTGCGCCCATCGATTGGAAAAGGCCTAAGTTCGATTTCCATCGTGACGGGGGAATCTTCATATGGACCTTTTCAATCAGAAGTGAGTTAGCCGATCTCATACGGAGGTAGCAGAGTTTTTCTCCTGGAAACCCGGGTTTTTCATCCCGCATACAGACAAATCGGCACTTCATAACACACGCAATTTACAGACAAAAAATAATAGTTGCGGTGGTGGGCAATAGATGGCACTGATGTAGATGATTGGTTGTACAGTGGGTGTCCTCCCGCGATGAGTCTACAGACTCCTTGGAGGTGAGACGAATAATAATAATAATAATAATAATAATAATAATAATAATAATAATAATAATAACTTTTAATTCCATTTCTGGATTGCATCTGAGATATTTACATTTTGTCACTCTTTCTATTTGCTTCCAGTTTAAAGGAAGTGGCTTATGACGATGAATTTAGTTTTGTTTATATTTATTCTTAACCCAATTTTTTCACTGTCTTTGTTCAATAGTTCTAGAAGATTTTGAAGATCTTGAATACTGTCAGCCAGGAGAGCTGTGTCATCAACCTATCGAATGTTATTGATGATTTCACCATTTACATTTATCCCTTCCTTACTTCCTTTTAGATTTTTGGAAATATGATTTCTGAGCATTTGTTAATAAGGAGAGGCGACAGCACACATCCTTGCTTTATTCCTCGTTTGATGTTAATGGAGTCCGTAATAATGTCATCAGCTTGAACAGATGCCTTTTGGTTCCAATATAAGTTTTCAATTAGACTGATGTCTTAACCATCTAATCCAATTCTTTTTTAATAATTCAATCATTTTAGTATGTCTGACTTTGTCAAATGCTTTCTCGAAATCGATGAAGCAAATGAATACTTCGTCACTACATTTTTGGAATAAGATTTGAGAACAGAAAAGAGCCTCTTTCGTTCCAAAACCATTTCTAAAGCCGAATTGGGACACCGGTGGAGTCTTCACATTTTTTTAATATTATTTTTTGAATTATTTTCAGAAATATTTTGAGAATATGACTCATTAGACTGATCATTCTATAGAGATTACAAGTTTTCACTTTTGCAATTTTAGGTAGCACAATGAAGGCCGACTGTAACTAGTCTTGAGAGATTATGTCTGTATCGTAGATCTTATTAAATAGCTTTACAAATATAGTAATTTTGTTGACTTCTAATAATTTTACTTCAGTGCATATTCTACCATTGATCTTAGAATGTATGGACCTTCCATCTGTTCATAAGTATTTTCTGGGTTTTGTCGGTTTACAGTAAAGAGTTCTACATATCTCAACCATTCTTGTATTTTGTCATCCTTTTCAGATATTATTTTTCCCTTTTTTTCTCGAAGGATATATAGTTGTATTTTCTTAAATATACCTGAGGTCTCTTTTAGCTTTTTGTACATTAAAATAGTAATGTTTTTCCAGTAGAAATTCTATTTCTTTACATTTTTCATTCATCCAGATTTCTTTTGCTTCTTTGAAATTGTCTTTAATAATTTTTTGAACCTCTTTATATTTTGTTGACCTATGATTTTTATATGATCTGCGTTGATCCATGAGATTAAGAATTTCCTCAATTATCAAATCTTTCTCCTTTTTTTTTTACTGCTCTATCCGACACAAGGTATTGGCACATTTGTCTATGAAGACAGACTTTAATTTTTCCCATGATACATCAACTCTCATGACGTCATCATTCTTGATTCAGATCTTGACTCAGTTTTTTTCTTTCTCTGGGTTTTCATTAGTTCTTTTAATTGATCATAAAATTCTTCGATCTCGGTATCATTCTTGTCTGCAGTAAGACCTGTATATATAATTAATATCTAGTGGTTGACCTTTTCTTTTAATAAAATTATCCTAATGCTATGCAAATGACATTACAGGATGCAAAGTCCAATATGCCATTTTATTAGAGACAAGTTAATCGATTGCGCTCTTTTTATCCTAGCCTTCTGGAAATCAATTTGAAGTGGACTTTCATTTTCATGGTTTGCCGAACGATTAGTGGAATGTGGCAAGAAATATAGATGAAAATGCACAAAGTTGGAACAGATAAGTGCTTCTGGCTTCAGCTCCAACACTAATAAACTTAAACTGATCTTGGTTTTATTGTAGATTTTCTAAGTTGCAGGATGAAAGAAAAATCAGAGTTTCCATAGGGAACGCCTTACTTATGTGTGACAAACTAAAATAAACAGATAGTTTTTTTTTTTTTTTTTTTTTTTGCTATTTGACGATTGGAATCTAACTTGTATTGGTCGTTCTCCTTGGATCTGAGGTGATGGAAACAAAATCCATTTCAGAAGGCTATACGTAGACCATCTAAAATAACCCAAAATAAAATAAATAAGAAACTAGCTTCTTTTAATTTCCAAAAGGGAGAATGAGACATTTTTTAGTTCCAACATTTTTTATGAATCTGTAGGCAATAAGAGTTGCCTCACCCAAACATCATCCAGATTGATTATATCTTTGTGTGAGTTTCCAAACAAGAGATGATATTTTTGTAATAGATTTCACGGTTTGATATGAACACAGATGATTAAGAAAATAACTATTTATTAACTTAAAAGCTAATATTTCGCTGGTATTATATCCAGCATCTTCATAGCACACAACACAAAGTTTGTTACAAATGCAAAACAACCACAATCCGGTGTAACAGTGGGGCTAGTATAAGTAATTGCAGCGTGCAACACAAGACTAAAGTCCTAATATGGCGCCATCTAGGTAAAATTCAAAAAAAATTCAAAGTTTTGAAATAGTAGTCCAAATGATAGTCTTAGAAAGTTTGAAAAAATGAAATAAAATAAAAGTAATAAATATTAATTTGGTCTTAAGATGACTGTCTCCCAAATCTTTGGTAGATTTATAGAGCCATACTTGTTAAGATTTGGAGTATGTTTTAAGGCTTCTGTTGATTCCAGGAACAACCTCTCTGACTTGTAGAAGCTTCTGTGCATTACTTTTGTTTCTTTCCAATTGATCCTGTGTGCAGGGGTATCCAAAGCATGGCCTGCAAGACCCGACTTGCCATAGCGAAAGTGTCGGATATATTTTTTGTGTTCACTGAGGCGGATGTCCACAGTTCTTCTGTCTGTCCATTGTAGGCTTGATGGCAAGAACAGGGCACTTCATATACTCCTGGATGTGATAAAGGAGTGCATTTGTCCTTAGGTGAACTGATGAGAGTTGCTAATTTTACATAAGGTTTAAATACTGTGCGTAGTTGGTGTTTGTTAAGCACCCTAGATATCTTTTCAGATGTGCCTTTAATGTATGGGATGGTAATAGTTTTGTTGTAGTCTTCTGTGGTAGATAGAGGGGATTTCTGGGTAGCATTTAGTATGTTATTTTTATGAGGATTATAACCGTTGGTTAAGAAGGTGTGTTGTAGGTGAGAAAGTTCAGCAGTGAGAGCAATGTCATTGGAACGGATTGCTCTAGCTCTATGGGTTAGTGTTTTTAAGATACCATATTGTTGGGAAGGGTGATGGTGTGATTGTTTGTGTAAGTATCTCCCTGTATTAATAAATATAAATATTAATATTTTTTACTTTTATTTTATTTCATATTTTCAATCTTTCTAAGACTATCATTTGGACTACTATTTCAAAACTTTGAATTTTTTTTTAAACCTAGATGGCGCCATATTAGGACTTTAGTCTTGTGTTGCACGCTGCAATTACTTATACTAGCCCCACCGTTACACCGGATTGTGGTTGTTTTGCATTTGTAACAAACTTTGTGTTGTGTGCTCTGAAGATGCTGGATATAATACCAGCGAAATATTAGCTTTTAAGTTAATAAATAGTTATTTTCTTAATCATCTGTGTTCATATCAAATCGTGAAATCTATTACAAAAATGTCTGACAAACACATAAGCCTATACACGCGTATAAGAGATGATATTGGTCATAACCTAATGCATTATTATTATAATTGATCACAGGTGGTGCTGTGATCAGTCTAGCAGTAAGTCGACAAGTATTAAATCTCTCATTAAAAGAAACATTTGTTGCACCATAAACAGCATACTTCACTGTGTGCTGCTTATGGTGCAACAAATATAATCGTTGGAAAAAGTAAGAGCACAACTTTCTCTTGAATTATGTATTTGCGTAAATAGCAGCTAATATTAAGAAAAATATCTACGGTTTAGTAGCGTGCACAAAGAAGGCTAGGTAAGCGAAACGCTGTCATATTGTTTTAACGTGAATGTGATTATCCTGCTGACTGCTCATCTCTACAATTGTCACTAAGTCAGTCAATGTCACTAAGCACTACGTTCTACAGCATGTGTGATGAGCAGTTAAGAAATGAAGAGGATGGGCTACACTGTTCCGACTGTAAGCCACGACTGCGCTACCGGTGCTCTGGGATAATGAAAACCATATGGAATGCAAAGGGAGCAGCCAAACGCACTGAATGGCTCTGTCCACAATGCAGTGAGAAAATAAAGTAAAAAAAACAGTCACCAAGCAAAAGCAGTGACACGTAGCAAGGCAAGTCCCTTCTGATTCAGAGATTACTGACAACTTAGTTTCATTCATTCTTGAAGTTAAAGAATTAAGAATTAAAGAATGCCTGCCTGGTTGGCCGAGTGGTTACCATATCCGCTCTCCAGCCAAAAAGCTGCCAGGTCGAATCCCGCCATGGGTATGGAAAATATATGTTTGTGAAAATACTATTGGTGGTGGGCGGTAGATGGCGTTGGTGTAGTAGTGGTTCGTTGTAGTTGGTGGATTGAGTGGTGGCGATGGAGAGTTGTAGAGCAAGTGCCCTCCCTCGATGAGTCTATGGACTCCCTGGAGGTGTCATGTCATAATAATATTAATAAATAATGATAATAATTGTTTAATGCCCACATGGAACAAATTAACAAACATTCCAGGCGTACGAACATTACATATAGTCTAAATATGATGATGCAGAAATGCTTGGAACCTGTCGAGACATAAAATCGAAAATAACGGTAACAATAGACAGAGACATGGTGAGGAATTTTGGCGACTATGGCCAGGAAAGGAAATTGCGCCGTCCTAAAAAAAAAAAAAAAAAAAAACCTTTAAAATCTCAATTTTGCACCTATGTAAAATTAGCGCCTATGGCAGGGGCCACATTGGCCATAGCCTCACTACGCCTCTGCCAATAGAAGCACAGGGAAACCTTAAGCACGAAAATGAAGAACCACGAAAACAGGTAAACACTGTTAAATGCGTAATTCTGCATATACTGTAAAAAGAGCGAGAGAGAAAAAAGAACAACTGCATATAGCGGTCATACCAAAAGGCAAAATAGAATATTAGAGCTTCATTGTGCAATTGATTAGCACAACCATCGACGTTCCAGTCATAACCATGGCTGTCACCACTGTTAACACTTTCATTGCCAAGCTGAAAATTGGAATTTCGTGTGGTGGCCAAATTTTTTTAATTTTTTTATTTAGTTAGCGACGTCAACGCGATAATGCGTGATCGGCCGTTTGAAGACTCACATCCCGCGATATCGCGTGATTGGCAATGAACATGTTAATTGAGAACAGCAAAAAAATAACAGAGAGACGAACTTCAATCATTGCTCGTTTCACCAGCAAAAGTCTGAGAGACTGCATTCAGCAGTAAGTATGAAAACAAAGCCGGTAACATTGATCTTGACAAGCAACTCCAACTCGAATTTTATTTACGGACTGGATATGCATGCTCATATTTGAGATTACGATGCTGTAACATTTAGAAGTAATTTTAAAGAATGTTGTTGTGGACGAGAAGGCAGTTAATGCACTATGTTGGTAGACTAGTTTGATCGAATTTACTTGAAACTATATGTACTTGACTATTTTCATCCAGTCTCATAAATACTTGTAAATCGTCTGTATCAAGCAAGGAAAACAGAAACAGAAAAAAATCTACAAGTTTCTGTGGACTGATTAATAGGTATGAGACAGGATAAAAATACTTAAGTTCATACAGTTTCAAGTGAATTCAATCTAACCAGTCTACTAATATAGTGCATTAACTGCCTTCTCATCCACAACAACAGTCTTTCAAATTATTTCTAAATGTTACAGCATTGCGATGTCAAATATGAGCAAGCGTATTCAGTCAGAAAATAAAAATCTCAAGGTTTTTGACTCTTCGAAGAAGTCGACGGACAACACTTTCTCAAATATAACTTCACCATCTTACCCACAAACATAAGAAGAATAAAGAAACACTGGCTTACATAGATAACACTGCTCAAGAACACTTGAACAAACACTGCTGTACTTATCTTGACCGATGTTGCAATAAATCATACAGAAGCTTTTGCAAGCAACCAATATGGAGTCCATATATACACCAAATAAAAGAAGAGGTGTCATTGCGGCTTTTAACAAAGAAAAATATACTTTGACGAAAAACAAACTTGTTTAAAACATACGGAAACAGAGGGGGATCAAGCTGGTGTCGGACCTGGCCGCCTCAAGGTGCCCCGAGCTATGTGGAAAATTAAAAGCGATTTATAAGAAATATATAGATATTGCCACGCATTTTGATGAATTGGAATTTTTTACTATTTTTAAAAGAAGATAAAGAGAAATTCAATACTTTCACACAAGTATATCAGGCACTGCAAGAGAAATGTCAACTTTTCCAAATGTAGAAAAAAACTTTTTACTGCCCAGTAAATTTTACCACCAGGGGTTTCCATCAGGCTCAACTCGCCCCTGTGCAGAAATACTAATTTTGAAATCAGGAATAACAAGACAGTCTCAAACATAACAGTATACAGACCACCTTCCCCAATATAGTAATCTACTCAGCATCCTGCATTAATTAGAAGCATGGCTAAGCAGCATTGAAACCCATACAACACATCTGCTCACTCATCCTAATAGGGAGACATAACATAGATACTCTTGTTAATTCTAAGCCTTTCTTTGACCGGTTTCCTGAATTAGTCGATTTATGGAACTGGCAAGCGGATTTTTTCTCCCGGAAATCGGGTTTTTCGTCCCGTAAATTCAAGAAAATCGATTGTAGAAGCCACATTATTTCAGACAGCAACTGATCTTGTTAGGGTGGGTACAAAGAGATGGCAGTGCTTACCGGTCTCTTCATTGGTGGCCGCCTATAATTAGTCACAGACATGGGCCAGCTATCTCTGATTGGCTACCGGTGGAGATTGAACTGTCCACTCAATCTCCAAAAGCTAGACAGGTTTTAAAGACCTTGCCTACTCCCTATAAGGGAATAAAAGGCATTAGCTTATTTACTTATTTTTATTTAATATAAATCCTAGCATATACAGTACTCCAAAACAACAGAAGAAATACTTAGCAAGTCACTAAAGCAATCATACATTGATCATATCAACTTACAGCAGTGGCGTTGCTAAAGCTTTTGCTGCCCGGGGTGGTCCCTGAGTTTTCCGCCCCCTCTCAATACACACCAAAAATACTAAAAAAAATCAAAACGACGTATAGGGTCAGGTTCAAAGTGCCGCCCGGGTCGGACTGTCCGCTCCGCCTCCTCCCCCCTTAGCTACACCACTGACTTACACTCTCATCAATACATATACTTCAACAGAATTTAACACCAAAATCACCGATGATTACTTTGCCTCAATTTTGTTCCAATATGCCACCTCCTCCTCCTTACCCAAATTCTAATTCTGATAGCATAATACAGATCATGACCGTGTAACTTTAAGAGTACTTCCAGCTCATACTCACAGAAATATACAAAATGCAACAAAGAACGCACAAAAGAGGCCACAAACAGACAATGGATAAATGACATTCTAATTCAGCATTCGGTAAAAGAAAATCTATGGAAAAGTCTTAAAAGGCCGTCCAGCGACATTCATCTACAAACATTTTTAAAAAACTACAAGAAATCACCTGACGACAAAAATTCGTAGGGCAAAAAGACACTACTACTTTTAAAAAATGTACGGAATCTAATGCTAATAGCAATTGCCTCAATTTTGTGAGCTAATAATAGCAAGCAAACACGAGCTACACTTGACGTATTATTAACTCGAAAAAGAACATTTCTTCACAAGATTTTATCGCAAAAAAACTTCTGTCAGGATATGATCCAAGAAGAACTAGCGGAATCATTAAACTACGCCTTCACAATATCACAACTCAAAAAAGATAATCTTCCAAAGTTCAAAAAAAAAAAAAAAAAAAAATTACCAGCACAAAGTCAACAAACTTTGTTCAGTAACAAGAGAAAACGAAGGATGCTCTCTCACAACTAAGACACTGAATAAATAAAACATAATGTGATATTTGATACTGGTATTATTCCACAACAACGCGTTGGCTCCTGCTATCGCCAACAATATCATGCTTGACATAGCTAACATCCTTTCTCAAGCTTGGCCACCTGGAAGCCATTCTCTTTCTGCCTCCGGAAATTACGTAAAAACAGTAAAATAATCAATAGAGCCAACAAGGGTGATTCTACTGTGATCACCAATGCCAGTAAATATAACTGGAAAATGAATGTATTGCTCAGAGACCGCACTTCTTATAAACCACTGGATTATGATCCTAGTAATTCTCAAAATAAAACATTAAAAAGACTTCTTAAAAATGTCATTTCTTGGCCCCTTGAGATAGGCAAAAAAAAAAAAAATCGTTTGGTTTCCTTGCCCGTTTTTACGGATTACCAAAAAATCATCATAACACCAATAACCCTCTTCCTCTCATAGTAACTGCTACTGACTCCTCTATTAAGTTAGCCAATTAGCTAAATCCCTAACCCCACTTATATTCTCCTCCTTTGATTAAAAACTCCAAATTTTTCAGATCTTTAATCCAAAATTTAGCTAGATAATAACGATATCATCATAAGCTTTGGAACATTATGCTAATAACATAAAAACTGGTGTACGGATAGTAAGTAGTATTTCATCATAGCAGTTGAGTACAGGTGGAATGGCAACATGTGAACTCAGTGACTTCGAGAGAGGAATTATGTGTTGTTACATTGGTGGCATGTCTATACTTGCCATTGCCACTTAACTGGAACATCCAAAATCAACAGTTGGTGATTGAGACATTATGGCATCACTAGTGCAGAAAAACACCCAGGACGACTACCAAAAATGACTGACTGAGACAGGAGGGTTTAAAACAGGCGACACGCTAAAACCGACTACAATTGGCAGACCATCCATGATGAGTTCCAGAGTGCCAGTAACCACATGGCGAGCACTAATACTGTACAAAAAGAACTCCATTTACTGGGTTTCCACAGAAGGACAGCAGCACAAGCCAAACATCACAACAAACAAGTCAGCTTGTATGGCCTGGTGCAAACAACATGTGAACTGGACAACTGACTGGAAAATGATACTCTGAAGCGATGAATCAAAGTTCACCTGTTTCCAGTCTGATGGAACAGTGTGGTGTGTAGCAGTGGCGGCCCATGAAGTTTTAAGTGGGGGTGCTGCCTATACAAAATTTAAAAAAAAAAATCATTCTTTTTTTCCTAATCAGTAACCAATTTATTAATAAATAAATCTACAGATTTATTTATTAATAAATTGGTTATTGATTAGGAAAAAAAGAATTTTTTTAAAAATTATTTTGTATAGGCAGCACCCCCACTTAAAATTTCACGGGCCGCCACTGGTGTAGAGGCAGCCTGGTGAACACTTGTTACCAGTGTGTTGTATCCATAGTAGTTTGGTGGTGAAGTAATTGTGTGGGATGTATTCAGCTGCTTTGGAATTAGTCTGCTGGTCATTGTCTGTGGTTCCATGAAGGCAGCTCAGTATCTTGGTATTCTGGATAATCAGGCGTTGAGTAGTTTTTATGCGTACGGCCCATGTTACTATCAAGATGACAATGCCCATGCCACAAAGCTGCAGCTATTACGGAATGATATGAAGAGATGGGTGTTAAATGACTGCCCTGGCCTGTGCAGAGACCTGACCTCAACCACATCGAACACCTGTGGGACAAATTGGAGTGGTAATTTGGTCCAGAGCAGCACATCCTCAATCTGTCACTGAATTCACTGTTGCCTTGATGGAGGAATGAAGACAAATTTCATCTGATGTCTGCTGCATATTGGTGGAAAGCATCGCTCAAAGTACAGGTGATCAAAGAAAAAGTGGGCATACCGATATTGGGTTTCTCTTACTGGTATCAACTGTAAATTGCTAAAGTGTTTGGACAACTATCCATGTATAGTGTATATGTCGTCCAATAGGTACAGGAAAAGCGGTGGCTCCATGCTGTATTTCTTAATTTAATATAGCCATTTCCTCCTTCCTATTTGTTTGACAATTGATGTTTGATGAAAAAAATGCATTCAACTCATGAAAATAATATATTGATATATATTTGAAAAAGTGCCACTTTCTCCTGGTGATTTGCTGAAATCCCCAGTGTGTCAAATCCTATCAGATACCTTAGAAATATCAATAACAAAAGCAGAGCTTTCTTCAACTCTTTCCATGGCATGGGTTCAGAGGTGAGTGATGCAGATGGCATTGAAAAATCTCTTGTGTATTTGCTACCCACCTACTACTCATATTCAGACATGCTATTTCAAATTCACTCTTTCTTTTACATGGAGCATAATGCCAGACTATGGATCTAAGTATAAGCAAAAGACACATGGTTCATTTATTATGTCTCTACACAAAAATGCCAGGATCATCAGGAACAAAGGGTTTGATTTTGTTGATTTATTGAAATATACTGGACTACTACTGTTGGCATTAGTAGTCCAGTGTTCTTTATTCTTTATCCCAGATGTGACTGGGATAAAGAATAAAGGGTATAGTATTTTTAGGAATGGCAAAAGAAATAGGAGAGAAGAAGTACTACTTATATCAGAATACTTGAGGCTAGAAATGCATAAAGGTAAAAACGCAAGATCTTATGCAGACAACTTTCTCAGGCAGCACAAAAGTAGGAACTTGTGGTTAAAGAGTGTGAGATTTGATCACATCAGAAAGTTTCGGTTAAGAATGACTATTTTATCACCACCAGTTGGTGACAGTGATCAGGTTGTGCTTTCCTAGAAAGCAGATGCCTTTAAATAAAAAAGAAAAAAGTTAATTCCTTTAATTCCCTTATAGGAAATAGGCAAAGCCTTTAACCCTATCTTATGGAGACTAAGTGGGCATCTCAATCTCCACAGGTAGCAAGCGCAAGACTGTCATCATCCAATTCCTGACATGTCCCCTCAAGGGGTGTACAGAATATTATGATAGTAATAAATGAAGAACTAACTTCATTACCAACTTCCAATCAAGAATTTTCCTCCAAATCAATCAGTTATCTGTCAAGACTACATTATCAGATCTCATATTTCTGTTTTCTAAGGTACTTTTTGGTAATGTTGAGTTGGGGTTTGTTTTCAGATTTGTTCCAGTAGCTGACTTTTCGCTGTTCACCCTGGTTCCCTGGCGAAAACAACGAGGACTTTGTTTAACCAGGCGACGCCCCAGCTGGCATGAAATTTTGTCATGTCGTACCATCATTTTTTATTTTGGTTTAACCAATAAGAATACAATTTGGTCGGCTAAATCCCAAATTGCCAGCCCATACTCGTTCGTTCAGTATCCAAATAGATACCCAACAGGGTGCACCACGAGGTGAGGATTGGACATTAGGTCAGAAGCCCTGGTCGGTTCTCTGCATTCCTTTAAAGGCTACGTGGAGGTCTCCTCTGTTATACAGCTTTGTTCCTTAAGCACCTCTTGAGTCTTGACAAGTAACAGACTGATTTGGAGGAAAATTGTAGATAGGAAATTAGTAATGATGTAATTTTTTTCATGTAGTACTATCATATCCTGTACACCCCTTGAGGGTACATGGCAGGAATTTGATGATGAAGGTACTTTTTGCTGTATCTTGGTCTTTTTTCTACCAACCTGGCAGTTAACACTTGTTTTGCTAATCTTTCCTCTCCCATTCTGTTTAAGTGACCATACCACCTGAGATTGGCTCTACTAACACATTCTGGATGCTAACAATGTCAAATTCACTCATAATATCCTCATATTTAATGATATTGCCATTGATGCGAACCGTTCATGTTCCAAATTTTTCTCAGGACTGTCCTGTCTGTGGTCTCTGGTCGTGTTTTATTTCTAACCCAGCTCACAGATTCATAAGTTAAAAACTGGCTTGAACACTGCCTTGTATATGTGTGTGTGTGTGTGTATATATATATATATATATATATATATATATATATATATATATCAGCTATAAAAAAAAAAAAAAAAAAAAAAATCAGCTAACGCCTTTTTTTTTTAATTTTTTATTTTATATATATATATATATATATATGTGGCGATTAGTTTTTACTCGGTTGTTATACATTTCAAAAAATAGATTTAATGACTCCAAGACCGAGATAACATATAAAGATTTTAATGATAAATACTACTAGTTTCGGCATATAGCAGCCTTCTTCAGGTATTTATAAAGGAAAGGAATACTAATAAACATTGAATTATTTAAATAAACAAACTGGAAATTACAGGTACAAATTGCCTCACATAATCGATACATAAAAACGTTGTATTTTTCAAGTTGTTCCAACTGGCGTGCCATTGTTTGTTGCAATTGTGCGTGCAAGTTCACGTGAACGCCAATATTGAATAACTGCAGCATGGCTATCTGGGATGTTATAACTTAAATTATTATTTAAGTGGACCGGGTTCAGTAGGATTTCCCGTGATTCTACGATTTTTCTTTCAAACTCATCTTCACAGCGAAAAATATTTTCTGATCTATTCCAGCATACAGAAAAGAAAATAGGACTGAAAATAAACAGGTTAGTTTTCCTCAAACGTTGTAAGTTCCATGCAGTTTTTCCCAATTTCATCTCTTTTAAAGAAAAGATAACAACGGAACGCGCTAAAAGAATCTATCGTAATGCTAAAATGGATCTCCTCAGCGAAAGAATTACAGACACAAAACGTAGTTTAGCTTTTTTGTTCAGCACTAAAAGATGTTTAACTCAAAAACTTGAAGAAATTATGGATAATGTTAACTTACATGATTTTATCATTAACAGTGAAGCACAAGCCACACGGATACAAAACAAGAATAAATACACCCTTATCAAGAAATTTGATAATCTAATAAGGATACAAAACAGATCTGGTCATAGTGATGCCCGTATTAATCCTGAAAAGGTTGTAGTGAACAAATCTTCTCATATGTTAACGGATGCAGAAACGAATATTCTTAGCAAAGGTCTCAATTTTATTCCCTCACCAAAATTT
This sequence comes from Typopeltis vanoorti, assembly GCF_054136105.1. NCBI lineage: Eukaryota > Metazoa > Arthropoda > Arachnida > Uropygi > Thelyphonidae > Typopeltis > Typopeltis vanoorti. The sequence continues at coordinate 138,394,999 of NC_143556.1, forward strand.
ATCCCTAAAGAATCTCTTCTTACAAAAATAGAAAAAGCATGTTCACTCATTCCTAATCATTTGGCGAAACTTCTTCGTATTGAATCGATTTTCATTATAAATAATGCCAAACCTCCAACAGATAATATTTCAGTGGCTGAAAGAAAAGCCCTAAAAAATCTAAAACAGAACAGTAACATTATTATTTTACCTGCAGATAAAGGCAACTCTACGGTCATCCTCAACTCTGAAGATTACCACAACAAAATGCTTCAATTACTTGAAGATAGTTCAATATATTCAATTCTTCAGGAAGATCCTACAAGAGAATTACAAAACCGTACAAACAACTTGTTAAAGACTGCGAGTGAACTTCCTCATAATATTCGGCTCTCATTACGCTCTCTACATCCTCTTATCCCACGCATCTATGGAGTTCCAAAAATTCATAAAGAAAACATCCCTCTTCGCCCAATTGTGGAAGGAATTGATTCACCTACATATAAACTTTCAAAATATTTAGCAAAGTACCTCAAGTGTTTCTCCAATAAATCTTCATCTTTCATCAAAAACACCACAGATTTTGTTTCTCATATTAAAGATATTCCCATCGATGATAATGATATTCTAGCTAGTTTGGACATTATATCTTTATTTACTAACGTTCCTACGGACGAGGTACTTACATTACTACAGGATAAATTATCCAAAAAAATGTTCACTTTATTAAAACATTGCATTCATTCTGGTTACTTCAGATATAAGGACTCCATTTACCAACAAAAACAAGGCCTGGCAATGGGCAACCCTTTGTCCCCTGTGCTAGCTAACATCTTCCTTGAAGACTTTGAAAAGAAAGCCATATCTTCCTTCTCATTTAAACCAGAAGTTTGGAAAAGATATGTTGATGATATATTCATTATTTGGAATCACGGGCACACAGCTCTCACAGATTTTCTTCGTCATCTAAACATCCAACATCCTAATATAAAATTTACTGCTGATATAGAAAATAATAACTCTTTACCTTTTTTGGATGTTATGCTTACACGATACTCTGAAAGATTAAAAATCTCTATGTACAGAAAACCTACGCATACCAATAGATATCTGCATAATCTTTCTCATCATTTTCCACCACAAAAACTTGGAATTATATCTACCTTAGGACACAGAGCACGTTCTCTCTTAAATGAACAAGATGAACTACAAAAAGAAATGAATCACCTCACTCTTATTTTTAAACAAAATGGATACTCTGAAAAAACAATTAAGAAACTTCTTCTGAACCCTCCTAAGCAGTGCACAACAGAGACTATTAATTTTAAAGGTAGCATCTCTATTCCATACATTAGCACAGTCTCTAAGAAAATAGCTAAAGTCCTTAAAAAATATAATATCAGGACCTTCTTCACCACACTTCCAAAAATCCGCTCTCTAATCAGCCATCCAAAACCTACTCATCACAACCTTAAGTACCCTGGAGTATATAAATTGTGGTGTGATTGCAATATCCCATACTTTGGTCAAACTAACAAATCTATTGAACAACGCATAGAAGAGCATAAGAGAGACATCTCATACAAAAGATCTCATGCAACTGCTTTATCCAGTCATGTTCTTTTTTCAAATAATCCTAATGATGACCAACAAAGCCACTCTGTATGCTGGAATAGATCAGAAAATATTTTTCGCTGTGAAGATGAGTTTGAAAGAAAAATCGTAGAATCACGGGAAATCCTACTGAACCCGGTCCACTTAAATAATAGTTTAAGTTATAACATCCCAGATAGCCATGCTGCAGTTATTCAATATTGGCGTTCACGTGAACTTGCACGCACAATTGCAACAAACAATGGCACGCCAGTTGGAACAACTTGAAAAATACAACGTTTTTATGTATCGATTATGTGAGGCAATTTGTACCTGTAATTTCCAGTTTGTTTATTTAAATAATTCAATGTTTATTAGTATTCCTTTCCTTTATAAATACCTGAAGAAGGCTGCTATATGCCGAAACTAGTAGTATTTATCATTAAAATCTTTATATGTTATCTCGGTCTTGGAGTCATTAAATCTATTTTTTGAAATATATATATATATATATATAGCAAATTCAGGGTTTTGACTAACTTCTCTGTTATTTCATATAATTTATCAGTTGATCAGTTGACTTCCTACCATACTGACTTTAATTCTGTTGTCTATTTCCATATTTAATTTACCATCTTCCCTAATAATTGTGCCTAAGTAGCTGAAATGTTTTACTTGTTCTGTCGGTTCTTCATTCATGATGCAGTTGATATTTTCAATGTTTCTACTTATTTTCATTGTCTTGTTATTGCTGATTTTCATATCAAATTTAATATTTATTACAACAGTTATTCAATTTAGTCACCGAATCTTGCAGACTTGTTAATTTATTTAAAAGTATAACATTGTCTGCATAAAGCAGTGTTGACATTAACATCTCCAATTTTAATATCAGGTTTAATACCGCTTTCCATCATAATGTGATCCATATAGATAACGAATAACAGAGGGGATAATGTACATCCTTGTCTGATGCTGGATTTAATATAAAAAAAATCTTCCTATACTTCCTTCAATTCTAACTGCTGACTTACAACTCAAAATAAAGACTAAGTATTGCTTGATATAATGTCCCACTGACACCACATAACTGTAGCATTTTGAATAGCTTCTCTCTTGGCACCATGCCATGCCTTTTGCAGGTCTACAAAACTTAAATGCAGATCTTTATATTCCCACGATTTCTCAACTTTTTGTAGTAAAGTGAAAATCTCATCCTGACAGCCTCTATTTGGCCTGAATCCAGCTTGTTCTTTACCAAGCTTCACTTCCACATCCTTCTCAACCGTTCCTCAAGCATACTTGCATAAATCTTACCAGGAACGCTCAGTAGGACAATACCTCTGTAATTCTCACATTATTCCCTTTTTGTATATGAGAACTCTACTCCAATCACCTGGAATCCATCCCACTGTCCAGGCCTTCTGTACAATGCAGTGCAGCCACTACAAGACTTTTATACCTACACACTTGAGCATTTCTGGTTGAATTTTATTTACTCCTGCTGCCTTTCCACATTTATTTCCATAATAAATGTGGAAAGTATGGATATGTATTGTTACATTCCTGTTGAGTTTTTTTAACCACTGTACTGTCACTGCTTGTTTCATTTAGCAATTTTTCAAAGTAATTACTCCCTACATCAAGAATAATTTTTTCTCGTTTTCATGTAGCTTACTCAGTGAGAGGGTGCAGCACCATGTCCTTCCAGTTCTGTTGGTAGCTTTCCTTTGTTTCTGCATATTCACGTGATCCTGTTCATGATCTAATATCTTCAAAACACATCCCTCATTTTTTACTTCTTGATCCTTTTCCCATAATTTTTTCCTTCTAAAACTGTATCCTTTGTCCTACTGAACCTCTCAGTACATGTCCTGCCAATCTCATCTTTCACTGGATCATTTCCTGTAATAAAGATGTGTTCTCAATTTGTCAATGAGATTTTCAGAGCTCTCTGATAGCACCACATTTCGAAGACCATTATCTGTCGTCTCTCTTCTTGAATACTCAGTTCTCATTTCCGTATGTAAAAACTGGCCACACGAATGTGCTTATGATTCTTTTCTTTGTTTTGATACCCACAGAACCTCTGAGCAGATCTTTATTTTTCCAGAAGGCATCTTTAGCTATGGCTATCCTTATTTTTATTTCTTTATCTCGTTTTCCATCTGCAATAAAGTAGGAGCCTAAATATTTGTATTCTGTGGTATGTTCAATTTTTCATATTGTTTATGAATATTTCTGGCTCAGATTTGTTTTATTTTGAGATTTTCATAAATTTTGGTCTTTTCTGCATTTATATCTAATCCAAACTCTTTACCTTCTTCAATTAGTAGCTGCAGTAATTTTATTAATTTGTTTCTGTTTTCTGCTATTAGAATGGTATTATCAGCATATCTAAGATTGTTGTATTTTATACCATTGATACTAATTCCTATTTTTTGTTTTGTAATCTTTTTCATCACTATTTCACTACAGATTAAATAAATTTGGTGAAAGGATACAACCTTGTTTAACTCCTCTTATTTTCACTTCAGAAGTCTCCGAGTTTAAAAAAGCTGCATTTTCTGTTTTGTGTAAATTATTTTTATAATCTTAAGTACATGATATTCTATGTCTAATTTATCTAATATATAAAAAAAAAAAAAAAAAAAAAAATCAGCTAACGCCTTTTTATTCCCGTATATGGGAGTAGGCGAGGCCATTTAGCCGTCAAAGGCTTTCTGAAAGTCTACGAAGCATATGTAAATATTCCTATTTCTTCCAAGTGATCATTCTATTAGAAATTTTAGTTCCAGGATAGCATTAATGGTTCCTATTCCTATTCTGAAATCTTTCTGTTGTTCACTCAATTCACCTATTAAGGCTCTTTCAATTTCTTTGTTAACAATAGTTAAAATAATTTTAGATGCATGGGATATTAGGCTAACTGTTCTCTAATTCTCGCAATTTTGTGCATTATTTTTCTTTGGAATTGGTATGCAGATAGATGTAAAAGCTTTAGATAATTCTATGGTTTTATAAATGTCCTGAATGGATTACACTAAATAGTTATTATAGCCAGTGTTTAGCTTTCTTACATTTGTCTTTTTATTCTCTAAGAGCACAAGCCGACTTATTCGCCAGGAACTTTTTATATTATTTCTTCTTTTCATTCACTGCCTCTCTAATTTCCTGTATCCACCATGCAGTTCTGATTTTTCTATCCTTGCAGACAACTTCTACACATACCTCTCTGGCTGAGTCAATCAATGTTTTCTTCAGGGTTTGCCACTGAATCTCCAAGGTTTGGTTCCTGTTCTCAAATTCTCATTTTTTCTTGAATAAGGTTTGTGTATTTTAGTCTACAGTTCACACCTGAGAGCCACTCAACTTTTATTCGCTTTAAAACTTTCTTACATGTTCTTTTCAATATGAAATTCAATTTTCTCCTGCTCAAGACTAAATGGGGCATGTTTCCGCAATCTGTTCATATTTTATAATGGATTGGATAAAGGGAATGGATATGCTATGATATCATGGCATTTGATAGATACTACATGAAGGGCTGTTGAAGAAACTGGAGAATATGGGATATAAACTCTTAACTTGGACAAGCACAAAAAAAAAAAAAAAAAAAAAAAAAAAAAATGAAGTAGAATATGGTGTGTGAGAATATGGCAGATTTAAAGTGACCAGTGGTGTACACCAGGGATCAGTCCTTGGACACTTGATCAATCTCTATACATTAATGACAAAGATCTGACAGGAGTTGTTCAATTGTTGATTGCCATGCCTTTCTTTGCTGATGATGCAGAGATAGGCAGGGAAATCAGGGATGCCACTGATATATATATAGCACTTACAGAATGATTTGAATAACTTGGAAATGTGGACAAATGATAATGGCTATTGGTTCAATGTTAGTAAGTGTCAAGTTATGCACTATGGTAGGATGAGATTTCTAATGCCATATTATATTAGCAGGGTTATGCTACAAGAAACTGATGAAACTAGATTCTTGGCTTTATGGTTTTTAGGAATTTGAAGTTCAAACATTACAAAAATGCAAACACAAGTCTACAATGTTGAAACAAACATTATAAATTAAGAATAAGATAGTCATTTTTATTCTTTATAAAGCCTCGATAACCCTGCAAATGGACTGCTGTGTGCAGATTTGGTATCCTGGGTTCCAAAGGATAAAGAAACTGGTGCAGGGAAGAGTAACAAAGATGATACCAGGATTACAGAATGTAGATTAGGAGGAGAGATTGAGAATATGTGGACTGCAGACACTGGTAAACAGGAGAAAGAGGGATGATGCAACAGAGGTGTATAAACTTCTGAAAAGGTGCTAGGCTATCAACTGATGAAAGTTTTTGTTACAGAAGGTAGGGAGAGGACAAGGGTGGCATTCATGGAAGTTAACTTTGTGTAGAGTTAAGAATGAGGTAAGGGCTAGATTTTTTCTCTCACAGATTAATGAGAGTACATCTAGTGTGAACGAATTTAAGAGAAGGTGTGACAAATGGTTTGGATCTGCATTCCTTAAAAGGCAATGTGAAAGTCTGTCAATTATCTGGCTTTGACCATTAAACAACCTCTAACTGTAAACAGTGAACAATAAAATATATATATATATTTACTGATAATGTTAAGTTGACACGAGTCATTTTTTTTAACCGTCTAACAAGAATGCATTAAAAGAAGAATGTAAGAATCAAACCTCAAAACATTTATTTTCTAATATTTATACAATCTGATAATGCTGGAGTCTTGACAGGTAACACACTGATTTGGAGGAAAATTGTGGATGGGAAGTTAGTAATGATGTAAATTTTTTATGTAGTACTATCATATCCTGTACACCCCATGAGGGTATATATATCAGGCATTTGATGATATCAATACTATTATGTTTTCCCTCAGTTTGAATGGAAGTAGATAACAAATCATCCATCCTCTATATATTTCATGCTGCTAAAGCAAGAAACATTGTGTGCCAACTCAGTTATTCTGTTTATAAAACTGACTCTTTTTTTTATTATTATTACCAATGCAATAAGAATGTACATATGTAAAGGTATTCCAGTTCATGATAAATTTGATATATGGTCTTGACAAATGGGAATATCAGATATCATACAGAAATTCAGATTAATGCACAAATCAAAGTTATACATATTTACAATCTCTATAATAATGTTTTTTTTTTCTTCTCTCACACACACACACACAAGCATACACATGCACACACACAAACACTTTCAACATGACTATTTTTAAATATTTGGAAGAAAAAGTTAGTTTCCAATGCACAATATTTGTTTGCATATGACTAACTTATCCTAAAAACAAAACAGTAGTAATGTCTCAACTACAATAACAGAAACAGAGTATGCTGGTTAAATATATATGTAAAAAAAGTGTATTTATTTCTGATCATGCGTTTTGGCTTTCTTGAGTGTTGGCTTGGAAGAAAGGCTTTTAGATTTAATTTCAAACTTTACAGTTACTACGCTTTCAGCAATTACAGTTGCTTCTGCAAGGTGTTGGCGAAGAGGAACAGCATCAGGCAATAAGATGTACTTTGGGTTGGTTGATTCAGCTCGTGTTGTAATAGTACTTGATTCTTCAACAATCAATAATGGCTCTCCAACTACCATACCAAAGACAGATACCATTTCTGATGCTTTCTGATGTGCATTCTTCACTGCATCAACAGTAGCCTTTCTCCTTAAAGGAAAACATACATAAATAATTTTTGTATGACTATATCAAATTAGAAAATACAGAAACTTCATAATAAAATATCAGAAACATTTGTATTACAAAGAAAATACAGTTATCTTTATAACTATTAACTCACATCTTACAAACAATACTTCCTAAATGCTATTGTATTTACTTGCAAAGTATTTATAGTATAAATTCATTTACACAATATATCTTGAAGCCAGCATTTTAAGAAACTTTAATTTCTTGAACAGTATCAAATAGATTTCAATTTTTAATAAAATTCTCGCATTCTGGAAAGAGGCAAATTCAGTTTTGTGCATGTGTGCACACATGACAAAACTGTTAGTATGAAAACAATCTAGAGGAGATCAATTATATAACATATACAGAATATGAACCCTATGGAAGTATAAGTAGTGCAAGAAATATGCAGTTTATGTTCACAAACAAGTATATAAAGGCACAACAAAAAAGTGTGTGTGGGGGGGGGGGGGGCACAATGTGAGTTTGCAATTGTTGGCGCATGTCTAAAAGGCATCTCAATGACAAAGCGTAACTTCCTTCCACATGCAGATACTGTTAATACATTGCAAGCAAATGTCCTAAAGGTGATTAATAAGTGGGTTAAGAGAGCAAACTCACTCATCTGGACTGCCAGACAGAACAAGAAAATAACAGCAAATTACATGTAGAGTTTAATAAGAATTAACACCCTTTATCAAACTTTAACATCCCATTTCTTATTATCCACATCAAATAATAAGAAAAATTACTTTGCACAATTCTTATATATATATATATAAAGATGAAAAATGGCTAGAAAAATACAGACAGCATAAGAACAATAACTAGAAAAGACAGAAATGCATGAACATTAGTTAGATATCAATGATTAGTAGCAGTAGTAACAATAAAGTCAAGTAGAAGATAAGAAAAAAAGACCAAAGATAGCATGGAGATCTGTCATTAAATTTACGCTTGACAATGAAGGCAAAAATTAAGATGCCATGAATACAACCAAAAACAGAAAAGTAAAAAGATAGTATTGCTCACAGGAACAAATGATTTAAGAAGTTTTAGTGTTAAATACAGTATGGAAGAGGATGTGATAGCACTGCTGGAAGAAATAAGAAAGAAGAGCGAGATAGTGAAAACTGTTAGTCCATTACCAGGACATGATTCTACCTTACCCCAGTCCTGAAGATATTTTCATGCGCAAACTTTGTTTGCTCACACTTGGATAAAGGATTAAACTAAATTTATTATTACTACTGCTACATTTCGTTTTTCACAACAAATTCTTATAAACAATAAACAAACTGATTCATTAGAATCAGTTCCCTATCTGCCCCTTTCTCAAAATGTAAAACTTCTTAACTTCCATGGGACTATGCAGTGTTTCCTTATCTAGCATATATTGTTCCAATCATCATCACTGTTTCACTGAGTATAAATATTCTTACTTCATTATTTAATTACGAGATGTGCAGATTAAAACTTCATTACAAGAGAAAAATAGTTTCTTTTACTATGTATCAAAGCAGAGCTCTTCATTAAAGCTACTTATCTCCCATAATGCAAAACACATCTCCTTATGGATATGTATAATGTTATGCATTAAGGGAAGGGCCACTACCCAGACTAGTTTCGACCTTTACTGAGGTCTCTTCAGTGGGAGCCACTGAGATAGGAGTGATGTTAGCTTGCTCCACCTTTTCTGCGAGTTTCCCGGTGTTGTACTACCTTACCCCAGTCCTGAAGATATTTTCAGGCACAAACTTTGTTTGCTCACACTTGGATAAAGGATTAAACTAAATTTATTATAGTCTAACCAAGTGAAAAATAAACTTTCAACATCTTTCTCTAAATCCAAGTAGCAGCAGTAACAATAAAGTGGTTCAATCATTTCCTGGATTTTGAAAGGAATAAAATTAAAAGTTATTGCAGCAATTGGATTGAAATGTTGTAAATTTACTTAACACTCAGTGCTTAAAAACAGTAAGATGCATATGTAAGAACACATCAAGTGTGTATACCACACAACACACAAACTAACTGGCACAGGCTCATTACAGAGAATAACAGGAATGTGGTGAAGTAGTCTGCAAGGCTAGAAAATTCCTTGGAGAACAAACTCCATAGTGGTGACAAGAAACAGTTGTGAAAAAGAAGAAAGCATAGTCTCAGCAAGTAAGGTAGCAGATGTCCTAACAAAATACAGAGAAAAATGCAAGATAGTAAAGCATCGTGTTAAAAAGTACAAGGAATTGAAGATGATAAAGGTGACATTAAAACTGAAACTAAAGATATTCTGGATATATGGATTAATTACCTTGAATTATTGTTAATTTATTTATTTTTATTTTTTTATACCACTCCCACACACAAGATGGAGCAGTGCCTATAACAAATAAATGCTATAGGCACTGCTCCATCTGTGTATATGAGGAGCAAACCTGTTGATAATCTTCTTAAACTGTTGGAGATAGTTCTTTGGAAATACTAAACGGGGAGGCTGTTCCACGGATCTGACGTGGATAGAATGAAAGACAATTGGAAATAGCAGTTTCAGTGAGCATGCAGTTCAAAAAAACATGTTGGGCAGCTGCTGCTTGAATTCCCCATAAATAGTTTCTGTAGATCTGGTAGAAATGAGAGGCATAATGGATGCTATTTCTGCTGAACAGCAACCATAGAAATATCAGCAGCAAGGCTGAAGTGAGTATGTGAGAGAGAGAGGTGTCAATAATCAACTGAACTGCCCTTTTCAGAACAGTATCAAAAATTTTTGGAAGTAGCTTTAAAGTAAAGCTACTCTGATATTTAGGTGCACTGTCCCAAATATCAGAGCATATTTCAAGGGTTAGGTAGATTTGAGTTGTAGAGAGTAAGTAACTGGTTCAGAAGAGAAATCATGTTTTAAGTGAAAAAGGATGATAAGTTTTTTGGAAGGCTGAAGATGCTATAAAATTGATATAATTATGTCAGGAAAGGGTTGGAGCAATAATTAGTCCAAGAATAGAGATCTGGTATTGACTGTTGAGCTAAGCATTATCAAAAGTAAGTGATGAAGAACTAAGATTTTTTTTTTGCAAGAAAACAAACAAAACTGAGCCTCAGAAGCATCAAGGGTGACTCTAGACTGTTTTCACTCCAATGAAGGATGCTGTAGACATCATTGTTTAGGACACTGATTACTAATGACCATGAAGCTTGAGATGTTTGAGTGTTGCAAGGCATGTTCCATGAGTAAGATGAGTGGAGAGTGTTATCATTTGCAAAACTATGAATATATTCTGTAATCAATGAAAGTAAGTTGTCTATATATATCAGGAAGATGATGGCTGAAACAACAGTGCTGAGAGATATCCTCATTAGCAGGAAAATCAGAGAGAGAACACTTTCCACCATTACACGTAGTGATGTACATGGCCCTACATTACATACAGTGCCATGAGATCTATGCAACTACCTTAGCAAAATCCATACTGGAATTTGCTAACCAGACTTGCTTCCATGCTGTAGGTTGGATGTCAGCTGAGTATAACATAGTACATAGATGATAAAGAACAGGTGTTCAGGAGCAAAACAGACGGCATTTCATCATGAGCTGCCTTTTTGGAATCCAGGTATTTTAAGATTCTTCTGATGTCTTTCTGATAGCAGGTCACAAGAAGATACATAATGCAATGTTTTAGGTAGAAAAAGAGGCTTTTTTTTTTGTTTTCTTTTGGTCACAGATGGACGAGTCAGAAGAAGACTGTGTTCCCTTAATTATGCTAGAACATCCTGCTGCCAATTACTCTGCCAGAGTGTGGTTATAGAGATTTCAAGTTACCATCAGGCTCAGTCCTGTTCATCAGTTAGTCTATAGACCTGCTTTACTGCTGTAACATGAAACTGGGAAAAGGGGATCCATTTCCCTACAATGTGTTTGTATATCTAAGTATCACCAGCAGTGCATATAACATTATAAATGTGAACAAAATGAGACTAAAAGAGCACAATAGCAGTATAGAGCATTAGCAGCAGCAACACAGCTATGAACCTGATGGAATGTAGATGTATGCGAGAGAAGAAGAGTACTAATCCTCTGCTATTATAGGTACCAGCAAGCAGAAACATGCAATGGGATGAAGGAATGGTTTATCCACTTGCTTTCTTTAAAATTAAATAGTGAAACTACACTTATTATCAAATTACCCGCAGATTTCTTGAACAGCAACACTGTGAAAAAACTGAGGCGTAGTAATCTTAACAGTATTGTCAAGTTTTTGGATAAGATAAATAGCCACTGCTTGGCAGTCTTCTATTTTATGAAATATAGATTCTACATCTGCTTGCATCTCATAAGTACCAGCATCCTGACGTAAAAGAGATTGAGTCATACTTATGTCTCTTTCCTAAAAAAAAAAAAAAATTAAGAGATTGAAACATTCGTGGACAAACTTTAACAGATGTTTGTTTCTTGAAATAGTAACATGCAATTACAAAATTAGAACATAAAATTTTTATAACACTAACTCATGTTTAATATAATTTTCTTGAAAATATGGGATGGTAAAAACATGCAACCATTTTTTAAATGATGCCAAATGAAGAATAACAAACTTTTGCTATACAGATGCAACTTTATATTTTTTTTTCCTCCACAAAAGTTTTAAGCCAACAATTTAGTCCTGTATGGTAAAAAAATAAAAATAAAAATAAAATTAGCAACAAAAAATTGCCAATTTTATGTTAATTTTTAAAACTACAGATGAAAGTTTATTATCAATAAATTATTGTCATTAGACCATCACAGAGTCAGTCTAAGTCATGCTTAGGATGGCATAAAAAAAAACAAGCATCTTTGGAGCACAAAAACAGTTGCAAATATAAGACAAGAACAATCAAGTAACAGCAGAAGACATTCAATAATTGACAAAAGAACTAACATCTTATCATTAATGCCCTACAGGGTTAAAAATGAAGCAGTTTGCTGTTGTTGAGCTTAAATATAGTCTTAATACATCCATATCCTAAATTTTTGGTAAAGTAATGCCCTCGTGCTTGTTAACATTTGGTAAATGCTTCATTATTGATGATGAATCCAAAAATAGCCCCTGAGACTTATAATGCAGTACCAGAGATGATTTCCTCCTAATCAAATCTTCATGCCCATCCCATAGTTGGCTAGTATGCAGATACAAAGGACTTTATGCATTCCCATGTCAAATGAAGGAGTTTATTTGATAATGGAACGGTTACACCAGAAATGATAGCCAAAGTGCTAAATAAAATAACTTTTAAACCACACATCTAGAAGTGTAGAAAGTGTCTTGTGCTTGCATTAGACCACTTACAATGAAGTACTCCTCAGTTCTTGGCAAGTATGTTTGTATGAATTTATTAAAACTCTGGGAGACAATTTTTGTTTTAATTTTATTTTAATCTAGTTGAAAACAACAGCTGTAAACCACTTTAAACATAGTCTTAATGGATGCTGTGATACATACTAATTATGTTGTCAGTTACAAATTTGAAATCCAGTGAATTCATTTTTATATGACCAGGAATCTTTTATATGATCTGCTCAAGCACAAGTACTCCTTGCATCATTTAATACCTACTAGAATACCACATAATCCCTACCATTGTCGAAAAACCCTGGACCTTTTCTTAACTAGTCTTCCTCTAAATACACTACTGATGTTAATTCTCCTCTTGGCAACTCTGATTACTACCTTCTCAATGTTTCTTGTTCTACAGATCACCCCAATCTCGGCATCATAACATATGGCACTACAATAGTACCAACTGGAACTTTTGGAATTTCTATGCCTCTTTTCCATAGTCTGATTATTGCTTCTATCACCTGATCCAAGAACTTGCTCCAATCTAATAAATGAAATTATTCTTGATTGGATGAGTGTCTTTATTCCTTATTCCACTTGAAATCTAGAACCCTTATCCAAGCTTCAGTTTTCTAACAAATGTGTCTAAGCAGTCCAAGCTAAAAATGTAGCATACACTCTCAATGACTCAAATTAAAAACTCAAGTTCTGCACTTAGCTTACAAAACATTTGCAAAAAACTACCAGCAAATCTCGAGCAGTTATGTAAGGGCCAAACACACTAAGCCTGTTATCTGCTCAAATGGCAGTCAAGTTTTTTGTTGGGAAAAATTTCTGCATTACATTTCCACCTCTCTCTCCCATCCAGATGGAACAATGTCAACATCTCCTAAAGATAAGGTAATCAATCTTGGCATCAATCTTCCCTTTCTATTCCACAAACCACTTCACTGAGTCTTTTCCAAACTTTGGAGAGAAGGACATTAGAAATATACTCAACAGCTGTGATACTAATAAATCTTCCAGCTGAGAGAGTATTCCTCCAGTTGTACTAAGAGCCTGTGTTCCAGAATTAATAATCATCCTGTATTGTGATACCACATGTTCTGCTCATCTAACATATAGACAACAGCATGAAAGCAAAACTTTTATCCACTTGCTCTTACAAAGGGGAGATGAACATCAGCCATGAAACTGTCATCCCAGTGCTCTGACATGATGTTCTCAAAAGTGACAGAAAAGGTCATAAACAACCAGCTTCTTTATAATGGAAATCCAACAGTTAATTATTATTATTTTTGTTTTAATGACCCCAACCTATGAAAAAATGTAAACCTATAGTATATTAGCACTGTGGGCAGGCTATGGATATTTTTTCTGGTTATTTTTATTCATTAATTCTATATATTTCTGGTATTTTTTGTAGTTTTATTTTTACATAATAAGAAAACTCTTCTTTATCTTCTTTAGAGACCAAACCTGGAAATTTTTCAAACCAACCACTTCAGGTTTGAATACATATACAGGTAACCCTCGTATAACGCAGATGTTAGGTTCCATAGAAATGCCGCGTTATATAAATCATGTTATGCGAGACTCAGATCACATAGAAAAAGTAGGGTTATGTTCCCATATATATATATATATTTTTTTAAATTATATAAACAACAATGACATATCCAACAAAAACATATTTTTATTTAATTCAGGAAATTCATGTAAGTTAAGAAAACATATAAACTATGAAACAAATACATAATGTAAAATTATAAAAATTATAAATTATACGTAAACTTCATTGCACATAATGCATAAATGTTTTAGACAAAATAAAATAATAAAGTGCATATTTTAATCACCATCACTGTCTTCAAAACGACCATTTCGTAGATGTTCTTTATTACGAGTTGCTGGACGTCGTCATTACTTGAAATCTCTTGGACATAATTTCTATAATTCTCATTGCATACTTCGGCTGGTTTAGTTATCAAGAAGTCGGTAATAAGACCTTGCTTACCACTATGCTGCAATTTTTTTATTAATTTCATAATATGGAGCTAAACAAATATCCAATTGTCTCATGAATTTTCTGGAGTGCTCCATTGAGGGAACACAATCAGAATCTTCAAATTTTCCCTGTCATTTGGTTCGACGTCATCTATTAATTGTACCAGTTGCTGTTTTAAGGATACTTGTGACATAAGACTGAATGATATATGCACGTAAACACAAGAAAGATATTTAATTAACCAAATATTTCGGTCTGGAAATAGCAGACCATCTTCAGTGGTATTACAAGAACAGTTTTAAAAAATACAAGCTAGAATACTAACAATAGATCGTTAAAAATAGAACATGCCGTGTGATGTTATATCACTAAGTATTAAGTATAAAACGGAATATTTTGAAGTAGAGACATGATTAAAAAAAAAAAAAATTAATGTGTAATCTTGATTAGACTTTCCCAGATTTTTGATATAGATATACAGTCATTACGATTCAGGTTGGGACAATGGAGCAAGGCCTCCACACTTTCCTTGAACAAACGTTCGAACCTATCATGTGTCTCTACTTAAAATATTCCGTTTTATACGTAATACGTGATATAACATCACACGGCATGTTCTATTTTTAACGATCTATTGTTAGTATTCTAGCTTGTATTTTTTAAAACTGTTCTTGTAATACCAGTGAAGATGGTCTGCTATTTCCAGACCAAGATATTTGGTTAATTAAATATCTTTCTTGTGTTTACGTGCATATATCATTCAATTGTACCAGTTCCTCCTCATTTAAATCTGTTTCCTCATCAATTAATTCACTAATTTCATTTTCTACTATATCATAAAAGCCTTCTCCACCAAAAATGTGTGTGACGTTTATTATACAACTTAGCTCGGCATCCACTAGAGATATACGAAATTTTGTTCTAGAACAGCTTCAGGCCATATTTTTTCCAGCAAGCACTCAGCGTAGAGGGATGTAATTCCTTAATGGACAGAGAAATAATTTTCACATAATTCAATATTGAAAACTCTTTCCACGCTTGAGGCAGTATTATGTTTGGATTAGATTTCATTTTTTCCGAAATTTAATTGGAATGTTTGACGAATATAATATTACTTAAATGTTGATATTATTCCTTGGTCGAGGGGTTTGAATAAGTGAAGTAGTATTAGGTGGCAAAAAAGTTATTTTAATATTCGGATGGCTTAAATTTGTTGGGTGGCCTGGTGTGCTATTTTTTTGAAGTCGATATTCTTATTATATTCTTTATATATTTTTATTTATATATATTATATTCTTTATATATATAAAGGGTATTTACCCTAATATAAATTTGCCACTTATAACTACATGTGTGATATGAGCAGACACAAATTTAACAAAGATAAAATTTAATTTTTAAGTTGCGTGGTGAAAAATATATGAAAGATAAGGGGTTACTACAGTTTGTAGACCCGCGTTATATCGAAATCGCGTTGTATAAGTACTGCGTTATATGAGGGTTACCTGTATATGTATGCATGTATATATATACATATATACACACACATTTAAGTCATTAAAATTATGGAACACACACATACATATATATATGGATGGTTTCACAGAAGTCATCATTACCATACAGTGTTCTCCCTAGAAATTTTTAACAGCTAATTTCAGCAGTATTTGTCTTGGATCTAGATTTTTGTATGACTGTCCATTAATCATTTTTGATGCAACTGCTCATTCTAGTTTAGTATTTTCGTAGCTTAAACCTGCAGGACTTCCATTTCTAGAATAATAATCAAAAAGAATCTCAGAAGCCTCACGTTGATCATGACTTTCTGCATTGAAAAGTCTTGATAAGCAGGAAATGATTGGCATATCTGGAAATCTTGCTTCTAGGCGTTTAATAACGGTGGTCATATATTGTAGTCTTAAACGTAATAACATTAGACTCTGAATAATCAATGTGAAGGTCTGACCATTCCATACCAGTGATCAGTGATATTACATTGAAATTTATGATGGATACGAAGCTTCTGAGGGTGCGTATCTGATCTTTAATGGCTGGTAAGGTGGTTAAACCAGCCATCCTGACTGAGGAATTTTGGAAGAAAAACAATTGCCTTAAGATATCATTAAACATGACGAAATAAGGCACTTCAGAAGCTGCTTGGGCACTAGCAAGAGCCAGTCGATGGTTTACACAATGACAGTTGACCATGAGTCTATCTGTTTTATCTTTGAGCAGTTTTACAACTCCCTTTTGCTTTCCAATCATGACAGCTGCTCAGATCCTAGGCCCACCAAATTACAAGTTTTTAAGCCTAGACTGTGAAGGGTTTCAATTACTTTGTTAGTTATAATCTCAGCTTTGTTATCAATGATATTGCAAGTTGATACAAAACCAATGATGTAGCTAGAGCTTTTGCCGCCTAGGGCGGTTCCTGAGTTTGCTGCCCCTCTCAATACACACCAAAAAGACTACAGAAAGTCAAAATGACGTATAGGGAAATAAATTAAAACACTGTTTATTTTTGAAGTAAAACTTTAATTTCAACATTCAAAAATGTTATTTTTCTTGCTTTTCTTTTAGCAAAATGTCGATGACATTGGTGAAGTCTATTTCATAGTAATGTAGGTAATTCTTAATCAATTTTATTTAGAAAAACTCCTCTCACAACTAGCGACACTTACAACAATTGTGAGGAAAATTCGCAGTAGTATTACAATATTTCGAACTGAGTTCTCGAGATTGTAGTTTAGAATTAACTGCAAAAGTTCAAAAAGGTTCAAAGTGCTTCCCGGGGCAGTGCATTTTTACCAACGTTAAGATGATATTGTAATACTACTGCGAATTTTCCTCACAATTGTTATAAGTGTACGCCTCTGTACAAAACTAACCCTGACCTCTTTTCTAAGTTGACAAGCATATTTAATGTACACAATCAGCTGTTTTAAAACAGATGTCTGTCGTTTCATCACATAAAACACTGAAATAATCTGCAGAATGTATATTTTTTCAGTATTTCAGATCTAATTTCTGATGCTAAAATATCAATCAACTCTTGCATTATTCATTCTGAGGTATAATGTGCATTTTTACCAATGTTAAGATGTTCTAAGTAGGAACAGCCCATAGCCTTGCAATGCTCAAGCAATTTTTCAAACAATGTAGTATGTGGTAACTCATTTTTTGATAACATATATCTTAAAGCTCCCAAAAAAAGCAACCCTCTGCAAGTTATTCAAAATTGAAATTGATTTTTCAATTTGCCCTATTCCAGTTTCTTCTAGTATACATTTTTCAATTATATCTGAACAAGAATCAGTGTGTAACTTGCTTTGTTCATGGTCAACCAAGCTTTCTTTTCGAAATCTTGTGCATGGCATAGTTACCCAAGTCACTTCCTTGTTTGTGGGTTATCTCTTTCCATATTTCATACATGTGGAACACATCATTCCATTATCTTCCACTACTAACCAATGGAATTTTTTAAACCACTCACTGTTAATACCCGATAAGCAGTATTTAGATGCACGTTTTACATTTGAAAGACTCTGCAGAAATCAATGATTCTGTTGTTGGTTTGGTGTCTTCGCTACTATGCTTATCAATTTCATCTTTCTTAAAATAACTTAAGAGTGTGGTTTTCTGACTCGACTTTTGGCTCATTATGGGGTAATTTAATAAATACAAAATATCACTGATATTAAATTAATCAGAACAAATCACTGAATTGTGCACTGACAGTAATACCCGAGACACATAACGCATGTTATGTCGCAATTTTACTATTTATAAGTATTAATTACTAGGAATGGAAATTAGTATCATTCGAGACTGACGTCATAGTCCTTGAGAGTTTCAAGAATTCCCCAAGATCACAACTATATTTGATGCGCAGGCCATTTTCTTTTACAAAATAAAATATTAAATACTTGACTCACGATCTTCGGACAAATACCATTATTAAGAAAAATAAATGTAGATTTTTGACATTGATTTTTGCCTTCAATTCGAATTTGCTCAATTTTCACAATTTATTTCTTTCAAACATCAAAATTATCTCTCTTTCATAAAAGATCTTCTTTGCAACCGATACTGTTGTATTCAAGATCCCAATTTTTGTCTTCTTCCGCGTACGGATTGGTGTGAATCAAAGTGAATATCTGAAGCTCTCGAGATTGGCTTGCAATGCAAGAAATTGAGCTGGTGTCTCACAAGTATCGGGACTCTCCGGTTCGATTTCTCATCATTATTAATTAAAAAATGTCTTAAATTATTTTTCCATTCTTGCTAATTATTTAGCCATGTCTATTCACAACATTAATTAGCTGGGTGGTTTGCCCATTCAAAAGGTCCTGGAGAGAACATAGCCATATAAAAAATAAAATAAAATAAAATAAAAAAATAAAAAAAACCAGGTTCACTTCTTCCTCTTTCATTTTACCTGCCTCTATTCTTTAGAATAATCTTATGCACAGAGTGTTTTAAAGGACTACAACCTCCAGTTTTTTAAAAAAAATATATTAACAGACTGCTTCTTTCTAACACTGCTGCCTACCTAAGATAGTAATTCTTATTACTATCTTAAATTATAATATGCTGGTGTCCAAAACCTAAGGACAAACACTATTTCTGAAGAATTACAACCACAAATTCAGATGAATCAGCTTGTGGCATTTTATACAACTGACGATTTCAAGTAGAAAGTGAGTACACATTGAAATTTTCAAATTGCACGCAAAGAGGTCACGTGGCAGCGCTCAACAGGATAAAAGGCAAAAAGCTAAGCGAATTGTTCGAAGGAAGCATCTTTTCATGAAGGAATAAATTTGCAAACTTGGATGTCTTGTAACGTCTCAAAGACATCACTAGATAAACGTGTGGACAAAGTACATGTTGTTTATTTTTTAACGGTATATATTAGAACACAGAAAATTAAGTGAATAATTAATTTATTAACTTATTGCAGATATTTCGCTGGTGTTATAATCAGCATCTTCAGAGCACAAAAACACAGTTTATCACAATGTGCGAGACCATAACAACATGGTGTAATCAACGGACTAGTTCAACAAAATTGTAGCAGCAACACAAAAACTAGAGTCCTGATTTTGGTGCCCTTTAGAAGAAACATGACTGAGGCATTGGGGTGCTTAAGGGTCAAAGCTGTATAACTGAGAGGAGACCTCCACATAGCCTTTAAAGGAATGCGGAGAACCGACCAGGGCTTCTGACCTAATGTCCAATCCTCACCTTCTCGTGGTGCACCCTGTTGGGTATCTACTTGGATACTGAACGAACGAGGATGGGCTGGCAATTTGGGATTTAGCCGACCAAATTGTATTCTTATTGGTTAAACCAAAATAAAAAATGATGGTACAACATGACAAAATTTCATGCCGGCTGGGGCGTCGCCCGGTTAAACAAGGCCCCCGTTGTTTTCGCCAGGGAACCAGGGCGAACAGCGAAAAGTCAGCTACTGGAACAAATCTGAAAACAAACCCCAACTCAACATCACCAGAGTTAAAGATCGGTACTATCAACGTAAGAAGCCTGAATGGCAAAGAAATGGAGCTAGCTGAGGAATTAGATAAGTACCAGATCGACATAATAGGGGTGACTGAAACAAAAAAGACCAAAACTGGTGAGATCTTTCTGAGCAATAAATACAAAATGTTATATTCAGGCAATAACAATCAAGGAAAAGAAGGAGTAGCCATAGTATTCAACACAAAATACGAGGCTAATCTTCTTGAATGGCAGTCAGTCTCAAGTAGAGTAATGTGGGCAAATATGAGAATGGGGAACTGGACAATGAGACTTATTTGTGCCTATGGTCCCACAGAAGGTTCTACTAAGGTAGAAGTGGAGGAATTTTTTGAGGCTTTAGAAAAAGCAACTGACACAATGAAAAAGGAAAAGTTGGTCCTTGTTGGGGATCTAAATAGTAGAGTAGGAAATGACTGTGAGACATACAAAAATATTTTGGGAAAATTTGGAGAAAAGAGCAAAGCTAATAATAATGGCAAATATCTGTTGGATTTCTGCTCAGGACATGGACAGGTTATTACTAACACCATGTTCCAACATAAAAATGTGCACAAATTCACATGGAGAGAAGAGGCTAGGAATAAGAAAAGTCTCATTGACTATGTTATTGTTGATAGTGATGTTTTCTCCCTGGTGCAGGACACCAGTGTACAGAGGATTTGAAATTGGAAGTGATCACTATTTAGTCTTGAGCAGGATAAAATTGAATTTCATATTGAAAAGAATAACATGTAAGAAAGTTTTAAAGCGAATAAAAGTTGAGCAGCTCTCAGATGTAAACTGTAGACTAAAATACAGAAATATTATTGAAAAGAAAATGAAAGAGTTTGAGAACAGGAATCAAACCTTGGAGATTCAGTTGCAAACTCTGAAGGAAACATTGATTGATTCTGCCAGAGAGGCATGTGGTGAGGTTGTGTGCAAAGATAAAAAAATCAGAACTCCCTGGTGGACACAGGAAGTTAAAGAGGCAGTGAAGGAAAAGAAGAAAGCATATCAAAAGTTCCTGGCAAATAAGTCAGCTTTTACTCTTACAGAATACAGAGACAAATGTAAGAAAGCTAAACAGTGTGTAAAACTAGCTAAACAAGTCATGGGAGGACTTTGGCAAGAATATAAAAAATAAATATCAAGAAGGTGGCAAAATATTCTGGAGATTGTTGAAGAAGCTTAGGAATGGAGGAAAGAGTGCTGTAAAAGGAATTAGAGATGAAAAAGGTGAAATGAAAACAGGAGAAAAAGATATCCTTGAAGTATGGAGTAATTACTTTGAAAAACTACTAAATGAAACAAGCAGTGATGACAGCACTATTGGTAAAAAACACTGACCAGGCATGCAGTCAGGAATACATATCTATACTTGAAGTAGAAAAAGCCATCAAAGGCTTGAAATGTGGAAAGGCAGCAGGAGTAGATGATATTCGACCAGAAATGCTGAAGTATGGTGGTATAAGAGTCTTACAGTGGTTGCACTGCATAGTTCAGAAAGCCTGGACAGAGGGACGAATTCCCGATGATTGGAGTAGAGCTCTCATAGTACCCATATATAAAAAGGGTAATAAAACTGAATGTGAGAATTACAGAGGTATTTCCCTACTGAGTGTTCCTGGCAAGATCTATGCAAGTATACTTGAGAAACGGTTGAGAAGAATTGTGGAAGAAAAGCTTGGTGAAGAACAAGCTGGATTCAGGCCAAATAGAGGCTGTCAGGATCAGATCTTCACTTTACGACAAATAGTCGAGAAAGCATGGGAATATAACAAAGATCTGTATTTAAGTTTTGTCGATTTGGAAAAGGCATATGACAAGGTGCCAAGAGAGAATCTATTCAATACGCTGCAGTTATATGGTGTCAATGGGGCATTATATCAAGCAATACTTAGTCTTTATTTGAGTTGTGAGTCAGCAGTTAGAATTGAAGGAAGTACAGGAAGATGGTTTAATGTTAAATCTGGTGTGAGACAAGGATGTACATTATCCCCTCTGTTATTCATTATCTATATGGATCACATTATGAAGGAATGTGGTATTAAACCTGATATCAAAATTGGAGATGTTGTCAGCTCTTTGCTTTATGGGAATGATGTTATACTTCTAAATAAATCTGCTACAAGTCTACAAGATTCTCTGACTAAATTGAATAGCTGTTGTAATAGATATGGTATGAAGGTCAGCAATAAAAAGACAAAGACAATGAAAATAGGCAGAATCATTGAAAATGTCAACTGTGTTGTGAATGGAGAACCTGTGGAACAAGTAAAACATTTCAGCTACTTAGGCACAATTTTTACTGAAGATGGTAAACTAAATATAAAATAGACAACAGAATCAGCAAAGCTGGTATCGTGGGAAGTCAATTGAATAAATTCATATGGAATAAGAAAGAAATTAGTCAGAACACTAAATTAGCTGTATACAAGACTGTGTTCAAACCAATTTTAACTTATGGATCTGAGAGTTGGGTCAGAAGTAAAACACTTGACCAAAGACTAGAGACCGCAGATATGAGAGTCCTGAGAAAGATTAGAGGCGTGAACAGATGGCATCAATGGCAGTATCATATTAAAAATGAGGATATTAGGAAAGAACTTGACATTGTCAGCATCCAGGAATGCGTTAGCAGAGCTAATCTCAGATGGTATGGTCACTTAAATAGAATGGGAGAGGAAAGATTAGCAAAACAAGTGTTCTCTGCCAGGTTGGCAGGAAAACGACCCAGAGGAAGACCAAGATATAGGTGGATTGATACGGTACAAAGTGCCTTAGACGATAGAAATATAAGATCTGATAATGTTGGAGTCTTGACAAGTAACAGACTGATTTGGAGGAAAATTGTAGATAGGAAGTTAGTAATAATGTAATTTTTTCATGTAGTACTGTCATATCCTGTACACCCCTTGAGGGTACATGGCAGGAATTTGATGATGATGATGATGATGATGATTATCTGAACAAAAAACAAAAATCTGCAGCTATCACATAAGACTAGAGTCCTAAACAGAGAAAAAAAAAACGGTACTAGTTTTTCCTTAAGATGACTGTCTCCCAGATTTTAGGCAAATTTATAGAGCCATATTTGTTGAGATTTGGAGTGTGTTTCAGGGCTTCTGTTGCCTCTAAGAACAATCTCTCCGACTTGTAAGAGCTTCTGTGCAGTACTTTTGTACTGCACAGAAGTTGTTCCAGTTGATCCTGTGTGCAGGGGTATCCAGAATATGGTCTGCTAGGCCCGACTTGCCACCATAGTGATAATGCGGGATGTATCTTTTGTGTTCGTTGATGCGGATGTTCACAGTTCTTCCTGTTTGACCGTAGTAGGCTTGATTACATGAGCAGGGTACTTCGTAGACCCCAGGATGTGATAAAGGGGGAATGCTGTCCTTGGGTGAGCGGATAAGGGTTGCTAATTTGCTCCACGGTCTGAATGTGGTGCGTAGTTCATGTTTATTAAGAATTCTTGAAATCTTTTTGGATGTGCCTTTAATGTATGGGATGGTGACTGTTTTGTTGTAGTTCTCTGTGGTGGATAGTGGGAGGGGTTTCTTAGGAGCGTTTAGTATTTTGTTTATCTTATGGGGATTATAGCCATTGGCCAAGAAGGTGTGGCGTAGGTGAAGCAGTTCAGCAGCAAGAGTGTTGTCATCAGAACAGAATGCTCTCGCTCTGTGGGTTAGTGTTTTTATGGGTTAGCAATAAGTTAATAAATTAATTATTCACTTATTTTTCTGTGTTCTAATATATATCATTAAAAAATAAACAACATCACTAGATAATTTCAGAATTTGGAATCTCACATAGAATTGTATCCAGGCGCTGCACAGCATTTCAAACCAATGGAATGCCTTTCAGATGTTTGCTAAGAGGTCATCCTCGCCATACCACGGAGCATGAAGACAGATTTTTAGTTATAACAGCAAAATGTAATTGACACACCACAGCAGGTCAGTTTGCCAGTTGGCTCCATTCAAGCACAGGTGTGAAGATACCTCAAAAAACTGTGGCAAGACATCTGTGACAAGTAGGCCCATAAGCCCTTAGGACTGTAGAATGAATCCCTTTATCCACAGCTTATCATAGAGCATGTTTCAGTGGTGCTGTATCCATAAAATTGGACAAGATACCAATGGGCTAATGTACCCTTTACAGATGAGATTCATTTTAGCTTTTTCTTCAATTCTAAATGACACTTGATCTGGCATGAAAGTGGTACTGCTTACCATCACAAGAATGTTCTTGAAAGGATAAATATAGTGGTGCTGGTGTCATGGTGTGGGAAGACATTAGGCGTAATGGATGCACCGAGCTACAAGTACTGGAAAAAGGGATAGATACAGTAAATGAATTTTTTTAATGGATGACAGTACCACATTACATTGTACACAAGCAGTGAAGATACTTCTGAAGATTTTAACTAAACTGAGTGGCCAGCATGCTCAGCAGATTTCAACCCCACAGAATACATTTGGGCAGCAATAGAAACAAAATTACCCTGCAGAAACCAAAGGTCTTATCTTTGCTCTGAAAGAGGAATAGGCCAGTACGCCTCAAGAACTCCTGAATCACTTGGTACTACGCATGGTATAATGTTGTGAAAGCTGCTTCACAGTTCAGGGTGGACATATTCTATACTGAAATGTTTCTCTGCATAGTTTTCTGTAAGCACTGCACATTAATTCCTTAACTACATCCTTAGGATATTTGTAACTTTTGCCAAAAATGTATTGCAATTTTATTTGTAGGAAATTTATAACACATTTTTTGTTTAATATAATTTATTAGTATGCTGGAAATAAATTTATGTTCACATTTGGCTGTAGTCATGAAAATGTTTTCCTAAAAAATCATATACAAGTAAAAATGTAGTTCATATACTTAGCTTTTGGACACCAGTATATATGATTAGTATATAATCCTTAAAATAATTGTATAAAGTTTGATTTTCTTGTTGGAAAATTAAAACATGCTTCTCCCATATTATTCATTACCTTGATACAAATTAAATTATATATTATTACATTAATTCAAATTAAATTATATAAATTAATAAGATAAGCACAGTATTGTAAATTTAGATATGAAATATAATCATAAAAAGAAGAATGCCATTGGGTGTGTTCTAGAATGTGACATTCAATACTTTGCTGATTGTTGGAAGTTTTTTTTAACAATCAGCAAAGTATTTTTCAAATTCAGATTTCAAATTTCAAATTCAGGCTATACTATAAATTAAAGATGCCAAGAAATCATGTTTTTGGTTTAATCCTTTATCCAAATGTAAGCAAACAAAGTTTGTGCCTGAAGTATTTTCTGGACAGGACAACTCGTATATAGAGGTTAATGACTTCATATCACTTGCCTTAGTATCCCATAATGCAAAGCACATATCCTTAAGTGTAAGTGCAAGGTTATGCATTTTTGGACCAAAAAAGTGTACCATGAATATTATTCTGAGTCATTCACTGAAAATGGTTGATATTCAGAGTCCACATCACTGAAATCACTACAATGGATAACTGCAATGCTGAAGGGAACTTATAAGGAGAAATGATTCCCTGTCATATAACAAAAGCATTGGGAAGATCACATCTGGCATACTTTGCTCAGATATGATTATGTGGGTCGAATAGGAATGAAGACACAGTGAAGAAGATGCATAAGCTGTTAACCAAGTTAGCAACTAGCCTGCAGAATGTAACATATAATGGCATGCTCAAGAAAAATATACTTCAAAGCCCAATAAATGGATGGCAGAGAAATGATACAATAGAAGCATTCCATGGCAAACAGGAGAGAACAAGAAATCATCACTGGAAGTGAAAATAGATCTGATAAATGGGTGGGAAATCTGGGTTTATCTCATTTTGTGACAAGTAGAATAACCTACCAATGAGCACTGTGGGTGCTGCTTCCTGCATTAAAAAAGAGATGTCAGAGGGATTGTGCAAGTTTGAGAGGTCTCATAGCATAGAAGGTGATGAATTTATTTCGGTAGTTTATCCTGCTTGATTCTCTATGGCTGAATGTGTAATAAATGAAGTTTCTACAATAGAAAAGCTACTGACTTCACATTAAGTATATTTATTTAATTGGTAAATAATTCATCAGAAAAATGATAAGAATGAGGGATTGCATCTATGTTTAAGTTAGCTTTTGAATATTTTTTTTCCAAAACAGAGATTTGGGAAAACAACCACCAAATGTACATGTGGTGGTTATGAAATTTAATAACATTACACGTTAACTATGTGATCACCGATCTGTGATATCTGCAGCTGAGGAACCCATACACGGAAAGCCTTCACAAAAACCTCATTCCAATGCAACATAAACAGATAGGGAAACAGCAAAGTTACAAGTCTTACCTTAGCTCCAAATGATATTAATGTTTGCGTAACATAGTCCACGCGCTTTTTTACGCTCCTTACAACTTCTTCAGTAGTTTGTTTCACATTTGTTATAGTGATGTTGATTCTCGCACGGTCGGGAGTTATCTCCACTTCTGCACTTCCACTAACGCGAATAATACGATCCGGAAAGGAAACACACAAATCTCGACATCCATCTTTTCCTTCCGCACATTCTGCTACTGTACACTTAGTGTTATTCATTATCACAAATGTTTATATCGTAATGCATAACGAACGAAGATGAAGAATGCACTCAACTTCTTAAAAAATAAAACACTGACATAACAAACTGAATTAAAAGTTATCCCATCACCGGATAAAAATTCAAAACAAATTTCTCGCATTATTATATAATGTCGTTAAAATCATCTTCTTTGCTGTAACATAATACACTATCCTTCACAAAAATGGAACACGCACATTCTAAAGGCAGTTCAATTTACCACGCAAATTAGCGCCTCCTGCAAAACTGGTTCATTTTTCTAAAATAAAGATCCAAAAGGCTTCATTTCGGCGATATACAATTATATAAATCAGGTGGATATTAAATCCAGCATTATTTCAAAGCCAAACACAGAAACTATGAGAGTTTCGTAAAGAAGTTGACCAGAGAACTTACAGTAATACACATGCCGGCATTTACGCCTTTGACCTAGTACGGACCATATAGAACAGCGATTCCCAAACTGTGGGCCGTAGGTTTTGTTGAGGGGGCCGTGAAATAATGAAAACAAATTTAAAATGTTTTAAGACTAAGTAGATTTTTTTTATTTTAAAAGAAACGTATTTAACTTTTATTATTTCTTTTTTGTTGTTTTTTATATTTTAATGGAAAAATTCACACATTGGTGTTGGTTCACAAACTTTGCTTCCTGCGTTTTTCCGCGCTTAATGAATATTAGTAAATATTGCTTATTCATATGTTTCATTTCAAAGCACTGGTTAATTGTATTTACTTCGAATGCTCTCCAGGGAAGCTCCAAATCTTCCTGTCCCTTTCATCAAGCATTCGTAATCAGGGACTGTTGATATTGACTTTATATACATATCAAAACTCGTTTTATATTATCACTGTCATCCGAGCTAGTTTTCTGTTACCAATAAGTTTCGCATATACTTCACACATGAAAAAAGCTTAAACAAGTTCATGTGGGGAGATAGTAACTCGCTTGCAGTGGTAAAACACGCCCTCCCTAACAGCCACTATACTGCAGAGGCAACAAAAACAAGTACTATTATTATGCCAGTGAATAAGGTATGCGGAATCTGTGTAATATATTTCTCAACAAATAGTGCAATTAGAGACAACTGGGATAAAAACACACTAATTAATGAATCACATATCCCCTCATACAGAAACTATGCTGTATAGACTGAAACAAAACCATATGTTGCATGGGCAAACAGAGTATCTAACTAAAAAACTATTGTTATTAATTAGATGTGTGTGAGTTCGATTTCCCAAGGCAGCAATAAAATTCAACCAAACGTGTTAAAATTCGTAAAAGTGTTAAAACTAAGCAATATATATATATATATATAATGAATGTCATGGCATATTCAATATATATAATGAATGTTATAAATACAATAAATATTATATGGAATTCGATTGAAGAGAGTTAGCATTTCAACTCAATTGTCAGCTATGCTTTTATCTTTCGGTTGCGCGATCTTTTGTTAATACCGTACCAATCATATGCACGTTTTTATAACCATACTTTGCTGTCTGCTTCGCGTTAGGCTTAATTACCGTAAAGGGAGATAAGTCACAAAAGAGAAAAATGTTCCTTGTCCGGGGATTCCTTATTCAGGTAATATTCACTAATTTCATGTTATCAGTCTGTGGTGTGCCAGTATCGGTAAGTGATATTATTTGATCTACTCTACATAAAAAATTTAACCCTGAGATGGATAAGTGGCTGATGAAAAATAAAAATAAAAATCCCTCGAACAATCAGAAACAGACTCAAAAAGAAAAAGGACAGTATTTCATATTTTACCAGAACAGCCCACATTGTATTCAGAACCAAACGGTAAGAGGCAAAAAATGTAATATATGCATTTGATTTTTGCAATATTCGCTGTGTATGTTTTGTATTGAATATAAATACAATAAATATTATAATAATATATCTCTCTATTACGATTTTTTTTTCGAGGGGGCCGTGAAATATTTTAATTTTTGTAAAGGAGGCCCTGACATCCAGAAGTTTGGGAAGCACTGATATAGAAGACATGGGCGCTACCCAGGTGTCTATATCAGGGGTGGCCACAACGTGGCTCTCCAGCCGCATGCGGCCCACGTCCCCTCGTCACGCGGCTCTTCACGATCTACCAGGATAAAATAAGCAAAAAGAGAAGAGGAGACAACAAAAAAGAGGAACAAAATTAAATAAGAGAGAGAGGGAGAGAAAAATAGGGTTAATAAAAACTGCAATAAAAAAAAGATTAATTCGAAACACATTAAATGAAGTTTACTTTGAACAATTAGAATAATTTTAAAGTCGAAACACAATAATTTCAGTTACTTATTTACTAGGAGGCCTTCCTTGCATTCATTTTCTTAATAAGCTCCGTACTAAGGTGTGTAATTAGTCAAAGCAGTTCTTAGAAGCTCGTTACAACCTCGCCATGCGTACACGCACTTACTCCCATACCATCGCATTGGTCAAAGGTTGCGGCTCTTCTAAGTCTTACCGGAATTATTTTGGCTTAAAAGGATGCGTAGTTGGCCACTCTTGGTCAACTACGCTTTTATTGGTCTATTTTGATAAGGTTTCACTGCCCTGACAGCTGTTTCGAACTAATTGGTTCTCTTCAGAGACCAGGCAGAAACCTTAAGAGAGCAAAAACTCTCGTTCAATACTAAGGAACACGAAGTGTCGGAGAGGTGTATTTTTCGTAAGTGAACTCTCGGTCGATGCGTAAAGTATTTACAAGTGACTTACATGAATCAATTGGATATTAAATCCAGCATTATTTCAACGCCTTTTGAATTTGCCGCTCTTTATTAATTTTTGGTTAAAACGTTTTGCAGACGTTGTTCTTAGATTTATTTTGTTAGAAGTATTTCTGATATTAATTAAAACTATTCCATGTTCAACTTTCGGCTTTCAAATAATACTGGATTTAATATCCACTTGATTTATATAACTGGATCATTTTCTTTTAAAAGGAATAAAATTTTATGAGCTAAAGGAGTAAGGGGATGTATAGGCTTACAGATGCTTCCATTCCTGTAGGTTTCGCGGCAATTCAGTCACGTTATCACATATGCGTTATTTTCACTGAAAGTAAACTGTGGAACAGCTTTTTGCTGCTCTTTATTAATTTTCTGTTAAAACATATCTTGCAGACGTTATTCTTAGATTTCTTGTTAGAAGTATTTCTGTTCTGACATTAACTAAAAGTATTCCGTGTTCAACGTTCTGGAAAAACCTCGACTCATAGACAACTTTCGAAGAAAGACAGTCAGTCAACTTGCTCTTCAACCTAGATTTCTCCACTTCTCTCTCTCTCTCTCTCTCTCTCTCTCTCTCCCCCCCCCCACACACACACACTATTGCAGTTGTTTAACAGAAGCATTCCTCACGAAGTGGAACAAGTACTATTCAGAACACCTAATAAGAACTTGCCTACTCATGGTGATCAAGTGCAATATTATTATTATTTATTATTATTATTATATATTAAGAGGGCGCTGTCTAGGCAAACGGATGTTGCGTATAACGGGAGCAGCCATAACACGTATGTTGTTGTGGTTGCTCCCATTTTTATAGGTTTAATGTACAAATTAAACAGCAGCAGTCCTAGAACAGAACCCTGCAACACACAACTAGTTGCAGGCCTTCTTTTGGGCTCCATTCCTGAATTAACTGCTCTCTGATATCTCTCCATCAACCACCCTGCTATCCATCTCACCAACCCTATATCCATCCCCATGTGCTGCAGCTTACTGGTTAGAATGTCATGTGGTATCCTGTCAAAAGCTTTTGAAAAGGCCAGAAGTATCGCTATAAATCCATTACCTTTATCCAACTCAGCTGTCACTGTATTACAAAACCTGAGCCAGTAACTGAAGCATGACCCACCCTTCACAAACCATGCTGCGGCACACAAGTATCCCATTTCCATCTATCCATTCCTGTATTTTGTTCTTGACCAACTTCTCTAATACTTTGATAACGACTCCTGGTATGATGATCGGTCGGTAATTTGTTACATCTGTCTTGTAGCCTCCTTTTAGCATTGGAACTATTTTTGCTTCTTTCCACCACCTCGGGACTAGCCCAGAGCTGAGACTTAGATTAAACAATATGGTCAAGGAACTGACAATTCTCTCACCACTTCATGTAAACTCGAGCTGATATACCATCTAATCCCAAGCTACATTCACATTAGGGTTCAGTAATATGTTATGCACCTCCATTTCATTTACCTCAGTTCCCATATAAGCCCTTGGCTCTCTTGTTCCTGCAATAGCACCACCTGGATGGTATACTATTGCAAAGTGTTCACTTAGTAATTCTACTATTTCGACTAATTCAGTTACCTTCCTACCATCGGCATTCTTTTAAACCATTCTGCCGTATACATTTTTTCTTTTACTTGCAGCATATCGAAAGAACTGTTTGGGATTCTCTTTAGCCTTTATTGCTAACTTCCTTCCACACTCTGCTTTTGCCTTTCTTACTACACGAATCAACCGTCTAACTTGTGAGTTGTACTGTTTGCGTGCCTGATGGTCACTTTTCTCCTTAAATTCCCTCTACAAGTGTTTCTTTTATCGCAGCTTCAGCTTGATGGTGCTAATCATCCATTTAACTCCCATTGCATTTATTCTCCTGACCCTAGGTATGCAGTCTACCATTATCTCCCTCAAACACTCCTTTACCACTTCCCATGCACTATCAACATTCGCACCTTGCAGTTTCACATGCCATGGCACCAATCCAAGCAATCTCCTAAGCTTGTCATACTTACCAGCTCTATAATTCCACATATATCCCATCTTAAATGAAAATTCCACACATTTAGCCATCTCCCAGGACAAGATCATATGACCACTCTCACTAATTTGTGGCAACGTGGTCATATTCGTTATAGAGAAATTCTCAGATGCAATTATTAGATTGGGCACTCTCAAACCCTTACTAACTGCATAAATTCCATTTCCTTCCTCCCATGTGTCCTCTCCTCCTTCCAATCTATGTTCCCACAGTTGAAATCTCCCATAATAATTACCTGTGCTCCACTCATTGAGTCTATTTGTCTATGCATATTGTCTCCACCATCTATTCCATCGCCTGGTCTATAGCAGCACCCAACTGTAAATTTTGTTCTGATGAACTAAATCTCACACCAGATAGCTTCAAATGTGCTATTCTCAATATGGTGAAGTTGAACTTCAATTCTCTTTCGCTGCAATTCTTCAGCTATCATCAGTAACACTCCACCCCCCCATTCTTTTCTCTCTGTCTTTCCTGAACACACTATACCCTCTCACATTTAACCCACTAACATGTTTCATGGCTAACAAAAGATGGCTCATCCTTTGGCCAGGATTAGTCAACCAATGCCATAAATTCCTCTTGCTTGTTCCGAATGTTCCTGGCATTAGTGCACATGAAGTGCAAAAGCCCCTTAGGCACACCGCTATCCTGATGCTTTATATTAACTAACTCATTCTAGTTTGTTACCAATCGTGCTAACTTAGGCATATTATACATATTCTTACATGAAATCACATGCAGAGTTTTTCCTAGCACACAATTCATCACCTGCCTTGAGAGAATACGAGAAAAATGTAAGAATGTTGAGTTATGTGTAAAAGTAGCAAATCGAAATGCTGGGAAGACTCTGTGGGACAAAGTTTTTGCTAAGATTTAAGCAAGACTTGAGAAGCGTCTAAAGAAAAATTATCGAAGAGAAACTTGAGGAAAGAATAAAGCTCAGGCAAAATAGAGGATGAGTGCAGCAGATTGTTATTTTAAGATAATCAGTTGAGAAAATATGAGAATATAACAAAAGGCATAATAAGATGCCAAGAGAATTCAAAACACAAAGTATAAATGTGACATTTATGTCACATTATTATATTTATGTTGTATGTCAGGAGTTAGAAATGAATAATGGCTAGAAATGTCATTATCAATTCACTCACATGATAAAATTAATATTATATTTGAATTCAGTCGCAAGTCGTTTCTAATGATTCAGGATCCCAAGCGTCCGGTATTTAAGCCTTCATAAGCACTTCCAGACTACATCAATCCACCTAAATCTTAATTGTCCTTTGAGTCTTTTTTCTGCTTGAATCTGTTTTAAAAACTTTTGATGACTTATTTTGAATAAGTTTCTACCACTTTTAGATTAGCTTTGCTCGCACAATGCAAGGTTAAGATGGAGATATACTGAAGAAGGCAGAGAGAATAAATGTAAACAAGGAATGAAATTCAAGTACTACAGTTCAAGAACTGAAAGGACAATGCAACAGGTTGTTACCGTAATAAAGAGGGCTGTGGCATGCAAAAATACCGACGTAAGAGGAAAACAGATTTAATCAGTCTTCATTTAAGACTATTCTTCTTCTTCTTCTTCTTCTTCTTCTTCTTCTTCTTCTTCTTATTATTATTATTATTATTATTATTATTATTATTATTATTATTACGGGCAACTCCATGGAGTCATTAGACTCATCGAGAGAGGCCCCAAATTCTATTCATCACAACTATTGGACATTCATACAGTATCTATCACACCTCGCCTTAAACTCATTCACTGTCACAACATCCACCACAGACTCTGGCAGCTCATTCCACTCATTCATCACTCTAAAAGTAAAGAACCCAGCTCTAACACCTTTACTAACCACACTTTTGCCCAGTTTCCATGGATGTCCCCTAGTCCTCCCACAACCAGCCCTGTTTGCAAAAATATCTTCTGAATTAATTTTATAGAAACCTTTCAGTAATTTGAATGTCTCAATCATATCTCCCCTCCTCCGCCTATCAACCAATTTTTGCAACCCACAAATCCTCAACCTGTTCTCATAAAGTTCATTCCACAGACCTGCTATCATCTTGGTCACTCGCCTCTGGATCCTCTCAACCTCCTCCCCATCAAGAAGAAACCTAGGTGACTAAATCTGGGCACAGTAGTCGAGATGGGGTCTTATCAAGGCTCGATACAGAGGAACAATAACCTGCTTGTCTCTGCTTGTCAACGTATTCTTCAGCAACCAAGTCATTTGATGAGCTGATTTGGCCACTTTTACAATGTGCCCCCTAAACTTCAACTCCTTACCCACCAACACTCCTAAATCTCATTCCTCATCAATTTCCTGGAGTACAGTTCCACCAATGTAGTAAACTGCTGCCAATCATTTCACCCCAAAAGGTATAACCTTACATTTTGCCACATTAAATTGACATCCATTCTCCTTAACCCAGACCTCCAATCTATCCAATTGATCTTGCAAAATTTTGACATCATCTGCATTCACTATTGCCCTACCCAACTCTGCATCATCTGCAAACAAATGAACTGTTCCTCTCAGATCCTTTCCTATATCATTAATGAACAAATTAAACAGTAGTGGTCCGAGAACAGATTCTTGTGACACACCACTAGTTACAGGCCGCCTTGTGGACTCTACTCCTGAATAAACCACTCTCTGATATCTCTCCTTCAACCACCCTCCTATCCATCTCACCAACCCTATATCTATCCCCATATGCTGCAATTTACTGATTAAAATTCCATGTGGTATCCTGCCAAAGGCCTTAGCATGGTCCAGTAGAATCACTGTAAACCCATTACCCTTATACAGTCAGCCGTCACTGTGTTATAATACGTGAGCAAGTTACTGAGGCATGACCTACCCTTCACAAAACCATGCTGTCCCCGATACAGTATCCCATTTTCATCTATTCAATCTTGTATTTTCCTCTTGACTATTTTCTCCAAGACCTTGATATTGATTCCTATTATGCTGATAGGCCAGTAATTTTCAACAGCAGCCTTGGAACCACCTTTAAGCAGCAGAACTATTTTCCCCTCTTTTTACCCTCTTGGGACTGACCCAGACCCGAGGCTGAAATTAAACAAAATAGTCAAGGGCACTGATATATCTTTAGCCGCTTCACTTACGACACGAGCTGGTATACCATCCAATCCCACAGATGTATTGACATTGAGGTTCTGTAATAGACTAGTTACCTCTACTTCATTCATTACAATTCCAGTATAAGCTGTTGTTTCTTCTATTCCTGCAATGTCACCACCTGGATGATATACTCTTGCAAAGTGCTCGTTCAGTAATTCCAGAATATCGACTGATTCGGTTACTTCCCTACCCCCAGCATTTTTGAAGCTCATTCTGCCATGAACATTTTTCCTTTTACTTGCAACATATAGAAAACACTGTTTGGGATTCTCTTTAGCCTGCATGGCCAATTTTCTTTCATAATCCTTTTGCTTTTCTTACCACCCTTGTTACCATCCTGGCCTGAGCTTTATACTGTTCCTGCGCCTGCTGGTCATCTTTCTCCTTAAATTCCCTCCACAATCGTTTCTTTTTTTAGCAGTTCAAGCTTAATAGTGTTATTCCTCCATTTAACCCCTACTTGATTTCTTATTCGGACTCTTGGTATACAGTCAACCATTGCCTCCTGCAAACACTTCTTAACCACCTCCCATGCACTATCAACATCCAGCCCTTGCAGTTTTACATGCCATGGCACTGAGCCAAGCACACTCCTAAGCTTGTCATACTTACCAGCCCGGTAATTCCACACGTACCCTGTCTTAATTGTAAATTCGACTCCTTTAGCCACCTCCCAAGTCATGACCTTATGGTCACTCTCACCAACTGGTGGCAACATGGTCATGTTCGTTACAGCCACATTCTCAGTTGCAATTACTAGGCCAAGCACTCTCTGACCCCTAGTATTTTCCATTACATGCTGTCGCAGATAGTTGTCCCTTAATAACCGCATAAAATCCAATTCCTTCCTTCCATGTGCACTCTCCTCTTTCCAGTCAATGTTACCATAATTGAAATCACACATAATAATCACCCTCCTTCCACTCGTTTCTTCTATTTGCCTATGCATACTATCCCCACCATCTATTTCATCACCTGGTCTATAGCAGCACCCATTTGTATATTTTGTTCTGCTAGATTCTATCTCACACCAAACAGCCTCAAATGTGCTCTTTTCTCTATCCTGCAGTTCAACTTCTATACTCCTTGGCTGCAACTCATCAGCTATCATCAATAACACTCCTTCCCCCTTTTTATTCACCCTGTCACTCCTGTCACGCAATCCCACTAACTTTATCATCTTCTGTCAGCCATGTTTCACTAATACTAACAACCTGTGGACTGGAAGTGCCAACCAAGGCCAAAAACTCTTCCTTCTTGTTCCTAATACCCCTGGCATTAGTGTACATGAATTGCAGAAGCTCATTAGTCCCATCCTTACTTTGATGCCTTATACTAACTATCCCATTCTGATTTGTTGTCCTTCGTACTCGCTCGGGCATATTATACTCATTCATACACTCAACTGCCTCCCTAAAGTCTGCATATCTACTCCCACCCCCCTTAATAAATCTAGTTGCCCTGAGTCTGTACATCCACTTCCAAATCATTCATCAACACTTTTTCAAGCCTCCGTACACCAACTCCATTCAAATGTAACCCATCCATCTTATATAAATCCTTTCGCCCATCGAACTCACTCCACACATGCACAAATTCCACACCACTCTCCATGCATAACCCACGCATAAAGTCATTGGCAATTATGGCCCTCCTTCTAAACACTTCACTGTCATACTGCGGTAAAATACTCACCATCCTAACTCTCTCACTCTTCTGTTTTGCTACCTCAAGTAATTCCCTCACATCCTCTATCATTTCCATTTTGTCTTCTTTCCCAAGAGATTACAGAAAAGACTATTGTATGTAAATAGTCACTCAGTATTTGAAGATATGAAGAGATTTTGGAACGGATCCAAATAAGAGTGAATGATTTTGGAACGGATCCAAATAAGAGTGAATAGTGTAATAATAAGGTAACATCAGATCTCAGGAATGTTGGACACAAGAAGAGACTTTAGGAATACTATTTGCATAGCTTGGTGGAGGAAGAGATGGATTACAAATAAAATATTTTCCCTAAAATTGATGTAACATGGGTGTGAATAAAGGAACATGGAGTAAATGTTTTGTCCTCGGGGGTGGGGGGGTTGATAGATCAGTGAAATGCAGTGCCTAAGAGTGTAGCAAGTGTAGAAATAGTACACCAGCTTTAGGTATAGTTTGATGAGCAGTGTGTGAATGATGACTGTTCAACTCCATGCAGGTCTAGTGATGATTGTAATAATTAATTTTCCAACCAGAGACATTATTGCTGCCTGAGGACGATTGTACGGACTAACAGAATTTTCTGCGTGCAGCACTTGACCGAAGCATTTAATGAAGGCTGTTCCCGACCCATCTCACCGAACTGTGCGCAAGTAATTGAAGAAGATCGGTATTGAAGATACAACAGACTCAATTAAATGAAACATACTCATTCAAGCACTGAACTAGTCAATTTAACTAAAAATACAATTTTACACCGAGTTGGATTACAAATAAAGAATTAAAATGAATTTTTGTTAATCACGCAAGTCACTTTTATGAATGTACCATGAACTTTGGCAAGGTATAAGTTATCCCTAAAACGGTGTTGTTTTATGGGTGATGGATGTTGTTTTAAAAATATGACATTTTTTTTTTTAATCAGTTGCTCTCTTCTAGATATTAAAACAGATTTCGAATCCAGTGGGGCAATAATGGAATGAATGAATGAATGAATGGCTGCAATATCTGTTTAAACAAATGTTTATTGTCAGTCTGTAGTTTATGTTGCTATTTGTAACAATGCCACAGTGTCATTGCAATAGAAGTGTTTTTTTTTTCAAATTAAGTTTTGCATAAGTTCTAGAAAGTGAGAAAACCCTTACAGATGGAGGTCAATTTGTAGAAAAGATGGAACCTGCTTGTCTTATCGTGGCGAACACCTTACAGATGGACATAAAAGTGGAGTCAAGATGGAACGTTCTTGTTCTATGTCAAAAGACTTCGATTTTAGTGATAAAGTCGAAGTCGAACCTTCCTTTGATGTTCATGTAGTAGAAAGTGGTGAAACCCTTACAAATGAAGGTAAAGGCAGAGACAAGATGGAACGAACTTGTCGAATGGCAAAGGCTTGGATTTAGGTGAAAAAGTCGAAGTAGAACCTTCTTTGATGCTCATGAGTAAGAAGTGGATAATATCTTACAGATAGAGGAAAAGGTGGAGACAATATGGAACTGCCGTGTCTTATGTCAAAAGACTTCGATTTAGGTGATAAAGTCGAAGTAGAATCTTCCTTTGATGCTCATGAATGGAGAACATCTTACAGATGGAGGAAAAGGTTGAGACAAGATGGAACCGACTTTTTATATGTTGAAAGACTTGGATTTAGGTGAAAAATTCGAAGTAGAACCTTCGTTTGGTGTTTATGAAGTAAAAGTGGTGAAAAACCTTACAGATGGAAGTAAATTTGGAGATAAGATGGAACCAACTTGTTGTAAGTCAAAAATCTTGGATATATGTGATAAAAGTGAATTAGAACCTTCCTTTGATGCTCATGAAGTAGAAAGTGACAAAACCCTTCCAGTTGGAGGTAAAGATGGAGGTAAGATGGAACCGACTTATACTATGTCAAAAGACTTAGATTTAGGTGTAAAGTCAAGTTGAACCTTCCTTTGTTGATCATGAAGAAGAAAGTGGCAAAACCCTTACGGTAAAGTTGGAGGCAAGATGGAACCGACTTATACTATGTCAAAAGACTTGGATTTAGGTGATAAAGTCGAAGTTGAACCTTCCTTTGTTGTTCATGAAGAAGAAAGTGGCAAAACCCTTACGGTAAAGGTGGA
This sequence comes from Typopeltis vanoorti, assembly GCF_054136105.1. Taxonomy (NCBI): domain Eukaryota; kingdom Metazoa; phylum Arthropoda; class Arachnida; order Uropygi; family Thelyphonidae; genus Typopeltis; species Typopeltis vanoorti. The sequence continues at coordinate 138,433,566 of NC_143556.1, forward strand.
GATAAGTTGGAACCGGCTTGACCTATGTTAAAAGAACTGGATTTTGGTGATAAAGTGGAAGTAGCACCTTCCCTTGATGCTCATGAAGTAGGAAGTGGAGAATATCTTACAGATGGATGTATAGGTGGAGACAAGATGGACCGACTTGTCGTATGTCAAAAGACTTAGGTTTTGGTGATAAAGTCGAAGTAATTCCTTCTTTGATGCTCATGAAGAGGGTGAAGAGAACATCTTACAGATGGAGGTGAAGGTGGAGACAACATGGAACCGACTTGTCTTGTGTCAAAAGGCTTGGATTTAGGTGATAAATTCGATGTAGAACCTTCTTTTGATGCTCATGAAGTAGGAAACGGAGAACATCTTACGAAAGGAGGTAAAGGTGGCGACAAGATGGAACCGACTTGTATTATTTCAAAAGACTTGGATTTAGGTGATAAAGTAGAAGTAGCTCCTTCCTTTGATGCTTATGAAGTACACAAAGCGGGGAATATCTGAAAGATGGAGGAAAAGGTGGAAACAAGATGAAACCGACTTGTCGAATCTCAAAAGACATCAATTTAGTTCATGAAGTCGAAGTAGAGCCTTCTTTGATGATCATGAAGTAAGAAGCGGAAAATATCGTTCAGATGGAGCTAAAGGTGGAGACAATATGGAAGCGACTTCTGTTATGTCAAAAGACTTAAATTTAGGTGATAAATTCGAAGCAGAACCTTCCTTTGATGCTTATAAAGTAGGAGGCAGAGAACATCTTACAGATGGAGGTAAACATGGAGACAAGATGGAACCGAATTGTTGTATGTCAAAAGACTTGGATTTAAGTGAAAAATTTGAACTAGAACCTTCCTTTGATGCTCATGAACTAGGAAGCAGAGAACATTTTAGGGATGGAGTTAAAGGTGGAGACACTATGGAACCGAAATGTCGATTGTCAAAAGATTTTGATTTTGATGATAAAGCAGAAGTTGAATCCTCCTTTAATGTTCATGATGTTGGAAGTGGAGAAAATATTATAGATTGAGGTAAAGTTGGAGACAAGATGGAACCGACTTGTTCTATGTCAAAAGACTTGGATTTAGCTGAAAAAATCGAAGTAAAACCTTTCTTTGATTCTCATGAAATAATAAGCAGAGAATATCTTACTCCCTGTGTAGCTCAATGGAGGTGGTTGCACACCACAGCGCTTAACCGCACGAAGGAAGACTTTGTTTCGAATCTAGTCGACGACCATAGGAAATTTTTCTAAGCCTTTTTTCGACCGGTTCCCGAGTTAGTCGATCTCTGGCATGGACAAGTGGGTTTTTTCTCCCGAAACTCGGGTTTTTCGTCCCATAAACTCAAGAAAATCGACCGTAGAACCACATTATTTCAGACATTAAATATATTGTGATAAGGTTAGGGACCACGAGATGGCGGCACTTGTGCCGTCTCTCTTCACTGTGTGCCGATTAATTAATGATAGCCTTGGGCCAGCTATCTCTGATTGGCTGCCAGTGGAGACTGAACTGCCCACTCAGTCCCAAGAGGTTAGATAGGATGAACGGCCTCGCCTTCTCCCCTGTACGGGAAAAAAAGCATTAGCTGATTTTTTTTTCATCTTACTGATGGAGGTAAAGGTAGAGACAACATGGCACCGACTTCTTTTCTTTCAAAAGACTTGGATTAAGTGATAAATTCGAAGTAGAACCTTATTTTGATGTGATGCTCATGAAGTAGCAAACGAAGAATATCTTACAGATGGAGGTAAAGGTCGAGTCAAGATGGCACTGACTTGTCGTATATCAAAAGACTTGGATTTATGTGATAAATTCGAACTAGAACCTTGCTTTGATACTCATAAAGTAGGAAGTGGAAAGCATCTTACAGATGGACATAAAGGTGGAGTCAAGATGGAACGTTCTTGTTCTATGTCAAAAGACTTCGATTTTAGTGATAACGTCAAAGTGGAACCTTCCTTTGATGTTCATGTAGTAGAAACTGGTGAAAACCTTACAGATGGAGGTAAAGGCAGAGACAAGATGGAACCATCTGGTCGTTTGCGAAAAGACTTGGATTTAGGTAACAAATTCGAAGTAGAATCTTCCGTTGATGTTCATGAAGTAGAAACTGGTGAAACAATTATAGATGGACTTAAAGCCAGAGACAAGATGGAACCAACTGGTTGCATGTCAAAAGAGTTGGATTTAGGTGATAAATTCGAAGTAGAACCTTCCTTTGATGCTCATGAAGTAGATAGTGGTGAAACCCTTACAGATGTAGGTAAAGATAGAGACAAGATGGAATGAACTGGTCGCATGTCAAAAGACTTGGATTTAGGTGAGAAAATCGAAGTTGAACCTTTCTTTGATGTTCATGAAGTAGGAAGCAGAGAACGTCTTACAAATGGAGGTAAAGTTGAAGAGAAGATGGAACCAACTTGTCTTATGTAAAAAGACTTGGATTTAGGTGATAAATTCGAAGTAGAACCTTCCTTTGCTGCTCATGAAGTAGGAAGCATAGAACATCTTACAGATGGAAGTAAAGGTGACGACAAGATGGAACAGACTTGTTTAATGTCAAAATACTTGGGTTTTGGTGATAAAGTCGAAGTGGAACCTTCCTTTGATGTTCATGAACTAGAAAGTGGTGAAATCATTATGAATGGAGGTAAAGGCAGAGACAGGATGGAAAGAACCAGTCGTATGCCAAAGGCTTGGATTTAGGTGAAAAATTCGAAGTAGAACCTTCTTTGATACTCATGAAGTAAGAAGCAGATAATATCTTACAGATGGAGGAAAAGGTGCAGACAATATGGAACCAACGTGTCTTATGTCAAAAGACTTGGATTTAGGTGATAAAGTCGAAGTAGAACCTTCCATTGATGCTCATGAATGGAGAACATCTTACAGATGGAGGAAAAGAAGGAGACAAGATGGAACCGACGTTTTATATGTCAAAAGACTTGGATTTTGGTGACAAAGTCGAAGTAGAACCTTCGCTTGGTGTTCAAGTGGCCAAAAACCCTTACAGATGGAGGTAAATTTGGAGACAAGATGGACCCGATTTGTCGTAAGTCAAAAATCTTGGATTTAGGTGATAAAAGCCAAGTAGAACCATCCTTTGATGCTCATGAAGTAGAAAGTGGCTAAAAACCCTTACGGATGGAGGTAAAGATAGAGACAAGATGGAACCGACTTATGCTATTTCAAAAGACTTGGATTTAGGTGAAAAAGTCGAATTAGAACCTTCCTTTGATGTTCATGAAGTAGGAAGCAGAGAACATCTTACAATTGGAGGTAAAGTTGAAGACAAGATGGAACTGACTTTTCTTATGTTAAAAGACTTGCCTTTAGGTGATAAAGTTGAAATAGAACCTTTCTTTGATGTTCATGATGTAGAAAGTGGTGAAACCTTTACAGATAGAGGCAAAGGTGGAGATAAGATGGATCTGACTTGTGCTATGTCAAAAGACTTTGATTTAGGTGATAAAGGTGAAGTAGAACCTTCCTTTGACTCTCATGAAATAGGAAGCGGAGAACAGCTTACAGATGGAGGTAAAGGTGGAGACAAGATGGAACTGACTTGTCATATGTAAAAAGACTTTGATTTATGTGATATAGTCAAAGTAGAACCTTCCTTTGAAGTTCATGAAACAGAAAGTGGCGAAACCCTTACAGATGGAGGTAAAGGTGGAGATAAGATATAACAGACTGGTCGTATGTCAGACTTGGATTTAGGTGATAAAGTCGAATTAGAACCTTTCTTTGATATTCATGAAGTGAAAAGTGCAAACCCTTACAGATGGAGGTAAAGGTGCAGAGAAGATGGAACCGACTTGTCATAAGTCAGAAGACTTGGATTTAGGTGATGAAGTCGAACTTTCTGTTAATAATCTTAAAGTAGAAATTGGTGAACTGCCCACAGATGGATCAAATATGAGCGATTGCATGAAATGTGATTATGTTGTGATCTGTTTAATCATGATATTATTAATCCTCTACGTAGTTTTTATCTTTTCTCTTGTTATTTTTTGAAGTTTCTTATTCTTCTTATTTTTCCTATTTGCATAATTCATCAGTTGTTTTATTTGTTTTTCTATATTAATTTCGTATTCAATTTATTTTAGTTTATTATTATTATTTCATTTATTTATTTTTTATTATTATCATTTGTATAAGTGTGGCTTGTGTAGCTCAGTAGAAGTGGCGCTGAGGAGATCGACGCACCAATCACCTTAGCAGAATGCCGTCTTAGAGTGAAACAGTTCCCGGATAACAAATCACTAGGTGAAGACGGACTAACAGGCTAATTCTATAAAGAATACTTCCCAAAATTTGAACATATTTTTATCAAACCGCTGGACACATTGTACTACTACCAAAGGTTGGGGATCAACGGAAGTTACAAGACATAAACAACTGGAGAGGCATAACCCTACTGAATACTGATTACAAAATAATATCTAAAATACTTACAAATAGAATACAAAAGCACCTCCATAAACTTATCTCACCAACACAATCATGTGTAGTGAAAGGAAGAAATATTCTTGACACAATAATGCACCTCCAATGCATTTGCGATTATTATAGCCTCACAGAAAATCCATGTATTGTAATGGGGCTAGATATTCAAAAGGCATTTGACATAGTTAGCCACCAATACCTGTTTCAAACACTAGACCGAATAGGAGTTGGAGTAAACTGGAAAGAAACGATTAAGCTTTTGTACAAAAAGGCGGATAGTAGGCTGATCATTAATAAAAATCTGTCAGCCTCTTTCTCAATAAAATGTTCTATCCGGCAAAGAGACCCACTATCCATGGCTCTATTTGTTCTAGCCCTAGAACCACTCATTATAGCCATTAACACAAACAACAATATCAAAGGAACACTTATACACGGAGAAAGTCACGCCAAAATTTTTGCATATGCTGATGACGTCACTTTAACACTAGGAACACAAAAATCCTTGGACACAACACTCAAAATAATAAAAGACTTCAGCAAAGCCTCAGCACTGAATGTAAATCTGGCAAAATCCCACTGCAAAATAATTGGAAAGTGGGAAAACCAACCAAGGATTCCTTCAGGAATACATGTGAATAATTACATACCGGTTCTGAGCATCAACATCGAAAGCTCAGAATCATCACACGAAGAACAGTGGAAAGAACTCCATGACGGCATAAAGAAGAAAATTAATGCAATGCGCCCTAGACAGCTGTCCGTCAGAGGAAGGGCCCGGGTTTGCAACATCTACCTAACATCTCGCCTGTGGTACAAGATACACAACACCACGTATCACGAAAGGTAGGCCGAAAAAATACCCAGGCTCTGCGCTACATACATCTGGGGCTCTCAGTATGAACCCATGCTCAGATCAACACTCTTCCATGAAATTGAAGCTGGAGGTTTAGCATTGCTAAACATCCATCTGAAAACTCTCATCGGCAGGGCAATAACAACAGCCCGAGCACACACAAAAATCTATCATGTCTATGCGGCAACATTCTTACAAAAGTGTTTGCCGCATAGGTTTATAAGCTCACTTCCAGATATAAAAAAACAAGCCCGAGAATATTCAAAGAAATAGCCGAAGGGTACACATATATAATGAAACACTCAGATACCGAAACCTTACTGACAATCAAACCAAGAAAACTATATAAAACATTAAGTCAAGTGACATTCCCGCTTCCCCAACACAGGGAAATAAGACAAGGAGAAATCAGGCTAAGTCTGGTGCTTAGCAAAGTTTTCCGACTTCCAATATTACTAAAATACAAAACATTCTTCTATAAAGTACATCATGCCTGTCTCCCCACAAAAACGTGGTGTGTAGCAAAAAAAATTCCATTACAAGGCCCAGCGAAGTGTCATTTCTGTCACAACCCAGAAACAATATATCATATTATGATGTTCTGTAGCAAAACGTCCACAGTATGGAACACCATACAGAAACTCCTACGTAAGACACAACCATTCTCTGAAAACACATTATTTTGGTTGGAAGACCAAAAAATGAAAAAAATAGAACTAATAATCATAATAATAACAATGTATGCAATATGGTCCCACAGATGTGACAAAATACACGGAAGAGACACCAGACCAGCCATACTAGCAAAAATTAACAATTATTTACAAGAAATTATCATAAACACTACACAAACCAAAAGCATAACAGCACAGCAATGGAGGAAACTCTGCCTAATTGAAGAAGGAGAAGAAGAAGGAAAAATAAAACTTATATCGATAATGGAACCCCATAGTTAGTGATAAACAATAATGATAACCCACTATCTGAACAAAGAGCATGATCCCAGACAAAGGTGCTGTTAACGTAGGCCCATTCGCCACAGTGAGAGGAATAATGACAACAAGATATCAAATCTAATAAAATAAATACATAATTTTAAAAAATTTAAAAAACAAAATAATTAAAAAATATATATAAATAAAAGTTTAAAAAAATAATAAAAATATTAATAATAATATATAGGTACGCCTATATATTATTACTATTAATAATATTAATAATATTATTACTAATACTATTACTGGTATTTAAGTTTTGTCGATTTGGAAAAGGCATATGACAAGGTGCCAAGAGAGAAGCTATTCAATACGCTGCAGTTATATGGTGTCAATGGGGCATTATATCAAGAAATACTTAGTCTTTATTTGAGTTGCAAGTCAGCAGTTAGAATTGAAGGAAGTACAGGAAGATGGTTTAATGTTAAATCTGGTGTGAGACAAGGATGTACATTATCCCCTCTGTTATTCATTATCTATATGGATCACATTATGAAGGAAAGTGGTATTAAACATGATATCGGAACATTAACAGATCTTATATAGAAATATAAGATCTGTTAATGTTGGAGGCTTGACAAGTAACAGACTGATTTGGAGGGAAATTGTAGATAGGAAATTAATAATGATGTAATTTTTTTCATGTAGTACTATCATATCCTGTACACTCCTTGAGGGTACATGGCAGGAATTTGATGATGATGATGATGATGATATACGTTGTAAAAAAAAATTATTATTATTATCAATTTGGAATTTAATTTTTTTTTCTTGTCATTATTATATATCAAAATTCTATCTGTAAACATTTTAGAACATAATAAAAAAATATTATTACTGTTATTATTTAATCATTTATTTATTTACTATGGATGTATCTTATTATTTTCTAATAACAATCAAATTTCTGAAATTCAAATAATACTACAGACTAATCTTACTCCTGAATATTTTGGCTTAGCAGAATTTCTCTCTCCTCGTTTTCCACGTGCTTACTCAAAGTATAAAAAGGAATTTGTTATGTAAGTTTGAATTATTAGAACAAAGAAACTGTTGATTCATTCAGCAACCAACCACATCTGTATAAATTTAAATAACTAACCGTCCTTTTACAAATGATTAATTAAGTGCATTGTCAAAAGGTCCAGATTTTGCAGTAACACTTTGTCGTCTGCCTCATTTAGACTTTATGGTAGGTGTGGAGAAAGGCATTACGTACAGAAGACGTAACAAGCTGAGGGTTGAGATTGCACACATTCTGTATAAAGCATCCCCCACCTCTTCTGAATATTTTTTTATCTGAATTAAAAGCTCTCCGTTCTTCGCGCCAAAATAATAACGTAGTAATAACAACGAAAAAATTGTAATCTATGTGGAGCATTTTAGTTCGCTGCCATAACTCTTGATGTTTGGTTTCAGTCTGAACCGCCATTCCTGTCTCTGTGTTTAATTTTGTTCTCTACATCCCTGTTCTTCAACTTGTGGTCCGAGGCCCGGTGCCGGTCCGCCAAAAATTTCGCCCCAATCATGTAGCGGCTACATAATTCGGGTGCTACATTGTTGCAGGGCGAGCGGGACACTCACGCGACGATGTAGCGCCCGAAGTATAGGCGAATGCCAGTATTGCGTCAGCTCGCCTGTCGACAACACGTCGTAAAATTTCTTATTTTACCGCGCTCGTCCGTATTGTTTTCTAATATTGTGTTGTGGTATTTTGGAAAACAAGTTATTTCTTTCGTAAAATTTGAAACCCTACAAAATGGAGACAAAAAAAGTCAAACAGCAAAACCTTTTAACCTTTAGTAGAGGCAAGGACAATATTCAGAAGAAAAGTAGTGATGGTACCGAAAGTATGCCAAGTACTAGTGCTTCAAGTTTAGAAGAAATAAAGAAAGAGAAATATGTTGATACTTCGGGATGTGCAATACAAACCAAAAAAAGAAAAGGAATCTTTGTTAGGCGTTTCGACAAGGAGTATTTAACGCTTGGTTTCATTGTAGCCCCTGGCAGTGAACTCTCCACGGTCTTTGTGTGTAGTATGTTCCGAAATTCTGCCAAATGACGCTGTGAAACCTTTCAAACTTTCATTTACATTCGAAGATAGAGATTTTATTGATAAGCCACTGAACTTTTTTCAAAGATTACGTGAACAGACGAAATGTCAGAAAAGTGAAATGAAAATGATGACGGCTAGTGGCAAGCTGCTTCGAGTGTCTTATTTAATTGCTCTTCGAATAGCTAAAACGAAAAAACCGTTTACTATTGGTGAGAAGTTAGTAAAGCCTTGCATCTTAGATATCGTACGAGAAATTTTGGGTCCTCAAGCCACTAAAAAACTGGAGGCTACATCGCTGTCGGACACCACCACCATTCAGAGGAGAATTATTGATATGGCCACCGATATTGAAAAGCAAGTTGTAGAGGGGATAAAGAAATCGAGATGTTTCGCGATTCAGCTTGATGAATCAACTGACGTGAGTAACAATGCTATCCTACTTTACTTCGTGAGGTATAGTGAAAATGAATACTTAAGGGAAGAAATTCTTTGTTGCCTTGACTTACCTGGACGGACCACTACTTCAGAGATATTTAATGCTCTTGACGGGTATTTTCAAGCGCAGGGCAACTGGAGCAAATGCGTCGGAGTGTGTACGGACAGTGCTACGAGCATAACTGGACGTCGCTCAGGAATAGTTGGGAAAATAAAGGAAGTCGCGCACCCAGAAGTTTTGTCCACTCACTGTATGATCCATCGGGAGCAACTAGCTGCAAAGAAGCTTTCTACTGAACTAAACACGGTGACGAATGACGCAGTGAAGATCATTAATGAAATTTGTAGTCTAGCTATGAACTCCAGGCTGTTCACGACACTGTGTGTAAGAGTATGGACTCAGTTGACATCACTACCAACATCTCCTTCTCCATGCAGAAGTGAGGTGGTTATCGAGAGGAAGGGTTCTTGCACGCCTTTTCGAACTGGGGGAAGAAGTAAAGCAGTTTCAGTGAGAGCGAAAATCTGACTTAGTAGAGCCTTTGTTGAATGAGGAACGGATGGCTAAGCTTGGGTACATGGCGGACATATTTAGTCTTCTTAACGAACTAAATATTTCTCTTCAGGGGTCTTATGCAAATATTTTTACACTGAGAAATAAAATGGATGCTTTCAAAAAGAAGCTGGCTCTTTGGGATAGTCGCGTACAATAGGAAGATATAGAAATGTATCCACTTTTGGGAGAATTTTCGATTGCTGCTGATGTCAACAAGAAAGTATTAATCAACATAATAAGTCAACATTTAAGGGCGTTAAAAAACTTTAATAATTATTTCCCTGAAAATGATAATCCTTGTAAAGATAACCTCTGGATTAATAATCCCTTCTTGGAAGATATAAAATCATGCACACTTGATCCTCGTGAAAAAGAAAAGCTGATCGAGTTGTCTTCTGATGTCACTCTAGTGTCCAGACATAAAATGTCATCATTGTCTCAATTTTGGATATTACTCGAAAGAGAATATCCATCTCTGAGTTATAAAGCGATCATATTGTTGGTCGTTTTTTCGACTTCCTATTTGTGTGAAAAGACTTTTTCAGCCATGTCAGTAATAAAAACCAAACAGAAATCGAATAGATGTTATTGCAGCGCTTCGTCTCTCAGAAACAACGCTCCAGCCACGTATATCAAATTTTCTAACCTCTAAGCAGCAGCAGATGTCGCACTAGCTAAAAATTGTAATTTTATAACATTGGATTTAATAAATAAAATATTATCTACATTGGTTTATGTTTCTGTCTTAGCCGTCAGCCGGTCCCGCGAAATATTTTTCCCGGTCCGCAGGTGTAAAAAGGTTGAAGAACGATGCTCTACATTACTGATTAACAAAAATTATTCTATCCCATCTGTTTCTTTCAAGTGGATTAATACAAAAACACTTCTAATATGTCCTGGAATGGTATTTGGTTATCTCAAGTTTCACATTTTTTTCTCTAAAACTGTATGAAAGGAATCACGTGTGTAACCAAGAACAATAACTCATGCGTGTTAGATAATACAATGTAAACATAAAAATTTGGTTTTGTGAAGTTGCACAGAATTTATGTTAATTTTTCAGATCGACTAGATATATTCTCAGAACGTTGAAGATTCCCTGATCTGGTTTTCCAGCGCTTAATATTAGCTTTTTTTTTAAAACAGATTACACTGTTGAAGGTTGCTGGGAAGTTTTCTGAATAAGTAAGCATTTTGTCTGGAGTTTAGATGTTTATCATCTTTATTGGTTAAACTTATATTTGCTTTTCTATATGTGGTTTATCATTGCCAAAACATGCGCTTTATTAGTACTGTGATGTATTCACGAAAAAGTCTTTTCTTTCCCATCTTCCGTTACGGATCACAGGTCAATTGTGATACAAGGTTCTACATAAGGAATCAGAATTATCGCGCATCATCTGTTTACCATCTGATTTCTTATGCTGCGTTTTCTTTTTATTATTTTTTTCCTCCGGTGTCTAATTTCATCGCAACTACGCAAGTGGATAACGTAGATAATTATTTATTAATCGTCTTTCATAATTAATATTTTGTCAAAGTCGGACAGTTTTTCTGTAATTCAAAAATCAATATTATGCAGCTCAAAGTAGATGGGGGGGGGGCCTCACACACACGCATAGAGAGAAAGAGTCCTCTGATAGCATATGGCCCACATACACAGTGGGTTTATATATGGATAAATAAAAATAATTTTTATTTGCTGTTTTTTTTTGTTTGTTTGTTTTGTTTTTGTTTTTCAGATTGTGTGTAAACATATCTACTTGGTTGGCAGATGGATTTCACTCGACAGAGCGAGATCGTCCCACTGCTTAACGAAGGCCTGGAGCGACTTGAAAAGTTCTATGTTTAGTCTCTACAGCAGGATTACGATTATCTAACCTTAGCTCACATATGGCACCAAATGGACGATAAAATTACCACCTTCTAGTAAGATGTTATTAACATTAAATATTATATAGTATTTCTATTGAATTTTTTTTTCACATAATCTAGAAACCCTGTTTCGGAGACAACACATGGAAATATTTCGCCATTCCAAGATTCATATAAGCTAAGCAGTTAATCTCACACTGGGCGATGAAATTCATCTTGCACTTGAAGGTTGTGCAAAAGATGGTTAATGTAATATCATATTATTGTTATTGAAATCAGCTAATGCCTTTATTATTAATTTAAAAAATCAAAACACCTTTTATTACTTTTATAACTTAGGGGCCTGTGGAGAGCTGAAACCGGTGACGCTAAGTAGGTATTATAGCGAGACTGGAAATCAAAGGGAAATCACACACACAAGCCTATAACGGATGTTTCTCAAACAGCAATACAAGAACACAAACATTTCATAATCAAATCCATTCCTCCCCTTCAAAAAGGTTAAACCGCGCGCGCACACACGCACGCACGCACGCACACACACACACACACACACACACACACACACACACACACACACACACACACACACACACACACACACACACACACACACACACACACACACACGAGGATGTGCTAGGTGTACGGTATTTATCCAGGGAATAGCAATATCATCAATATTATATTTTCGCCTTTATTCCCATTAACCCCTAATTGTTTCCAGATTTCGCGTGATTCTTAAAAATAAACACATTATACTAATGCTTAATTGAAATAAATGCGAAAATATTCCCATTTTCCGATGCTATGGGATGCAATGTAAAAATTACATCACATTCGCATTAATAACTCGGGTGTGCATTCAAAATACAGACACCTTTGAGCCCTTTGAGAAGATGTATACAGCGGGCGGATCTTGTCCAATTCTTAGCGTTTCAGTGGTTTTAAACCGGTCGGATGGCTAGACAGGGTGCGCTCTGAGACAATAGCACCTAGACGTCGTGATTGGTTATTGTGTCAACCAATCCAATCTACCGTTGTCATTTGTCACGAGTTGCTGTTTTTGTTTTCTGAGTTTCATCTGTTTTGCGTGCGTGAAGTGTGAACTGACGTGGTAGGCAAGTTTTTATATATAATATGGACAAGTTTTTAACATATAATTTTCGATAAATCTACAACTTTTTTGCCCATATTTACAATGGGAAACAGTATTATAGTCGAAGGAGGTAAGCCTCGTCCTCCTCTCCCAAATTTTACGCCTTTGAGTAGTTCAAATATACCAACCAACTAAATATAGCATTCCCCTTCATTATTGTTTTCTAATATATCTTAAAACAAACACATTGTTCCTCCCCTGTGCAGATTTGGTTACAATTAATTGATAAATTAAAGTATTCAAAGTTATCCTACAATTAATTGCATTGGACCAATTAAGATGAGCGCTGATGTTCTATACACTCTTAAAACTTCCATACATCGATAAAAATGTGGTCAGATTGATGTGAATCACGTGACGCCACTGAAAGGAGTACTGTATCATACCTTAGATTACCGCTCAATCTACTTCCTATCCTAATCCCTGTCTTGAGCTTATCCAATGCTTCACGCATGATGTCCTCCGTATATATACTAAACAAGTGAGGAGAAAGTAAACATCCTTGCCTAACTCCTTTTCCCACCTGAAAATAATCAGTCAATCCAACACCTGTCCTTACCATGGCTTCTTGCTCCATGTACAAGTTGGCTATCAACCTGTACATGGTTGTACAACCTGTACAACCAAAATAATCAGTCAATCCAACACCTGTCCTTACCATGGCTTCTTGCTCCATGTACAAGTTGGCTATCAACCTGATAGTGTGTTGAGGAAAACCCATTCTTTTCATTACTTCCCACAGTTTCACATGCTGAACACAGTCAGCAGCTTAAGCGTAGTCTAAGAAACACATTACCAGAGAGAGAGAGAGAGAGAGAGTCTAAATTCTTTATATTTTTCTATGATCTGTCTAAGGCAAAGGATCTGATCTCGGTGCCATTACCTTTCTTAATGTTCACAGAAATATACAAAAACGCAAGAAAGCCTACACAAACGAGGCGACAAACAGCCAATAATCCATGGATAAATGGTGACATTCCTAAATAGTATTACCGTAAAGGAAAATATATGGAAAGACTAAAAAAAAGTCACCCAGTAACACATATTTACAAACATTATACAAAAACACAAGACATCAACTAACAACAAAAATTCGTAAGGCAAAAAGACACTACTACTTCCAAAAATTCATGAAATATAACGATAACATGAAGCAAACATCGGCTACACTCAACGAATTACTGACTCGAAAAAAGAAAACTTCAGCAAAAGATTTTATTGCAAAACGTTTCGGTCAGGATACAAACCAAGAGGAACTAGCAGACTCATTCAACCATGCTTTCACAAACAATATCACACAACTCAAAAATGACAATCTACCAACGACAAACAAAAAACTACCTACACAAAGTCAACAACATGTATATTTTCCACCTATAACAAAACAGGAACTGAAAAAAGCACTCTAACATTAAATAAGCTAACACCAAAGACCACTCCAGGAATAGACAAAACAAGACCTTTAAACGCACTTTGAACAAATAAATCCAATACTGTGAGATTCGTGAACTTAATATTCGTCACTGGCATTATTCCACTGCAACTAAAAACTGCAATAATTACACCAATTTACAAACAAGATAAAAGAAATGATACACAGAACTACAGAACAATAGTAATCTACCTGCCATTTCAAAAATTCTAGAAAAAAAAACACACACCAGACTACACAACTATTTACAGAAGTACAACATCATATCGCAAAACAAATACGGCTTTCAGAAAACAAAAGGCACCATCACTTTCTTAGAAGACATCGCCGACGTAATAAACAAAGCTCTCGACAAAAACAAATACGCCGTCCTTATACTGCTTGACATAACCAAAGCGTTTGATACATTTGAACATGACATACTACTGACTAAACTATACTCAATCGGGATAGGAGGAACACTGTATACCTGCTGGTTCAGGAACTATCTCTCAAACAGAACAAAAGTTACAAAAATAGGTACATGTCACAGCCGGGGTATACAAATAAAACACGGTGTCCCTCAAGGTGTCATATTATCACCCACTCTATTCAACATATACATTAACGATGCAAATGCATCGTTAATGTATATGTTGAATAGAGTGGGTGATAATCTCCAAAGCACAACAAGACCTAAATGAAATCACAACGTACTTCTACCAAAACGCAATTGTAATCAACGGCACCAAAACACAGATGTTAATAATATACAACCCGAGAATCATGCGCCCCACACCACTATTGATACACTGTCACAGATACCCTTGCATTAACAACAAAAAAAATTGCCTTTGTCCCGAAATCAAACCTGTAACACATGCAAAATACCTTGGGATTTACATAGATTGCCACCTTAAATGAACAAAACATATAGAATACCTCCATATCAAACTCTGCATCATTGCAGTAAAACTCTTCCAAGTAAAAGACATTATATTTCATCTAACATAAAAAAAACTCCTATATCACGGTATCTGTGAATCCCTCAGATACGGTATAACAGTCTATGCAAACACATCAAACAGCCACCTAACAAAATTAGCAATGTTACATAGAAAAATTGTGGCAACAGATTTGGACACCTTATTCACAACAGCCAATATCCGACCAGCACATGGCGACATAGAATCCTGAGCATTAAAAATCTGAAACACTACATAATATTACTAAGGAATTACTTCAACATCACCTATCGAAAGAACAGAAACACATTTCGTATACCACGACCCACAACAACTCTCTACATCCCTCCACCCTTCAAAAACTCATATGGTTCTTTGGTGAGATCATATTAGATACCCACGCTACTCAACAACCTACCAATAAATTTAAAACACATAGACAACTACAGAACATTAAAACACGAACTCTGAAAATATATACCAGCAAAGTTAATATACCATAATCACCAGCATCCAATGCCTACATCCCATATATAAACAGTAACAAAAACATAAATACTGAAGGCTAATCCCACTCTCTTCATAAAAGCTAACCCAAGCTTTGAAGTAGGTGGGATTAATCCGCTTCATTCATCTACTCGTAATCCTCATAATCAAAGACTGCAAATTATGTAACAAAACAGTCAGTACGTTATATAATAATAATGAAGATACAGATATAAAAAAAAAGTATATGAATTTGCATCCAAAGAAAAAAATATTGAAAAGAAATAATGTGCCTTAAACTGCGTATACAGTATATTGTACAGAGCATCAAGTGTAAATTATATAATTACTCTGTACGATGAAAATAGAAAATTTGTTATTTTATACATAATATGTAAACATGCAAAAACTTTCTGTAATAATCATATGTATGTAATTTATCTGAGACATTATCATATTATTATTATTATTATTATTATTCAAAAATTCCGTTAATATTAATGTAAATTTCATTAGAAGATTACACGGAATATTAGAAGAACACGTGTTGTAAATATAGACACAAGCGAGTATTATTATCAAAATTTTAATTGAAATGCAGTATAGAAAATGAATCGCATATGCAGCACTTAGTGCTGAATTTTGTAAAAATTATAACTTGGAATGTCACTAAAGATGATTATTGTAATTGTGGGGACCTCCATGGAATCTGAAGACTCATCGTCGCTGGAGATCCAATTTATCCACACAATTTACCATACCTCTTCTTGAACCCATTAACAGACAAAGTACTCACAACTGGCTGTGGCAACCTATTCCATTCATTCATAACTCTCCAAGCAAAAAATCTAGTCCTCACACCCCTACTAACCTCACCTTTATTCAACTTTCATGTATGATCCCTCTAGCCAAGTGCTGAATCCTTTCCACCGCTTCCTCATCCCCAAGAAACCCAGGTGACCAGACTTGAGCACAGTAATCCAGATATGGGCATATCAAGGCCTTATAAAGAGGAATGACAACTTTCTTATCTCTACTTGTTAATGTGTTCCTCAATAGCCAAGTAATCTAATGGGCTACCTTAGCAATATGTCCTCTAAAGTTTAATTCTCTATCTGCCACTACCTCTAAATCTCTAGCTTCATCTCTATCCTCAATACAGTGCCATTAATGTAATACACGGCTTGTGATCTATTTATCCATAAATGCATAACGTCACATTTCTCGACATTAAACTGGCACCTATGAACTTTTGCCCATACTGGCAGCTTATTTAAATCTTCACATTGCCTTGATTAACTATTACTCTACCTAATTTCATCGGCAAACAACTGAATATTCAGGTTATTTCCTATATCACTTATTTGCAAATTAAACAGCAATGGTCCCAGCACTGATCTTTGTGGCACATCACTAGTCACCTGTTTTCACCTCTATTCTGCTCCTCCATATACCACTTTTTATTTCTGTCTAGCAGCCACCCTCTTATCCACTTAACCAGTGTCATATCCATCCCCATTTGTTCTAATTTGCATAACAATTCCATGTGATATTCTGTCAAATGCCCTTGCAAAATCATTTCCTTTATCCAACTCAGCTGTTACTCGATTATAAAAAGTTAGCAAATTGTTAAGGCATGACTGACCCTTCACAGAGCCATATTGACCCTCATACAATATCATATTTTTATCTACCTATTCTTGAATTCTCTTTTTTAGCAATCTTTCTAGTACTTTTACCACCACTCCTGAGATACTGATTCATAATTGGCTACTGTAGTCTTAGAACCTCCCTTATGCAAAGGAATTATTCCCCCCTCCTTCCACTCCCTTAGAACTCATTAAAAATATAAGTATAAATATTAAGAGAGGAGTGTGTGTGTGTGTGTGTGTGTGTGTGTGTGTGTGTGTGTGTGTGTGTGTGTGTGTGTGTGTTTACTAATACGGTTTTTACATTGCTATTGTGTTTGACTGTTTTTTGCATGATTGGTGTGGTGTTTTTAGAAAGAATTTATTGTCTCTCTCATACTTGCCGGCCTGGTTAGTCAAGTGGTTAGCGTATCCGCTCTCCAGCCAAAAGGCTGTGGATTCGATTCTCGCCGTTGGCATGGATGTTTGTGATTGTCTGTGAAAATACTAGTGGTGGTAATCGGCGTTAGATGGCATTGGTGTAGATTAGTGGTTCTTAACCTTTTCGAAGTCACGGAACACTTTTGATTATAAGAAAAGTTTGGGGAACACCAAAAGCATTAGGGTAATAAAACTAACAATAAAAATATGCATGAACTTGCCTTTTATAAAAAATGGAACTTATTTTAATGCGATACTTGAGCTTGTTGGCTTTTGCAGATTTCAGCATTATCAGGTCTAATATATGATATAGCTACTCTCATCTCTTTGTCTATATTAGTAAGTCTCTCACGCCTTTTAGTTTTTATATTGGATAATATTGAGAAACCGAGCTCACACCAATATGATGTTCAAAACTGTAACAAAATTTTCAGTGCTCTTGTGGAGAGAACTTGGTATTCAGCTTGGACAAAAATCCAAAATTCCTCAAGAGTTATTTCAGAGAATTTCATTTTTCGAGTACGATCCGTTGACAAGGTAACTACCGTGATTGTTCTTCTTCTTGTATCGAAAATTCACAACTCGATATATTAACTCTGCCAAATGGATTTTGTATCCAGTCATAATTGTGTGTATTTAAGGAAGGAAAGCAACTTGAAATCTTTTCTTCCAATATTGTTAAATGTTTTGTTATAACGGAAATAATTCCCTAGACATTTTTGTTATGGAGCGAAAGAAACATATCTACAGTATTTTTTTTTTTTTTTTTTTCTGATATGCAGTTTTTCCAAAGAGATACTTTTTTTCTGAAAAGCTGACAATTTGTCAGTGGATGTCCAAATATTTTCATTTTTCCATTGGCTACTTGTACTAACACTATTTAAGTAATTAAAAATATCGGCTAAATATGCTATTTTAGTACACCAAATATCATTTTGAAGACATTTTACAAAAACATTTGTACCTTCATTTTGAAAAAAAAAAAAAAAAGGCCAATAATTCATTCATAAGTTCTGAAATTCGGAATAGCACTTTACCCCTGGATAACCATCTTATTTTAGTGTTCAAAAGCAAAGATTCGTACTTGGCTTCCATAGATACGAAGTTTTTTTTTTTTTTTTTTTTTTTTTTTTTTTTTTTTTTTTTTTAAAGCGTGCTTATAAAGGTCTTCACTCGATGTAATTTACCATAATTTGCAAGTTGGACTAGTACAGGTTTTAATATTGCCTATAAGCAGTGGTGAGCTATGGAAATTTTAACAAAGGGATCGCATCGTCGAGCAAAAAAAAAAAAAAAAAAAAAAAGAGGGGTAAAAATAGCGCATGTGCTTATTTTATTTTCAAACTTGGGCGCATTCGTTATAGAGGAGTTGAAACAATAATTCCAAATAATCTATACACTGCCGAATAGATTAATTTTTGTTTGGTTATCGTATGAGTTTGTCGCTTAATATGTTACAAAAAAAAATTTTTTTTTTTGGAAAAAATAAAAAAGTAAACAAGAAGAACAAGGGGCTCGCAAATATGAGAAAAATTTAACAAAGGGTCGCGCGAGCCCCTTATAGCTCACCACTGCCTATAAGGTTTTTGCAACTAGGGATTCTCTGTGCAAAAAACAGTGCATAGATATGACATTTGGGTTTATTTTCTTTGCAAGGGTAATAAATCCTTTAATGCAGCCTACCATTGATAGAGCACCGTCTGTACAAATTCCTACACACAGCTCCCATGCAGTTTTAAAATTTTCTAAATATGACGTAATAGAGACAAAAATATCTTGTCCTCTTGTACGTTCGGCAAGTTCTCTGCAGCGTTAGATAATGATTCACTATTTCGTTTCCATTAATGAAACGAACGAATCCTAGTATATGAGCTTACCGCTAATGTCAGTGGTTTCGTCAATTTGTAAAGCAAAATGTTGTTTGAAAAGTTTATTGGTAAATAATGTTTTCTCAGCATCATCTGACATATCTTTAATTTTATTTTTTATTGTATCATCCGAATGAGAAAGTTTCATAATTTCATATTTTGCTTCGTCGCCAAACATAATGTTTACTATTTCACAACATGCTGATAAAATAAGAGACTCTACTGTCTTCAGGTGTTAGGATCAGACATGGCTCAGAAATGTGTCATGTGACATCTTTCACCGGCGGAACACAAATGTTCTGGGGAACACCGGTTAAGAACCACTGGTGTAGACGATGAAAGTAGTTGTAATTGGTGGAATGAATGGTGGAGATGGAGAGTTGTAGAGTAGATGCCCTCCCTCGATGAGTCTTTGGACTCCCTGGACGTATCATATAATAATAATAACTAACTAACTATGTTTGTATCCATCGTGGTTGCAGCCAGAGCTGGAACCAGAGATATAAATGATTCAATGTTTTTGAACCATCTATGTCTGGGATTGATGTCTGTTAATTACGGCCATGGGTGGCAGCGTTTCTTTGTTAATGATAATAATTAATATTCATTCAGAATAAGGCCACTTTACTTAAGAACGTAATGTCCATAGAAATCTTCACAGACAGTGCAATTTTAGATAGTTTCCTGATTTCGTATGGCGACCCTAACTATATATACTTTATGTACATATTGGTCTTACATGAACGTATAGTGTAGACCCCTCCACCCACCCCACCTCGCACTTTTACTACTGTTTCTTGGGAAATCGTGGTTGATGACCCTTCCGTAAATCGAACCCTAAGGCTCAGTGTTGTGAACTGGGGTTACGTTTCTGGAAATATATACCTTTTGTGTATTCTTTAAGAAGGTGCTTACTGTTGGTACCACTTCCTGCACATTCCATCAGTTTCATTCTTCTCTTTTAATGTTAATGCCTTCCGACTGTTTTAATGATTTTGTATTCTCAAATTCACTTTTTCCCTTTTCTGGATATTTTAAGGACATAAATATATACTGCACTGGAAAAAATTTTAAATTTAATTGACAGTAAATAAGCAGAAACGATTACAATAGCTTTCATTAACCGTAGGCTTCTTCTGTACATGCGCACAGTGACAGTGACGGTTTCTTATATGTTTTAATATGCAAATATGTGATGTAAAGCTCAATCATTGGATAAAAAACAAACTGTGTTAATTCAGTTACTAGAAATCATTAATACTAATTAAAATGTTTAATTATTGGTTGTACGCTGTGATCTCTATCAGTCTGCAACCTGAAGTTTTTTGAAGAAAACTCGCTTCTGTTATTCTGTATTTGATGCAATCATAGCAGAAAAAACTTATTAGTCGTAAAAGCAGGGTCTGTTGTATGCCGAGTGTTCTTTTGTGTTAAGAGATGAAATGCTTGTTCAATGACAGTTTCTCTTTATTAACACTGTTTTGACAGCTGGATTATAAACAAACCTTTAAGAAGCTTTTGTTAAATAATCATTTTATAACTGATACATTCCAAATCTGTCACAGCTGTAAAGTTGCAGTTGGTATCCTCCTATAGCAAAGAAAAAATAATAATAAAAAAAAACACGATAATCGTGTAATGATTATCTGGGTCATTACCCCAAAGCTAACATTCTTATAAACACATACATAATAAATTTTTAAAATGACGGTATTTCTCCTTTATGGGTTTCTTATTAGCACGTCTTCTTAATTTCCTTTCTTTCCTCTCTTTTTCCTTATTGAATTTATTGTCTAATGATATATTGCATTCATCATTTTGTTTTTGTATTGGGTTGTAGAAGCTTCTCTTTTGCAGTTGCATGTCCTGAAACACTGGTTGTGAAGTGGTGCTGGTGATAACAGTGTCTATTGCCCCGTGGCTCAACTCTCCTGTAAACATTCTCCTCAGATTATAATAGAACAACGAGAATCCTCTGCGATGGCATCTGTTTATACCCCCATTTAAACTTTTAACTGGTTCGGTGCAGCGACGAGTTCTTAGTGAATTCAGGGCCCTTAAAATAAGTATGAAACCTGTCAGTGGATTCATATCATACCTACAAAAGAGAATATAGAATTTTATTTTATCAAGAATTTTCATACAGTTTTATAATAATAATAATAATAATAATAATAATAATAATAATAATAATAATAATAATAATAATAATAATAATAATTGATTTTTAATAATGTGCTAGAATAATAAATCCACTAGTCTATTTGATAGCATCATCCATTGAGGCATCGGTAAATAAAAATGAGACATCTAGATTATCTAATATTAGAAGAAGAGATTGCCAACACCGAAAACTTTTCTACTAAATGAGAAATGGCTTTATCATAAATTGGAATCTATATCCAATATGATTCTCTAAGAGTATGATTAAGTGCTTTGAAAGTAAATAAGTAGGCGAGAGAACTGATGCCATTAACGATCAGATCAGTGTACTTGATTTATGGATTTAAGGCAGACTGTCTAGATATGAAAGCAATTCTGAATGAAAAATGTAGGTCAATATTCCATGAACTGGTTAGTGCGTGACAGTTTACTACGTAGAGTGGTGGCGAACCTTTTTATGTGCGCGTGCCAAAAATTTATAAATCGAGTTGCTGACGTGCCGGGCAGTTTTTAATAGGGGAAAAATTAATAGAAAATTAATCTAACAATTTATTTATTTAAAAATTTATAATATATATATTTATTAATTTATAATATTTAATAAATAATTATTTATAATTTTATAAATAATATTTTATTTTATTTATGATATTTATTTATATATAAATTTATAATGTCATTCAGTGTAAAATTGATTATTGTATTATTAAATTGATTTTCATTATGTTGGTTTGAAAAAAAAACAGTAGCGAGAAAAATATTTATGCATTGTAACTCACCATGGAAGTTAGTTAAGCAAGGGATGCAGCAGAAGGATGTCAACTTGTCGGTGAAACACTTACGTTATTTACTCGAAAATAACTCGCCCTCGCATATAACTAGCATCACCCCTGATTTTACTTTACGAAAAAATACATTAAAAAGTGTTGCATATGCCTCGCACACGAAAAATGTTTAAACATGTTCACGTCGAGGCGAGGCGATAGTAACTCGCTCCCTGCGGCAAACAACACGCCCTCCCCAACAGCCATTATACTGCAGATGCAAGAAAAACAAGTAGTTTTATTGTATCCCTGATTAAGGTACGGAGGCTTTTGCAGTCTGTGTAATATATGTCTCAACAGATAGTGCAATTAGATACAGCTATAATAAAAACGGCACTAATTAATGAATCACATGACTCCTCTCACAGAAACTACGCTGTATAGACTCAAGCAAAACCATATGTTGCACCAGCAAACACAGTATCTAACTAAAAACTCTTGTCCAATTTTTCAATTACATGAAATAAGTGTTTGTTTTATTGCATTTGAAATTCTCGATGTCATTATGACAGATCACAAAGACTAACTTAAAATAAAATTCTACCACGAATTGAAATATGCCATATATTTTTTGTACGTATTGTAACAATTAAAAAAAAGATTGAATAATTTATAAGCATATAAAAAGGATATCACCTGTAAATTGTTGACGTGCCAGCAAAATTCTCGAACGTGCCACCTCTGGCATGCTTGCCATAGGTTTGCCATCTGTGAGTCGTAGAGAATGCTGTTAAACAATCAAAGGGTAGGAAGACTAGAAAAGATTAGAAAGTTAAATGTTTTGATATTCGTCTGTATTTCTCAGGAGTTCGAGTGCGTCGACAACATAATTTACATGTTTAAGAAAAAATTGCAGCCTTTAGTAGTTAACAAAAAATACTGACACACAGGAAGTCTCATGCAGCAATTTTCAGTTATCTCTGAAACAGGGGCGGCTCGTCTCGTACATAGGCACTGCAGAACTGCAGTACCCCCAATTTTTCTCGATATATAAATAGATTTATTAATTTATTTATATTTGCTTGTAATATTTAATTTTTATCATCAACAATCCTATACAATGCTCTTATTTTGTATAAAAAATAATAAAAATCCATCTTGTAGCACTTAGGAGGGCGAAGGACGCTAGCAGCACTGTGTTTACCACAGTGTCATATTGCTACGCTCGCAAACATATACACGTCATAGTGAGATGCGAGCTATTAGCGTAATGCAGCACTGTCCGTCGCGAAGTTCCACTGTTGTTTATATACAGTTTGCGCCAGTAGTAGGTGTTCGTAGTGCGTATCGTGTTTACTCCGTCTCTTTAAATATTTAGACATTACAATTAAAGGATTTAATTGTAATGTCCAAAAATTGAAAATCCATTCCTTTAATTACAATGAATTAAGGAATGGATTTTATTTTTAAGTAATTTTGAGTTATACTAAACTGTATAATTTTATCGATAATAAACAATATTTTTTCATGAAACAAAACACGAAGAATATATTTTATTTTTAAGTAATTTTAAATTATACCAAACTGTATAATTTTATCGATAATAAATAATATTTCATTACGTTTAATTTTTTTTTTTCAATTTTTACCATAATTTTGATATTTTATCCAAACACGTATACACTGTACTTACAGTGTTAAACAACCAAAGGGAAGGAAGGACTATAAAGTAAAATGTTTTGATATTTGTCTGTATTTCTCAGGAGTTCGAGTGCGTCGACAACATAATTTACATGTTTAAGAAAAAATTACAGCCT
The DNA here is from genome assembly GCF_054136105.1 of Typopeltis vanoorti. NCBI lineage: Eukaryota > Metazoa > Arthropoda > Arachnida > Uropygi > Thelyphonidae > Typopeltis > Typopeltis vanoorti. The sequence goes on from NC_143556.1 coordinate 138,457,483, forward strand.
TTAGTAGTTAACAAAAAATACTGACACACAGTGTTTTCTGAATCTGAATGTCAGCGATTAATATATGTAGAATATACCACGATACCACAATATCAACGTAGTGATATACTCGTGTGTGTGTGTGTGTGTGTGTGTGTGTGTGTGTGTGTGTGTGTGTGTGTGTGTGTGTGTGTGTGTGTGTGTGTGTGTGTGTGTGTGTGTGTGTGTGTGTGTGTGTGTGTGCGTGCGTGCGTGCGCACAAGAGTATTATTGCTTATAATGTATATAATACGCATGTAATTTATTTGAGAGATAATAAAGTGCTATAAAAATACTTATCAAAAATATAAACAAAATCGACAACGGAACACTCGCGAGTTCATACAAATGAACACTAGTCAGGATTAGGAGTATCACGTTCCATCTAGCATGCTGCAGAAATGCGCTGAGCTGCGTCAACGATAGAAGGTAGTAGGAGGCTGGCCTCCTACTGATTTTCAAAAATGTTAGGATGATAGAACATACTCTATACAACTTAGGAAATTAAATGACATTAGCGAATCTATTACACGTTTATTAGTATTGGATTCTCAATTTGTTTATTTTACTTACTTTATGTCTGCTGAATTTAACGTCTGACTAAGCGAAGCTATATACATTCGCGTACCTCATTTAATATTATCTACTTCATTAAGAAAATCATTTGTTGGGCCTGGGAATCCCTCTGACAAAAATCTCACCTTTACAATCAGATAGGATACGCAGCTCAAAAACGGCACTATTCTAGGCTAAGTACATTCAAGAAACATTACTTAGCTTCACATCGCACACCCTTCAAATTCTCTCTGAAGATATCCGCTCGGAAATCCAACCTCTCTCATTGCAAAACTTTTCCATACATTTTCTTTCTCTCTCTCTCTAGAATAAGAGAGCGAACTATTTTATGACAGTGAATGGAACATCAATGTTCTTTAACATCTGGAAATAGCATGCTTCATTAATTAATATATATTTGATTATTTTGTTAATTAACTAAGTGGTATAATAGTTAGTATAAATGATATTAAATAAAAGTTTGTAAAATACTTCTTTTCTTTTCTCACCTGTTCTTTCTCTTATTGCAGTTACATATCATATTTCTCAGTAACTCTAATCTCTTCAAATATCAAAGTTTCTCTGAAATTCCATAAACATTAAATGTTACCACTTTCGATGCGGGTGAGACACTATAGTTTTTATGTCTACCAGCTTTCCTCCGACGAAAGTAATATATTACGGGATACTGCAGTTAAGCCAACAGCAAATCCGCTATATATCATTGCTGAGATATCATGACACCACTGTTCAAATAAAAGTTGAAATGTGAGATTTTCGCAATCATAATGAGTAGCACAATTTAAAGCGTTGCTTGTAGAAATGAATTAATATTTTTTTTCCAAGAAAATTACATCGCTGTTGATGCAATATTAAATTATATACAATAACTAATAAATGTTAGGACTTCATACACGACAGAGAATGGCTCATTAATTGTTTCATGCAATTTCATATTCCACATGTCGTCACGTTACACATACATAATCGTGAAATCAATTCATAAGAAGGCTGATATTTTTTCCCATTTTCTACTAATAGATTATATACAGACTAATTTTCAAACTGCAGGATAAATACCAGTAGTATAGGTGAGTATAAAATTATAACACTATGCAGGAATCGACTCTAGAGCATAGACCTCCAAAAACAATCCAACCATCAACAGATTTTTGCATTCAGGTTGAACAAGGATCAATTTCTGCAAAAATTTAAACTGGAGAATTTATCATTGCATATTTTGAATTGTAAGAGAAAATTAACTAGTATCATGAAAGCAAGAATTGGAGGACAGATAAAGCATCAACGAATTTCACATTTTGCTGGTAAATCTTGAAGTAGAAATGTCCAAATGCATACGAGGTAGACACAAGGCTGAACAAATGTTAGAAATAAAACGTGATGTCCATTTGAACATTGTGGAACTCTCCAGCTTTTAAATCATTTTAGATGTGGTGATAATTTGAACAAATGAATAATTACATTAATCATGGCTATTTCACTTCCTTGCATAAGTTATAGCAGTTTGTAACTTTTTTTTATATTTTTTTAACATGAATCATAGCTTATTTCACTTCCTTGCATAAGTTATAGCAGTTTGTAACTTTTTTTTTTTTAATTATAGGAGTTCCAATCAAGGAAGGCTGTAAACATATTGATATATATTAGTAACATGGGCAGAGTAAGGATCAGATAATCCATTAACTCTACTCTAGAGACAAACGTGGCATTTTTCAAGCCCTTCAGCTCTTCAATAAACAAGGCGATGATGCTTTCACACTGAGTGATAAAATTTATTTGCTGCCAAAAAATACACACTTGCCACGGTGGGACACCGAAACTTACAGCCTAGTGGATTCGCTCTTTTAACCGCAGGAAGAAAATGTTAAGTATGTTGAATACAACGATGGAAGGTAAAAGACAAAGGACGGCCCAGAATTAGATGGATAGACTAAATAAAAGAGGACCTGAAAACCAAATCACAACGAGCGACACCAAACTGGACAGAATTGTTCGGACTCTCCTGGGACAGACAGAGTGGGAAGCGTTCATTCGGCCTCATCATCATCATCCACATAGATGATGAAAGAGAGAAGAAGAATGTTGAATACAATCGAACATTATATGTTCGATTGTATTCGCAACTAGAACTTTTTTTTTTTTTTAATTAGTCGAATTCTGGCAAATCAAGCAGATTTTTTTCTCTCCCAGAAACTCGGGTTACTAAGCTATCTATCTCAGAAAATATTATCATATAGCTCGCACGGATTCAGAGAGCAATACGAGTATTAGGGTTTAAGATCACAAGATGATGACACCTGCTATATTCTTGCTTCGAAAAACCTGAAATCATTGAAAACCATGTGCTTTGTTTGCAGTGAATGTTAAGGGTGGAGGTCAGCCGATTTCGATTTCCAAAGGTTAGTTAAGAAGAAAATAATAATAATAATAATAATAATAATAATAATAATAATAATAATAATAATAATAATAATAATAATAATAATAATAAGTTAAAGGATTATTTTATTTATTTTATAACTGAAAATAGAAGACAGAGAAGTGGATGCTTGGTAAACAATGCAACTAAAGTTTTTTATACCCAGAAAAGTACTTTTCGGTATGTTAGTACTTTTCCAGATATATTTCACATCGTGTTTCTGTGCACAGTGAACTAACTTAGTGAAGTAATTTTAATCCTAAATGATCAATAAGCACATAAAAAACGACCAGTTAATTAAATGTTAAGAATGTTTAAAGTGGGATATTGTTGTCTTTATTGGTAGTCCTGGTTTTAGGTACTCCAAAAGTAAGTTTCGAAGATTTCCATTGGAAAGAACAACGTTTGAACCTTGATTGGTATTTGAGGAACCGTTTCCACTAGAAGCGTAGCTAAAATATTTTGGTACCCCTGGCAAATTCATAGCTATGCGCCTTTTTCACTGAGCCAGTTCGATGACTGACTGATTTTCCCTTTTCAGTCGTTTTCGACCGTAAGTGTCTTTGTAGGCATTGCCCACAAAGTATTCCTGGTGAGATTTTTACAGGGTAGTTCATCATTGCTCGATTGCTGACAGTTCGATATTTGGTAAAATATCTTGTCACTGGCGCTCTTGGTTGCACCAGTGCCATAACGTTCCTACGCCTGTTTTCCTCACTGTTTTCTTTCTTTCTTTCTTTTTTTTTTTTTTTTTTTTCATCTGAGGATGAGTTAGCTGGTCAGAAACTGAGAGTTTCTCTTCTTAGAAAACTAGGTTTTTATCAGCCGGAATACACACACACAAATTCTTCAAAATGCCATGATGCGTTACTGAATATATATTGCATCTCATTAAATCTGTCAAGTATATAAGGACATTTCTTATTGATAGCATGACCTTAGAGTCCTTTTAAAGGATACTATAGTTTGTGAGGTTTATATTCTTCAAAATATACTACTACTATTGCTACTACTACTGCTAATACTGCTACTACTAATAATAATTCCACTGTTTTCACAAAAGCTTATTCTCACTTGAATACGGGAGTTATAACGCTACAGTATTCATAATCTTATTATCACAGTAACCTTCACCTCACATTATTATAACCTATATAACTTAGTCCTTGTTCTTATTTAATTATAATCCTTAACTGGTATATTTATTCTTACTACGATAACGAATTTTATCCCTTATTACATACACTTCATTCTCTTTGTTGTTTTACGTGTCTTATGCCATGTTAATTATTATCGGTTTTATTTGCCTCTATTATAAGTCTCTGTTGTCTTTTCATTTCATTTAAGTTTTTACTTAACGTATGATTTCTGCTGTATATTTGCTTTTTCTCTCATTTATTTATTTTTTAATTTTTTCCCCTTTTCTTATTTATTTATTTTTCTTTTTTATTTCTCCCCTTTTCCTTAGCGTTTTCTTCCACCCTTTTTCTTTTTTACTTCATACCTAAAAGTTACTGCATTTTTTGTTGTTGTTAATTTTTTTTATAATAATGATACTTTTTTTTTAAAAAAAAAGTATCATTATTATCATTGGACATTAAGCTCTGACTGTTAAAATAATGAAAGCTCTCGCTGTTTTCTCCATCGTCTTATGGGGGAGGGGAAATGCAAACGTGAAATATAAATTGCAAATTATAATAAGATATTATTTTATCTACTTTAAATATAAAATTTTCACAGTAAATTATTATAATTATTATTATTTCAGACATAACAAAGTGTTAAAAACGATTGTTGTCGTGTGGGATTCCCCCAATTTTCTTCATCCGTTTCTTATAAGGACTGGTTGAGTCCTAAGAAACGGACTTTTTTAAGTATGTATTTTTTACTGTAGATCCGTCTGTTCACGGGCCGGTTTGCCTGTTCTGAGGGACGAAACACCATAGTTTCCGGGAGAAAAAATTCCTTACCTCGTATGAGACCGGCTAACTCAACTTTAGTCGAAAGAGACCAGATAAAGGTTCCTCACGTCTGGACGGAAATCAAACCCAGGTCTTTCTGATTTGGGTTTTTCTATACCGACTGAGCTACGGAGGCTCTTATGAAACGATTATAAATGATAATACCATTATTATTATTTTATGTTTATATGGCATATATCATTGCACGAAATAAACTAATTAGAGAATTCATATTCATACGAGGAGTACAAGTAACTAGTAACGACTACCAGATGAGTTCAAATGTTTGAACTCGGAAAGTCGGTTTTATGTACTATGCTTGTGAGAAGGCACATCTCTCACGGGCCGTTGTCTGAAACTAACTAACCCAATAATGGAGAGGGAGAGAGAGAGAGAGAGAGAGAGAGAGAGAGAGGCACAGCATGTGAACCATATACTCACTAATCACCACTGTGGACAAACGATATGCGTACTGCGAATTGACCATCAGCGAGTAAGCTGGCTCATGTTTAATTCATTATTTGTTTAAATTTTTTTCAAAACATGTTTACGCACAAATACATAATACTGGAGTATTCAACACTCATAAAACAGATAATCGCTATACATAAATATTATTTAACATATCCATTTAATTAACTAATTCAGAGAGTCAGGGAAACTATATCATCATGGAAGGAACAGTGAGACAAGTTTACTCTGGTTTGTACTAAGGGAGTAACTATTATGTGTGACTTAAATTATCCGATTGATTGAGTGGAGAAGAGGAATCTCATTATAAGAAAGAAGGAAAAGGGTGGTGCAAAGACTGATGTATCCAACTATCGATCAATTAGTATCTCAGGAGTGGTGATGAAGATTTTAGAAAAATTGATTAGGCTCGCATTCAGAAATGGGTTGATAGTGAATCTCTACCTTACAATGAACAGCATGGGTTTATTAAGGGAAGGTCATGTTTAAGAACTTGCTGACATTCTATAACAATGTTACCATTGAACTAGACAAGGGAATAGATACTCCATGACATTTTTGGATTTTGCAAAGGCTTTTGACAGAATACAGCATGGAAGACTGTTGCATAAATTGGTGAATATGGTTTTATATTATAAAATATTAGCGTGGATAAGAGGATGGCTGAGTAACTGTCGTAATGCGACTCATTAACAGCCCATAAAAAGATAACCTCATAAAAGCTAGCAGGATAAAATATAATAATAAAAGACAGCAAAGTATTCCTTAAAAAAAAGACACAAGATGTAAAGCTAATCCAAATAAAATTCGTAGAAGATCTCAACAGGCTGCCACATTAAAAGGAACGCTGATGAGTCTTAAAGAAGGGAACAACATACCAATCCACATGAACACAGACCACCAAGTTTTCTAAACCATTTTAAACTCGATAATAGAATGGGAAACAAGTGTCTACTCCCAAAAAAAGGATTATTTATTCTCCATATCAACATCAGGAGCATTCAGAAATATTGGCTGACCCTGCAAGCTTATCTGAAGGAAGATATAGACAACATAGATATTTGAGTATTAACGGACGTATCCACAGCAAACTAAGAGGCAACCATTTACACCAAGTGCCAAACTTTCAACGGCACAAACATTGCAGAAAATCTAAACCAGGCGGTGGAATAATAATGTTTAGCAAACATAAATTAGAAGTAATAGAAATAAACTATAAATTAGAATATGCGGAAAATATATGCATCGAAGTTAAAAAATATCAAACAAGAGATCTCCTTGATATTAACTCAATCTACTGACCCAATTTAAGCACACAAAATTTCTTGATGAATTAAACAGATGGCTTTCTACCACCGAAGAAGGCGCCTTAGAATACCAGATAATAATAACTGACATAAATCTAAACATTATGAACATAAATAACAACACCTAGGCCTCCTACCAACATATAACATAACCCCATCCACACGGTCGTATACACGAGAAGAGATAGTCTAAATTACAATCCCCCCATCCTGTATTGACCACATAAATATACCCCCCCCCCCCCTCCAAACAGCTATATAGCAGAAGTCATAATGTGTAAACTGGCAGACCATTATCATTATGTCACACACTATACCTTCATAGTGAACCAGAAGCCTTAAAACTCACTGAGACAACGAAATACTATAATAGCAGCATAAATGAAATTACAGTAAATGACGAAATCGGAAAAATAGACTGGATGCAGATAGCATCTTCAGACTCCGCTGATGCTGTATACTAACCTTAAATGTACATTTAGTAAAATATATAACAAACATTGACAAAAATAAAAATATGCTCCCAAACCAGACGGAATCCATGAATAACAGAAAACGTATTAATAATTATACAATGAAAAGATGCCCTATGTAAATAACTTAAGAAGTCACCTAACATTGCAGTTTTAAAGTTGAATACAAAAGAAAACGGAATTACTTAACAACACAGATTAGAACTGCAAAGCGAAACTATTACAGCAACAAATTAATAACAGTTCAGAATGACATAAATGAAACCTGGCACTTGATCAATGAAATGCTGGACAATACCACTTCCTCCGAACCATTGCTTTCCTTGTAAGCTCAAATCCCTTAAAACAGCTGGCGAACAACTTTAATCAGTACTTGTGAACTCTGTCCAAAAATTCAGGAAACATTCTCTCCTCACACAAAGAAATATTCTCCACTAGGACCACGAACAACCCAGTCAATGCGGTTCCCCATAGTAACAAAAAAACTGTCACTTGCAATTCATCAAATTAACCATAACAGGGCCTAATAGAGGCCCAGGAATAGAAGAAATCAGACCAAAAGACATAAAAAAAACTCAACTAACCTATCTCTAGTTATACCTCAACTAAAGAGCTATAAAATCATTAAAAGATAACTCAAGAAACAAAGGATAATCTACAATTAGAAGGCTCCTTCACAAAAGAATGTACCAATCACTACACCCAGCTTCTGAACAATAATAATCATATTGAAATAAAACAAGTAATAAGTCAAGAAACAAATGAAGAACGAGTAAGTTAAATGATCTAAAGAAAATTCTAAAAAACTAAAATTTAGAAAAGCTACAGGAGAAGAGAGAATAACTTAAGAACTATACAATAAATCTTGTCAATTACGATTAATTCAATTCCTAAACAGAATATGGAAAGAAGGAAACATCTCACAAGAATGGAAAACATGGAAGACAGCAAATAGTCATAAACATATTCAAAAAAGGAAACAGAAAGGATTGCAGAAACTATAGAGGAATATCCTTATTAAATACATGCTATAAAATATATCTAGATATAATTAAAAGTAAATTAACACCGTGGGTGGAGGAAATTATTGGAGAAGAACAATTCGGCTTTAGGAAAGGAAGATCCTGCACAGATCCCACATTTACACTCAAACAAATTATAGAAAAAAGAATAAAATTTAACCTGCCAACATATATGGCCTTCCTGCGTTATGAGAAAGCACACGATCAAATCAACAGAACAAAATTAATCAATATACTGTATGAATTGAAAGCTCCACCTCAAACTCCAAAATCAATAGCAAATATAAAAGACGAAAGCTATATTAAAAGTAAAATTAATAATGAAACAACCGAAAAAAATTAAAACCAATAGAGGTCTCATTCAAGAAAGTGGATTATCACCAATACTCTTCAATATATATATATGGAAAAAATTTCAAGAGAGTGGAGGAAAAACATAGGAATTAAAATAGGAAATAAAGAATTAACCACCCTTTTGTATGCTGACGATCAAGTTATTTTTGCTGAAAATGAAGAAAGACCAATTATAGAAAAATCTACACGTATTAAACAAAACAACAGAACAGTATGAAATGAAAATCTCGATAAATAAAACGAAATCAATAGCATTTCAATGTAAAGAAATTAAAAGATGCAAACTAGTCATCCACAACAAAGCAAAAAAACAAGTGAACAAATTTAAATATCTAGGAAATTACATAAGCCCTAATGGAGAAATCGACATTGCGACAATCGACATATAAAAAAAAATTCCTAGCTGTCATTGGAACTTTGAACAGACACTTCAATAAACAGATGTCTAGAACAACCAAATAAAACTGTATAAAATAATAATAAAATAAAGCCAAACCAATTCTGAAATATGACAGTGGAACATGGACCTGGGGAGAACGAGATAAAAGACAAGTGGAAGCTGCAGAAATGAAGTTCCCAAGACCGCTCTCAGGTTATAAAAGAATAGACAAAATTAGAAATGAAGAAATAAGTAAATAATTATCCATAATTAGCATAACAGAAGACATCACAAACTATAGAAAAACTGGAAAAACCACGTAGAAAGGATGGATGAGGACAGATAGCCAAATATTGCCTGGAAATATAAACCAAATGCTCCAAACAAGAGAAAGACCCCGGAGGAGATGGACAGAAGACTTTTAAACCCTTGAAAATGTTACAGGCAAACAGCCTAACATGCGAAGCCAAGAAGAAGAAGATTATTATTACTAAATTGTGTGCTGTATTACTGTATTGTAATAGTGTATACAATGTAGAAATAATTAGCTACTTTAAAATTTATATTCAAATTTATAAAAAAAATTAATGTACTATGCAAAATGCATAGTACATTAATTTTGTACTATACAAAAAATATAATGATATGTTTCCTTGTATATATGTAAATACTCAATATGATAATAAACCTTGTCATTCTAAAAAAATAATTATTATTATTAATTTCAAGTATTAATTCTACTTATTGTCACAAAAAAGTACTCAGCAATGAAACTTTTGCATCATGGTGTAAAAAAAAAAGTGAAACTATTCTGGAAGACCAGTAAGATTATTATTGATATTGTTATTAAAAATATTATTATTATTACTATTTTACATATATCAATTATGCCTATGTAAAAATGTTTGTATTACAGTGTTAATTTTGCTTATACACTTTTGTGTACATGTAATTTCTTTGAAGGAGAATAAATATTAAATAAATTATTACTAGTAGTAGTGCAACCCGACTATCAGAATCAGATGTAGTAACTGGGATCGAGAGTAAAGGGTATAGTATATTTAGGAAGAGCAGAAAAGATAACAGGATAAAGATACTATTGATGATATCAGAAGATTCGTGTAAATTTAGGATAGCAACTCATGAAAGCAACAATAGTAATGTCGCATATAGCACTGAGTTTGAGGCTATCTAGTTTGCAGTTGAGGCTAACAGGATAAAATATGTAGTGGGGTGTTGCTAGAGACCTGGTGGTTCAACTGGTGGGGACGATGAAATGCATCACCAGTTTATCCTGGGTTGTATTAAAGGAGTGAATATTACGGATAACTTAAATTTTTCGACTGATTAGGTAGAGAAGAGAAATGTCATTCTAAGAAAGGAGAATTTATTGAGCTGCTGCGAGACGACTTTCTCAAGCAACATGTGAAAGAAAGAATTCGTGGTCAAAGAATGTTAGATTTGATCATAGTGCCAGACGAAGCTCAGTTAAGAATGTGTGTTTTGCAACCAGTGGTTGACCGTGATCATGCTGTTTTGTCCTGCGAAGTAGCTGACTATATGGATGTTCGAATTACGACAGGTTACATGCTGAACTGCAAAGCTGGAAATTACCACAGAGTCAGGAGAACACTGTCTTTAGTCGGGTAGTATCAGTTACTGAATAGGAGATCAGAAATATATGAGTATCTTTGAAAATATGATTAAATGAGATATTAACCGAATGTTTCCTGAACGTTCCAAGAACAAATTTGGTGGAAGTAAAATGAATATGCATTCTTATTAAGTAAGAGATCCATAAAAAGAAAATGATATGAATGAATAATGTGAGAATAAAAGTGAAAAGAATTATGAAATATATAAAGCAAACCCAGAAAAATTAGGAGTATTTTTTCTCAGATAGCCGAACAACCTAGTCCTGCAAAGTTTCGCAGCATTTCGATCCCTCGGTGGCGATGCACAAGGCTTTAAACCGGGATACTTTTATTTTGATTACCTTGTAGCTGCGTTGTACCAGGATGGTGCAAAAACCGATATCTAATTGCCAGCCTATCAGTATCTCTGGAGCGGTAATGACGATTTTACAGAAATCGATAAGAAATTACATATAGAAATGGGTTGCAAATAAGCTATACTTTACCAAAAAAAAAGCATGGATTTACTGAAGAGGATCATAATGAAGGTTTATTTTCTTGATCATATGAATTAGTGAAATGATATTTGGTTTACAGATCAAGTATTGATAAAATTTATTAACTCTACCAACTAGTTTCGCCACACTTTAACTGTTGGCATCTTCAGGGCACTGACATATAGGCTTAAAACAATCTCACAATTATGAGTAACTGTAAAACTGACAAGAATAATTACAAATAAAATAGCATCGAACATTATTTTAGGTTTGGGAATAATTTGGGATAGGATTTTGTTTTCGAGGTCTTCCATAAAGAAGTCGGCACATGAAGGTGAAAACGGGCTCGAAAATTGAAAAAATTTGAAAATTGTCTTGGCGATGTGGAGTCCACTTTCACCTTCATGTGCAGACTTCTTTATGGAAGACCTCGAAAACAAAATCCTATCCCAAATTATTCCCAAACCTAAAATTTGGTACAGATATGTGGACGATATCTGCATCGTTTTGAACAACAAAAAGATGACCATTTTGACTTTCTCAAAAAGATTAACTCCTTCCATCATTCGATTAAATTTACTCTGGAACTTGAAAGAGACAAACAACTACCGTTTTTAGACATCTTAATCAAAAAACAAATTGATGGTAGCATAAATCTATCGGTTTACAGGAAACCGACCAATGCAGGACGCTACCTACATTTCAGCTCCTCTCACCATATCTCACATAAACCCAGCATCGTACACATGTTAAAGAAAAGAGCTATTAGCATCACAACAGACAACGAGACCCTTCAAGATGAGTTAACATTAATTTCTAACAATCTGTACTTGAACAGCCTAGTCAAAAAAATCCTTTTCTCTGAACTTCCACAAAGAGAACAAGAAGATATTTAATATATAAAAACTATTGCAATTCCGTATGTAAGTGGCATCTCCAACAAACTTGCCAGCCTTCTCAAACCACACAAAATAAGAGTAACATTCAAACCAATAGAAACTATTCGTAAACTACTAAGATCTCCAAAACATAACCATCCTTTCTATAAATATGCTGGTGTTTATAATATTCCATGCTTATGTGGCTCAAGTTACATCGGACAGACTTCAAGAAGCCTCGAAATCAGGCAAAAGGAGCACATTGGCTACGTAAAGAACAACAGACAGGACATTTCTGGAATATCGTCTCATTTCTCTACAACTAACCATATCATCGAGTGGAACAAAAGCTGTTCCCCTTACATAGAGGAAAACTACCATTCAAGAATTTTCAAAGACGCAGCCACAGTCGCTCGTCCTACTGTTAACCTTAACAGATTTTCTATATCTCTGTTAAGGTTAACAGTATTCTATATTCTATATTTTCCATATCTCTGGGAGCATAAAATGCTCCCAGAGATATGGAAAACCCTAATTAGATCTCTAAAAATACAAGAAATGAACTTAACACAAACTACAGGAAGTTCCTTAGCAACAGCTAGCTAACCTTGTACACGCGATATGTGTTTCACTCACGTTCAATGCTATTTTATTTGTAATTATTCTTTTCAGTTTTACAGTTACTCATAATTGTGAGATTGTTTTAAGCCTATATGTCAGTGCCCTGAAGGTGCCAACAGTTAAAGTGTGGCGAAACTAGTTGGTACAGTTAATAAATTTTATCAATACTTGATCTGTAAACCAAATATTATTTCACTAACGAGGGTCATGTTTTAGCAATTTCCTCATATTTTATAATAATGTCCGGGCTGAATTGGATAAAAGAAAATTGATATGCTATGATACTGTTAGCCTTTGCCAATGCATTTGACATGATACTATATTAAAGGCTGTTGCATAAATTGGAGACTACAGGATGGGAGTATAAACTATGTTCTGGAATTGCATCCAGAACATTCGGAGTTACAGATGAACTAATTGTGATATTAACCATTATCTGACTGATGTTATTATTGGGATCAAAATAAGTAAATATTTTTCATTAGACCATTGTTGTTTACTCTATACATTAATGGTATTCAGGACCTGGCAAGAGAGGTTTAGTTGTTTACTGATAATCCGACAATACGCCGGACATTCAGGGTTGCTACTGATATACCGCATTGACAGGGTGATTAATAAATGCTGTCAATTCAATGTTAGTATGTGTAAAGCTATGCACACATGCAACGGCATATTATGTTCGTAGGATTATGTTACAAGAAGTTTATTACTAGGGATCTTGGATTTATGGTTGAGAGAAAACCGAAATTCAAAAGCCGCATTGCAAATTTTGCAAAGACAACTTAGCGGTGATGTTTAAACGAATATTGTAATATAAGGATAAGGAAGTCATTTTGCCTCTTTATAGGACCTTGATATGAAAGTACCTGGACTACTGTGCAAGATTTGGTCTATGGGTTCGAAGAGGATAAAGAAGCCGCGGACAAGGTGCAAAGAAGAGTAACAAAGATTATATTGGGACTATGGAATGTAGATTAAGAGGACAGATTGAGAGTATGTGAATTGCAGACTCTGATAAACAGGAAAACGAGGGTTGATAGGTTAGAGATTTATATGAGTGTCAATGATGGAGGTCTATAAGGGTTATATGTTATAGGTTATCAAGTGATGCAATATTTCGTTTGGAAGGTGTGGAGAGGACATCCGTGGAAGGGCCAGTGAAGTTAGGAAAGGGATGAGAGCGAGATTTTTCTATTGCAGTGAAGTGGATGAATGGAGCAATTTTTACATTGAAATGGTGAGTACATATAGTACCAATGAGCTTAAGAGAAGGTATGTCAGCTGGAGTGAATGATCCACGGCCTCTTTCGAATAATTAATCTCTCTGATAATTAATAATAATAATATCCTCCCGTCATAATATCTATTGATGTTAAATCTCCTGATGAATATACATCTAATTGGATAGAACGTATCATAATCAACAGAAGAAATAGGAATTGCATCCAGAACATTCGGAGTTACAGATGAGCTGATTGTGATATTAACCATCATCTGACTGATGTTATTCTTGGGATAAAAATAAGTAAATATTTTTCAGCATATGTGAATTATCTGAGATAAAATATTAACAAACTAGATGTTTTTATTAAACTGATTTATTTCCAGGACAGATATGCATTCCTATTTATAATATAATGTATTCATTGAAGTAGTTTGCGTGTAAGGAACAATTCATTGCTATAATTTCTCTGCGATAATTTTTAACAAAAAAAATTGTAGTGGTTTCGCGAAAACTAAATATTTTTATGCAGGTTCCACACTCTCAAAAATAAAAAAGTTTAAGAAACATCGTGTTATATGATTAAAACTATTAAACGTGAAAAAAATTACTTTGTAAACTTTAATTGTGTCTCAGAAATAGAAATAGTATCATCCTTAATATGTATAATTTTTTTCAGTAATTAGCTAAGCTTCCCTTGTCTCCTGTGAAGAGAAGCCACTATATTCTGTTGTTAAAAATAATAAAAATAAATAAATAAAACATCTTCCAAAGTATTTGGGAACTCGTTTAGTCTTAAGTTTTGGCAATCGGCAGGAAGCTGGTAGCCATCTCTACCCTTATAAATTAACAGAAAGTTCATTTCATCTCCACAATATGATTCGCAGAGTTCATTGGTGACAATAGCATGGACAACTATTTATGGGTGTATTCACATGCAGACGCTGCATTCTACTAGCCAAACTAGGCTGTGCTGTCTTGTATCAAAAATGCACAGATACGTTGTTGAAGCTAAATAAAAGATAACCTATGCCAATCACTTAGAATTCAGGACTGTTCTTGTGTTTTCCCATCCTATTGGAAATTCAGCTTCATAACAGGGAATAAAATGGCTAATTGTTAGAAATTTAGGTAAAACTAGTAAAAGAGATATGGTTGTATTTGGAAATAATTACGATTTTTCTGTTATTTTGTACTTATATAGGCTTATAACTGGTAAACTGTCTTTCTGTTGAGTTAGGGAACCTACTTTTCAAAGATATGGAAATTCGTCAACGTGTTGAAAAAGCTGCCAACTGGACGATAAATTTTTAACTGTAAATTTTGTTCTGCTGACCTTAATCTCACACCAGATAGCCTCAAATATGCTATTTTCACTATCCTGAAGTTGATCTTCTATTCTCTTTGGCTTCAGTTCATCAGCTATCATTAATAACACTCCTCCCCCATTCTTTTCTCTCTGTCTTTGCTAAACACACTATACTCCTCACATTCTCCCCTACTAACTATATCATTTTCTGTTATCCATGTCTCACTAATGCCAATAACCTGTGGCCAGGAAGAACTAACCAATGCCAAAAATTCCTCCTTATTCCAAATACTCCTGGCATTAGTCTACATAACGTGCAGAAGTCCCTTAGCCCCATCCCTATTTTGCCGTCAATACTAACTATCCCATTTTGGTTTGTTATCCTTCGTCTTAACTCAGGCATATTATACACATTCTTACACTCAACTGCATGTTCACTCAACAGCAAAATTTTCCAGGATGATTTGGATAGATTGGCAGTCTGGACTAATAAGAATGGATGTCAGTTTAATGTAGCAAAGTGTTAGCTTATGCATTTTGGGATGAAAAAATTAGCAGCAGTATATCACATTGATGGAACTATACTCCAGGGGTTAACGAAGCCAGAGATTTGGGTGTGTTGGTGGATAGGGAGTTGAAGTTTAGGGGACACATAGCAAAAGTGGCTAAATCAGCTCATCAGATCACTTAGTTACTGAAGAATACTTTGACGAGCAGAGATAAGCAAGTTATCGTTCCTCTTAATAAGACCCCATCTTGACTTCTGGGCACCTGGGTTTCTTCTTGATTAGGAGGAGGTAGAGAGGATCCAGAGGCAGGTGACCAAGATGATAGCTGGTCTATGAAATGAACCTTATGAGAATAGGTTGAAGATCTGTGGGTTACAGAAATTGGTTGATAGGCGGAAAAGGGGTGATATGATTGAGACATTCAAATTACTGAAGGTTTTTTACAAGATTAATTCAGAGGAAATTTTTCAGAACAGGTCTGGTGATGGAAGAACTAGGGGCCATTCATGGAAACTGAGCTAGAGTGTAGTTAGCAAGGGTGTTAAAACTAGGTTTTTATTTGGAGAATGGTAAATGAGTGGAATAAGCTGCCAGAGTATGTTGTGGGTGCCGTGACTGTGAATGAGTTCAAAAGCAAAGTATGATGGATACTGTGCGAATGCCGAATAGTTGTTCTTGATATGATGTTTAAGGCTTCCCTCGATGAGTCTAAGGACTCCTTGGAGTTGCCCGTAATAATAATAATAATAATAATAATAATAATAATAATAATAATAATAATAATAATAATAACTGATTTCTAAGCCAGTAACAGAAAAAAAAATAAATAACCGCTTACCTTCCTATTTGAGAAACAATAATTAGCTTTATGAACACTAGAATATCCAGCTCTGTTTTTATCTGTAATTGTTATCATTTTAGAGTAATGTCTTGAAGGATAGGGTAGGTAATGCCTTTAGAACTTTATTTATCTACATTTCGGATTAAGATGCACGTAGGACAGACTAGTTTGCCTAATGAAGCCTCAAAAGTTATTAGACGCAGGTTAAGGGGAATATGTCTTAACTTTTAACGTGTATGTTTAGTCTAACGGAAAGAATAAAAGAAGTTGCATTCGGAACTGTGTATTCTATTAGGCCGAATAGTTTTTTTTTGGTGTTGTTGTTGTAAATTAGTGTGCAATTATATTTGTAAGAATCATTATTATTATTCATACAGTGCACAGTACCGTTTTTATGTCACAAACGGATAAGCTTTTGCTGTTTCTTAGGGATTTGTTGTCTAAATAGGCAGAAACTATCACTGAGCAGTATGTCATAAATCTTTAACACCATATCATAATCACGTGATTTTTTAGAATCTACCTGTACGTATATAAAGAAAGCAAACTTATATACTTTAAAGATAACTTTCTATTGGTAAATAGGTAATCTTCAAGAAAGACAAACATTCTGCCCTAAGAATCCGCATAAGCTTAGCAAGTCTATTCTTGTGAAATATTGTGTGTGGAAAAGGAGAGAGAGAGTATTCTGGACTTAATAATTTTGGGAACACAGAGATAAGAAATATGGAAAGAAAGAATAAGAACAAATCGTTTCATAAACTCAGATATGAAAACAATCATTTGCAGATTGGAAAGTGAAATACAAAGTAAAATATTTAAATATGATTTTTATTAATTCTCTATCTCTTTTATACAACTATGAGATGCGCTCCTAATAGATGAAAGCTCTTATGAAGATTCTCCGTGATCTCCAGTACCCCTATGGAAATGGCATTTTTTGCCTGCATAACGCTACTCCGCCAGAAGAAAGGCTGCTCCAAGTTTGATTGTAGTTGCGAATTTTTCTATCCCCCCCCCACACACACATAAAAAAAAAAAAAAAAATAGTTCGCCAATTAGTCGATTTTCTGGCAGTCGGCAAGATTTTTCTCACTCTCTGGAGAATTAGATTTTTAACACCATAATTCGGATAATTCAATCTCATGACTCACAATTTCAGACAACAAATAATATATCCGTTAGGATGTAGAACTGCGTGATAGCAGCAGTCGTCTTCCTTAGTGTTTTCCTTGATACCTATTCAAATGATTGTTAGCTGTCAATTATCAATGACGGCTAAAGATGAAATTAGCTACCCATCTTCAGAAAATTAGGGCTGAAAGAGACTCGCCTCTCCTTTTGAAAGAATAAAAATGAGTTAAAGGATTAGAAAATTTGTCTGCGTGATATTTACCAATTTCATTTAAGATACCACTATTCGCATTGCATGCGTTTTCATTCATTTCGACGGCCTTCCCCAATTAGTTATTCTGTTTTTCTTATCTGTTTAAATTTATTTACTAATGAGATGAATACAGTTTCAGTCGAGGAGTTTACACGTAATTCATTTTGTGTGTGTTGCATAAATCTGCATTTTACTCAGAAATGATGCAAGCTCATTTGTGTGATGAGCTTGACCAGTATTCACTAGGAGTTTTTGTTTACGTATAATTTTGAATAGAGAGTATGAAGTTTGAAAAGAGCTCAGTGGATGTGGCGTTTGCATACCATGGCGCTTGACCGCATGAAGGACGACTTGGTTTCGAATTTAGTCGACGACTAGAGGATATTTTTCTAAGCCTTTCTTCAACCGGTTCCCAAGTTATTCGATCTCTGGCCGAGGCAAGTCGGTTTTTACCTCATGGAAACTCGGGTTTTTCGTCCCGTAACCTCAAGAAAATTGACCGTAGAACCCACACTATTTCACACATTAAATATATTGTGTTAGGGTTAGGGAACACGAGATGGCGGAACTTGTAGCCGCTCTTCACTGCATGCCGCTGAATTAGTGATAGCCTTGGGCCATTATCTATGATTGGATGCCAATGGAGATTGAACTGCCCACTCACTCTCCAAAAGTTAGATAGGGCTAAAACGGCGTCGACTACTCCCTATATGGGAAGAAAGTGGCGTTAGCTGATTTTTTTAAATTATCGTTTAGAATGACTGAATTGTCTAGTTCACATTCACACGTTCGACTAATTTGCTCATCCTGATGTGCTATCTTTCAAAATAAGATATAGCTCAAATGATCTATTAAATTTGGAAAAGGTACAGGCACTATACGCAATTTCTTCTATGTGCTGTTTCTCGTACATTCCCAAAGCACCGTCATCCATATTTAGACGATTCAAAATACATTCATGATGAAGTGAACTCCAGCCAAAAATAGACTTTGCTCAAAACAGAAAATATGCCTTTAAATATGATTTCAAAATAACTTTGTGTGCTTTCTTTTTTTCTGACTTTAGAAAGTAGGACATAAACACCAGATTTATATTTATGGATTTTCTTAATATATGTGTAGATATGCCAATAATTGAAACACGCATGGAAACTAAATTAAGCGAGCAACACTCAGAAACACTAATAAGATGTTTTAAACCTTCCCTAAATGAAATGCGGGAAGTTTAAAAGCATTACTGACTGAACAGATATGAAGAAGTCTTAATCTTAAGAATACAGTACAGCTGCAATCGCACTTTTCCAGATATTTCATGCTCCAACACACCAGCGAGCATTTTGTTCGCTAGTAAGTTCTCTCGTGTATACCTTATTCAAAAAACAAAACAAAACAAAGTATCTGCTGATGTCAGTTATATTTACGAGTAAGGATCAATGTCACTCTAGTTTGATCGAACGAAACAATTTCTTTTAATCATGATATTTTTCTCAATGAAAAGAAATACAATGACTAAGGTAATTTTGATTTCATATAGAGGTATACTTAAAGCCACGAATTGAGTAATATTTTGTTTGTTAATTATATGCTTTCTCAAAGATAGTTTGTATATTATGAGAATTTTTAATATATATATATATATATATATATTTTATATTTATTTTTTTATTTATTTTTTATTTTTTTTATTTATTGATTTTTATTTTTTATTTTTTTTAAAGATGCTCATATGAAAGTAGCTTTGGCAAATCCAGCTATTTTCATATGAGACTGTCTATATCATCCTCCATTGAAGAGCCCTTATAAATGCGTGAAAATGATATTGGCAAGGTTCATGTTGCAAGCAACATGAGTAACTGGAAAAATGAAAAGCTGGACAATGAAGAGAATGACTTGATGGTAACGGAAAAGACAGCGCAGTTACGTAGTTCATAATAGAAAAAAGTGAGAGATTGAGTGGTTCAAGAGACGCCTGCAGATGGTATGACACAAGCCAAAGAAGAGGAGATGCAAAGGAACAGAAAGCAAGGTATTGAAGAGCGACAACGTGAGAATTAGGATTGAATTTGGTATGGTGATTCATGGATAAGTGGAATGCTAATAGAGAATATGATGAAATCTGTTTTCTTGACGCCAAGTTTAAGGATGTTAGTACAAGCGAAAAAGATGACTGGGAAAAGAAAGGTTCTGACACTGTAGCCGTGATATGATAGAGACAAGCAGAGAGGGCGAGCTTCGATTGTGAATGACAGTGCGAAGATTGTGCAGGAGGAACCGTGTGGAGTGAGTCTGATAAAAGGAAGGAAGAATTTATATGAGATGCAATGATTGCATTTGAATGGGTGCGAGCAACTTAACGTTAGTAAGTGAGACAGTGATCATATATATATATATATATATATATATATATATATATATATATATATATATATATATATATATATATATATATATATATATACTAATGCCAGAAGTATTCGGAATAAGAGCAAGTAGTTTTTGGCATTGGTCAGCTCATCTTGACCAAAATTAATAGATATCAGTGAGACTTGGTTAACAAGGATAATACACTCTTAGTAATAGAATGCAAAGGATGTAGTGTCTTCAGAAAGGGCATAAGGAACAGAATGGAAGAAAAGGTGCTAACGAGAGCAGAATAATTGAAAGCAAAAAGAGCAGGAGTACATCAAGACGACAAAGATGCAAAGGTTATTTCATTTCAGGCTATCTAGTGTGAGATGAAGACCAAAAAGACAGAATAAATAATTGGCAATAATCCAGTGGGTTTAAGGGTAAACGTAGATGATATGCATTTGAAAATTAGCAAGATGAGTGCAGTTGGAGTAAATATTACGAGGGATTTCAGCTATAGGATCGTAGATTAGAAAGAGGATTCGTCTGACAGAGAGAAGGAAATTGAATTTATACAGCAATTTATAAACGAGGTTCAAGAGTGCTGGATCTGGTCATAGATTTAGAGAAATTAAAAGTTATCAATTCAGCTATCTCTGCTTGAGGAAAATTTAATGTAGTCTTCGAATTGGAGGTTGGCAGATCTGCAGAATGTTCTGTTAAAAAGACATATGTACTATGTTGACAAAGTATTTGAACACCTAGTTGTGATAAAAAAAGTTCGAATTTTTAGTACCGCATGGGACCTTTGGCCCAAATGACATTTGGGCCAATTGCTGTCATTTGGACCTTTGGCCCAAATGACAGCAGCTAATTTCTGATACATCGCAACAGGTATATTCTTCCAATCCTCGCGCAAAGCTTCCTCTCCCCCATTTCTAATGATGATGATGATGATGGCTGCTGTGATGTGGAGCGAATTTGGCCTCCTAATTCGTCCCGAAGATGTTCGATGGGGTTTAGGACTCTGGGCCAGCCAGCTCAGAGTTGGACTGTCCGGCTCAGAGTCCATGCCTTGTGCACTGTGTGTCCAAGACTGGTTTCCTTTTTTTTGGAAACCAGTCTTGAACACGCAGGACAGTATAGCATCGATCACTGTCCAGCGCAAACATGCAAGGGACACTGCCGAAGTGACGATGATATTCAGCCTGTTTTCTACCCACTACAGGGTGGACTCTCCCATCGGGGGTGGGTTGGGAGAGTGTTTATTCAGTTGTGTGAATGAATGTATGAAAGTGAAAGACAATTACAAACATCCCTGCCTAGGCGGGATTCGAACCCGCAACCTCTTGGCTGGAGAGTGGATATGCTAACCACTCGGCTAACCAGGCCGGCACTGCCAAAGTACAAGGTGATTATAATTAAAGCTCACATTTCAAAAGGCTGTAACTGGGTAACTATTCAGCAGAACGATTTAATACCTAACATGATGTGTGTGGCAATGGAATTTTATTCTACACAAAACCAACATTAGCTCTAAAAGTTGCCAATAGGTCGATACATGGCGCTGCAATATATGCAAATTAGATATGATACTCCTGGTATGCAGTAAAACGCTGCGACCATACCATCTATGCGAATGACGTTATCTCCAATGACGTATGCTTCGAAAGACGTTTCTATAAAACCAGGTAGCTGAAGAATGCGATAGTTCATCATCTGTGAGCAGACAACCTGTTAAAGCACAATTACCGAAGAAATGTGCACTTCTCATGGAATTGTTGTACCAAAATAACAGCAGTGCCTTCAGAGCATTGCGAAAAGTTCAGAACATTAAAGGAATTAAATGGGTTCTATGATTACAAATGATTTATGCAAAATAATTTGTAAATTTGAAGAAACAGGTTCCTTAGAAATCAAACCTGGGAGAGGACGAAAGTCCATCGAACGGCAGACAGTGAGAGAAGTAACCACAACGTTAGAGGAAGAAAGGTTAGAAAATTCGTAGGAAGTAACAGGCATGGGGTATTATATTGTATTGTACGGTCTTTAGACAAACCGTAGGTATACGGTTAACAAAGTCGTAAGGCAGATTCTGAGCTGTTATCCTCACAAGATTTCCCAAGTTCAACAATTGTTTAATCATCAACGTGGTGTATGAGAAATATTTGTCCTGCTGTTTCTTGCTCAGACTGAACTGGATAACGACTGACCATGGAACATTTTCTGAAATCACGAAGCTCACTTCAATCTGGACAGTGCTGTGAATATGCACAACTCAGCATTAAGCACAACTGCTTCATTTCCCAAAGGTCACCGGTTGTTGTGGTTTTACAGTAATCGTCATTTTCTTGTTCGAGGAGCTCGGTCCTGCTGTCGCGTTAACTGCACTGCTAATGGCCAGCGATATCCATCTCTCTTATCCAACCAGGTGATTTCAACACATCAACAGCGTCAATGGCCTAGATTCAACAGTTTTTTTATTCAGGATGATGCTCCCTCTTCACATCTTTACTCCTGTCAAGTGGTTGCATCAGGCACATTTTACCGAGGGCAGAATCATTAGTCGTCATTTTCGTACAACATGGCCAGCACGCTCTCCTGATCTGAACTGCTGCAACTTTTGGCTGCGGGGACATCTTAAAGACGTTGTCTATCGTGGACACACAGCCACCTTCGGTGAACCTCAAGACCAGCATTAAATGCAGTATCCACATTTTGAGTGAAACTCTATGTTCTATGCTTGAGCATGCGATTTCAGCAGGTTGCAGCAACAAAGGACAGCTCTCCTGATCTGAACTGCTACAACTTTTGGCTGCGAGAACATCTTAAAGACGTTGTCTATCGTGGACATAGCCACCTAAGTGAACCTCAAGACCAGCATTACATGCAATATTCACAACATTTTGAGTGAAACTCTACGTTCTATGATTGAGCATGCGATTTCAGCAGGTTGCCGCAACAAAGGACAGCATATCGGACACGGTCGACTGGGCGACGGACAACAGGACGACGGCAACTGAGCGACGGAATAAAAGATGAAATATGCAATTCTATCCTGTTGATCTATTACAGATAAAAATGAGTTAAAAGAACGGTATAAACAAAAATATTGAAAAATGTTGCTTATAATTAAGTTTACTTTTATTGTGTAGAATTACGAATTGTGTTGAAGTTATATTGAAATTTCCCATAGAATTATGGAATAAACATAAAATTTGAAAAATCTCGCTTATAATTAAGTTTATTTTTATTGTCTGAAGAAGTATTTCTGAGCTTCACTGCGTAAGGTGTCTTGTTTGGCGATTTATCATTTGGGCGTTTTGTGTGCAGTAATTTAGTTTAATACGCATTCGCAAGATATTTCGACTTTTATTAAACAGTAAGACCAATTGTTTGTTTATTACATCGTTTCCGATATTTGTGTCAACGTTACAGTTATCACGTGCAAAGAACAAGTTAGTTGGGCGTTTTGTGTGCGCTAATTTAGTTTAATACGCATTCGCAAGATATTTTGACTTCTATTAAACAGTAAGACTAGTTGTTTGTTTGTTTATTACATCATATCCGATATTTGTGTCAACGTTACAGGTACATGCAAAGAACAAGTTTCAGTAAATAAAAGGTATGTATTCAAAATTTATAATCTTAATCGTATACTAAATTGTATACGTGACATCTAAATTAATTTAAATAAATTTCAAACTCTTGATTATCTCTCAAATGAAACAAATTGCCATGTACAATTATATAGAAGTATAGAAATATTTCACTATTGATATAATTAAGAATTTTTTCAGTACTATGGATACGTGACATCTAAATTAATTTAAATAAATTTCAAACTCTTGATTATCTCTTAAATGAAACAAATTGCTAAGTGCAATTATATTGAAGTAGAGAAATATTTCACTATTGATATGCAATTTTTCAGTTAATTTTATTTTTATATTTATATTTCTTGTTTCTATTCTTCAGAAATGGATAATTCAAGAATATTAAGTCAAAGGAAAAATATGCTTGGAAACGTATCTTTATGTTAAAGACAAGATTGATAAGAAAGGTTCAATTCAATTTTGGTGATGTGAACATAAAAACAAAGGATGCAAAGGTAGAATTTGGACAAGTGTCAGTGATGGATCACTAATTTCTGAAAAACAGGAACTCACATGTAGCAATTCTGGAAATGCGGCCAGAGTAATAACGCAAGAAGTTAGTACAACAGCCAAAAAATTAGCAGATACGACAATGCGCAACCCATCACAAATCAGAACTGAAGTTCTACAAAATGTTTCTTCTGCGGTAGAAGGAATGCTTCCAAATCATAGCAGTCTGTGCAGAAATATTCAAAGAAGAAGATTAAAAAATTTAAAAGTCACAATTAATCCTGATTCTAGGGAAACAATAATTATCCCTGAAGAATACTTAAATTATGAATTCAGTCCATTACAATTTGAACATTTTTCATTGGCTGATTCTGGATCAGAACAGGTCGACCCCATGAGAATATTAATTTTTGGTCGTGAAAGCCATGCAGTGTGGAGCCAAAGCATGAATGAATTATTTATGGATGGCACATTTTTTCTTTCTCCCCCTCTTTGCTCAAATTTTTGTTATTTTGGCTAAAAAGGATGGAGGTCCTGTTTTATATTGTTTATTACCTAATTAGACTCTTGAAACATACACAAAATTATTTTATATGATACATGAAATGTGGCTATTACTAGATCCCCGAAAATATAAATGTTGAAATTGCCATTCATCAAGCATTACGTATAGTATTTACACAAGCTAACATAAATGGTTGCTTTTTTTTTATCTCGTACAAAATCTTCGTAAGCATTTAGCTTCATGCAATTTTTTAACCAGATATAATTCTGATGCGCAATTCGCTTTAAATTCAAAAATGATCAGTTCGCTTGCTTTCGTTCCAGAACAAGATATTGTTTACGCTATTTCTGAACTTGAGAATCATTTATCCAATAAATTTGAACCAATTTTAGAATGGTTTACGAACACATACATAGGTCGTCTAAGGAATAACAGAACCAGGGCTACATCGATTTTTCCCTCAAACATTTGGTCTGTGTACTAAAGAACAATAAATGGAAGCGATAGGACAAATAATTTTGCGGAAGCCTGTCATCGAAAACTGCAATTGAGCTTTGGCAGCAGCACAAGTCATCCAAATTTATGGATTTTTATAAATGGACTACAAAAAATTCAATAAACATATGATGTTGATTATGAAAGAGCAGTAGCAGGTTTTCAACATGAGCACAAACGTAGACGTTACGATGAAACTGACCAAAGAATTTTGAAAAAAAGTTATTTATTACAATAGGGAAAATATAATAGAATATTTACGTGGTATTTCTGATTATTCGCGGGAATTTTTTTTTTATTTTTTATCAGCCACTTATCCATCTCAGGGTTAAATTTTTTAACGTAGAATATATCAAATAATATCACCACTTACCGATACTGGCACACCACAGACTGATAACATGAAATTAGTGAATATTACCTGAATAAGGGAATCTCCGGAACAGGAACGTTTTTCTCTTTTGTGACTTTTCTCCCTTTACGGTAATTAAGCCTAACTCGAAACAGACAGCAAAGGCAGGTTATTAAAACGTGCATATGATTGGTGCGGTATTAACAAAAGATCGTGCAACCGAAAGATAAAAGCATAGCTGACAATTGAGTTGAAATGCTAACTCTCTTCAACCGAATTCCATATGTGAAACTGCCATAATATTCATTATATATATATATATATATATAACTTAGTTTTAGCACTTTTACGAATTTTAACACGTTCGGTTGAATTTTATTGCTGCCTTGGGAAATCGAACTCGCACACAACTAATTAATAACAATAGTTTTTAGTTAGATACTGTGTTTGCCCATGCAACATATGGTTTTGTTTCAGTCTATATATACAGAATAGTTTCTGTATGAGGGGACATGTGATTCATTAATTAGTGTGTTTTTATCCCAGCTGTCTCTAATTGCACTATTTGTTGAGAAATATATTACACAGACTCCTCATACCTTATTCACTGGTATAATAAAAGTACTTGTTTTTATTGCCTCTGCGGGAGGGCGTGTTGTTTACCACTGCAAGCGAGTTACTATCTTCCCACATGAACTTGTTTAAGCTTTTTTTTTTTCATGTGTGAAGTATATGCGAAACTTTTATTGGCAACAGAAAACTAGCTCGGATGACAGTGATAATATAAAACGAGTTTTGATATGTATATAAAGTCAATATCAACAGTCCCTGATTACAAACGCGTGATGAAAGGGACAGGAAGATTTGGAGGTTCCCTGGAGAGCATTCGAAGTAAATACAATTAACCACTGCTTTGAAATTAAATATATGAATAAGCAATATTTACTAATATTCATTAAGTGCTGAAATACGCTTTAAACAAAGTTTGTAAACCAACACCAATGTGTGAATTTTTCCATTAAAATATAAAAAATAGCAAAAAAGAAATAATAAATAATAAAAGTTAAATACGTTTGTTTTAAAATAAAAAATATACTTAGTCTTAAAACATTTTAAATTTGTTTTCGTTATTTCACGGCCCCCCTCAACAAATCCTATGGCCCCAAGGGGGCCGCGTCTCACAGCTTGGGAAGCTCTGCCTTAGACGATAGAGATATAAGAACTGATAATGTTGGAGTTTTGATAGGTAACAGCCTGATTTGGAGGACAATTGTTGATAGGAAGTTTGTAATGATGTAAATTTTTCATATAGAACTGTCATATCCTATACACTCCTTGAGGGTACATGGCAGGAATTTGATGGTGATAATGACTACTCGTAAGAAAAATTTTAATTTCACAAAAAATGAGTACAAAAAGTAAACTTCATCTTTATCTATATCTATGTAATAATTTATATTTTCTCTTCTGTTCTTAATAAGTTTATTAATTCACTCAGTACGTGCTGTACCAACATAGAACACATTTTAGAGTTTAATCTTTTTGTACACCACAGCGCTTGGCTGCACGAAGGAACACTTGGTTTCGAGTCTAGTCGCCGACTAGAGGAAATTTTTTCAACCCTTTTTTCGTTCCGTTCCTGAGTTAGTCGATCTCTGTCAAGGGCAACCGGGTTTTTTCTCCCGGAAACTCGGGTTTTTCGTCCTGTAAACTGAAGAAAATCGACCGTAGAAACCACATTAAATATATTGTGTTAGGGTTAGGCACCACGAGATGGCGGCACTTGTTGCCATTCTCTTCACTGCGTGTCACTTAATTAGTGATAGCCTTGGACCAGTTATCTCTGATTAGCTACCAGTGGAGATTGAACTACTCACTGAGTCTCCGAAAGTTAGATAGGGCTGAACGGCATCGCGTACTCCCTGCATACGGGAATAAAAAGGCATTAGCGTATTTTTTTTGTTTGGTAGCCAATCATAGATAACTGAACAAAAACTCTCACGCATTATAAATAGCATCAGGTGAATTATGTAGACGCATAAGTGATTATGCATCTACATAGAGTTCACATATGATGAATGTAATCTTGTAGCATAGATTTGCTATGGTACTGATCAGAGAGTTTTTGCTTTCTTTAAGTTTCTGCCTGGTCTCGGATAAAAGCAAACAGGAATTCCAAGCTGGTGAAACCTAATTTATCCTCTTCGTTCCCTATGGCACATAACACTCAGATCCTTTCTTTCCACAACTTTCTGTCCAGAGCCAGTGTTCTTGCTTCTAATCAACTAGACCATCCAGCTTCATTTTTCTCCTCCATCATCCTTTGTCACGTAAGCTTTGGCCTTCCGCTTTTACGCCTTCCTTCAGGGGTCGAAGTCAAAATTCCACTTAGGATATCATCGTGGCTCATCCTGAGTACATGTCCCATCCATCTCCATCCATGCAGTTTGATTTCCTCTTGAATAATTTTTGTGATAGTTATTTTATATAGTTCTTTATTTGATATTTGGTTTTGCCAATAAATTTTTAGAATTTTCTAAGTCATTGGTTTGGAAACTCTTTGACTTTTGTTCTTGCATTTTACTTATTTTCCAAGTTTCTACTCCATAGAGTAGGATAGATCTAATTTCACTTAAAAATATCTTCAGTTTAGTTTTAATCTTGTATGCTGCAGATTTCCATACGGCCTGTAAACGTTTGAGAGCCTTGCATGCTTTAATTATTCTTTGTTTAATATCTTCATCTGTGCAACCATTTTTGCTGACTATTGCTCCAAGATATTGAAAGTCTGTCATATCTTTCACTTCAGTGTTATCTTTAGAGTTTCTTTACTGTTATTATTAATCCTTATTACTTTTGTCTTATCTTTATTTATTTTTAAGCCTTCTGAATATGTATTTTCTCTTAATCTTTCTGTTTTCTGTTGCAAATCAATGAAACGAGAAGAAATTAAAATGATATCATCTGCATAATCTTGATCTTCAAGACGTGTTGTCAAATTCCACTTAAGCTAGCTTTGGTTTTCGTGGTTTTGGTCAATAACCAGTCTATCACTATATTGAAAAATAGGCCAGAGAGTAAACTCCAGTTACACTGGGAACGGCTTTTATCTCCGAGTTCAGCACCAAAAACTCGGAATATACTGTTTTCATCCATTTGTTTGATAACATTAATCTTATTTGGTATACTATAAGTGCTTAAGATTTTCCAGAGGATTTCTTTGTTAATGCAATCAAAGGCTTAGGCAAAATCTATAAAATTCAAGTACAAGGAGATGCCAAATTCTACTGTTTGTTCTGTAATGTTTCCCAAAATGAAGGTCTGTTGCATTGTTCCAGCTCCAGTTGTGAAGACTGCTTGTTTTTTCCTCAGCATAGCTTTGATTTCATTTTTTATTATTTCCATTAATATTCTGCTAAATACCTTTCATGGCACAGATAGAAGAATAATTCCTCTCAAATTTTCACATTATGTTAGGCCTCTTTTTTTTTTTCGGTATTTTAACTATTACTGTTTCCTTCTACTGATCTGTTATTTTCTCAGTTTCCAGAAACAGATTGTATAATTTTGTTTCTTGCAGCAGTACTTTTATCTACTTTTAGTAATTCAATGCATATGTTGTCATTTCCACGTGCTTTTACGGACTTTTGTTTCTTTATTGAGTTCATTACCTCATTTAGGGTGATTTTTTTAATCATTACGTTTTGTTTACGTTTTTCTTCCTGTTCTATTTTAGAATTTCTTGTGTGTTAACCTTGTCACCATTTTCTTTTCTGTTACATTCAAAGTTTCACTAAAATACTGTTTCCAGCGGTTTACTTTCTGTTCCTTTGTTAACAACTTTCCGTTTTTTTCCATTATGCAAGTTTCCAATTTCTTTTTCTTTCTAGACAATTTGTGCCTTATTTCATATACTGTATTAAGTTTTTCCATGTCAGCTGCTCTCTTCGCCTCCATTGCCAGGATTTCTGTGTAAGATCATTTGCCTATTCTGGCTGATTTCTTAATTTCTTTGTCAACAGAATTACATTTTCTTTGTATATTTGATAAAGCCTTTTGGACTTTGTATTGCCTTGTAGTATTTTTATTCTTTTCCTTTCCTCAATTAAATTCCAGATTTTTTTTTATTATCCATTCTTTGTTTATTTTCCCTCCCGTAACTTTAAATGTTCGTTAGCACAGTCATTATAAACATATTGAAAAATTTCCATTTATCATTTACTCTTTTTGACAATCATTTTCTTCTTCATCCATTTGCTCCAGTTTTGTGAATCTCTTTCTAATTGATGTGATGAATTGTTATTTTATTTCTTTGTTATTTAGTTTTGCTATATCATATCTGTTTCTATTCTTACTTTCGTTTGTCTTATTTGTTATAAGGTGTAAGTTAGTTTGGTTTGTACTAAGAAATGATCTGAAGTGAAGTGATTCAAAAGTGATCTTTTGTTTTTTCCCGTTTATTATTATTTTCTTATCAATTTGGCTTCTGCTTTTTCCTTCAGGGGAGATCCAAGCAAATTTATGGATATTGGATATCCTTTTATAATCATTATTATTATTATTATTATTATTATTATTATTATTATTATTATTATTATTATTATTATTATTATTATTATTATTATTATTAATATTACTATTATTATTTTAACGGTGGTGTCAAAAGACCCATCGCGGGAGACCCGACATTGACACACCTCGAACTATTAGGTCGTTTATCTAGCAATATTCTATTAATCTTTCACCATTTTGATTTATTCTACCACAAGCTTCTTTTCCTATTGCTTTACAAATGTCTTGAATTTTTCTTCCTATTTTTGTATTAAAATCGCCCATCATTATAAGAATGTCACGTGGGTATTTTATTTATTACTTTTTGCAGTGTTTATAAAATTTTTCCTTTTTCTCATAAATAGCATCATTTGTAGGTGCATAAATTTGTATTATTGACATTTTGATATATGTTGAATTGAATTGAAACATGCAATAATAATTCTGTCATTCACTGGTTCCATTCAATAAGGCAACTTTTAGCCCTTTTTTTTAGTATTAGTGTTACTGCGTTTATGTGTCTGTTTTCATGACCAGAGTATAGGACTGCATGTTTATCTCCAGTTACCATCTGTACAGAACCTATCCACCTGAGCTCACTAATTCCCAAGATGTTTATATCATAAGCATCCATTCCTGAGTTAACCTGTCTTGTTTTTCCAATTTAATATAAGGCTCTTACATTCCATGTTGCAAATTTTAAGTTATATTTTGGTGACACCATTTGACCCTTTTTCCATCTTAGAGCTCCCAAAGGCTTTCATTCTGAGATTTCATTTTTGCTGTTTTTACTTTTCAGCTAGGGCTAAAGTTAGATAGGGCTAAATGGCCTCGCCTACTCCCGTATACAGGAATAAAAAGGCGTTAGCTGATTTTTTTTTTTACTTTTCAGCAAGATCCTGTGTGGCTCAGTGAATGTGGCGTTTACACACCACGGCGCTTGGCCGCACGAAGGAAGACTTGGTTTCGAGTCTAGTCGGCGACTACAGGAAATTTTTCTAAGCCTTTTTTTCGACCGGTTCCCGAGTTAGTCGATCTCACGGCGAGCGGGTTTTTCCTCCCGGAAACTCGGGTTTTTCGTCCTGTAAACTCAAGAAAATCGACCGTAGAACCCACATTATTTTCAGACATTAAATATATTGTGTTAGGGTTAGGGACCACGGGATGGCGGCACATTTGAGCCGTCTCTCTTCACTGTGTGTACCGCTTAATTAGTGATAGCCTTGGGCCATCTATCTCTGATTGGTATCAGTGGAGATTGAACTGCCCACTCAGTCTCCAAAAGTTAGATAGGGCTAAATGGCCTCACCTACTCCCCGTATACGAGAATAAAAAGGCGTTAGCTGATTTTTTTTTTTTTTACTTTTCAGCTGTGATAGCCACTGTCTTGTGTCTTGCAAAGTATTTTGTTCCTTTCATCGTATGGTTTGTTCAAGATTCTTAGTTTCCATAATTATTTCGTTTTTATTGGAAAGGGGGATTAGCCCTTTGCCAAACCTTCCTGTTTTTCTTGCCCAGGCTTGGGACTGGCTATGAAAACCTATTGAAACCTAATTTAGCACTTAATAAAAAGCATCAGCATTGCCGGGCTCCAGGGCGATGCTCATGTTTTTGAAGTAGTGCAAACCCAGGAATCCGATGACGAAGATATTCTCATAAGGTTTTATTTGGATGCAAAATGTACATAATCAATTACTTTTAGACATAATCAGTTACAAAGTTACAGCTGAAGAAGCCGTAAGTGCATAATCAGTTTGATTATGTGTATACCAAGGCAACCTATTGCCAAAGATTATATTCTCATAAGATCCTTGTTAAATTTCAGCATTTAAATTTTTTTTTCTGTATGTCGATGTTAAATATGGATCCACTATTTTAATATAGAACTTATGCTAGATTGAAGCCTTTTCGGTTCTAGAATTTTATAATAGATATATGTTATAGTATGGAGTTGGCTTCCTCACCAGGTTCTGTAACTCCATAGATGTCTACCAAAAAAAGTGGACATGAATGCAACATGTAATAATAATTTTTTTATTTATTTTTTATTTTTAAATAATAATTTGTTTTGTAATAACATTTTACTTATCATCATACAGAGCATTTACATATATACAATAAAGCATACTATTACATTTTCTGTTCTGTACAAAATGTAGGGTACAGTGATTTTTTTAAATGTAAATACACTTTTTTTCTTGTTTTTACAGAATTCAGCTCTAAGTGCTTTATTTTCTACATTGATTTCAACTAAAATTTTTAATAGTATTTTTTTTGCCTCCATATTATGTATTTACAACACATGTTCTTCTAATATGTTAACAATGAAGATTATTCAGAATTTTTTGTATAATATTTTTTTTGTTTAAATAATTTTTTAATTATAAGAATAATTTATTACATTATTTTTTCATGTTACATAATAGTATAATAATAATAATAATAATGATAATAATAATGGAGCACATATTGTTTATAGCCAGTTTTAAGATTGTATTTCAAGTTTAATTAATGTTCCAGGATAGCAAAAGGAGAATTGAATTAAATTCAAATTATCTTACATACCTGGATAATTTGTAATAGCTTTTGACTTTTACTGTAAAGTAAAAGTCCAAAGCGATAAGAAATATATAATGCGATAAGAAATATATAATGCTGCACATCTTTCTTTGAATGAATTTAAAAAAAAAAATAAATAAATAAATATATATATATATATATATATATATATATATATATATATATATATATATATATATATATATATATATATATATATATATATATATTTATATATATATATATATATATATATATATTTATATATATATATATATATATATATATATATTTATATATATATATATATATAAGTTATAAAGTGAATAAGTTATAAAGTGTCTTATATATATATATATATATATATATATATATATATATATATAAAGTCTTTTAATTTTTATTACCAGATGGCGTGGGTGGTCTAGGTCGTCACTTTTAGTGTGATATGCAAGTTATATTTGTGCCAACGGCCAGTTAAAGAGTATGTTGTATGTTTTGGTTAATTTATAATAATTGTTAGTTGTACATTTCATGCTAAAGCATTATAGTTCTTCCGGAAAGCTAATGTCTTTGCTGTCACTCGCTGTGTATGTGTATATATTATACCATTAGCGTAATTATCATGTCGAGGAAGGTCATCGTTTATGTAAGCTCTGATTATACTTGAACTCTAAAGATAAGGTTAATTTTTTGATTAACCTATAAAAGCGTATTGTTGAGAAATAAGTAACATCGCTTGTATAGACACTGTAAAGTGGGTGTATGTTACCTCACCCTTTTCTATCCATTTAAATTTCAGTGGCTTAATCCACATCGTTATAACTGGTATCCATACTACCCTTACTATGTAAGCGGACAGTCTGTTTAGGCATCTTTTAGTAATTAATTGAAGTCACAGGCGCAGTAGATTTTGATCCGCTTTCCAGTTGTGTTTTGTAAAGAAGCATGCCTTAATGTGACTGGCAATTCTGCTAGTAAAATATAATTAGGTTACTGGATTTGCTTGTATTGTTATTTATGTTGAATAAGTTATAAAGTGTCTAATTTGCAACATTAAAAAGTAGACAAGTTATAAAAGTCGTAGACAGTGGTTAAATTCAGCTTGGGCCCAGCCCCAGAATTTTTTTATGCACCGGACTCAGACCCGAAACATTTTTCTGTTTTGTGACTTTTCTCCCTTTACGGTAATTATGCCTACATTATTGTGTTATTATTCAACAATTGTTTGCAGTTTTGAATGTGTATATAAAGTCAATATCAACAGTCACCTGATTACGAATGCATGATATAAGGGACGGGGAAGTTTGGAGCTTCCTGTAATGCATTATCTTGCAGTGATTGACAAACAAACGTTATTGCACATTGTGTAGCAGAATTTTGACAGACCCATTGTGATATTTTATATTTTCTGGTTGGCAACACTTGTTAGCAACAGTCAGTAACCAAGAATAGAATAGCAGATGAGCAGTTATTTATCAGAGCTTGTGATTGCGAGAAGCACGAAGAAAATTGTGTAATGGTTTTGTGTTTATGTAGGCCTACTATTTCAACTATGGATTAGTACATTGGTGCCTTCTTTAAATGGGAAAAATAGCTCAGATGACAGTGATAATACAAAACGAGTTTGTAATGACAGTTTGTGTATAGTTTCTGAAGAGAAAGCAGTCTGTAATGAATCCACAGAAACACAGGATTCCCATCAGTTGCAATGCGATAATATTAATACGTTGAACAAAAGGAAAGATTTGCTGACTTGCTGGGCACTCGACCAGTGGATAGTATTTAAAGGTAAATACAATTGGTTATTTTGTAAGGTTGGGAGTTTGGGGTGTATAACATGCAGAGGTACAGACCCTATGTGCAAATTCTTCATATCAGGGTTTTCACTTTGCATCAGAGTGAATAAATGGATTAATATGTATTAAAGGGGGAAGGGTCTAAACAATGCCAACAAAAGCAACTCCGAAAGAAAATTTATGAACACAGAGATATCAAATTTCACTAAAGTTCAGAAACAATTATTAGAAGTAAAAGTGAGAATTCATTGCGACACATTGTAGAAGAACGTAACTTTTTAACTCACGAAATCATGTGCCCTGTGTTTCACACTGTGTATGATATTGCAAAGCATAACCGTCCTTTTGTTGATCATCCAAAATTAATTGATCTTCAGATTCTTGATGGGCTAGATGTAGGGCATGCTTTACATAGTGATGTGACATGCACTGAGATAGTGAATCTTTTTAATATGTTAGAAGTATTATATTAATTTGTAATTTTGTATCTGTATTTGTATTTAATGTTTTTGGTGGTGTGGAAGAGAAGGCTTGATGGCTTTAACTTCAAGAGAATAAATAAAATTAAAAAAAAAACAATGTTTTCAACAATCCAGCAATAACCTCATATTTATGATCCTTACTTTAAGGACCCCGGATCTTATTCGTTTAGAATTTAACCATGGGCTGTAGATGAGATTCAGATGGTTGCACCACCTTGCTTATTAAGGACATGAAGTGGTTCAGATGTCTGGTCACAGAGTAGAACCAGTTTATGTGTTATCCTTTTTACATGCAATATCATTTAAGAGCATGCCAAACACAGAGCAGTGACACAGAACTTCTCCAGTTCCAGTGAACTAGTTCAGGCTAGTTGTTAGCATTAAGAGGTATTCAGCTAGTTAAAAA
Source organism: Typopeltis vanoorti (assembly GCF_054136105.1). Lineage (NCBI taxonomy): Eukaryota > Metazoa > Arthropoda > Arachnida > Uropygi > Thelyphonidae > Typopeltis > Typopeltis vanoorti. The sequence goes on from NC_143556.1 coordinate 138,492,968, forward strand.
TAATTTGCTACCTAAAGGAAGTGTGGATCATGTGATCCACGCTTCCTTTAGGTAGCAAATTATTTCCTAGAACTATTGAATAGTGGTATGCAGGGAAAGTTAAGGATATGAGATTTTCAAAAGACTGACAGCATAAAATGACAGTATAAAGATGTAAACTGCAATACATTATAAAGATGTAAACTGCAATACATTATAAAGATGTAAACTGCAATACATTATAAAGATGTAAACTGCAATACATTATAAAGATGTATACTGCAATACATTATAAAGATGTATACTGCAATACATTATGAATGGGGTCACTACCCAGGCCGGTTTCAACCTTTTTTGAGGTCTTCTCAGTGAGTAGCTAGACCCTAAATACCAAGGTTTTAGTAATACTGAGGAGACCTCAAAAAAGGTTGAAATCGGTCTGGGTAGTGACCCCACCCATAATGTATTGCAGTATACATCTTTTAGTGAGATGTGCTTTACATTATGGGAAAATACTAAGAATAGCGATCAGAGCTTTACCCACCTTTACAATGCGTTGCCCTGGTGTTGTACCATCTTTAGACTTGAACTATGTTTCAGGCACAAACTTAATTGTTTGCATACTTGGGATTAGGAGTTAAATAACCAAGCTTATACAATTACTTGGTAACCCTAATATACAGTATCCCCAAGTTAAAAAATTTATTACATTATATATGTATGTATGCTATCCTTTTTACATGCAGTATCATGTGCCAAACACAGAGCAGTGGCACAGAACTTCCCCAGTTCCAGTCAAGTAGTTTTACAGTCTAGCTGACAACATTAACAGGTATTCGATTAGCTAAAAATATTTAGCTAGTTTAAAATTTAGCAAAAAATTTCAAACTGGAAGAAATGCCACAGTATTTGCCATTGGAATGGCCTAAACATACACCACCATTTCTACTAGAATGCTAGATCAATCTCACCACGCCCAGTATACTGTGGATGACAGCTCTCTCATCTCGTAATTCAGACCATGACTTCCAATTTACCTTTCGTGTGGAAATATGCTCCCAGTCATTTTCCTTTGTTTCTTATGTACTATGGTGGTGCCAAATGGTCTGATTAATCTTTCTCTATTTCTGATCAGATCACTTGCTCTAAACAACAACAAAAAAAAAACTGATATTTTTTTCTGGAATTTGAGGTGATCGAAGGGGAGGAACAAATTCGATGTAGCAGAAAATGAAATTATTAATACTAGCCACAGGATCCTTTGGAATGAAGCCAAATTACTACATAGATATTCCCATAAATATGAACGTCTCTTTAAAGAAGGTTCTGAAGTTTATCAGCATTGCCAAAATCTCAACCTTAATGATGGACTCTCCATGCCAAAAATCTGGAAGTTGTTATTAAGAACTGTACTGTTTAATTATATTAATTGTATAGTTTTTATTACATACACACACATTTTTTTCTTTTTTTTTTATAAAATCACATGTATGCACACTTCATTTGATCCTAATAAGCATTGTTTTATCTGGTTGTCTCATGACTGCATATAAGAAAGATTTGGTTCTCTTTATTTAATTTTTTGGGTTTCCAGTTGTTTTATGCTGACAATGGTCCATGATATGCAAATCAAGATTTCTGTTAATATAGTTAATCGATTTTAATAAAATATTTTTTAACTATGTATATGTGTAACTTCACATTAAGTCTATGTTTCCAAACAGTTTTCAAAAAACCATCAATAAATTCATATCAAACTTCAGCAGTTGGAGAAGCTTTTCTCCCACACTCTGGTCAAGGACATCAAACAGAACTGTCTATTCATCTTTTCACTTCTCTCTATCCCCCCCCCCCCAATCTATACTTGTATATCATTATTGTACATCATGTGAATATAAAACTAATCTCTCCATATTATTCTTTCCCATCTTCATAGATGTCCAAGGCAGATCACTTCCTGCCATACCAAAAATCATAATTCTTTTCTTTCAACCTCTGCATAGGAGAATGAGACAATTCTTCTCTCACTTTACCAAGAACAGATCACTATTTGTCTCCTTGATCTTTCTTCACCAGAAAGAATAATACACTCCTGTTCCCATTACTCCTGATTTGTGTTTAAAACTTGTTTCACTATTTCTTTACAGTGTATTATACTCACTCCATATGTATCCAACAGCATGAACACTAGGCTATATTTAGTCATTTCCAAAAAAAAAAAAAAAAAATGAGGTAAATGTCAGCCATCAAAATGTTGGTGGCTGACATTGTAGCATTCAACTTTACCAGGTGGTCAAGAATCAGCTCTTTACCACTTGGAGGCCCATCAGTTAATTAGAGATCACCTTTTAGCTGGAGCCATGTATAAAAGCTTGAAGAAACATGTGTGCTCACTCTTCATATTCCAGAGTATTTGATCAGATCTGGCATAAGACCTACTTACCAGCTACAGTCTGAAGACTCCATGTTTATACCTATATGCCTTTTTCATACATAAATGATCTCCTCTCATTGACTGCTGTTGGATAACAGTACACAACATTCCTCATCTTCATTTCACAGGACAACCTTGCTTAATGTGATTAATTGATCCATCAATTAATGGATGCCAAGTGAAATTGCATTTAGCGAGTACAATAAACCACAAATAATAATAATTCATCTATCAGTTAGCATAAATTTGGAAAAAATTACAGTATAAGCTATGTTAGAGGAAAAAATAATCAAAGTTAATAAAAATCGATTGCTTAAATTTTTATTTAATGTCTAAACATTTGATTGAGCTACTTTTTTTTACAAAAACAATTAAGTAAAGATGTTTGAATCATGCTTGAATTTTTCATCTTGTCATGCAATTCGCGATTGCTGGCAATCGTTTTATCAAGATTTCGGCAGACTTCATTCCATATCAGGATCAGCATCAAACAAAATTTTCTTCTATGTGATTGATAACTAGCTCAAGTTCTTTTGCAGTTAGCTTCTTAGTTGTAACATTCTCGCCTTGTTCACACCCTTATCTTCTTCATATGCATGCTGTTCTTCTAATTGAAGAGGATCATTCTCGCTTAAATGTTTTGAATGGGAATCGAGCAAGTTTCTCACATTTTCATTATCCAGTTAATTAAATCCAAGTACTTTTCCAATTGTGCATTATTTTCTTCAATACTGTTAGATCTTGGATTTTGTGCATGATAAACTAACATAGGTTTGAGTTTAAAGTCACCTTCTGCATTGCTTCCAAATAAAAGCATTAGACAATCTTTGGATACTGGTTGAAATGCTTCAATTTTATCAAGGAAAGTTTTTGTTGGCATATGCTTCCGAAATAGACTAATTTCTTCGATGTTGAATATTTGCCGATCATCATAATCACCCTCCTAAATTATCCATTGTAATTCTTCAGGAAACTTGGCCACAGAATCTTTATCAGCACTAGCAGATTCCCCAGTTATTCCTGCGTTATGCAGTCCAGTTCGATTTTTAAAATGGTCAAAATGGTCCGATTTTTAAAATGGTCAAATCATTCTAAACTTACAGTAAAGTTTTCACATACTTCTTGAAATTTAGTCTCTTTCAATGAGGTAAAAATATTGAGAGCTTTTGTCTGAGTATTCCCTGTACTAAGAGGTATTCTTTTTCTGGTTATAATACTCAATCCAGAGTGATAGAAGATTCTCAATTTCAGTCATTAAATTTCAATCATTAAAGAAGTTTAAATCTTAAACTTCTTTAAGCATGCAGATCTTTGATCTGCATGCTTAAAGAAGCAGTAACAACTTTTCCTTGTTCTTTGTATTCTTTGCTCTTATTTAATATCAAACTGTAGACTCGCTGTCCCAGGTCTTGCACAATCGTTGTATTACTAGCAGCACTTTCACGTCTCTTAACGACTTCCGCTTACTGCAGATTGGCGACAAAAAAATTTCTCGTAATGTAAAATGTTGCATAACATAAAAAAATCGCATTAAGTGATAATCACTCGCTTAAAGCGGGCAATAGTATCAGTTCACTCAATCATGCTAACTGATTATCACGCATATCGAATTTCCATTAAGCAAGGTGTTCCTGTATTTGTATTTTGCAAATATTCAAGCTTTATGATTTCCTTAACCAGTGCCCTGGACACTGATATCCTTAAACATTTAGAAAGGCTTATGTGTTCATCTTACATGGTGTTTAATTTTGATGGTATATATCAGAACACAGAATTATAAGTAAATAATTATTTATTGACTTATTGCTGATATTTCGCTGGTGTTATAACCAGCATCTTCAGAGCACAAAAACACAGTTTGTCACAGTACACGAGACTACAACAACATGGTGTAACAAAGGGACTAGTTTACAAAAATTGTAGCAACAACGCAAAGACTGAAGTCCTAATTAGGTGCTTTCTATCTTAAAAAAAAAAAAAAAAAAAGAGGGAGAAAGGGGGAGAAAAAGCTGTTACTAGTTATGTCTTAAGATGACTATCTCCCAAATCTTAGGCAAATTTATACAGCCATATTTGTTGAGATTTGGGGTGTGTCTCAAGACTTCTGTTGCTTCTAAGAACAATCTCTGTGATTTGTAAAGGCTTCTGTGCAGTACTTTTGTTTTCTTCCAGTTGATCCTGTGTGCAGGGGTATCCAAAGCATGGTCTGCTAGGCCTGACTCACCATAGCGATAGTGCCACATGTATCTTTTATGTTCACTGACGCTGATGTCCACAGTTCTTCCTGTTTGATAGTAAGCTTGATCACACGAGCAAGGTACTTCGTAGACTCCGGGATATGATAAAGGAGGGATGCTGTCTTTGTGTGAACGGATGAGAGTTGCTAATTTGACACAAGGTCCGAATATGGTGCATAGTTGATGTTTATTGAGAATTCTAGATATCTTTTCTAATGTGCCTTTAATGTATGGGATAGTGACTGTTTTGTCACCCACTCCCACTATCCATCTCCCTGGTGGATAGTGGGATGGCTTTCTTAGAAGTATTTAGTATTTTGTTTATCTTATGCAGATTATAGCCGTTGGCCAAGAAGATGTGGTGTGAGTCAGTCAGTTCAGCAGCAAGAGCATTGTCATTGGAACAGATTGCTCTCGCTCTGTGGGTTAGGGTTTTAAAGATACCATACTGTTGAGAAGGGTGATGGTGTAATTTTTGTGTAAATCACATCATCGCCCTTTAATTTGCCTAAGATTTGAGAGACAGTCATCTTAAGACATAACTCGTACCCGCATTTCTCCCTTTTTTTTTTTTTTTTAAGATAGAGAGCGCCTAATTAGGACTTTAGTCTTTGTGTTGTTGCTACAATTTTTGTAAACTAGTCCCTTTGTTACACAATGTTGTTGTAGTCTCGTGTACTGTGACAAACTGTGTTTTTGTGCCCTGAAGATGCTGGTTATAACATCAGCAATAAGTCAATAAATAATTATTCTTATAATTCTGTGTTCTGATATATACCATCAAAATTAAACAACTGATATCCTTGTCATTCTCTGAATGGGAGTGAGGATAGCCTTGTCAACTTCATGCTCGCCTCACTGGAGAATGGTAAGATCTCTGTTTAAGACATTGGCTATTGAGATCTTGAAGCCTAAATCATTTGAATGCTTCATAGTTTGTTGGATGAATATTTTGTTCTGTTGTAACCAGTTTTACTTAACAAGTTAATTAACTGGTACTTACTACTTAAATGCAATGTTATTTTTACAGAGGATATGATCTTGTCAATTTTTATACCAATTCTATAGTAAATCTATGGTAATTTTGCTAATTAATACTGTAAATACAGCAGACAGCCATTCACTCTTGTTGAAATAACCTTTGTTATTTACCCAGATGTGTAAATGACTGCAACTTTCCTTCAAGATAACCCTGACATAGGAGTTGCACTCACAGGACTTTGAAAGTCAACCGGCATTTGCTTTAACATTTCTTGCTTGAGTGCAGTTGGAGCTGCTTGGCTGTGGATAATTTTGGGGGAAGATGAGGCCAAATTTCATCTAAACAGAACTGTGAATACCCACAATTGCCAGGTATGAGCTGTGTAAAACTTACATGCAACAATCCAAATAATTCCTTTGCATTCTGTCTAGTGTAGGTTTATATGATCCAATGATAAACAAAGAATCATTCTTCTTTCAAGACATTGCCAGTTGGTTCCTGTGACCTACTCAGTTACTGCTGAGAGGTATAGCAATATGATAAACAATTTTGTTGTGCCACAGCGACAACAGCAGTGCCTGTGCATGAATTCAGCTATTTTCATTGGGATGGGGTTCCTTCCACACATTGGTCAATCTGTACTGGAAGTTCTTTGAGAATATTTCATGCAAGCCAAAGCGATCAGCCATCCATATCCCTCTTTATAGCAACCTCATTCACCTTATCTGACCCCTCTGAGACTTCTGGCTCTGAGTATTTCTGAAAGATTGCATTTATCAGGATCATTCTGATAACTTGCTAGTGCTGAAAGACCTCATAACATAGTGTGTGCAACATCAGTCCTGACCAGCTGCATTCTGCCATTGAGCACACTGTGCAAAGGATGCAGTTTATGGCATACTGGGAAGGACAGAATTTTCAACTGTACAGCTTGTGAATGCATAATGGAAGTGAATAAAAATGTATTAGTTATTAGGTATTGTATCTGGGAAAATTCCCATGCTTCTCCGCTTAAACACTATTATTATTATTATGGCTATTATAGCCTGTTTTTGTTTAGGAGTGTCCTTTATTTTAAATACATTGGCTATTTTTACTCACATTTTTTTTATATATATTTTAGGGCATTATGGGTGTGAAGGCAATTATAGCAGAATAAAAGAGGAGGAAAAATTTTTGTACATACCTTGTTTTGATACTAGGATGTCTTCAAATTCCATGTTCCTGCTGAAGGTTGTTTATAACAAGGGAGAAAGGAGCGTGAGGGGGGTGCGTTTTGATGCGGGAAGAATAAATTGGAAACCCGGGTTTATTTTAATAATATATTATTAAAATAAACCCGGGTTTCCAGTTTATTCTTCCCGCATCAAAACGCACCCCCCTCACGCTCCTTTCCCCCTTGTTATAAACAACCTTCAGCAGGAACGTATTTTTACCTTGGGTAAAATTATGTTAAAGATACCAAGCAATTTTAAACTTGGTTTTACTCCATTTCCCAAGTAAGCAAACAGACAAAAAGTCAAGTTTGCGCCTGCAATTGATGCAAGTCTAACTGATCCTACAGGTAGTGCAAGACCAGGGCAACTCGTGGTAAAGGTTGGGCAAGCTCCGATCACTAATCTTAATATTTACCCTTAATGCCAAAACACATCTCCAAGAAGGGGATGTATGATGTTTTGTATTAAAGGCAAGGGGCCACTACCCAGACCGGTTTCGACCTTTATTGAGGTCTCATCAGTGGGAGCTAGGCTAGTAATAGAAATACCAAGATTTAGTAATACAGAGCTTGTAAGTATTTTACCAAAACAAGTTACCATAAGGTGTTTTAACCTTATTAAATAAAAATCTCTGGAGGAGATATAAATGTAGAAAGTATTTTTACCTTGGGTAAAATTATGTTAAAGACACCAAGCAATTTTAAACTTGGTTTTACTCCATTTCCCAAGTAAGCAAACAGACAAAAAGTCAAGTTTGCGCCTGCAATTGATGCAAGTCTAACTGATCCTACAGGTAGTGCAAGACATTAGTGCAACACAATTGATGCAATTGCACCTGCAATTGATGCAATTGCAGGCGCAAACTTGACTTTTTGTCTGTTTGCTTACTTGGGAAATGGAGTAAAACCAAGTTTAAAATTGCTTGGTATCTTTAACATAATTTTACCCAAGGTAAAAATACTTTCTACATTTATATCTCCTCCAGAGATTTTTATTTAATAAGGTTAAAACACCTTATGGTAACTTGTTTTGGTAAAATACTTACAAGCTCTGTATTACTAAATCTTGGTATTTCTATTTCTAGCCTGGCTCCCACTGATGAGACCTCAATAAAGGTCGAAACCGGTCTGGGTAGTGGCCCCTTGCCTTTAATACAAAACATCATACATCCCCTTCTTGGAGATGTGTTTTGGCATTAAGGGTAAATATTAAGATTAGTGATCGGAGCTTGCCCCACCTTTACCACGAGTTGGCCTGGTCTTGCACTACCTGTAGGATCAGTTAGACTTGCATCAATTGCAGGTGCAAACTTGACTTTTTGTCTGTTTGCTTACTTGGGAAATGGAGTAAAACCAAGTTTAAAATTGCTTGGTATCTTTAACATATATATATATATATATATATATATATATATTGTGTTTATGTGTCAAATGTGTATTATTTATGCTTGTATAATTTTCTCCTTACACACACAGAAAAATTACGTCTACATACAACACCTCTGGTTGTGAATTTTGGAACTACCCCCACCTTCTCCCCCTCATTCCTACACTGTTTTGCAGCATTTGGATTATTGGGTTTCACTTCACATGACCTTAAGCAGGAGTACCTTAATTTTGATCACCCAATACTTCACATGCAAACTTCGCTTGCTTACAGCTGCATAAAGGATTAAACAAGAATATAATTTCTTGGCCACTTTAATTTATTTGAAAGTTATATAGTTCCTGTCTGGTTTTAAAATTAGATTATGGGACACTAAGGCAATTAATGCGAAGTCCTTTACTTGTCTATACAAGTAGCCTAGTCATGAAGATGCCTCACATGCAAACTTGGTTTGTTAAACTTGGATAAAGGATTAAACAAGAATATAGTTAAATTTAATTCATAACCAAGTGAAAAAACACTTTCTACATCTAATGACATGATACAATGAGAGTATCGTTTTGTCAATTTAGTTATCAGAATGCTGTTCTCTTTAAATGAATAGAGCAAAGTAAAAAAAAAAAATTTCCTCTAATTCAGTAGTTCTCAAACTTTTTCAGGCTTTGGCACACTTGGCAGTGCAAATTTCTGTCATGGCACACCTGTGTTAATGCTAGCCTCTCGTGTAATTGACTGTAAATTTATAGTATTTTACAATTTGCACTATATTGAATATATTCAAATCCTATTACAGTATATATTTTTATTTAGTAGGGTGTGAAAAAAATGAAAAATTTGAGATAAATTTTATTATGCAAGTGCCTGTTTTCAATGTGAAATGTGAGTTTGCTTATACAGAAAGATTTTAATCCAAGTCCATGGTACTTGAAAACATAGTCATTGTTGTCAAAATAAACGAATATTACATAAATGTTAGGCAGGAGAAAGTTCTTATACAGAAATAATTGTATAAATAGAGCAAAAGTATGCTGAAATTTGGACAAAAATATTTTTAATGTCAAAATTTGGTGGCACGCTTGTCGAGAAACACTGCTCTAATTAGACATTCAACACTTTACGTACCTATACATATTTTTTTAAAGCATTCACTTGTGTTTTTACTCTCCTGTTTACTACTGTCATGTGGTGCACTACTCATGATCCAAAAAAAAAAAAAAAAAAATTATCTTAAGTTGCTGGAAAGTAAGATGCATAAGAAAAAAATGTGGTGGTCTTCTTTTTCAAAAAGCTGTATATACTGAGGGGATGAAAATAACAGAATGGGATCTAAACCAATATAGAAGATTCTCAAGAAGTGTAATTTACTGCCCATGTTTTTTATGGTCGACCAATTCTCTTCTTTGTTATTACTTTGTAGCAAGGATAAGTGGTCTCCTCTATTCATTCCATGTGTTTACCAAGAATCTTCCCTGTGAACAAACAGGACATTCTGTTGAGGAAAGACTACAAGAACACAAATCATATGTTCTTTAATTAGCCTGAGAAATCAAGTCTAGCACAGTATGGAGTTGACACTGACAACTAAATCTTTTGATCAAAGACTCATCTATGACACCATTGCTATTTCAAATTTAAATATTTGTTCAGGAGTGCTGAAGCTACTGCTCATCCTAACCTAAACAATGATGTCCGTCTTTCTTCGTCTAAAATTTAAGAGAGGGATCTTTATCCTTTACAGTACTCTATTATCCTATCATGCAGCTCGTATCTTTTGAAATCCATTGTTTTGTTGAATTGCATGTTCACTAACAATGATCTGTTATGTTCGAATCAAAGTATTTAATTTAATGAAGTGTTATTAAATAAGTTACTAGTTGTTTAATAGAGACTTCTATTAGATGTACTGTATTTTTTTTTGAATAACGGCTTTACACATATAACAGAAAACTAAATATAATTTATTACTCCTATATATTTCATTGGGGTCTTAAGGGTCAAAGCTGTGTAACTGGGAGGACATATCGATGTAGCCTTTTAAGACTCATCTATGAGTCTTTTAAGAATTGCAGAGAACCTACTGGGGCTTATGACCTAATGTCCAGTCCTCACCTTCTCGTGGTGCACCTTGTTAATTATCTATCTGGATACTGAACACGAGGATTGACTGGCAATTTGGAATTTAGCTGACCAAATTGTATTTGTATTGGCTGAAACCATAATGTAAAATGATGGTACAACATTACAGAATTTCATGCTGGCTGAAGCATTCACCCAGTCAAACAAGGCTTTGTTGTTTTGTCAGGGAACCGCAAACAGCGAAAAGTCAGCTATTGGAGCAAATCCCAGAACACATCCCAAGTCAGCATCAACAGAGTTAAAGTTTGGTACTATCAACAGAAAGGAGATTTGAACTAGCAGAAGAATTGGATAAATACCAGATCAACGTAATATGTGTGACTGAAACAAAGAAGGCAAAAACAGGTAAGATCTTTCTAAGTGAAAACTACAAAATGATATATTCAGGCATTAGCAATCAGGGAAAAGGGAGTAGTAGCTGTAGTATTCAACACTAAATAAAGTAATCTTGAATGGCAGGCAATATCAAGTAGAGTGATGTGGACAAATATCAGAATGGGGAACTGGACAATGAGACTTATTTGTGCTTATGGTCCCACAGACAGTTCTACCAATAAAGAAATGTAGGAATTTTTTGAGCATTAGAGAGGGCAGCTTGCTCAATGAAAAAGGAAAAGTTGGTCCTTTTTGGAGATCTAAACAGCAGAGTAGGAAATGATTACCAGACATATAGAAATATTTGGGAAAAATTTGGAGAAAAGAGCAAAGCTAATAGCCAGCAAAGGTTGGTCGATTGGTAGAGCTCTGCTGCTAATGGCTCATGCAAAAAGTTAACCAAGTTTGAGTGCGGTTAGTAGTTCAATGCTGTTGGCACACTCTCCCTTGATGAGTCTTTGGACTTCCTGGAGGTGTCACATAATAATAATCGTAAATACCTGCTGGATTTCTGTTCAGGACATGAATGAGTTATTACTAACACCATGTTCCAACATAAAGTGCACAAATTCACATGGAGAGAAGATGCAAGAAATGAGGAAAGTTTCATTGGCTATGTTATAGTTTATAGCATGTTTTCCCACTGTTTCAGAACACAAGCATATACAGAAGATTTGAAATAGGAAGTGATCGCTGTTTAGTTTTGAGCAGAATAAAATTGAATATCATATTGATAAGAAGAGCGTAAGAAAGTTTTAAAATGAGACAAGATTGGAGCAACGTTCTGAGGTGAACTGTAGACTGAAATACACAAACTTCATAGAAAAAAATGAAAGATTTTAAAAACCAGAATCAAACTTTGGAGATTCAGTGGTTAATCCTAAAGAAAACATTCATTCAGTCAGAGAGGCATGTGGTGAGGTTGTCTGCAAGGACAGAAAAATCAGAACTCCATGGTAGAGTCAGGAAGTTAAAGAGACAGTCAAGGAAAAGAAAAAAGCATATAGAAAGTTCCTAGCAAGTAAGTCAGCTTGTGCTCTTAAGGAATACAGAGAAAAATGTAAGAAAGCGGTGTGTAAAACTAGCTATACTTCCCACAGTCATGGGAAGATTTTGGCAAGAACATAGAAAATAAATATCAGGAAGGTGGCAAAATATTCTGGAGATTATTGAAAAAGCTTAGAAATGGAAGGGTACTGTAAAAGGAATCAGATGAAAGGTGACATGAAAACTGAAGATATTCTGGATGTCTTGAGTAATTACTTTGAAAGACTGCTGCTGCTGTATTTACTCGAATATAACTCGCCCTCGCATGTATCTCGCATCCCTGATTTTACTTTACAAAAAAAGAAATTAAAACGTTTATCATATTTCATACACGAAAAAATTTTTAAACTTTAAAAAATAGATAGTGAATGTTGTTATGACAGTTTCAGATATTTATAAATTCGGTTGAAGAGACTCAACAATTATCAACTTGCCTTTGTATTGTTGAGTTGCACATCTTTTGTTAATACTGCATGAATCATATGTCAAACTGGAAGTGTGGGATTCTGATTATGTAGAGATTAGAGTAATTATTATTTGCTTCAGAATCCAACATGATCTTCCATCACAAAGGCTAGACTTGTAAATATTATTTAATGTAAACAACTTATTTTACAATTTAATATTCATATAACTACTTTAATTTTGTCTAATATTTAATTATTTAATCAAGATATATGTATTAATAATGAAAAGACTGTATTAAATATTATTAAGCTATTTTAATTATTACTATGTTAATATTATAAGAACTTGTATTTGATAATTTAACTGCGCATTATTTGAAATGTAAATATTCTATTTATTCCTGTTTGTAGAAGTTAACGTTATGCAATACCTCAATTTTATTATATTTTGTTTTGTTGTCATGGAAACGTATGTAAGTGAGTGAGCACGTTTTGGAACACCACATGAGGTTTATTGAAAAGAGTTTAGAAAGAAATCACGAGAAGAATTTAGGCGGGAAGAATGGATATAAAAAGCAATGAATGCTGGAATTAAGAGATAGATTAGAGAGAGAGAAAGGAGAGGATTGGCATTAAGTTGGAATCGGAGCATTCGGAAATCACAGTGCGATAATAGCGAGTCGGCAAGTCACCCAAGCAGCTAATAAAGTCTACTAGTCGAGAGGCAGTTAGCTAATAAATTGTAGAATAACAATTATAGCTATGGAAGACAGCTGAGTGACTACTAAATAGACTAGCGATATTTGAGTTGAGATTCAATTTAAGGGCCGACCTTTCAAGGACACACAGAACCTTGAAGCAAAGCACGAAGTTACTAAAGAATAGTAGAGCTGTAAAGTTGAAGTTTACCGTTAGCTGTGCTTAGGATTATAGTGCCTAAAGAATTAATCGAATGCCGAAGGAATGAACAACTGTGCATATAAAACCTAAACCTAAAGTTCAGGAATTATTATGTATTGCCTTATTTCATGAGTGATCAGTAGTACTTTATGCAACAACGTTTGTTTATGTGTATTGTGGCGGATGATTAATTCAGTTATTGCTTAAAAGAATTATTTTAATGAGTGCCGTTTACTGTTTAAAGTGTTTACAGTTATAAAAAGTGTATAAGCAGATGAAGATAGATTATCGGTAAGATTATTCCAACTATTAATATTTCTATACAGAGAAGTGTGTGAGTTTCATTCTAGAATTTTCTTATACTAACAGTAACTATTGCAGAGGATTAACTGAAGTGTAAAATTAAAAGTATTTGTTTGTGAAGAAGTGTTACTGCAATTTTATTGTATTTGGAACTTAAGGAACTGTGAGAAAACTGTAATAGAGATAGCAGAATTACCATTGTCTGAGTTTGTATGACTGTATTTCCAGGAAGGCTGAAGTGTTTCTAAAACTTAATTAGTGATTTGAAGTTAAGTGTAAAATTTGTGATTCTAAAATCAAATGTTTGTTTTTGTTAATCAAAAGTTGTATTTTTCCTGAATCTCTTTTACTGCACCATTCATAAAATATTCGAACCAAAGTGGGTAAATTGAGTAAGTTAAAATATACTCGGCCAGTATATATAATAACATCATATAAAGGAGAGATAGTTGTGAGTTGGTTTATCTTCAATTCTTGAACTAATTCAGATATAAAGTGGCGCAGTCTTTAAATATAAATTTTCTTTATATTTGAGTTAGAAATCAACTTACTACTTATCAATTAGTTAAGAACATCGTAATAGTAATCATGTCGGATCCAAAGTAAGGATTGACAAGAAGTAGGATCCAACAGAAGTAACAATAACGAATAGTAGATTCTTGGTAAGGCATACCCATTTTCAATATTTTTTAATCATGGTGAACTTATGATTCCGAAATGATAAAAGGAACAAGCAATAATAAAAAAACTTTGTTTTAATTTCATTACAGAAGAATCATTGCTACAGATTCAAATATATGTCGCGTGATGAAAGTGGGCTGCTGAGTGCATAAATAACGCCAATTAAAATTTAAATGCATTCATTTTATAGATAATATGATCAATTATAAATTATAATGAATACTGAGAATTTAATTATAAAATGCAATGTCATTTTTTCGTGAAAAACTTTAGTTTTCGAAAATTCCTGCATATATCTTTCACCACAATTTTTTAACTTTAAATTTTGGGGAAAAAATTGTGAGTTATTTCGAGTAAATACAGTAAATGAAACAAGCAGCATCGGCATGAAGGTAGAATATTCCCAACAGGAATGAATGCAGTCAGGAATATATATCCATACTTGAAGTAGAAAAAGTCATCAAAATTCTGAAATGTGGAACAGCTGGAGTAGATGAAATTCAGCCAGAAATGCTGAAATATGGAAGTATAAAGTTTTACAGTGGCTGCTTGCATAATTCAGAAGGCCTGGTCAGGTCAAATTCCTGAGGATTGGAGCAAAGCTCTCATAGTACCCATCTATAAAAGGGAAATAAAACTGAAAGTGAGAATTAACGAGGTATTTCCATATTGAGTGTTCCTGTAAGATTTATTCATGTATACTTGAGAAATGGCTAAGAAGAATTTTGGAAGGGAAGCGTAGAGAAGAACAAGCTGGATTCAGGCCAAATAGAGGTTGTCAGGATCAGATTTTCACTTTAAGACAAGTAGTTGAGAAATCTTGGGAATATAACAAGAATTTCTATTTAAGTTTTGTTGATCTGGAAAAGGCATATGACAAGGTGCAAAGAGGAAAGCTTTTCAAAATGCAAGTTATATGGTGTAAGCAAGACATTATATTAAGTAATACATACACTATCTACCAATAATTGTCCGGACACTTCAGCAATTTACAGTTAATACCAGCAGGCAAACCTTAATATCAGTTATGTCCTCCTTTGGCTTTGATAACCTCTACACCCTTTGAGGGAGGCTTTCCACTGATGTGCAGCAGACGTTAGGTGGAATTTGTCAACATTCCTCTATCAAAACAGCACTGAGTTCAGTGACAAATTGAGGACATGCTGCTCTGGACCTCATTTGTCACTCCAATTCGTCCCATAGGTGTTCCATGGGAGGGATTGAAGTCAGGACTCTGCACAGGCCAGGACAGTCGTTTAACATCCATCTCTTCATACCATTCCATAACTACAGGTTTGTGGCATGGGGCATTGTCATCTTGATAGTAACACAGGTCCATGCTATAAAAACTTCACAGTGTAGGCAGCACCTGATTATCCTGAATATCAAGATATTCAGGACTGAGCTGCTTTCATGGAACCACAGACAATGACCAGTGGTCCCACTCCGAACCAGCTGAATACACACCATTATAAACTAGCTTTACTTTGGGTACAACACACTGTGGTAACAACCGTTCACCAGGCTTCCTCCACACCCTACGATAAGACTGGAAACAGGTGAACCTTGATTCATTCCTCCAGAACCGGACAATTGACCAGTGGAAAACTGGTCAATTGTCCGGTTCACACACTCTTTACACCAGCCCAGACGAACCGCCTTGTTCATTGTGATGTTTGGCTTGTGTACCACTGCTCTTCTGTGGAAACCTTGTAAATGGAGTTCTTCTTGTACAGTATTAATGCTCACCGTGGTGTTACTGGTGCTCTGGAAATCATCACGGATGGTCTTTGCCGATTGTAGCTGGTTTTTGTGTGCCACTCGTTTTAAACCCTTCTATCCCTGTTAGTCATTTTCAATGGCTGTCATGGGTGTTTTCCTGGACTAGTGATGCCAAACATCTCCATTTGTTGATCACATCATCAACTGTTCATTTTGGATGCTCCAGTTGAGCAACAATGACACTGTAAAAATTCGATGCAACAAGAATAAATTTTGTAACGAACGCATCGAGTTTTTATAGTTAGGCAGAACCCAAAACACCTGTAAATAGTCTTTTCTCTTAACATTTTGTATTGTATGTAACATGTACAGCCCAACAGGAATTAGCTATCTCTTTGAACAAAAGAAGTAAAACTTTCAAGGGAAACGCTCTGCAGTCGGAAAGCCGTTTGAAATTTTGTTTACAAGTTCAACCCTAAGTGACCTCAAGGTCGATGCAAAAAAGGGGCGGCAAAATTCAAACGGATGTTCCGCTGGCTGACTTAATGAGATTAGAACACGAAGACGGGGAAGAAAGGGTTTCGAAGGTTTCAGAACCAGGAATCATATGACAACGTAAGGGGTTCACGTAATTGCACACAAGGAGTGCACGGGGTTTAGAAAACTGAACCCAGGGTCTCGGAACTGATGGAATATAAGATGGGACTTCCAGAGATACGGGAGTTTTTTTTTTTTTGCACAGAGAAGAAATGAGCATACGAGGAGACAATGTAATAGAAAGACTTAGAGTGAAGTCCTGACGTGTCAAGGAGGAAGCAAGAGGAGGGAAGCCATGCTGCGAGCCGTCAGTAGCCCAGAAGCATAGATGACCAGGGGATGAATCAGCTGATGAAACTTGCACAGAGAAGAAACGAGCATACAAGGAGACGATCTGATAGAAAGCCTTAGAGTGAAGTCCTGAGTGTCAAGGAGTAAACCAGAGGAGGGAAGCCATGCTGCGAGCCATCAGTAGCTCAGAAGCGTAGATGACCAGGGGACGAATCAGCTGAGGAGCAGCCGAACTTGTCTATGAGACATTCCGCTTATCTAAGTCCATGAAGGCCCTGACAATTCGCGACCCTTCGCCAGTGTATTAACATGCTGATGAATCGTCACCCACAACCCGCGAGCCAACCTGATAAATGGCTAGTATCCCAAGGACCTGAGGGAGGAGAGATCAAAAACGTGAGAAGAAGAAAAGGAAACATAGGAAGTCGCAGCCAACGGAATTGGAGAGTGCAACCCAACAGAAGACGGCCCATGTGAGTTAAAATATTGTTTTATTTAGACTATGTGACGCTATAAGAATAGGTTGTAGAACTGGAAAAATGCATGTAAGAGGGATATTAATAGCCAGAATAACTTTTAGAGACTTGTTCTGTCTGGATTTTGATGATTGCATCTAAGAAAGAGTATAGCTAATTCCCAGGAAATATTTTGGGTTATGATTTTTATCTAATGCCTGTATATAATCTTGTATGATTTTTCTTAACTAAGTTTACAATATGTTATATTAATCATAACATGTCCTTAACGCCGATTATTCAAGTATTAAGATGTTTGTTAATGATATTTCTTTAAGCTAGATAGATAACATGATGTGTGTCTTGTATTAATTGAAGAGAGATATATGCATGTATTAAGAAGTTTGTTAAATGATAATTCTTTAAGCTAGATAAATAACATGATGTATGCCTTGTATTGATTGAAGAGAGAGATATGCAGGTATTGAGAAGTTTGTTGTTGATGATAATTCTTTGAGATAGATAACAGATGTGTGCCTTGTATTAATTGAAGTAGAGATATATGCAAGTTTGTTTTAGTTTTTTTTTTTTGAGAATTACAGAGAATCACCCTCTGTCTTATGGTGTAAAATATATGCCTGTTTATTGACTATTAAATCCTATGTTGCATTTTAAATGAAGTTTTTGCCTGATCTTATTTTTAATTGCAATGCATTGATCTTAAATAAAAATCGAACCTAAGCGTGAAACGTTGATATAAATAGTAAGTGAGAAAACCGCCAGGACTGCAAAGCAAATTGACAACTTGGGGACGTTAAAGAGATTTTGTTGTGAAAGATTTAATAACCTACTGGAAGTACTATATTTCTTGCACCATATCGAGGCATGGATGGCGCAGTCATAAAGTCTAAATAAATATTTCCATTGCTCTTGGGTAGAGGGAGTACTGAATACAGAAGGTAGGAATCTAGAGTATTAAAAGGGGAACGTATAAAATTAAGTGCCGAGAATATTACACTGCCGCAGCATCACTAGAATATAAAAGAAAGAAACTACGAAATATTACAATATCGCAGCATCGACAGGATATATAACCAAGGAAGGAAAAACCGACACGTTTACAGCACGTATAGACATACTACAATGTTAAATCCCATGATGACACCCTCTCTCGAAGACCCCGAGTTCACCTGTATTCCACTGCTACGATGAAATACTGCTTCCTGCTATTTGTACACCAGTTTTTATGTTAACAAACCTGAAATCTTCCATAACTTCAAATAACAGGAGTGTCTGGACAATTATTGGTAGATAGTGTAGTCTTTAGGTTTTAAATCAGCATTTAGAATTGAAGGAGGTACATGAAGATGGTTTGAAGTAAAATAGGGGATGAGGGTGAACGTTATCTTCACTGTTATTCATTTTCTATATGGATTACATTATGAAGGAAAATAGTAGTACTAAATCTGATATTAAAATTGGTGATGTTAATCTTAGTTGTTTACTTTATGTAGATGATGTTATACTTCTAAATAAACCTAGTACAAGTCTTCAAGATTCCCTGACTAAACTGAATAGCAGTTGCAATACGTTTGGTAAGAAAATCAGCAATAAAAAGACAAAGACAATGAAAATAGACAGAAACATTGAAAACATCAAGTTTATCCTGAATGGTGAACCTATAGAACAAGTAAAACATTTCAACTATTTAGGCACAATATTTAGTGAAGATGGAAAATTAAATATCGAATAGACAACAGAATTAGTAAAGTTGGTATGGTAGGAAGTCTACTGAATAAATTTACAAGGGATAAGAAAGAAATTAGTCGAAACACTAAATTAGCTGTATACAAGACAGTGTTCAAACCAATTTTAACTTACGTATCTGAGAGCTGGGTTAGAAATAAAACACTTGATCAAAGACTAGACATGTCTGATATGAGAGTTCTGAGAAAGATTAGTGGAGGCATCAATGACAGTATCACATCAAAAATGAGAATATTAAGAACTTGTCACTGTTAGCATTGAGGAATGTGTTAGTAGAGCTAATCTTAGGTCACTTAAATAGAATGGAAGAGAAAAGATTAGCAAATCAAGTGTTCTTTGCCAGGTTGGCAGGAAAAAGACCCAGAGGAAGACCAAGATGTATAAGGATTGATACATTATCACCTTTATCCTTGCTTGGTGTTTATTAAACACTCATGGACAGATTGACTGTTGTGCTGCTATTAGAATTGAAGAACATCAAAATTATGTAAGATATTTGGATTCTGAAGGTTCAGGTCTTGCTTTTCATGCCATTAATATTAGACAGAGTTTCCTGGAACTATACTAAGATGACACACTACAGTAATTCAAATTTGATTGTCTATTTTTTGAATCATGTGAATCCCTACACCACCATCCTAATCTTAATCAGACAGATTTGGGAAATGGTTGCTGTTAATTGTTTATAATTTTTTTAATATTTTTATTTATTTATTATTTTAAAATTAATTATACATCGATTCCCGCTACTCTGAACTCTAATACTATTTCCTCCTACTGGACAGCTGTGACTGAGATATGATATTATATGCACGCTGTATGACTCATTCTTGTATTTAGAGTTTAAATGTTGTTACCAATTTTTCTGTCTTCTCCCTGAAAGAAACTCATGACATATTTAACGAAATATAGGAGTAATAAATTATATTTAGTATACTCTTACATGTATGAAACTGTTATCCAAAAAAATATATATATATATAGTAGGTGTCATTAAACCCTTTTGAGTATAACTTCAAGGATTAATTTTAGAAGGCCAATCCATGCAAATTGAAAAGAAATGAGGAAATGGATTAGCTATCTTCCAGCTTTTATTAATAAAATCAAATTTTTAAGTTGCTTTATGCATTGATCAGTAATGTACAAGTCACATTTATTTATTGTTTGTGCAGATTATAGATAATACTTTTAAGTCATGGGAGACTAGTTTTTCACTGGAGTAAGTGTTTTAGATCATTCCCTCATTGTAGTGGTTTGGCCTGTTCTCTTTATTTCAGATTTCAGAGCGAAGAGAGAGTTGCATTCTTCATGGTTTAAAATAAATAAATTTTAAATTTATTTAAAATAAATAAATTTGAATTTATTTTGAACTTGACTCACTTTTAGTTGTTTTTTTTTTAAAACTAAAAGTGAGTCAAGATGTACATGTGGATGCACTTTTAATGTATATTTTTGTTATGTTTAAAATATGGTATTACAAATGATATTATTTTGAGAGTGTTACAGTAGCTTTTAAATTCTTGTTAGGTGGATAGAATTGCTGAATTAGCTGGATTTTATAACAGGCCTCTTTGCATTCATGCTCTAATTTATAAGCATTTTTAAGAGTTAACTTTTTGAACATTTAATATATGGCAAATACTAATGTTTTCTCTTAATAATTAACAGCATGTCTGATTCTAAGATTGAAGAAAGTGAAGCTGGTAAAACAATCGGCATATTAAACAAATTTGAGTTTGGACCATGGGTAGTTACCGCTCAAAAGAACCATATTTTACCATCTCAGTGTTCCTCAGGTGGCTGTAATGCATTAAATGCTAAAGGACTCAAGCAGTGTAAAAATGAAATATGTACATATTGCAGGTAAATTTTTTTACCCTTATATATATATATATATATATATATATATATATATATATATATATATATATGAACATGTTAATTCTTTTAGTATTATTATTATTATAATACAGGTATCTCCTTGAATGACTCATCGTGGGAGATCCATTTATTCACACACTAGCCATCATTTACACAACACCTATCACACTTCTCCTTAAACTCATTCACTGCTGAAGCGCCCTCAACTACTTCTGGCAACACATTCACTACCCTTCAATCAAAAATCCTAGTCCTATCATTCTTGCTAATCACACTCTTACACAACTTCCACTGGTGATCCCTTGTCCTCTCCTTTCTTGCCATGTACTAAAAACGTTTTCACTGTCAATCTTATAACACCCTTTAATAACTTAAATGCTTTTATAATGTCTCCTATTTTTCATCTGTAAGCTAATTTTTGAAGCCTAGAGACAGTCAAGCTATTCTCATAGGAAGCAATCCACAGACCTGCCATGATCTTTGTCACTTACCTCTTGATTCTATCTAGACTTCACCACCACAGAATCCATGAGTACTGATCTGTGTGCAGTATTCCATATATTGCCTTATATAAGGGAACAATAACCTCTATCCCTGCTTGTTAGTGTACTTTTTCAACCACGTAATCCGATGTGCTGTTTTAATTACCTTCACAATATGCCTTCAAAACTTCAATTCCCTGTCCACAATCTCTCCTCAAGTTCTTGTCATCGTCAATTTCCTTTAGTTCAGTTCCATCAATATAGTACACAACTTTTGGAGTTATTGTGCTGTATTTTTGCCGTTTTGAGTCCATGTAGATGGTCTGTTCAAAGCCAGCATTGAAATGGCTTAGAATATTTCTGTAAAGGATATCAAATTTTATTTTAAAAAAAAAATGATCTTGTGAAGTGTTCATACAGTTATGTAAAATGTAGTTAAAAATGAAAAAGAAAGTTAGTTGATTATTAATGAGCTGGTATATTCTGATGCATGTTATTCTTTACATACACAGGTTAGATTACTGTTATTCTCTACATATACAGATTAGATTATAATAAAGAAGAATAACAAATCACTGTGAGTGTATTATTTTGGCCACTAACTTAATTTTAGAATAAGATTACAGGTTTCACCACACCAATGTAATAATTATTACGTAATATGAACAGTTAGTCTGTAGATCTGCAATGGAGATTAAAGTCGTTGCACCCAGTGACACCACGATTATACGGTTCTCCTGAAGTGCACCAAAGTGGAGTCCCTCCATGCCCCATAGTGGATGGAAGAAATTCTTCAACCTACTTATTGTCTAAATCACAAATCACCTCCAGCTATACTGAAAACAGTTCAAATATGTCCTTGTTTTTTTCTGGAAAAAATAGCCCTTTTCCAGAAAAACATTAGAAGAATCTTGAATAATCTAAATAAAATGAAAAAAAAAGTAAATAATCTCCTTATCCAGCACAGGGTAGGCCTGTGTAGCTGAGTGGAAGTGATATTAACTTCCTCAGTGCTAGGCCACCAAATAAAGACCTAGCTTCAATTCTAGTGGCATACTGGGAACTTTTTCTGGTCCTCAAAGAATGGAAAGATTTCTCTATTAAATTACATTCATTAATTAATAGTGGCCTCCTACATTATAGAACACCATAATAATAAATGGAAAAGTATTACAAATTCATCAACACAGATTCCTAGCTTTCTCTACACTTAAAGAAAGTGAGTGTAACACCTTTATTCATTAGTTCATTTATAAATTTATATAACTATATGCTGTCTCTGGACAAAATAGAAGTATTGAATAAATTTTGCTATTCCCCCCCCTCCAAAAAAAAAAAAAAATACTTTCTAGGGAAAAAAGAATACTGAAGAATCATTAAAGCCCAAACTAAACTAAAAAGTGATCCAAATAAAGACATATTTTTTTAGAAAGATAATATCATAAATAGTAAAATAATAGGAATTATTTTATTATTTATTTTCCACCACAGCTTTTGTATGCTATAAAGAAATTTAAAAATAACCCTGACATTATTATTAGTAAGGCAAAAGAGATATTATAGTAATAATAAACAAAATAGATTACTATAATAGAATTCTAGACATCGTTAATGATCCACACACGTACAAAATAAATCTCTGAAGACCCCACTCGTAACATTAGAAGAAAAAGGTTTACACACCAACTCAAAGAACAAATTAGATAAATACACTGAAACAATTACTCCTCGTAGAAACTGTCCCTACTATTTTCAGACATGATACACGAACCAGGCTATCCCATAATTGCATACAAGCATATTACAATAGCTCCCTTATCTAAATTTATTGTGCTTCTACTAAAACCATTATTAAAATATTCAAAATTTATGATAAAAAATACTGATCAACTCTCCCAACATATTAAGCAAACTACCATATCTCCCAATAATATTCTTTCTTCCATAGATGCTTCATCTCTATATATACAAATGTTGATATGCCCAAAACCCTAACCATTCTCCATTCTCCTTGTAAATGATCAAACTTTATTGGAATGTACAAAATTATTTCCTACAGATATCCTCTTTCTAATAAGACTAATAATCTCAGCAAATTACTTTAAATATGACCAATTTTATGAACAAATTTTCATTCTTCCCATGGACCAGAACATTAGCTGTATACTTACTGAACATTTTCTTATACACACGGAAACACAATTCTTATTCTCCTCGCTACGTATCGTCATCGCTTATTATGGTAGATACATGGATGATGTACTGTGCATCAGTAACGAGGATGCTATATAACAGTTAGCCTGTTCATTCAACACCTTAATCCCTAGATTAAAATTCTCAGTTGAATACAAAGAAAACCATAAACTTTTTTTAATTTGACTCTCATTAGATTCTATCACCATATCGGTACCAAAGTATACCACAAACTACAAGCAATAAATTCACCCTCCTGTCATCCTGACTATGATGACAGAAAATCAGAAAATCTCATATTAACACAATTCATTAACACCTAAAATATTCGTCTTCAGAATATTTTAGGTGTTAATGAATTACTCTTCTGAAAGATATCTTCAGCTCTCGACAATACCGCAAGCAACTTATAGGCTACACTGTTCATTCATCCCAAAAACACCACATGTAGCTTTAGAATTCCCATATGTTCAAAACATCTATAAAAGTATAAAACGAATATTCAAATATTCAAACTACAGAATTGTCTTCACTACAAACAGTGAACTATAAAATTTGCTAAAACGAACAACCATATGCCATAATTTAGTTTATAAGTTCAACTGCCAGTCAGGATATAACACCTGTTATGTTGGATAACTATTTATTTTTCAAGTCTTCGTTAATTGAACACTTTCGGGATTGTAATATATATATTCCCCATTCCCCATACCTGACTATGTGCTTTCCACCATAAAGAAAAAAACATAAACAAAAACATACTAGAAAAAAAAACCAAAATCTTAATACTGAAATATCCTTGCATGCATCTCTTTGAAATCAAAGTTTATCATTCTCGATTTCCAAGAAAATGAATCTGAATTAGGTTGTTCTGAATTAGCAGTAAGAACCATCAAGTGTGCCATAAACAAAAAAGACCCTATTTACTACACTCTTCATGGAAATTAAACAAAATAAATTATTACCCTGTACTCTAAAACCAACCCATTTCTTGCATTCTCTTGAACCAACACAACTCCTAACATTAACTACCAAAAGTTAGTGTTAGGAGTTGTGTTGGTTAGCTCCTGACTACCAAAAAGCCATGTGGCTAGCTCACACTTAGTTTTCTGCTTTACTCATCTGATGATATTTTAATGTAACAAAATAGCTAGCACATGTCTTGTTTGGTGCTGGCTTACTATGTATATAAAAGGTTTTTTATTCTCAGTTCTTTCAAAATCCAAAGTTTACAAATTTATCTTTTCAGTTTTAACCTTTTGGTCATTGATTTAAAATTCTTGTTCATGCATTTTCTGCACTTGTTGCTATCATGTACCCACTACTTTAAATTGCATACGGTCTCAGTTCTAATCAAGACTTTAGTCAAAGTTTTCAGCATCTTTATCTTCAAGACACAGGCATGTTAATTAGCATCCTTTATTTTTAACCTTATGCAACTGTTAAGCCTATGTTATTAAGCCTATGGGCGATGGAGCAGACCCGGTTAGAAAGGGGTCTGCTCTATTGCCAAAAATAACTTAGCTTTTTCTTTCATATTGTAAGACTAATTGATTTTTCTTTCTCTTCATTCTCCCCTTTCATCATTATTAGTATTTTTATTGACATAGTTTAACAAAAAATTTGAAATGATAATGCCTTTTTGGCTTGATGGAATGTAGTGAAATGTTATCAATTTCTTGATACGTACTCTCTCGATATGTACAGTACTACATGAAATTTACGTTACTGCCCATCTATCAACAATTGTTGATAGGAGATGATCAACAATTTGTCTCCAAACTAGTAACAATTTGTTACTTTTCGGCACTCCAGTATTATATCTAACATTTCAATGTTCTAAGGCACTTCTGACTGAGTCAGCCCACATAGATCTTCGTCTTTTTCTGGATCTTTTTATCTTGGTGCCAAACACCTGCGTTGCTAACATTTTCCTTTCCTGTTCTATTTAAATGACTATCACCTTAAATTAGCCCTGTTCATGCATTCTTGAATGCTAACAATGACAATCTCCTTCCATCTTAATTTTTAATATGATTTTATTTACCATTGATGCTATCTGTTTACTCTCTTAATTTTTCTTAGCATCATCATATCTGTGTTCTCTAGTTCTTTAATCAACCTTTTTATTTCTAACCCATCTTATAAATCCATAATCAAATTGGTTCAAACACTGTTTTGTATACTGTTAGTTTAGTGTATTGGCTAATTTTTGTCTTATTCCATATAAATGCTGAAATAATTTGTTTTTTATTTTATTTTCATAGTTTTGTTCTTTTTATTGCTGATTTTCATGCCAAATTTGTTACAACCAATGTTCCCTCTAATTTTTTGCTCAATTTAATTTAAAATCTCGCCTTCCTTAATCAATGACAACACACTTGTATCTACCAGCAGTATGCAGCAACCAATGAACCAAGAGGCAGTGTAACAGCAAATGAATGTTTTCCATTGTTTAAACATTTTCAAATATTCTTCAATAGACATGTTAACTGTTATTACTTTGCTTGTAGTTTTTTTAATTTATTCGTGCTATTTCCTGATGAAGTGAAACAAAGTTTTTCTTCTTTGACTTCTTTGTGAGTGGTTTAATACTAGAAAATAGTGATGCTAATATGAAATAAATATAGACTGTATTGCTCTATATAATGTACGATGTACCCCATTTAGTGTTTTCAAAAGCTTTCTTTGCACACTTTGTTGTATGCCGTTTTCCATTTCTACAAAACTTAAGTATAGATCTTTGTTATATATTTCATGATTTCTCAACTGTCTGTTTGTTGTAAAATGAAAATCTGGTGTTGATAACCTCATTTTGGCCTGAACCCAGCTTGTTCTTCAAATTTCTTTTCCACAGTTTTTCTCAAGAATGCTTGCATACATCTTACCTGGAACACTTAGTAGAGAAATCCTTCTGTAATCCGAAATACACAACATTTCATAAACTTAATCAAAGACATTACATTAGAAAAAGATGATTTATTAGTCAGTTTTGATGTCTCTGCCCTCTTTACGAATGTCCTAATCAAGGACACACTCCTTCTTTAACAGAACAAATTCCCTCTAGCTATCTTGGGCACTCTTTGCGCATGTATTACGTTCTGGTTATTTTGTATGGCAAAATGCTTTCTATGTGTTTGCCATTATCCCTCCCTATTGCTAATTTTTATATGGAACATTTTGAGCAACATACTTTAGATTCCTCTCCTTTAAAACCCAAAGTCTGGCTTCAAAGTCTTGTTTTCGCGATCTGGTCCCATAGTCAGTAGACACTTTCCTTAGCCACCTAAACAAACAACACAAATGCATACAGTTCACAATTGGAATTGAAAAGCAGAACACACTTCCGTTTCTAGATACACTTGTCACACGTCTTCCTTCTGGCAGTCTTTCCTCACTGTTTACCAGAAACCGACACATACTGGCTAATATATACACACAAACTCCTACCACCACCCAGCACAAAAACTAAGTTATTAAAAAATAGTCATTAATACTCTAAAAAACAGGGCTTTGAAGATCTGCTCCAATGAACATATGCTGAAAGATGAATTTAAAGTTATCAGCAATACTTTTCTAAAAAATGGTTACAGCCAAAACACTATTAACAAATTTCTCTACAGGACCTCAATAAAAAAACAAAGATAAATCAGACTACAATAAAACTATAACCATTCCATACATTAAAAGGACATCAGATAAAATAACCAGAATACTACAAAAATACAACCTCAAAGCCACCTTTAAACCTCCTGCAAAATTAAAAAGCTTACTCAACTCATCCAAAAACCCACTCCCTCTGCTGGCCCACCCTGGAGTATACTGTATTTATTGCACCTGTAATATATCATATATAGGGGAAACAGGACACACAATTCCTATCGGACAAAAGGAACATAAACGACACATTAACTATAATAACTATGGTGAAGCTGGCCTTTCTGATCATGTCCTGAATACTTTACATAGGATTGACTGGAAAAGCACCAGTTGTTTACATCACACCAAAACATGGTATGATGTTTTGGTGTGATGTGAGAGAAAACATGCGAGATTCTTATCAACCATCCCAATCTGAACAATAATGATGGTCTAAAAATCCTAAGTATATGGAAGGCACATATTCTACCCATGGAACCTTTCTCTCTAAGTGTTAACTATAAACAGGACTGTAGATATCCGGAATCCTAAATCTAAAATTACAATTGTAATGTTAAAAATAAGAGATCATTGTTACTGAAAGAAGACTATCTATAATAAAGAATGTTTTTCTCATGTTATCTTAAATAGAATTTAGCTTTGATGTAGTTTCTAAATAATTAATTAATTTGTATTTTTTTTACCACTAGAGGTCATGCCAGTATAATAACTGGTGAACAAATCATTGTTTCTTTAGCTTACTGTGTGTAATGTAACTCAGCTTGTCCATGTATATTTGTATATACTCCAGATGATGATCTTAATATGAAGATTGAAACATCGGGAAATTAAAAGAGTTATTTATAACACGGTTGTAAAGTCCATAATTTCTAAAATGAGAATAAATTCTTCTGTAATTCTTGCATTCAGCTTTATTTGCTTTTTTTATAAATGGGAACTATGATATCTACTCCAGTCATCTGGAATTTGATCTTCTCAATAGGCCCTCTGAATTACACAGTGTAGCTACTGTAAAACTTCTATGCTTCCATATTTCAACATTTCTGGTCAAATCTACTCCAGCTGTCTTTTCACATTTCATGCTTTTCATAGCCTTTTTTATCTCAAGTATTGATATCTACTCCTATTTTCATTCTTTTTGAATATTTTCTGCTACTGTTTCATGTAATAGTAAATAGTTTTTCAAAATAATTACTCCAGACCTCTAGAATATCGTTATCTTCAGTTTTCATATCACCTTTATCATATTTGTTTCCTTTTATAGTATTCATCTAAACAAGTAATCACAGCTCCAGTACCAGACGAAAATTTGGAAATACCATCTGCCCTACCTGAAGAAGTAAAAATAGCTATCCACTATATGAAAAATGCCGATCACCAGGAATTGATGGTATAAAATCTGAAGAATTAAAAATGGGTGGAGAAATACTCTTTAAAGCTCTAGCAGAAAGATTTACCTGATATATACAATGAAGTACCTACTGAATTGAAAACATCAGAGACCATAATTCTGCATAAAAAAGGTAATAAAGAAGACATCTAATTACAGACCCATCTGTCTATTAGTGCACACACACAAAATATTCGCCAGAGTCATCCTAAACAGAATACAAACCTCCATCAACGAAAATAGCTGCAAAGAACAGGCCGGTTTCAAAAAAGACTTTTCAACAATAGATCACATTCAACCTATTATTTAGCTAACAGAAAGATGCAGAGAATACCAAATTCCATTTTGTCTTCTTTTTATAGATTTTAAAAAGGCATTTGACACTGTTGAGCATAACGCAGTATTCCAAGCTTTAATAGAACAAGGCATAGAAAAAGCATACATCCAACTCATAAAAGATATCTACAAAGAAGGCACAACAAATATCATCCTTTCAATCACCTGATTAAAATTAACTTAAGTAGAGGAGTACGTCAGGGTGATGTCTTATCACCTAATCTCTTCACATGTACTCTGGACATCATCATTCGAAAAACTGACATGAAAGGTGAAACAGGACAGATGAAAAACAAATACTGTAAAGATTATACAATCACTCTAGAATCCCACACCATTGAAAAAGTTGAAGATTACATCTGCATCGGCCAGTCCATAAAAATGAATAATGAAATATCAAATGAAATAGCAAGGAGAAAAAGAGCTGCTTGGATAGCCTTAACAAAATAAAATCAACAATTACCAACAACATAGATTAATAACAATTCAACATGCAATGGAAAGAAAAATGTGCAATATAGACAAAATAGATCACGTAAGACGCACAGAAATTAGGAAGTCTGGACTCAGAGATGTAATAAAAGCAATCTGGAACAGCGAAAGAAGATGGACAGGACA
The DNA here is from genome assembly GCF_054136105.1 of Typopeltis vanoorti. NCBI lineage: Eukaryota > Metazoa > Arthropoda > Arachnida > Uropygi > Thelyphonidae > Typopeltis > Typopeltis vanoorti. The sequence goes on from NC_143556.1 coordinate 138,522,384, forward strand.
TCTCACCAGAATGAGAGACAACAGATGGACAGTTAGAGTTACAAACTGGTATCCGAGAGGTACCAAAAGGAAACCTGGAAGACCAGCCTTAAGGTGGGAAGACCCAATGATTAAGAAAGTCGGAAGAAAATGGAGAAGAAAGGCCCAAAACAGAAATAGCTGGACTCTTTATGACCCGCAGTCATGGAGAAATCCTGACTGAAATTACAGGTCCATCAAGATAATCAAAGTAATAGTATTCATTCTCCATTTCAGTGGGGGTGCTGCCTATACAAAATAATTTAAAAAATTTCTTTTATTCCTAATCAGTAACCAATTTATTAATAAATAAATGTACAGATTTATTTATTAATAAATTGGTTACTAATTAGGAAAAAAATAATTTTTTAAAAATTATTTTGTATAGGCAGCACCCCCACTTAAAACTTCGCGGGTGCCACTGCTCCATTTCTAAGCTTTTTCATTAACCTCCAGAACATTTTGCCACTTTCTTGATATTTATCTTCTGTAAAGGATATTGTATTTTCAGGGGGGGGGGGGGATAGAGAGAATAGGATAGGAGGTGGGTTTTGCTGATAATAGCTGAAGAATTACAGCCAATAAAATTAGAAGTTAGAGAATTTCAGGTCTGGGGGAGTTGGTTCATTTGAGGCTGTCTGGTATGAGATAGAGACGAATAAAATATATTGTTGGATGCTTCTTTAGACCAGAAGAGTCCAGGAAGATGTAGGTACTATGTATTGGCAGATTACTACAATAAGTGCAGGCCAAACAGTTATTATGGGAGACCAACTATGGGAACATAGACTAGAGGGAGGAAAGAGGCATGGCAAGATGGATCTGATAATAGCTATAGAAGATATATCCATAACCAAGGTAGACATTCTATCTTCAGTTGGGAAGAGTGATCATGCAGTCATATCTGGGATGTTGCCAAACATGTGAAATTGTTCAAGAAAAGGTTTATGTCGAAGTATAAAGCTAGTAATTATGATAGACTTAGGAGGTCATCTTGGAGCATTGCCATGGCTTGAGAAGAAGCTACGAGGAAAGAATGTTAGTGCATGGGAAGTGGTCAGAGATTGAGATAAGCAGCATCAGACTATAAACCCAAGGTTAGGAGGATAAATCAATAGAGATATTTATTATTACCCTAAGATCCCATGGAGTCAAATACTCATCTAGGAGATCCTTTTGTCATACACACAGCTCATCATACCATGCCTTAAACACACTCAAATTCTATGCAGACACTACCCTCTGAGGCAATGCATTCCAAAACATGCAAAGAACTTCCATCTCACGCCCTCCTTATACATTTTCCAGGTATGACCTCTGGATCTCCCATTGCTTTTTGTAAAACCTCTTCAACATTGATCCTATAACAATCCCTTGCTAACTTGTAGGTCTCTATCATATCACACCTTTTCCTCCTATCCACTAGACTCTGTAAATTGCATCTTCTCAACCTTTCCTCATATTCAACTTTCCAGAGATCAGAAACAACCTTAGTCAGTTGCCTCTGGACCCTTTCCAAGATCTCTTCGTCCATTTGAAAACCAGGTGACAAAATCTGTGCACAGTAGTCCATGTGTGGCCTAATCAGAGCCTTATACAATGGAACAAGAATCTTCTTACTTTTGCAAGCTTTCTAGGAATGATGTGGAGGACACTGACTTCTACAAATCAGTGTCCTCCACATCATTCCTAGAATTCATTGTGTTGTCCTCACAATTTGGCAATTTGTCCTCTAAATTTTAGATCTTAATCCACTATCACCCCAAGATCTCTTATTTCCTCCACCTCCAACAATATATCCCCACCAAGTGTAAATTCTACAATACCATCTTTGTTTCCCAAATTTTAAAACCTTACAATTTTGCAACATTGAACTGGCATCCCCCATTCCTGTGCCCATTCACTCAGTCTATTCAAGTCTTCTTTTTGTAAGGCCATAAGATCTTCTCTGCTCTTTGTAGTTCATCCCAACTTTGCATCATCTGCAAACAACTGAATATCCCCATCCAAATCTTTGCTAATATCATTAACATGCAGGTTAAACAGCAATGGCCCTAAAACAGACCTCTTGAGGCACACCACTAGTGACTTTCCTCTTCTTGGATATTGCTCCCCCATACACAACTTTCTGATACCTATCAGATAGCCAGTCTCCAATCCATTGCACTAATCTAATATCCGACCGGATATTAGATTAGTGCAATGGATTGGAGACTGGCTATCCCGCGAACAATCAGAAGAATCAGAAACAGACTCAAAAAAAGGACAGTATTTCATATTTTACCAAAACAGCCCCCACCATCTTCAGAACCAAACGGTAAGAGGCAAAAAATGTAATATGTGCATTTGATTTTTGCAATATTCGCTGTGTATGTTTTGTATTGAATATAAATACAATAAATATTATAATAATATATGTCTCTATTATGATTTTTTTTTCGAGGGGAGCTGTGAAATATTTTAATTTTTGCAAAGGGGGCCCTGACATCCAGAAGTTTGGGAAGTACTGCTCTATAGTGGGAAGCATGGTTTTGTAAAGGGTTGGTCTGGTCTTAGTAATTTATTCGCATTTTATGATGACAGCGAAATTGGATAACAGAAATGGACAAATAATGATGTTGCTGGTCTTTGCAAAGGCATTTGACAGAATACAACATGTAAACTATTAAGAAAGTTGGAGCAAATGGGAATGGATATGAAGTTAGTAACATGAATTGGGGGTGGGGCTGACAGAGATACCAGAACAGTATGGGAATATAGCGATGCCGCCCCCCCCCCCCCCCTGCACAGTCGAAAATCCATGTATAACTTTTGACTTCCCAAAAACTTAACTACTAATAGCCTACTGTTGACTAGAAGCCTTACCGATGACAAAAACAATCAATTAACATATTTTGTGTGTGGTATGCATTTATACTATATTCTTACAATGAAGTAAGCTAAAGAAAAGAATGTTATTAATAAAATCATATGGAAGAGAAAATACATTTACAGTACTGTACTCTATTTATCAATACCATAGTTTACTTCGTCTGTTTATGAGATGAATCGTATGTCTGTCAGTACCTACATCAGTATTATCTTATGACACAAAACACTGCAGATGTTATACACTTTACTCACACTAGATATCAATAATGAAAGGATAATATGAAAAATAAATTCATTTTTATTTCCAGGTATAACGATTCATGTATTAATAATGAAAAGCAACAATATGGTAGCCTAGCCTATACACTAATAAATGAAGTGTTATAATTTTTTGTGCTAATTAAATTTTTAATAATTTATTAATAACAGTTAATTTTATGTAGTTATGATTTAGTACTGCATATTTGCATTGGGCAACATTTCTCTCTACTGAATGGTGCCATGTACGGTCTAAGTACATGGCACCATTCAGTAATTTGTGTGCATAAATTTTGATCAAATTTAGATTTTTATTATAGATTTGTGTATATTTTATGCATTCATGACATACTTAACTTTTTTTATTTTTTTGATATTTCTAGGCTATGCAGTTGAGTTTTCTCAAATTGTTGCAAATTTCCAAAAAAATTTCCAATAAATTTATTGAAAAAAAATCAGTGTAGAAGTGGACCCATGCAGTTCAAACCTGTTGTTCGAGGGTCAACTGTATATGGTGGAGTGGAATCTAGGAGAATGAGGGTGACTTGTGGAGTACCTCAGGGTTTTGTACTAGGGTCATTACTCTTTAATTTGTATATCAGTAATATAGGGAAAGATTTAAGAGGAGATATTCGGTTGTTTGCTGATGCAAACTTGGGAGAGCAATAGTTGATAAAGGTGATGTAGATATCCTGCAGGATGATTTAAATAAATTAGCATTGTGGGCAAAGGATAATGGTTGTCAATGTTACAAAATGTAAGGTTATGCATTTCAGATTGAAAAGGTTACATCATATTGAATGTACTGAATTATAGGAAATTGATGAAGCTAGGTACTAATGGTGGATACAGAGTTGAAGTTCAGAGGGCATGTTGCAAAAGTGGTAAAATAGCTCAAAGAATTACTTGGATGTTGAAAATCACACTAACAAGTAAAGATAGGAAAATTACTATCCCTCTTTATAGGGATAGTAATTTTCCTATCTTAACTTAAAATTACTATCCCTCATTATTCAACTGCATCTTGACTTCTGTGCACAGATTGAGTCACCTGTATTTCTTGGGGACCAGGAGGTAGTAGAGAAGATTCAGAGATTTACAACAAATAGTTGAGAAATCGTGAGAATGTAACAAAGATTTGTATTTAAGTTTTGTAGATCTGCAAAAGGCATTTGACAAGGTGCCAAGAGAAAAGTTATTCAAAATGCTATAGTTATATGGTATTAGTGTGACATATCAAGCAATAGTGTTTATTTGAATCGTAAGTCAGCTGTTAGAATTGAAGTACAGGAAGATGGCTTGATGTTAAATCTGGTGTCAGGCAAGAATTGTACATTATCCCCTCTTATTCATTATCTATATGGATCACATTATGAAAGAAAGTGATATTAAACCTAATATCAAAATTGGAGATGTTAATCTCAGTTCTTTACTTTATGCAGATGATGTTATACTTTTAAATAAATCCACTACAAGTCTGCAAAATTCCCTGACTAAATCGAATAACTGCTGTAATAAATTTGGTATGAAAATCAGCAATTACAAGACAAAGACAAATGAAAATTGGCAGAAACATTGAAAATATTCAACTGCATTATGAATGGAGAACCTATAGAACAAGTAAAACATTTCAGCTACTTAGGCACAGTTTTTAGTGAAGACGGTAAATTAAATATGGAAATAGACAACAGAATCAACAAAGCCAGCATGGTAAGAAGTCCAATAAATTTATATGCAAAACGGTGTTCAAGCCAATTTTAACTTATGGATCTGAGAGCTGGATTAGAAATAAAACACTTGGCCAGAGACCACAGATATGAGAGTCCTGGAAAAGAATTAGGGGCATGAATGGATGGTTATAAGATCCTCATATTAAAAATGAGGATATTAGGAAAGGACTTGACTTTGTTAGCATCCAGGAATGTGTTAGCGTAGCTAATCTCAGGTTGTATGGTCACTTAAACAGAATCGGAGAGGAAAGATAAGCAAAACAAGTGTTATCTGCCAGGTTGGCAGGAAAAAGACCCAGAGGAAGACCAAGATATATGTTGAATTGATATGTTATAAGTGCCTTAGAAGACAGAAATATAAGATCTGATAATGTTGGTCATGACAGATAACAGATTGATTTGGATGTAAATTGTTGATAAGAAGTTAGTAATGATGTAAGTTCTTCATGTAGTACTATCATAATATCCTATACACCCCTTGAGGGTACATGTCAGGAATTTCGCGATAATGATAATATTCGTATGGTTGAGTATCGTTACATGTAAAAGCTTCTCAACTTTAAAATTTCTCACATATTGTTCTTTTCAAATTTTGGTGTCATTTCGATTTTGGCTTCATGTGGAACTAATTTTGGGGTTGCTTAAATGTCAAAACTTCAACATAGCTCTTTGAGGAACATAAATTCAACCAGGGATTGACTTATATTGACTTAATGTCCATTTCTCACCTTGTGGTGCATCTCTTTAGTGGGTATATCTAGATACTCAACCAGTAAGGATTAACAAGAAATTTGGAGTTTAGCCCAAAATTGTATTCTATATTGGATTAAACTAAAAGGTAATGAGGGCACAATAAGATGAAATCATGGAAGTTGGGGTATCTCTTGGTCAAACAAGACCTTGGCTGTTTTACGTCAGGAAACTAGTGTTAACCCTTACTTTTGTCCATATCCAACTTTTTATTTAATAGTCAGTTGTGGAGAATAAATTAATTGGGCGTTTGTGTTGTTTTATTTTGTTTATTGGGTTAGAATGTTTCAGATCCTTACCCATGATGGTTCATTAACTTCAAAATTAGCCTGTTATGTATCCCAAGGAATGAAACTCAGATATTAAAAAAAGTAAAATGTTTGCTTTTATATACTAAGTTATTCTTTCTATTATTCTATATACTATTTACTTTTTATATACTAATTCTATATGCTAAGTTATTCTTTTCTCTCTCTCTCTCTCTCTGACATGCATATTTTCTATAGAATTACAATTTGTATATTGATTTCTAATATTCTGTATATTTATATAACCATTCTACAATGTGAGCTCAAAGAAAAATTATCTCTCTAAGATTTTTGTAGTGCTTAAGGGTCAAAGCTGTATAACTGAGAGGAGACCTCCACATAGCCTTTAAAGGAATGCAGAGAACCGACCAGGGCTTCTGACCTAATGTCCAATCCAATTGGAACAAATCTGAAAACAAACCCCAACTCAACATCACCAGAGTTAATGATCGGTACTGTCAACGTAAGAAGCCTTGAATGGCAAAGAAATGGAGCTAGCTGACGAATTAGATAAGTACCAGATCAACATAATAGGGGTGGCTGAAACAAAAAAGACCAAAACTGGTGAGATCTTTCTGAACAATAAATACAAACTGTTATATTCAGGCAATGACAATCAAGGAAAAGAAGGAGTGGCCATAGTATTCAACATAAAATACGAGGCTAATCTTCTTAAATGGCAGTCAGTCTCAAGTACAGTAATGTTGACAAATATGAGAATGGGGAACTGGACAATGAGACTTATTTGTGCCTATGGTCCCACAGAACGTTCTACTAAGGTAGAAGTGGAGGAATTTTTTGAGACTTTAGAAAAAGCAACTGACACAATGAAAAATGAAAAGTTGGTCCTTGTTGAGGATTTAAATAGCAGAGTAGGAATTGATTGTGAGACATACAAAAATATTTTGGGAAAATTTGGAGAAAAGAGCAAAGCTAATAATAATGGCAAATATCTATTGGATTTCTGCTCAGAACATGGACTGGTTATTACTGACACCATGTTCCAACATAAAAATGTGCACAAATTCACATGGAGAGAAGAGGCAAGGAATAAGAAAAGTCTCATTGACTATGTTATTGTTGATAGTGATGTTTTCTCCCTGGTGCAGGACACCAGAGTGTACAGTAGATTTGAAATTGGAAGTGATCTCTATTTAGTCTTGAGCAAGATAAAATTGAATTTCATATTGAAAAGAAAAACAAAGTTTTAAAGCGAATAAAAGTTGAGCAGCTCTCAGACGTGAACTGTAGACTAAAATTCACAAAGATTATTGAAGAAAAAATGAAAGAGTTTGAGAATAGGACTCAAACCTTGGAGATTCAGTGGCAAACTCTGAAGAAAACATTGATCGATTCTGCCAGAGAGGCATGTGGTGAGGTTGTCTGTAAGAATAAAAAAATCAGATCTCCCTGGTAGACACAGGAAGTTAAAGAGGCAGTGAAGGAAAAGAAGAAAGCATATCAAAAGTTCTTGTCAAATAAGTCAGCTTGTGCTCTTACAGAATATAAAGACAAATGCAAGAATGCTAAACACTGTGTAAAACTAGCTAAACAAAAGTCATGGGAGGACTTTGGCAAGAATATAGAAAATAAATATCAATAAGGTAGCAAAATATTCTGGAGGTTGTTGAAGAAGCTCAGGAATGGAAGAAAGAGTGCTGTAAAAGGAGTTAGAGATGATAAAGGTGACATGAAAACGGGAGAAAAAAAAGATATCCTTGAAGTATGGAGTAATTACTTTGAAAAACTGCTAAATGAAACATGCAGTGATGACAGCACAGTGATAAAAAAACACTGACCAGGCATGCAGTCAGGAATACATATCCATACTTGAAGTAGAAAAAGCCATCAAAGGCTTAAAATGTGGAAAGGCAGCAGGAGTAGATGATATTCGACCAGAAATGCTGAAGTATGGTGGTATAAGAGTCTTACAGTGGCTGCACTGCATAGTTCAGAAAGCCTGGATAGAGGGACGAATTCCCGATGATTGGAATACAGCTCTCATAGTACCTATATATAAAAAGGGAAATAAAACTGCATGTGAGAATTACAGAGGTATTTCCCTACTGTGTGTTCCTGGCAAGATCTATGCATGTATACTTGAGAAACGGTTGAGAAGAATTGTGGAAGAAAAGCTTGGTGAAGAACAAGCTGGATTCAGGCCAAATAGAGGCTGTCAGGATCAGATCTTCACTTTACGACAAATAGTCGAGAAAGCATGGGAATATAACAAAGATCTGTATTTAAGTTTTGTCGATTTGGAAAAGGCATATGACAAGGTGCCAAGAGAGAAGCTATTCAATATGCTACAGTTATATGGTGTCAATGGGGTATTATATCAAGCAATACATAATCTTTATTTGATTTGTTAGTCAGCAGTTAGAATTGAAGGAAGTACAGGAAAATGGTTTAATGTTAAATCAGTTGTGAGACAAGGATGTACATTATCCCCTCTGTTATTCATTATCGATATGGATCACATTATGAAGGAAAGTGGTATTAAACATGATATCAAAATTGGAGATGTTAATGTCAGCTCTTTACTTTATGTGGATGATGTTATACTTCTAAATAAATCCGCTACAAGTCTGCAAGATTCTCTGACTAAATTGAATAGCTGTTGTAATAGATATGGTATGAAGGTCAGCAATAAAAAGAAAAAGACAATGAAAATAGGCAGAATCATTGAAAATATCAACTGTGTTGTGAATGGAGAACCTGTGGAACAAGTAAAACATTTCAGCTATTTAGGCACGATTTTTACTGAAGATGGTAAATTAAATATAGAAATAGACAACAGAATCAGAAAGCTGGTATGGTGGGAAGTCAATTGAATAAATCATATGGAATAAGAGAGAAATTAGTTGGAATGCTAAATTAGCTGTATACAAGACAGTGTTCAAACCAGTTTTAACTTATGGATCTGAGAGCTGGGTCAGAAGTAAAACACTTGACCAATGACTAGAGACCACAGATATGAGAGTCCTGAGAAAGATTAGAGGCGTGAACAGATGGCATCAATGGCAATATCATATTAAAAACCAGGATATTAGGAAAGAACTTGACATTGTCTGCATTCAGGAATGTGTTAGCAGAGCTAATCTCAGGTTGTATGGTCACTTAAACAGAATGAGCAAGGAAAGATTAGCAAAACAAGTGTTCTCTGTAAGGTTGGCAGCAAAACGACCCAGAGGAAGACCAAGATATTGGTGGATTGATACGGTACAAAGCGCCTTAGACGATAGAAATATAAGATCTGATAATGTTGAAGCCTTGACAAGTAACAGACTGATATGAAGGAAAATTGTAGATAGGAAGTTAGTAATGACGTAATTTTTTTCATGTAGTAGTATCATATCCTGTACACCCCTTGAGGGTATATGGCAGGAATTTGATGATGATTATGATAATATCGCTTCTATGTCTGGCTTCCACTGATGAGACCTCAAAGGCAAAACCGGTCTGGGTAATGGCCCTTCCCATAATGCATAACATTATTCATGTCCATATATATATGTTCATTGCATGCATTATGGGATACTGTAAAATCTTTATTCTTTTAGTTGTTTGTATAATGTATGCCTGGATACATTTGTAATTATTGTTCTTAATTCAAATACTTTAATTAACTTCTCTTACTTTGCCTTACGTTATTTGTCAGTTTTACTCTATATTTTAATCAATCTCACTTTTCTCTCAGGGCTGTTATTTACTCTTAAGAACGATGCTAGTGGATATAAGACAAAGGAATTGCTAATAGTCAACACCAATTCCTTTGTTTCAATATTGGATCTGATTTTTTTTTTCGGATTCAGGGAAAATTTCTATTATCCTGTGCCACCCTGAATCCTAGATTAACAAAGAGTGCAGAATCAAGGAACCAGAACACAGTTTAGCTTACTTTCTTATTTCACTATAACTTATTTATGCGGTCGTTGCCTCCCTATTAACTTATATCCCGTTGTGGTCCGAATTTAATGAGAAAGTGCAATAGAGAAAAAGAAATCAGGCAAGTCATCAGTTAAACTTAAAGAAGAAAACGTTTAATTTCAATTCAGACATCTTACACTTTATGAACATACACTGATATATTAATCCACTAATTCTAAAGGATGAGTATAGTTATTCAAACTCTCTACTTTTATCATAGCATGCAAAACAAAGGAAAATCAATTCTAATAACCACATTCTATTTCAAGATCAATTATGCTCTTCTCTACACTTCAATACTAAAGGATTGTTACTTATTGAATCACTAAGTTAGCTCCACGTGCTTCCGCACTAATTCCTTCTCTAAAATCTCATAATTACTCTACTTTAAAAGAAAACAATCTCTAAAGTCCTTCCTATAGGTACAGAATTTCTTCTTTAAACACAATTACTTATTAACATATAAACTGCACATTACCAACTGCTGTGGAACAATTTAGCCATCACACACATCACAACTGGACATTCGTTCTTGACTCTTGATTCATTCTATCTTATCTGTAATATTCTTCAGAGAGTCCAGCCAAAAGTAAGTGCTTGTCGTTCTCTGGTCAACTGGCTCAACATAGTTTAGTTATTTCCGGGGAAATTGGAGGCTTCCTTCCACTGGGCTGATTTCTGACTGGCAAACTTTCACGGATATCACGGCATGTTCCCTCAGTCTTTGTCTCGAAGTCCTCATCAAAAATGGGGGACAAGAAGGTTCCAAAACACGAGCGTTCCGCTTGGCGCTGCTACGCTTTTTAAATTGCGTGCCATCATTCTTTTCTACGTCATCGCTTTTCTCCTCCCCTTTTTCCGTATCACCCTACGTCTCCCAGTACTTAGCGCCACACACAGAATCCTAGCGTGCTCTTCGGTGTGTGTGTGTGTGGGGGGGGAACTGCGTGTTTATCTAAAAGAGTGCATGCGTACTTGTAGCACGTGTTTAGATTCTGGCCATTTTTACTTAATTGGATTATTGTTTCTCCCAGCAATTTATAAGTATTTACACAAAAGTAGCAAAGTTTAAACATTAAACAATTTACAACATTTACATTATAACATGAAGTAATGAAAATATCCTCAATTTAGTAACGTTTCTGGGAAATTACAAGAAATTAGTACATCTGATATATCAATATATGTTTCAAAATGCAAACCCATGTTAAGTCTGTAGGAAACGTGAATTCATTTAATTTTAGTTTCATTCAGAACTTGTTGTATCTTATGACAAGTAAGTTTCATGACAAATCAAATATGCTTGTAGATAATTGCTCTGAAATAGGAATACATTTAATTGAGTAGTTCCAATGGCATTCCCAGGAAAAAGAACATCACTGCAGATTTCCATTATATATATTTTTTTTTTTTTTATCATACAACAAAACGTTTCCTGTTTATAAATTTAAGATGCCAAGAAATTATTTTCTTAGTTTCATTTTTTATCCAAGTGTAAACAACATTTGCACATGACTTAACTTAAACCCTTAACAAGGTGTGACACCTTTTGACTACTTGTATATGGAAATAAGACTTCCGTATTAATGCAACCTTGGTATCGCTTCTATGTCTGGCTTCCACTGATGAGACCTCAAAGGTCGAAACCGGTCTGGGTAGTGGCCCTTCCCATAATGCATAACATTATTCATGTCCATATGTATATGTTCATTGCATGCATTATGGGATACTAAGAAAATTGATGTGAAGTCATTAGCCTCTATATACAAGTTTCCCAGTTGTGAAGTTACCTCACGCGCAAACTTTGTTTGCTTATACTTCGATAAAGGATGAAAACAAAAATATAATTTCTTGACATCTTAAATTTATAGTATAACCAAGTGAAAAATACTTTCAGTATTCCTGTTTATAAATGAATCATGATTATGTGAAATTTTTATGCCAGAACAAACAGTGAAAAGTCTGCCACTTGAACACACTCAAACTCACCAACAGCATAATTCAAGATAGATACCATAAATGCAAGAAGTATCAACAGAAGAGAAAGGAAACTGGCACAAGAATTAAATATGTACAATATCAACATAATTAGAGTTATTGAAACAAAGAAGACACGTGTGGAGAATTAGACACGTGATTTGTATTGTCTCCATTGTGCTCTTGTTATCTTAGAACCAGACACATGATATGTGCTGTTTAAATTTTGTTAATCGACATAGAAAGTATTTTTTCTATGTCAATTTTACATGAGCAATTAAATTTACATAAAATACTTGTAATTAAAATAAAGTATAATTCACTTTACTATATTAAATCTGGTAACAAATTGTTAGAATATTTAAATAAGAACCACCAGCATTGTAACAAAAAAATAAGCTCAGGCAGGATTAGGCAAATAGACCTAAGGCTAGTGACAATCGTGAGGATCACCGGATTACGAGTTTTCCTACCAAAACCCAGCGATAGGGTGGGTGGCAGAGAAAAATCCTCCAGTAAATCTGGGAGACTTAATTTGAAGAAGAGCCAAGGTCGGGAGAGCGAGATAAAAGGCCTGAGATTGAGGGGCCAAAGGGCTATCGTTTTGAAGTTTTATTCGTGTGCCAAGTCTTTTCCAAGGACGGGGAGAGTCGCATTCCGTGATCGGCAGTATCAACGAAGATGGGAAGTTAGATAGCAGCAGAGACGGTCCTTTCAAGATGTCCAACCATATAATTCTTAAATGTTCTACATGAGTGCTACATTATCGCTACCATAACCTAGTGCCTGATCGGAAATTTTCTGGGAAGAAGCTGAACGTGGCCGTAAGACTTTAGGATCTAGGACTGTGTAAGGAATTGGCAAGATTGTAAGTAAAGTGTTTTATGCAATATCCCAGATTGTGAAGTTAAAACAACGAATGTTGGTTCGGTTATCTATTAGCATAGAAAGTACTAGAGTAGTCAGAAAGCCGTACTTCTGTACGGCATTTCTGACTATTCAGAAATGCTGTACATTACACAACATTAGCAAATCTAAAGATTTGCTAATGTTGTGTAATGCAAGAATTGAATGTGGTTTAAGTTTTGCCTTTTTATGTTTATAACGTGAGTGAAGTTAAAATGTGTGCTAAATTCTATCCAAGTGTCTCAAAGGTTATGTGTACTACTTATAATTTTTTTGTCTCAAAGCTTAAGCGAAATGCTTAAATGATCGTGTGGAGAATTCGACACGTGATTTGTATTGTCTCCATTGTGCTCTTGTTGTCTTAACCAGACACATGATATGTGCTGTTTAAATTTTGTAAATAATTTGTCTTAGAATGAATAAACATGTTGGAAAAAAAAAAAAAAAGTTTTCTTGACCATAAAGCTCTGGAATGACTTTTAATGGAATTATATTGATCAAGTGCATATAATAAACAACTATGTTATACCAACTAGTTTCATCAACTAAGGCTGTTGGCATCTTCAGGGTACATAACTAACTGATGTAAGGCACTAAAAAGTAAAAAACTGTTACAAACTATAATCAACCAATTCGAATTATATTAGACAAAGAACAAAGCGCATGCAATACATGCATAGAGTGTGCATGATCTCACTTGTTGTTATTTAGAAACGTTCTATAGTTGGCACTGTGAGTTGAGAGATCTAATAAGGGTCTTCCAGATCATGGGCAAGATTAGTCCAAGGTTTCTGTTAAGGTTTTGTATACAGCAGGCAACTGCTGTGGCCTCCTTAAAAATTCAGCAGCGGAAATCCTCCTCTATGTAAGGAATTGTGCTTCTATCCGACTCTATGATATGGTTCGTTCTTGAGAAATGAAAAGCTGACCCCGATTTTTCTTCTCTGTTATTATTGACGTCACCAATGTGTTCTTTTGCCTAATTTCAAGGCTCCTTGAAGTTTGGCTGATGTAATTCAAGCTGCACGAGCAGGGTATGTTGTAAACTCCAGCATATTTGAAGAAAGGATGGCTATCTTTTGGATATCTTAAGAAATGCCTAATTATGCTGTAAGAAAAATTTTACAAATAGCACAGTAGTAAAACATTAAACAAAATTTAAGTAAAATAATTAAATAAAATAAATATTTTCACTAGTGATATTAAGTTGTCAGTCAGCAGTTAGAATCGAAGGAAATACAGTATCTGTATGTATTCATCATCTATATGGATCACATTATGAAAAGTAAGTGACATTAAGCTTGATATTGGGGTGCTTAAGAGTCAAAGCTGTATAACTGAGAGGAGACCTCCACATAGCCTTAAAAGGAATGCAGAAAACTGACCAGAGCTTCTGACCTAATGTCCAATCCTCACCTTCTCATGGTGCATCCTGTTAGGTATCTACTTAGATGCTGAACAAACGAGGATGCGCTGGCAATTTGGGATTTAGCTGACCAAATTTTGGTCGGCTAACTTTTTATTGGCTTAAACCAAAATACAAAATGATGGTACAACATGACAGAATTTCATGCCATCTGGGGAGTCACCTGGTTAAACAAGGCCCCTGTTGTTTTCACCAGGGAACCAGGGCAAACAGCGAAAAGTCAGCTACTGGAACAAATCTGTAAACACTCCATCTCAACATCACCAGAGTTAAAGATTGGTACTATCAACATATGAAGTCTGAATGACAAAGAAATGGAACTAGTTGAGGAATTAGATAAGTTCCAGATCGATAATACGAGTGGCCAAAACAAAAAATTCAAAAACTGGTGAGATCTTTCTGAGCAATAAATGAGCAAAATGTTATAATCAGGCACTGACAATCAAGGAAAAGACGAGTAGCCATAGTATTCAACATGAAATACGAGGCTAATCTTCTTGAATGGCAGGCAGTCTCTAATAGAGTGATGTGGGCAGATATCAGAATGGGGAACTGGACAATGAGACTTATTTGTTCCTATGGTCTCACAGAAGGTTCTACTAAGATAGAAGTGGAAGAATTTTTTGAGGCTTTAGAAAAAGCAACTGACACAATGAAACAGAAAAAATTGGTCCTTGTTGGGGATCTAAATAGCAGAGTAGGAAATGATTGTGAGACATACAAAAATATTTTGGGAAAATTTGGAGAAAAGAGCAAAGCTAATAATAATGGCAAATACCTGTTGGATTTCTGCTCAGGATATGGACTGGTTATTACTAATATCATGTTCCAACTTAAAAATGTGCACAAATTCACATGGAGAGAAAAGGCAAGGAATAAGAAAAGTCTCATTGACTATGTTATTGTTGATAGTGATGCTTTCTTCCTGGTGCAGGACACCAGACTGTACAGAGGATTTGAAATTGGAAGCGATCACTATTTAGTCTTGAGCAGGATAAAATTTAATTTCATTTTGAAAAGAAAAACATGCAAGAAAGTTTTAAAGCCAATAAAAGTTGAACAGCTCTCAGATGTGAACTGTAGATTAAAATACACAAAGATTATTGAAGAAAAAATGAAAGAGTTTGAGAACAGGAATCAAACCTTGGCGATTCAGTGGCAAGCCTTGAAGAAAACTCTGATTGATTCAACCAGAGAGGCATGTGGCAAGGTTGTCTGCAAGGATAGAAAAATCAGAACTCCATGGTTTACACAGGAAGCTAAAGAGACAGTGAAGGAAAAGAAGAAAGCATATCAAATAAGTCATCTTGTGCTCTGAGAGAATACAGACAAATGTAAGAAAGCTAAACACTGTGTAAAACTAGCTAAGCAAAAGTCATGGGAAGACTTTGGCAAGAACATAGAAAATAAATATCAATGTTGTCAAGATATTCTGGAGGTTGTTGAAGAAACTCAGAAATAGAGGAAAGAGTGTTGTAAAAGGAATTAGAGATAACGGTGACATGAAAACTGTTGAAAAGATATCCTTGAAGTATGGAGTAATTTCTTCGAAAAATTACTAAATGAAACAAGCAGTGATAGCAAAGAGGTAAAAAAACACTCAATAGGCATACAATCAGGAATACATATGCATACTTGAAATAGAAAAAGCCATCAAACTCTTGAAATGTGGAATAGCAGCAGGAATAGATGATATTCGACCAGAAATGGTTAAGTATGGAGGTATAAAAGTCCTATGGCTGCACTGCATAGTTCAGAAGGCCTGGACAGAGGGACGAATTCCTGATGATTGGAGTAGAGCTCTCATAGTACCCATATATAAAAATTGAATGTGAGAATTACAGAGGTATATCTCTACTGAGTGTTCCTGTTAAAATGTATGTAATTATATTCGAGAAACAGTCGAGAAGAATTGTGGAAGAAAAGCTTGGTGAAGAACAAGCTGGATTCAGACCAAATAGTGGCTGTCAGGATCATATCTTCACTTTATGACAAATAGTTGAGAAATGATGGAATATAAAAAAGATCTGTCTTTAATCTGGAAAAGGCATATGACAAGATGCCAAGAGAGAAGCTATTCAATACTCTAGAGTTATATGGTGTCAAAATGACATTGTATCAAGCAATACTTGGTCTTTATTTGAGTTGTAAGTCATGAGTTAGAATTGAAGGAAGTGCAGGGAGATGATTTAATGTTAAATGTGGTGTGAGACAAGGATGTATACATTATCCCCTCTGTTGTTAATTATCTATATGGATCACATTATGAAGGAAAGTGGTATTAAACATGATATCGGAATTGGAGATGTTAATGTCAGCTCTTTGCTTTATGTGGATGATGTTATACTTCTAAATAAATCTGCTACACTGCAAGATTCCATGACTAAATTGAATAACTGTTGTAATAGATATGGTATGAAGGTCAGCAATAACAAGACAAAGACAATGAAAATAGGCAAAATCCTTGAAAATGTCAACTGTATTGTGAATGGAGAACCTATAGAACAAGTAAAGCATTTCAGCTACTTACATGATTTTTAGTGAAGATGGTAAATTAAATATGGAAATAGACAACAGAATCAACAAAGCTGGTATTGTAGGAAGTCAATTAAATAAATTCACATGGAATAAGAGAGAAATTAGTCAGAACATTAAATTAGCTTTTTACAAGACAATGTTCAAACAGTTTTAACTTATGGATCTGAGAGCTGGGTTAGAATTAAAACACTTGACCAAAAACTAGCGACTGCAGATATGAGAGTCCTGAGAAAGATTAGGGGCATGAACAGATGGCATCAATGGCAATATCATATTAAAAATGAGGATGTTAGGAAAGAACTTGACATTGTCAGCATCCAATAATGCGTTAGCAGAGCTAATCTCGGGTGATATGGTCATTTAAACAGAATGGCCAAGGAAAGATTAGCAAAACAGGTGTTCTCTGCCATGTTGGCAGGAAAACGATCCAGAGGAAGACCAAGATATAGGTCAATTGATACAGTAAAAAGTGCCTTAGACAATAGAAATGTAAGAATCTGATAATGTTGGAGTCCTGGCAAGTAACAAACTGATTTGGAGGAAAATTGTAGATAGGAAGTTAGTAATGATGTAAATTTTTCATGTAGTATTATCATATCCTGTAAACTGCTTGAGGGTACAGGAATTTGATGAGTTTTGATATTAGAATTGGATATGACAAACTTAGTTCTTTGCTATATGCAGATGATGCACTCCTAACACATTTAGTGCAAGTCTCCAGGATTCTCTGAAAGTGGGGGGTGGGTAAAATTGTTGCTTTATGTCCTATGCTTATGCAACTTATTTTGCTCAAACTTGTCATTCAGCTGAGATATAGATTTCTGAACATGAATATATAAACCACAGGTACCTTGGTTGGAAATTCTTGGATACGAATTCCATCTGGAGCATACAAATCTTTATAAAGATTTGGTATTATAATTATTAAGAGTGACCTCCAGGGAGTCGAGTCAGTATAATATAATCAATATAATACGACATTGGATATCTAATCATGCCGAAGTGAATGACTTTACATTTACTCACATTGAACTGACACCCATTTTCCCATGCCCACAATTCCAGCCTATTCAAATCATTCTTCAAGTTCTATCTTTGCATCATCAGCAAATAGCTGTATGTCGCTTGTCAAATCCTTCCCAATATCATTAATGTACAAATTGAATAACATTGGGCCAAGCAGTGATCCTTGTGGTACACCACTTTTTTATTTTTTTTATTTATTTTTTATTAATCTTTATACTGGTTATGGGCAGTACTACCCTTACATCACGTCCAGACTTGATATAGGCCTAAGCCTTTTACCCTATGCCTGTTCTAGTTATCATTGTAATCATTCTCTGGTGGCAATGGCATGTCACCAGTGTGCCTTGTAGGGCCCTCAAGGAAAGAACTTTTATATCCTTCTGCGTAAGCCCAAGCTGTTTTATGTTTTTATAATTATCTGCACTCCATACGCCATGTAAAGAGACGGTTGCGCTGGTAAACCTTAGAGTTGCCCCATGCTCCTCCCATATATTGCTAACTAGATCTTGGTTATTTTTATAATAATTTACTTCATTATTATGGCTATAGGCTGGTGGGTGCTCTGTTCCCACCACCTGGGCATCAACTACCCAAACGTCACCATCTCTTTTAATCACTAAGTCTGGCTTACGCAAACCCGTGGAGGTCCTATAATGTGGTTCCACCGCAGTCTCCCAACCTTTGTTCTTAAAGCAGTTGTTCAGAATGGAGAGTATGGCATCATGGCTCCTCATGCTGACCCCATGGGTGCAGAAGCAACACTGGGCTATATGAGATAATGTCTCACTGTAGTGGCAGCCAGTCTTACAGTTGGAGTCGTCACTACCCAATTGAGCTGTGCGGGCTCAAGTAGGCAGTGCATTGATCCTCGTCCTGATAAGGTCAATATACTCGAACCCAGGGAGGAGTCTGGTGCCATCCCTTACCCAATCATACTGGGGAGGCACCACATATGAATCTTTTAAATGAGCACCATCTACAGAACAGTGCAACAGAGATGTCCATCTCTTGTGTTCTGCAGGTGCTGACTCTGAATGGAACCAGCCTTTAGCCCACCTAAAGTCTTCTTGTATTAATGGGCTATAGAAAGCCTCTCTGCAGATGGGGGAAGAAGATAGTTCTAACTGCGTGATTCTTGACAGCCGCAGGCATGGGATCAGCCATCTAAGTGATGGAACCCCAAGTCCACCATCCTTCACCCTCGAATGGAAATATGCAGTAAGAGTGTCAGGCGGCAGTCGGAGCCATGAGATCATGGCTCCGACCATGATCCCTGAACGGATACCCCTGTCCATTCTGGACAGTACCGAGATATGTCCTACCAAGCACCAACTTGTGGTAAAAGCGAGGTAGGAGATAGTGGGAAAGGAGAAACAGTCTTTGCTGGTGCTTGAGAGGAGCTTTCCTCAAAGAAGCGATCCCAGCTTCTAGGACAGAAGACTTTCCCTTTGGGATGAACATGATGCCGAGGTATCTACACGCTTCCAGGATGGTCAAAGCATGCAACGGCCTCCCGTGCAGGGAAAATGCTATAGTCTTGGCCTTAAGCTTCTTGTCACAACTAGAGGGGGACGAGCTAAAGAGCAGGACTTCTCTACATTAATAGAAAGACCTTGAATAGAGAAGTCAACTGCCTGGTCAAGGAGTTCCTGCAAGCCTATCTTAGTAGAGGCTACGAGAATAAGATCATCCGCAAAGGCCATAGCATTAAAGGAAGAAGCACCTACAGAGTAGCCTATATGGCTAAGAAGAGAATAAAGAACCTCATCTATGACGCAGGTACAGAAAAGGGGAGATAGAGGATCACCCTGGCGAACACCCCACACTGCGGGAATAGAAGTTGCACGGGACCCTGTAGTGTTAGTGATGGAAAGAATTCTGGACATCCAGCAATAGACAGCACTCGAAGGAGAGCAGGAAGGGAGATGCTATCAAAGGCCTTTTGGAGGTCCAGCAACGCCATATATAGAGGCTTAAGGTGGCGTTGGAAATCAGAGAGAAGAAAGAAGATATATATTCTCGGCACAGCCATCTGAAGGGACAGAAGCTCTCTCTCTATAATCATGCTGTATATGTTGCTGAAGTCGTTTAACTAATATTTTATGATAGAGTCTAAGTAACACGGGGGAGATGGTAATAGGTCTAAAGTCTGATGCACAGCTTGAAGTTTCTTTCTTTGGAATGAAGATAGTTCTTGAAGCACGTAACTATGGTAGTATTACATTACTGGAAAGGAGAATGTCCACTAAGTCTTGAAGAATCTTCAACGGCACCTTCCGAAGCCTAGATGTAGGAAAGCCATCAGGTCCGGAGGCAGAGAAATTGGATGGAAGAGCTGCTTTAATCTCCTGGATAGAGACAGGCTGGTATATTTGAAGGGCAGGAATGGATCTCAATATCGTAGGTTGTTCATCATAATCAGGGAAATATGGAGGTGGAGCAGAAAAGACTGTACTCCAGAATTTGACAAAATCATCATGTAAGTCTACTAGAGGTGGAGGGGAAGCACCGTCAAGGATGGTTTTGGCACATTGCCCTCTATTTTTTTTTTATAGAGGGCCTGCATAGCTGCATAGGTCCTCTTCCTCTGCTTCCTATTTGAGATGATGACTTTTACAATGGGCATTGCAGAGTCATTGTAGAATGAGACGTAGGCTGATGTTGACGAGGCATGAAGTGTTCAGAGAATTCAGCGTGGAGCTCGTCATTCAACTGATCTGTGATATCCATTCCCAGAAGGTGAGTCTGGATGAGATATTTAAGAATTTGATGGTTATATTCTGGAAGAGGAGGATCATCTAGAGATGCCAGTCTGAGAATCAAAACCTCTTCTTCAACAGCAGGATGGTGACTGGAAGATGGAGAGGCAGGGATAGGAGATATTACCTGTCCCTACCTTGCAGACTCGGATCCCCCGTATACCACTTTTTGATATGTCAGTCAGCCATCCTCTTATCCATGCTAATATTGTATAACCCAAACCCATTTTCTCCAATTTATGCAACAGTCTACCATACTGTATTCTGTCAAAAGCCTTAGCAATATCCAAAAGTATCATGGTGTATCCATTCCCCTTGTCTAGTTCAATAGTAACATTATTATAGAATGTGAACAAGTTGCTAAAACATGACCTTCCCTCAGTAAACCCATGTTGTTCATTGCAAAGTAAAGATTCACTGTCAACCCATTTCTCAATGTGAGCCCTAACCAATTTTTCCAAAATCTTCACCACTCCTGAGATACTAATTGGTCGATAGTTGGATACATCAGTCTTTGCACCGACCTTGTGCAATGGAATTGCCATTCATTCAATTTTTTGAATTCAATTCAATTCATTCAATTCAATTGCCATTCAATAAGAATTCAGCAATAGGGACTGATGGAATATCAGTACACGTGCTAAAAGAGTGTTCAGCTGAAGTCTCTGAACAGGGAAGATTCCACAGGAATCTTCCCTGTTCAGAGACTCATATTAATTAGCCTGGTCAAAGGAATGGCCAGTTCAGCTGAACACTCTTTTAGCACGTGTGCTGATATTCCATCAGTCCCTATTGCTGAATTCTTATTCAATTTGTGCAACAGCTCTAATACCTCGGCCTCACACACCTGCGTTTCTTCATCCAGTGAAGAGATAGCAGTGAGCTCATTGTTGCGTACACAAACTTTTAACAAAAAACTGGTGTATGCAAACTAAAAAACCCTCACGCCATCTGGATTTATAAGAGTTATTCTTTCATATTCATTCTTTCTTTTACTTGCAGCATATCGATAGAATTCTTGTAGGTTGTCTTGCATGCAGAGCCAGTTTCGTTTCATACTCAAACTTTGCTTTTCATACTACATTTGTGACTCTTCTAGACTTCTGTTTATAACAGTCATAATGGACGTGATCCTTATGCAAATGGTATTCCTTCCACATCGTTCTTTTCTTACGAATCTCTTGCTTAATAAGATTCCGCATCCATTTGACTCCTACTCTATTTATTCTTCGAACTCTTAGGGACATATTCTGATATCGTATCATTGAAGTATTGTTTAAATGCTTTTCAGTACTGTCGATATTCTTTCCATCCAGCAACCGATCCCATTCCACTGAACCCAATATACTCCTCAGTTGGTCATAATTTCTTGCTTTGTAGTTCATCATGTAACCTTTTCTGAATGGAACATTCGTATACTTAGTCACTTCCCAAGGGAGTACCGCATGATGACTGTCACCAACCGGAGGCAGAATAGTTACATCTTTAACTGAAACGTCCTCTGACACTATAATCAAATCTAACACTATTTGCTCTCGAGTTCCTTCTGTCACGTGCTGCTTGAGGAAGTTATCCCGTAACAATTCAATAAACTAATTTTCATTCTTCTCGTGAGATTCTACTGCTCCCCAATCAATATTTGGATAATTAGTCTCCCATTATGATTACTCTTTTCGTGCTCATCTTTTCTATTTGGTGATGCATTTCTTCATCACTAGCAACCAATCCACCAGGTCTGTAACAACACCCCACTATGTAATTGATCTTGTTAGATTCCACCTCACACCAGATGGTTTCAAACTCAGTGCCACGTGAAATATTTTTAGTAGTAGTACTGCAATCATAGGTCTCAGCTGGATTCAAGTCATCTGATATTATTAGCAGCACCCCCCCCTCTGCTATCCTGTCTATCCTTCCTAAAAATACTGTACCCTTGACACTCAATAGCAGTTAGTAGGTCTGATTCTGATAGCCAGGTCTCACTAATACCTACAATCTGAGGTCGCAACATATTGACTACGGCAACAAACTCTATTCCTTTGTTTCTGATACTCCTAGCATTCATGTACAGACATAATTTACTTGTTTGTTCTTTTGTATTGTCTTGTCTGCAGTCTGCCTGACGCAGTTGGACAACTTGCCTATCTCTAATCTTCTCTAATGCCTTACATCTTTAGATATCTTTGCACACATTTGATGGGTCCAAACCAGATGAACACAAATTCAAAATCGTTCTCTCCTCGTCAACATTTCCATGACAAAGCCCATTCGCATCATTAACACAGTTATATAACATTGTCGCCCTTACACTCACATTCATTCCATTCCTCCCTTTATAATTTAGTTTCCCTGACTCTCTGTGTTAGGTCTCATACCAGTTATTAGTTCTTCTAGACTCCTGATACCAAACTCATTCAGGTGTAGGCCATCCTTCTTATACAAATCCATTCTTCCCTCTTCAACTAAAGATGAGTTTGCGAGTTCATATAGCGGTGGGAGGATTTTCTTCACTTAAACTCAGGTTTTTCATCTTTCAGAAAGACAAAGTGACCAGAAAAACATGCAGTAAACAGACATAAATACACCAGCTACATAGTCTTCTTTGCTGTGGCTGTAATTCAAAACACTTCGAAGCTTAAAAACCCAAGAGCTGACACTGACCGTTAGACAAAGAGCTGACACTAATCATAGGATCCTTTGAACTAGCTCTGGACTTATGTAACAAAACATGTCCATGTATGAACAGTCAAGAAAGTTACTGTGTTGAACAACCAGTTTGAATTGCAATGATGAATTTTCCAAACTCAAAGCCTCTAAAATCGTATCAGTCTATAAAAAATAATACAGTTGACTCACTATACTGAACTCAGGGTTTGCATGAATGAATTTCCTGTCCCTTTTGTTTTGATGGATGGTAAATTTCTTTTTGTTCAGGAGTTCTCAGTATGTTTAGAGTAAAAGTTGAATGCATATATTTTTAGTATCACATTTGTAAAATATACATAGTAAGTCCTCTGTTTATGCATGTGTGGTTTGTGACCTGATATTTCGTTATCAGTAGAAACATTTAAAAAAACAACTGGTAAACTTGAGCAAGTGTGAATTCAGCCAATGACTCATCCTTCACAATGCTCATGCGAACTGCATCTTTATTAGTCTCTTGCTTGATGTTGAACTGAGCACTCATGTTTCGTTGACTGTATCTTCAGTGTGTTAGTTCAGTATGTTGTGCAAATTTTATTAATAGAAGTCTACAACTTTGTTCATTTAATTATGAATTACTGTTATTAGTGAATTTAGTGTTATATATATCCTCCTACCCTCACTAACAATAATATACATGTACTGTCATTATAGTCATTGTTAGCATGCTACTATCAGTTGCTTTTTAATTCCTATAGTTTTATAGTCATATATATGAGACTATAAGAAGCTTATTATTTTTAGAGGTACCTGTGGCATAGTATAATCATTAAAAGAACACGTAAGACCATGGAATGGAATACAATGGTCTTACGTGTTACAATGGAATACAAGTTCACTTGTATTCCATTCCTATAACTGTTTGTGTGACACTGAAGATGTATTATTAGTTTTAGTATGAAATATCTGTACCTTTATTAATTAAAAGTTATTACTGTGGTCTTACGTGTTCTTTTAATAATTATAAGAAGCTTATAGCAGAATGCATTTAACTGTGATAAGTATTAATAGATCTACAGAAGATTTATTGATACCCTTGTTAATATTGGATTTGAACATCCATCTAGAAACCCTTATGGACTTATCATGATGGAACTGATAAATTTATAAAATCTAAGTTGCACATTAAGTGCTACACGATAAAAAAAATATGCTACAAAAGATATGAAAACAACCATTTGTGTCACTTTAAACTTTCAGAAATGTAGTGATTTAGGTGTTTGTATTATTAAAATAGCATTATTATGTAGCCATTAGAGGTATAAATCCTTAGGCAACTACACAATTAATACAATTCATCATGAAAATTTTTAGTGTATTGGTTGCTACATTTTTGCAGGCTTTGGTACTATAATTCTGAAGGAAAGCAGGTTTTTACATGGATGTTATCTTTTTTTTTTTTTTTTTAGGTTTGAAAAAGAATTAAAATTACCTCAGTTACCCGATATGACTTTTGCAAATAATCTGTTAAGAATCCAACACAAGGATGGGTTTGGAATTGAATTCAACTGTTTAGATGCCTTAAGGCTTGTTGACAACAATAATGATTTGATGAAAGTGGCAGCTGCTGAAGTTTGGCAGCAAGCTAGGTATGTAGGTCTTTATGTGTACATCAATTTTTGTTTTGTTTTGAGTAAAAAGTGGATTAAATTGATTTATGAGAAGTTTTTATCCAGGACAACATCACAGACTTTTGATGTAGTGCTTGACTTACAACAGGGAACACATCACACAGACCTGTGACTACCATTTTATTTGAATATTTATTATATTCAAATTATATTATGCCTGATTTTTAAGGTATTCACTATAGAATACTTATATAGCATATCAGCTACCTGCATCTTGCAATATGCCTGATGACTGCTTTTTAATTGCCATATATTATTATATTCTTCTTATACAATTTTCTTTTGTAATTCTTATATATTACAGGCATCCATTGCTTAACGTGGCAAAATTAATTGTGGCAACCCCTTAATATACTTGGCAAGAGTTGTGATTAACACACCTTTAATCCTGTGGAGCTTGTAACTGATCTGACAGATACATAGTCATCATCAACAACCATGGGTCCAATGCCCGTAGGTGTCTGCTGCCATCTCGATATGATTCTTCCATTGCATTCTATTTTGTGCAAGATGACTCAGTTTGTGTATAGAGTTTCCGCACCATTTGACGATGTCATCGCCCCATTCTCTATTTGGTCTTCCTCTTTTGTTCTTTCCTTCATTTATTCCAAACAGCAACGTTTTTAGTTTTCTCTCGTCATTCATTCTACATATATGGCCCAATAGATGTAGTTTCCTTTTGATTATTTTCTGGATCAGGTTTTCTTTTGGTTGTATTCGCCTGTAGATTTCCTCATTGTTCACTTTCTGTATCCAGCTTATTCTCAAAATCTTTCTGTAGCACTTCCTCTCAAATGCCAATATCCTTCTTTCAGATTCTCTCAGGAGTACCCAGGCCTTGCATCCATAGAGCATGCTGCTGAAGATACAGGTTTCTACAATGCGCAGTTTAGTTTGCATCTTTATAGCTCGACTCTTCCATATTTTGTTGGCTTTTAACATAGTTGTTGCTCTGGCTATTCTAGTTTTTATCTCTTTTTTGGGGTCCAAGTCATGCATCATGTGGCATCCAAGATATGTGAAGTGTTCCACATTTTCCAGTTGAAATCTATCGTAACTCTGTTCAGTAACTCCTGTTGTCCGAATATCATTGTTTTAGTTTTTTCAATGTGACATTTAGTCCATATCTTTTTCCTTCAGTGTATAGTGTTTGCAAGGTCTGTTCCAGCTTTGCGTCTTCTTCAATCAGGACGATGTCATCTGCAAAGCAGAAGTAGTTTATTCTCATGCCATTTATTGAAATGCCTCCACCTTCTTCTTTAATCTTATCTAGTGTTCTTCCCAGATGTGTGATGAAGATGATTTGTGATATTGGGTCCCCTTGACTAGTGGCAAACCAATATCCAGTCTCACCTGCTATCCTGATTTTTGCTTGTGCTTGGCTGTTTATATCTTTCAGCAGGCTGATCAATTTATTGTCCACACCATAGGATTCCAGGACAGCCTGTGTTATATTTATTATCAAATGCTTTTTGGAAGTCCACGAAACAGCAATATATCATTTTGTTCTTTCTTTGAGCTTTCTCTTCTATTAGTTTTAGTGTGAGTATTTGTTGCATTGTACTTCGATCTTGTTGAAATCCGGCTTGCTCATCCGGAAGATGTGCCTCCATATGCCCCTTCAGGCATTCTGTTAGTATTTTTATCAGCACTTTGCCAAGATGACTCATTAATGCAATAGTTCTGTAATTGGTGCATTCTAAAGCACTGCCTTTCTTATGAAGAACAACCAGGACCGATTTTTTCCACTCTTCGGGGACATATCCTCTTCTCCATATTTCATTACATAGCTTATGTATTTCTTTTGCAACTGATTCCCCCCCCCCCATATTTTAGCATCTCGCCTATTATGTTGTAATTTCCAGGACTCTTGTTGTTCTTGAGATGTTTTATAGCCTTATTCACCTCCTCTTCCAAGATGTCATTTTCAAAGATCTCTGCTGGTGGAGAGATTGCTTTTAGTTCTTTGATTACTTCTGTTGCAGTATCATTTAGTTGATTTTTATATAGTTCGCTGCAATATCTTGTGCATCTATGTATGATTTCTATCTTGTCCATCAATACTTTACCATTTTCATCTTTGATTGCTACTGATCTTGTTTGCCACTTCCTATTGACATTTCTTATAAGTTTGTAGACCTCTCTAGTTTTATGTTCTCCATAGTACTGTTCAATGTCTTTGTACTGGTCTTCCAACCATTTCACTTTATCAGATCTTGCTGCTTTGACAGATACATGCAGAATGTTTAATATTAATATTCTTACACAATTCAGTGTATAGCTTGGAAATCATGTGTAGCTGTTCATTCACATGTTACGAGTGATGATATTCTGCACTGTTTTTTGCTGTCAGTTTGGTTTAACATGTGTTATGTAAAGATTTGTGATATTTCATAGTAAATTGTATCTGAGAGATACCGCGACCTCCGATGTCAGTATAGTATGGTTTAGTTTTTTTTTATTATTATTATTCTTTGTTCAATAATTTCTAGATTGTAACTGAAAATAAATAAAATAACGTATTACTGAAATAGAGAGCCAAAGGCTTATTTATCATACATATCATCTAGGAGATGTGCTTTATATTTATGGAAAATACTAAGGAAAGTGATCTGGAGCTTACTCCAGCTTTACTATGAGTTGCCCATAAGGTTGCTTATGCTTGCATCTGCCGAAACTTTGTTTCTATATATTCGGCACAAAACTCTTGTAGTTTCTATATTTGGCTATGAAATAATGTTGGATTCAGTATCCACTTAATTTGAACCATCATATATTATATTTGCAGTGTTTTTTCTGTGTTTTATTGCTTGTTTGCTGAGGTCTGGAGAATCATTTTGCTTGTTATCGTAGTTATGTCGATAAGAAAAAACTAAAACTGTTCAAGCAACTCTTGATAACTTCTTTTGATAAAAAAATTACAGTAAATAATGTAGGTACAAGTATTTTTAAACATTTACTTTGCATTAATTTTTTATCTTTCCTAAAAGAGTACCATATAAAACGAATTATTAATACAGTAATCGATCATGGACTAATTGTAATTTTTAACATTGATTATTAGATTTGATTAACGCGATTTTGATATTTTTTAGGTAACATCATCATCATCAAATTCCTGACAGGTACCCTCAAGGGGTGTACAGGATATGATAGTACTACATGAAAAATTTACATCATTATTAACTTCCTATCTACAATTTTCCTCCAAATCAGTCTGTTACTTGTCAAGACATTATCAGGTCTTATATTTCTATCGTCCAAGGCACTTTGTACCGTGTCACTCGACCTATATCTTGGTCTTCCTCTGGATCTTTTTTCTGCCAACCTGGCAGAGAACACTTATTTTGCTAATCTTTCCTCACCCATTTTGTTTAAGTGACCATACCACCTGAGATTAGCTCTGCTAACACATTCCTGGATGCTGACAATGTCAAGTTCTTTCCTAATATCCTCGTTTTTTGTATGATATTGTCATTAATGCCATTTGTTCACACCTCTAATCTTTCTCAGGACTCTCATATCTGTAGTCTTTGGTCAGGTGTTTTACTTCTGACCCAGCTCTCAGATCCATAAGTTAAAACTGGTTTGAACATTGTGTTGTATACAGATAATTTAATGTAAATTATCTGTATACAAGATAATAATAAAAGAAAGCCATTATGAGGGCAAAATCTTATAATCCATTTCATATTAGGAGTAAACAATTAGAAAATAATTTATGCATTAAAAAAAAATATATATATATATACATAAATTATTTTCTAATTGTTTACTCCTGATATGAAATGGATTATAAGATTTTGCCCTCATATGAAAGATGAATTAGAACAGAGGGTCTGTTAACTAGCACTTTGGCTTTCTTTTTTGAATTGTTATTTGGCTAATTTTTTTTTAATTATTATTATTATACAGGTATATTCATGGAGTCAAGTCTAATTGTGGAAGATTCATTATTCACCGAATACCTATCATACCTCTCCTTAAACTCACTTATTAAGTACTCACAACCATTTCTGACATCCCATTCACCATGCTCTTACAAAATTTCCACTGGTGATCCCTTGTTTTCTCTGTTCTTGCCATGTATTGAAAAGTCTTCAGTGTTAGTCCTATAAAATCCTTTTAATAACTTAAATGCTTCTATTATGACTCCTCTTTTTCACCTATCAGCTAGTCTCTGAAGCTCACAGACCATCAATCTGTGCTCTTAGGGTGCATTCCATAGACTTGCTGCACTCTGTCACTTGTCTCTGGATCCTCTCCACCAATTTTTCATTCCCACATAATCTGGGAGTCAAGATCTCTGTGCTTTAGTCCAGATGTAGCCTTATTAAAGCCTTATGTGAGGGAACAATAACTTCATTATCCCTGCTTGTCAGTGTGTTCTTCAACAACTGTGTAATTTGATGTGCTGTTTTAGCTATCTTCGCAATATCCGTCTAACTTCAACTCCCTGTCCACAATCACCCCAAGTCCCTGGCCTCATCAGTTTTCTGAAGTTCAGTTCCATCAGTATAAGTACACGGCTTGTGATCTCTTACCAAAATGCATCACCTTACACTTAGTCACATTAAACTGGCAGCCATTTACCTTTGCTCATTCTGTTAGTCTATTTAAGTCTTTCTGCAGGATCTGTATATCATCATTTACCATTGCTCATCCCAGTTTAGCATCTTCAACAAACAAATTAATATTTCTGTCAAATCATTTCCTATATCATTGATATATAAAATAAACAACAGAGGGCCTTGTGGTACACCCCCAGTGGTCACTTGGCCTCTCCTGGATTCAACTCCTCCATAAACCACTCTTTGATATCTATCCATCGGCCACCTTCTAATCCAAATCACCAGACTCATATCCATCTCCATTTGCTCCAATTTATGCAGTAGAGTTCTATGTGGTATTACTGAGTAGCCATTTCCCTTATCCAATCCTGTTGTCACTCTATTATAAAAAGGAGGCAAGACTTGCCGATTTGCCCTTCACAAAACATGTTGCCCCTTATAGAGTATCATATTCCCATGCATTGAGTCCTGAATTCTTTCTTTCACCAGTTTATACAGTACCTTAACCACCACTCCTGAGATGCTGATAAGCCTATAATTTGTTACTTCAGTCTTGGAGTCACCTTTATGCATTGGGACTATTTTGCCCTCTTTCCACTTCATTGGTGCCTTCCCAGTACTGAGGCTTAAATTAAACAGCTTGGTAGAGTGGGTGATAATTCCCTTGCACATTCTTGTAATACATTGGGCCGATATGCCATCTACTCCTATGGTTGTGTTTGTATTGAGGTTCTGCAATGTTTTAAGCACCTCCATTTCTTCAATCACTATTACTGATAAGAGAATAGAGATTTTCTTATCAGTCAGTGTCACATCTTGAATTGCAGCATAACCACTAGATGGTATGCCTCTGCAAAATTCTCACTCAGCAATTCAGCTATTTGGTTTAAACTGTTACCCCTCTCCACTTTAAAAAAAAAATTCCTTTCATAGTCATTTCTCCTTTGTTTTATCACATAGCAAAAGAACTCTCTTGGATTTCTTTTGGTCTCATCAGCTAGCTTTTTCTCATAATTAGCTTTGGACGTCCTTACTGCACAGGTCATCTTGCTGGTGCCTTAAGCTGCTCATGGGCATGCTGATCCCCTTTTTCTATATAATCTCTCCACAACCTTTTCATTGTGTGCAATTCCTGCTTAAAAGCATTAGCAGATTTATTTTTATTTTATGGATTACATGCTTGAGATGAATAGTGAGAAAGACTGGGTGGTCATCAAGGAAATAACCAAAAAATCAGCAGACAATGGATTTACAGAATTACAAATGAGATACTTAATTTAATAGAAGAATGAAATAAAGCAGGGAAAAAAGACTATGAAGAATACTGAAGACTAAGGAACAAGATTAAGGAGGATTGCAAAAAAAAAAAAAAAAAAGCAAAGGAGAACTGGATGGAAGACATACAACATAAAGAAGTTGACCATGAATTAAAAACAGGAGTTGACATCGCATATTGAATACTTGCTACACAATCCCAAAACGTAAAGTAGAATGAGAGAAAAAAAAATGAAAAAATTAAGAGAGCGATTAATGAATTACTTAACTAGAAAACTGTAGGAACAGATGAAATACCATCTGGAATTTAAAAAAATCCAGGATATGCAACAGAAGACAAATTATTTAAGGTGATTAAGTTAATCTATCAAGAAGGATAGGAAGTAAATGATTTCTATGAAAATTTGATGGTAGCAATACCCAAGAAAGGGGAAATGCACTAGCTCATGAAATTATCAAATGTTAAGTTTATTCAGTCATGCCTCAAAGATCATACATTTTGAACATCTGGTTCAAATTCCAGAATGGAATTTGAACCGATGTTCAAAATCTAGTTCTATTGCCATTTGGTTCAATTTGGCATTTTGGCAATAGAACTAGAGAAGCAATACTAGCCTTAAGAACAATAATAGATGGAAGAAGTGAATTCAATAATGTATAATGAAACAAGCTTTTTCAAATAATGAAGGAAATTGAAGTACACTGAAGAGATAGACTAATTAAGAAATTGTATACCAGCCAGGAAAATGATGCAGAGCAGCTGTGAAAGTAAAGAAAGGTGTAAGACAAGGTTATGTTATCACCTCTTACTTTTCAACCTGTATACAGAGACAATGAAATTAATAAAAAAAAATAAAAAATAAAAAAAAAGGAATGAGAAGGGTAGCTGCAGATACATATGTTTTGTTGATGATGATATAGTTGTATTAATTGAGAATGAATAGGATTTAAAATATTGTCTAGAATGGATGGTGTTTTATCCAGTTATGGATTTAAGATAAATGCAGCAGAAACTAAAATAATGTTGGTAAGTTCAAAGGAACAAATGATGATACATAAAATAGTGATTAGAATATTGAACAAGTAAAATCACTCATATCTTGGTGAAGACATAAGATTTAAGTTGGAAATTTGAAGAATTGCTATGGGGGGAATAGAAAAAATAAAAAGAAAGAGATTGTTTATTACAAGCTAGATAAATAAAGATATATGGAAAAGATTTATACAAAAACATTTATTTCGAGTGTATTCTTATATGGTTGTGAGACTATAATAGACTATAATAATTATTACTTGAACTATAATAATAGAAGACTGGAAAAAGAATTGAAGCATTCAAACATACTGCAGGAGTAATTTGGGAAAAAGCAAATCCAACAAGGTAGTCTTTCTTGAAATAAAAACCCCAGTATTGAAGAAGACAATCACATAATGAAAGATGAAAATCCTGGAACACATATGAAGACAACAGTTAGAAGGAAAGATACTAGGGAAAAGAAGAGAGGACAGCTGAAATATACATTCTTAGAGGAAGTGTTTAGATTAACTAGAAAAGGTTATGAAGTACTATAAGAGGAAAGCCAGAAATAGGATGAGGGAGCTCTCCATAGCAGCAGGGACTGTTCCTTAAAATGATGAGGCCTTTAGATATTACTCATGAACCATTTATTTCCTAGTGGATATTATACCTTCTCCTTCAGTCAGTATTTCATTGCTAATTGCCAAAGATGTTAAGTTCTTCTTGAGATCTTTTATTTCATTGACTGTTTATTTTATTAATTTTATCAAAATTTCAATAAATTAATTTTCAAGAAAAGAAATATTGTTATAAATTTTTAGAAAGACAATACTTCTTTTCGATAACATTTTAAAAAATATTGATTTGTCCATAGCCATACCTTGCGATTTGTATTGATCTTTTTTTTTTTTTTTTTGATAATTTTTCGAGGGTCCGCGTGGTTAGCCTAGTGGCTATGCGCTTCGCAACCATATGCCTGGGGAAGGAGTGTCCTAGGTTCGATTCCCATCGGTGACGTGAGGAGCTGAAGAATCTTCCTCAGCCATAGTTAGCCAGTCTTGGGCGTGGACAGCAGGGTTTTTTCCCCAGTTTATTCTGGGGTTTTTCATCCCGCAAAGCAGGCAAACTGGCCTTGAGAACTCAATACTACAGGCCATAGGATACACCGGGGCATAAGGCTGACCACCTTATCCTGTAAACAGAGTGAGGTCCGATGATCAATGGACCCTCGACACCGCAAGGTAAAAGAGGGTATAAGGAAGATGATGATGATTTGTCCATTGAAATTTTTATAACTTGTGGAACTGCAAATTCTTATTCGGTTTATCATCTGCATTATATTCTTATTGTCTCATTAATATGTGATAAACATGATTGATTTTATATACTATATTTACAGTATATAGTTAATTAAATCTAAAAACACAACTGATAGCTATGAAAAAATTTTTGGTAAAGAGTATGGAGCTGTAAAGGAGTATGTAAAAGGTTAATAACTCTTAATTTATATGATTAATACAGTTAATTTCAGCTTAATTATTCTGTTAATTTTAAGATAAAAGTTTCATGAAAACAGTCTCTATATGCCTCTACACTGTATTCTATAGGCAGGTTTAATGTTTCTGTTAATTTTATTTGTAGGGCTTGCAGTGAACATGTTAAAGAGGTTGTGAAACCATTTGATTGGACTTTTTCAACAGACTATAAAGGTACTTTATTATCAGGAGAAAAAGCATTAAAGGTAATTACATAAATTGATATTGTTTAAATCATGTTACATTGATTGCAGCTTAAAGACCAATTTTGCCAACAGTAGGCTATGAGTTTGGATAGGATAGATGTTGAAGAAAGTCTGTACTTAGTAAATGTTATTTATCATCTGGTGTAACATTTCCTTGCTTATAGGAGGGATAAAATGGCACGAAGTCCATATTTTGTCAGTAGAGCTGAATCTGTGAACTCATCCGTAGCCCATTTGTACCTTTAGTACTTACGTGATATTCCTTTTTTCAGTATGACTTCTATTTAAAAAAAAAGGGGGGGGGGTGTTCTCAGGTGTCAGTGAGCGGTTACTTCTTCCAAAATAAAAAAAGAAAAATGGTATCTTAACTGGGATATTGCATATCTTGTCACATATAGCAACATAACATCCAAATCATAAAGGACAATGTTAATACCAGAAATGCAATTTTGAAATTATGGGACACAATAAAATTATCCAAAACAGAGATTTAATAACAAATAAGAGATGTTAGCTCCCATCCATGAAATATTTTTGCTACAAACCTGTATTACATTCATACTGTAGGTGGGCTAAGAATTTTTTTTTTTGTCTATTTTATTAGTTTTATGTATTTCTTTGGGATTTTCTACATGGTCCATAAATCCTACTCTAGTGACCAAACACGAACCTTTTTCAAGCCACTACAGGCCTCCAATAAGTGGGTAGTGGTCTTACACCAGTTGATGACATTCATTCCCACCTAAAGATTACTTTGATACCAAATTCAGTGTATCTTGCTTATTTATTATGAATTACAGTCATATATTAAAACACCAAGTTAGAACATAAGCAGAATGTTGATTCATACTGTTCTTTTTTTTACTATATATTCAGCAGAACATAGCATTTTCATACCTCCAAACTTGAGAAGATAGGGATGAAGTAAACTTTTTTTACTTGGTGTGTATCTAGTCACTTGATTCTTGTAGTTCAGATGAAGGACTGGGAAAGTGACTCCTGGTATGTAATAAAAGTCACTTAATTCTTGTAGTTCAGATGCTCTGGGAAATTTTTTATAGTCCAAAAATACTTGAAATATGGAATAAGACTTCTGTTTCTCTGTCGAATATATCTCCTGAAGAGTTTTTTAAAATACTTCTTTGAGGTTCTTGATTTTGCCAAGGCATTTGGTAGGATTCCTAAAGGGTAGAGTGGGGGAGGCATTACCGAAGCATAGAGAAATAGGTATGAAAAACAGACATGACATTGGATAGGAGAATGGTTGATTCATGGATAGCACAAAGTAGTGTGTGGAGGTTCTGAGTCTATGAGAAAGAGGGTGACTGGATTCTGTGCTTGCCCCCCTCCCTTTTTTTTTTGTTTGTTTATTTAACTTGTATATTAATATTAGGATTGGTGTGGATAGTGGTATACATCTATCTGCTTGGTGATGCAAAGTTCATAAGGAACATATCTTATTAAAAAAAAAAAAAATCTTTGTAGATTACTCTGAACAAACTGGTTCTCTGGACAAATGATAATAAATATCAGATTAGTATTACTAAGTGCAAGAATTGTAATTTGTTACAAGTGATGATGAAACTGAATCTCTGACGAGTGGTGGTAGACAAAGCAAGTTCTCAGGTGATATCATTTCATTACTTTGGATTGTTCAATATATTGCCTGTAAACAGTGGACACATTTATTTAGTTTCATAATTGCAGCAGACACATTTATCTAATGGCAAAATTAAAATTCTTATATTGTTCAAATTGATGAGAGTACAGTCATACCTCGGTTAACGTTACCTCTGTTAACAAAGTCCGCAATTTCAAGCCCCATTTTACGTAAAAATATAAAAATTTTAAGGTCAACCGCCGCCAATCATTTGATTGGCGAACGACAGAGACTTGTCACATACTCCCAAGCTGTGGGTGTGTCTGTATTAACAGTTTTGCACATCATCTGCATAATTTAGTCATTGCTTACACTTCGTAGGGTGTGTTTCGGTGTGGTGCATTGCAATAAATGACGTATGTTCTCTGATAGCATTATTGTAGATTTTGTAAATATTAATATTTAGTTAAAATGTCAGAATCAATGAAAAGAAAAGCAATTTCTTTAGAAACTAAATTACATATCGTACAACGTGTTGAAAGGAGTAAAAGAAAATTCGATGTGGCACATTCTTTAGGATTAGCGAAGTCAACTTTAACAACCATACTTAGTCAATCAGAAAAAATAAAACAGTCTGCTCAGAATTGTACAGATGTTACAGCAACCAAATTAACTTGCTTAAGGAGTCCAATTTTATAAAAAAAAAATGGAGAAAATGTTAAGTTTGTGGATAGATGATATGTCACAACATCATATGCCTTTTAAATCAAATGGTGATTCAAGAAAAAGCATTATTTTGGTTTAATCACCTGAAATCTAAACAAAGTGAAGAAATTGTGGAAATTTTGCAGCTTCTCGTGGTTGGTTTGAGAAATTTTTAAAAAACGGGCTGGAATTCATAGTGTAAAATTATCAGGAGAAGCTGTGAATAAATTTACAGAAAAACTAAAGGAAATAATTGAACGAAAAAATTTTTCAGTGAAAAGGATTTAGGAAGAAGTGTTATTGTTAAGTGACCAGTGTTAAATGCAATAAATCTGTATAGGCAATTGTTAAATGAAAGAGAAAAAAAAAGCATAAACGATCAACTTTAGATTCGTATTTTAAAATGTCGTGATTTTATATTTGTTAGGTATGTAATATTGACTTTTTATTTCATTAAAGCTTTCCTTTTTTCAAAAAGTCTCATTTTGTTTGCATACAAATGCATCCCTATTATGGCCATAGTATTTTTATCTCTGAGAACGAAGGTTCGCTTAACCAAGTAATTTCATGGAATGCATCCTCTTTGTTAATCAAGGTATCACTGTACTACTATTATAAACATAAATAGTAGGATGTAATGTATGTACAATAAATGCATAATATTTATAATGAAAGTATTTGAAATTAGATAAATTAAGCAAATAAGGAAGTGACAAAGGAAATAATGCATTTTTGAAATTTTTTTTATTCTTTTTGTATATATTCTCTAGTTTACACATTTGTGAATTTACCCTCAAAGAAATGCAACAAGTTGG
This sequence comes from Typopeltis vanoorti, assembly GCF_054136105.1. NCBI lineage: Eukaryota > Metazoa > Arthropoda > Arachnida > Uropygi > Thelyphonidae > Typopeltis > Typopeltis vanoorti. The sequence continues at coordinate 138,558,940 of NC_143556.1, forward strand.
CCAGCAGAACATGGGATTACTATTACTAGCTACTGGATCACTTTGATACAAATGTGCTCGTAAATATGCATGTCTCTAAAGTTCTAAAGCCCTACTTCAAACATATCTCAACCTTAATGATGGACTTCCATGCCAAAAATATTAGAAATTGTTCTTTTTTTTTTACATAAGTTTTTTTACATAAACATCATGCAGACACACTTCATTTGATCCTAATCTCTACTCTAGGTGTCTCCTACTGAAGAAAGAATTGACATAGAAAAACTGAAGGTGAGAGAGAAAATAATGTTCTATGAAGATATTCATCTCTTTGAAGATGAACTTGCAGATAATGGTTGTGCACAGTGTTCTGTGAAAATGGTGAGTTTTTTACTTCGTATGTATTTGTGTGTAGGTGAGATTTTTCATTACATACTGCTAAGACTCAGATATTATCAATTAGGAGCATCAGAATTTGATAGAAAGAGATTTTGTAATTATAGTTTTGCCACCAATTGCAACAGAAATGGACACAAAATTTTGATATTAACCTAAATGTGATACAAACACTTATTACTTTTGACCTTGTTGTATTGTAATACTTGCATGGGTCATGCTAGGTATTTCTTGACTAGATTGCTGTCAGTTTACTTCCAGATTGGTTTTATCATACCTCTGATTTTATCAGCTCTTAATTTTCAATCCTCTAAAGCAGCATTTCTCAACCAAGCCCAAGGACCAATAAAATGCCTAAAACAATTCTATGGACCACTAAGTTATGTAATTTTTTTTAAATGTATGTGGGGATTACCAACATATACATATTTACATACAACATTTTACATAAACATTTACAAATACATTTGGAAACATAATTAACTTGGAAGTAAATGATTAAAAGTGTACCATCACTAAACAAAGTTTTAATTTTTATTAAACAAATAAAGGTATCAGTTTCTTATTTGCTGTGGCAAATGACTGGGCATATCAACGCCATCCTGCTGATACCCCATTCATCTGCCCACAGCAACTTTTATATTTTATGTTATCCCCACTCATCTGCCCATACTCATTAAGCTCACCCTGCAACATTTTTAGCACTGTTAGTACCATGGGAAAATGCATGGGGAATGTCAGCACCGTCCTGCTGATACCTTCATTCATCTGTGCACAATGACGTTTATCTTTAATCCCCATTCATCTACCCACAGCAACGTTTATATTTTATATGTTATCCCCATTCATCTGCCCATACTCATGAAGCCCCACCACAACTTTTATCTTCACGCACTCTCTGATTCGACCTGCGACATGTAAACTGTTCCATTCGCTAAGTGCGCTGTGAGACGAGGGGAAAATGTTGTTCTTATCTTACTCCATTCATCATAATAATGAATATGAACTTCACATCCATGATTTCCATCATGGATGACATGATGGAAACCATGTCATCCATGTCCTGTCCCAAACCATCCCCTGTATATACCCAAAAATTTCACTCAGAACATCCCAAAGCAATTAGTTCCCCCCCCCCCCCCCCCCACACACACACACACTTCCGGCCAATACGAATCACCTCATTTCCCTGAGGAGTTTTCCATGACCAGCAAAAAAAAAAAATTTAAGACATCCTGTTATGTGAGGTCATTCCCAATATCTATAAACAGTTCAACCCACGATGTCAGTCACATAGCGCCATCCACGTGGTCGGGCGCATTTTCCCGCCAGCGACCGTATGCATATATACCGCATGCATGTGATTTGTACTAATCGTGCTATGATTGGTGGTTTTAATTATATCCATCCTGTTTTATCCAGAGGCACAACACTGGTCATCGTAAATCTGGCAGATTCATTAATCGTGTGGTGGTTTTATTTATATCCGTCCTGTGTGCTGCTTGAATTCGTTACGTTGTGATGTGTTTGAATTTTTAATGATACGTGTGACATAATGATTAGAAATATATACATGTTAGCACAAGAATAATGTTTAATTTGCTAAATATTTCAGTCTGAATATTACAGACCATCTTCAGTGGCTACATAGGAATAGTTTTAAAAAACAAAGTGGAATACGAACAATTGATCATTCATACATAGAACGTGCTGCGTCATGTCATATCGCTAAGTAATAGAAGAGTAAATATTTAAAAAAAAAATAAAAAACTAATGTGTTATCCTGATTAAACTTTCCCAAATTTTTGATATAGATATACAGTCATTATGATTCAAGTTAGGACGTTGAAGTAAGGCCTCTACACTTTAAATAAACATTCAAATTTGTAGCGACATCTGTGTAGGAGGAAAGTCTTGGACCAAAAGATGTTGTGGTTTGTTTCTAATCCATGCTGAGCTAATCCAGATTTCTCAGGTTTGTTGTGTTGAATTGATGACTGATGCTCTTGAATTCTTTTTTCTGTGGAACGTCCAGTTTGTCCAAAGTAAGAAAGATTACAATTACAAGGAACTTGATACACACCAGGTAGAGACAAGGTTGAGCGTTTATCTTTAGATGAAGGAAACTGGGTGAATAATTTGTTAATAGGTGTAAGTGGCTGTTAGATCATATTTTTTAGAATTCTCGAAATTGGTTCTGAAATCCCGGAAATGTAAGGAATTGGAACTCGACATATTGAATCTTGGTTGTTCTGTGTTGGTTTGTAAGAATTCAAAAGATGTTGTGTACTCTTTTCGGAGAAGCCATTTAGTTTCATGTGATGCTTGATAGTTGAAAGTTCCTTCTGTAATAAATGAGAAATTGAACAGTTAGTTTTTGCTCGTCGAATTAAACATTTTGCGACTCCTGTTTTTTGACAATGGTGATGAGCAGATTCTTTGAGAATATAACGACCTGTGAAAGTTGGTTTTCTGTAAACTGTTGTTGTAAGAATACCAGAAGGTGAACGGATGAGAAGGACATCTAAAAAGAATAACTTGTTGTCTTTTTCAATTTCCATGGTAAACTTTATACGAGGATGTAAGGAATTGATACTGCTTAAAAAGGAAGGTAAGGAGTCTCTGTCGTGAGGCCATATAGCAAATCCTCAGCATGGATTAGAAACAAACCACAATATCCTTTGGTCCAAAACTCTCCTCCTACACAGATGTCACTACAAATTTGAACGTTTATTTAAAGAAGGTGTAGAGGCCTTATTTCAACGTCCTAACTTGAATCGTAATGACTGTATATCTATAGCAAAAATTTGGGAAAGTTTAATCAGGATAACACATTAAATTTTTTTAATTTTATTTTTTTAATGTTTACTCTTCTAATACTTAGCGATATGACATCATGCGGCGTGTTCTATGTATGAATGATCAATTGTTCGTATTACACTTTGTTTTTTAAAACTATTCCTATGTAGCCACTGAAGATGGTCTGTAATATTCAGACCGAAATATTTGGCAAATTAAACATTCTTGTGCTAACATGTATATATTTCTAGTTGTGATGTGTGTTTCTGTACAATTCATAATTGTATGGATGTTGTTGTTTGCATGCGACGGATTCGGAGTGCTCGGGCTCATATTCCCACAAGCGACAGTATGAGATACGGAACTTTACTAACGAGATGCGGGCAGCTATCCTCCTCGCCAGCAGAGCTGACCCTCACCGTGACATTGCTCTATGTAACTTTCGTTTCATCCCCGATTTTGGAAATGGATTAATTCCAAAACCAGTAACGAGAATAATTGAAAACTGTAGTCCAAATAAATAATATGATATAATTATGTTACTAATTACTTTTAATGAGATGGTTCAGCTTCTCGGCCTTTGCAGAGTTGCTGGATATCTAGCTCAATATTGGTTAACTTCAGCCGAAGATCGGCACACACACTAAGACGATTTCTGTATTTTGTTTGAAAGGAGCAATGGAAATCCTTTCTCACAAAGATAGGTTGTAGAAAACTGCATGCTGATTTTCAGTGCTTCTTCAGACAATTCGGAAAATTCACTTGTCACTGAAGGCGAGATGCAGAATCAAGCCAAACCAAGATGATGGAATTGTATTTTAAGCCCACTGTCACTTGAAAGCTCAATTAACTGTTCTTTTTTCGATAACGAAAGGTCGTTTTCATGACTCTAAACCTGAAATCTCAAACTCACAGAAATTTCTTATAAAAGTTATTCGGAAAATATATTTCAAAGTTTTGAGGTGGTCACAAACTCCTTCCCAGAAACTCGGAATCAACAAAAAGATCATTTTCTACTAAAAAGGATTCCAATGTTTGAAAAGGTGCAAATTATCTGTCTTTTACATAAACTAATGCACAACACTAGTTTTTTTTTTTTTTTTTTTTTTCTGGGATGCCTTTATTTTGTCGTAGGCATCAAGAACAGTTAAAGAATTTCTCTGAAGGGAGAGATTTAGTTCATTTAATTTCGAAAAAATGAAAGACAGGATGGTGTTGATAACCATGCTTCGTCAACAAGGAGTGATGCAAAATTAGAATTACGTTCATTTACAACAATAAAACTTTGTGCCTTAATTGAAATGAGCTTGTTACTTTGCCACTGGAAATCCAGTGAATTTCAGAATGAAGCAAAAGTTGTATATATTCACATTTCATTTCATCACAGATAATAACCTGTTATTTAGTGTTCGAGCCTTAATAAAATTAACTAGCTTTACAGCGTTGTATAGCACAGTTTTAAATTCTGGTGGCATTCCTTTGGAGGTCAACCTTTCCCTATGTATGAAACAATATACCAGATTGATATCCGGAGTCACTTCCTTGACCATAAAAACAACCCCAACTATGCTGGCCTGTAAGGGCACGAGCTCCATCCAAACAGAAGCCCATGCATTTTTCTCACTGGATCTTTTTGTGTATAATGCAATTATTGAGAGTGTGAAATATTCCTTCTACAGTTGTTTGGGATGACAAAGTTCTACAAAACAGAATATCATCATGAATGTTATCATCATGCACATATCTTACATAGTATATTAACTGTGCATCATCTATAACATCAGTAGTCTCGTCTATTTGTAACGCATAATAAGGACTCTTCTTAACTCTTTTGATTAACTGAGATTCTATGTAACCTGTCATATCATTAATTCTGCAACCTACAGTGTCATTGAAAGAGGAGTCAAATCAGCATCGTTTAGTAACTTGTTGCCAAACATAGTTTTTACCACGTTTTATAGATGGAAGTAGTAAATTTTCTCTGATAGAATGTGTGTTCGCTATGCTCAAACTTAAGAGATAGATGCTTCCAGTGCCTTGCTATTAATCGAACCCATGGCCGAAACTACATCTTTCCCATGATTTAATGTCGCTAAGCGTCAATTTTTTATTTATTTATTTATTTTTAAATTTTTTTAACATCGCAATGTTTAGTTTCTAAAAATCGGAGTTTTGCAGGTTTCATGCACTCGTTCAACAACACTTCATAACACAAAACACATTAAGGTTTCTGTTCACTTTCATCTCCACACCAAGTAAACCTGAATTCCAAATACGAACTGTTATGTTTCCTACTGTATTTTTTCTTTGAATTGCTTGTTTCTTCTACTTTAATAGTATCAGATTTACTCACCATTACAACATGTGTACCACAATTAGGGTTAACATCACCTGTTTCATTTGTTCTTCTTTTCAAAGTCCTAGTTCTAAGCCACTTTTCCATTATTAAAAAACCTTTCCAAAAAATATATAAATACTGGGGTTAACTCACGACACATTTTGTCCAAGTATTGCTTAGCACTTCTGAAGGTATACTGAGCCTTGGTCGAAGGAGGAAAACCTTCAGTAATAAAAATCAATAAACAACAAGCAATTGGTTGAAATGTGGATAACACATGTTCACTTCAAATCTGACAAAACAGCAAGGTAGGTGGAAGCAATAAAACTATATTGTTGTTCACTTCACCCTTCTTATTATTTGTCATTCTGCAGCTACAAATTATTATAGTGCCAGAACGACGAGTAATAAAAGAGGGGTGAAATGAACAACAATATAGTTTTATTGCTTCCTCCTTTGAACATTCTGCTGTTATTTGCTTTTTTTTTTTAAGTTTCCATTTGATTTCAATAATTTTTACTTCTTCAATTTTAATTTGTTTGGATAATTAAAAAATATATATTTAATTAATTTAAGTCTGCCTCATCGTTGCAGACCACAGGTTGAGAAACACTGCTCTAAAGCACTCCTAATCTGATATGCCTTTTTCATATCATTTTTGCATTAAATTCTTGTTTTGATAATCTTTCATCTCTCATTCTGTTTATTAATCCATCCCAATATCATTATCTTGCTTATACATTATTGAATATTAATAATTCCAAATTATTTTTGAACTCTTCTGTGCGCACTGTTTTGCTCTTTGATTTTCCTTCAGCTTTTGTCGTTGGTCTCCAGTTTTTGATCAACTGTTTTATTTATAATCCGACCCTCAGATCCCTATGTTTAAACTGGTTTCTGTACTGTCTTGGAACTCAGTTACCTATCTAAGTATTCATTGGGGGATCCAGTAACATTGATTTCATCCAAATAATATCCCAACTTATCCTAAACTTTTTTTTGTTCAGTATCTGCACCAATAGATTCTGCACTTAATGTGTATCTGGTTTTGAGATCCTGCTGGCTGTTTGTTTGGCATCAAAGAAACATAATGATCTTTTATGCAGTCCAATAAGAAGAAATATGAAGATGTCAAATCATCCATTGTTGGAGGCCATGATTTTCAAACTCCACAATCACTCAACATCTAGGCAAGTTCTCATTTTGAAATCCTGTTATGGTATTGTAATAGTGAGGCAGCACTCCATTTTGTTGAAACAAATTTTCTCTGCTGTCTCACAAAAGCAGTTCCCAAGCATTCCCAAAGTAATCATTTTTAGTTTTTTTTCAACAAAGACAACAAACACGCTGAACATTTTTTCCTTCAGAATGTCTGCTAAACCTTCAACTGTAGTATGGGAATTATTCACATCTCACATTGTATTGATAGCCTGACATGAAAATGGACACTGTCACTGAACACATTACTGAGACATAATGAAATTTGATTTTTCTCTGAAATCATAAAATACCTTGTGCATTTTCTTGCTTCAACATTTTGATGTATATTTGTACTACCTCTTATGATGAATTGAGATCCTCATGCATTAATAGATTAAGTGGTTACTTTGTGAGTTATTTCAAAAAAGTAACATTGTTTTTTTAGGTACATTCTGCAAAATATATAAATTTCACCTGCAACCTATAAGAACTGTGTTGTTATTACATGTACAAATTATTGTAGGACTCTAGCTGAATTGATTTTATATATGCATAAAATTAAGATTGCAATAACTGCATTCTAAATGGATGGAATTAAGTAACATTTTGTGATTTAGAATACCCACAAGAAGAGATTTTTGTGATTCATACTGATAACACTGGACAACAAAATTTTACAAAAATCATGCCCCCAGATTCATTTAGTCATTTTTTATAGATTTTGAGGTGCTGAACACAAATATGACAGTGAAAATGCAAATTTGACTATGGTTTGTGACGGATTCGCAGTAGTTTCTTATATGATAGAGTAATACGTATTTATCACATATACTGGTAAATGTCTGCTTCTATATCCGATGTCACTTGTATAGCCGCTCAGGATCATCTTTAGCGAGCATCCAACAGTAGTTAGCCAACATAGAAGTGAACCACTTTCCCTGGTATCGTTTCTCCATTCCTGATGAAAATGTTCACCATGCTCATCGCTAACCATGCCGCATCTGTCAGGAAAGAAATCCAAGTGGGAATGGAGCAAGTGTATTTTTAAGGACATATTGCAGCCAAGTTTGATACAGAGACAAGTCCTCAATGGATGTTAATTTTAACATCTCGTCTTTAATTTTTTTGCTTCACTGAGTTGAAGGAATTTGTCATCCAGATACTTGAAAGCTGATCCAGTCTGGTCCATGGCTTTTATAAAATTTTTTTTACCAGACTGAGTTTGATGTGTAGGGACAGTAGCAAAATTTTGTGTATTTCTGCCATTGCTGGGTGTTGCACATTCTTCTCTCCAACCTTCAGAGATTTCCTTGCAGGGGCCAGTCTTTCTTCACATAGTGCAAAGTCCTTGCTCGGCTGTCCCATTCACAGAAAAAACAGCAATACTTCATATGTCCCAGCTGCAGATCCATCAATACTCATCACTTTCAAGTCACCACAGAGATGCCAGCAATACTTGCTGTATTGAAGACAATCCAACAGCTGTTTTAGGTTGCCATAGGTTTCTTTTATGTAGATAGCGTGTTCGACTGGAATGGATGGAAGCTGGTTTCCATTATGCAGCAACACTGCCTTGAGATTCAATTTCAACGAGTCTATGAATAGTTGTGATTCGTGTAGACCATGTTTGATTCAAAGGGCATTCATCAGGTTATCCACATTGTAGCAGAACACAGGTCATCTTCCTTTCAGAAGTAAGGTGCAAATTGCTCATGATGAATGCAAAATGAAGTCCCTCATACCTTTTCCTTGAGAAGATTCCATTGTAGGTCTTGATCAGTAACTCTGCCTTGGATAGCTCCAGATCATGAACAAGATCGTTCATTACATGTGTGTGAAAATGTTTGGTGCAGATGATGTACCATGGCTGACATATGGATCATTAGATACCGAAGGCTCAGGAGAACCCAACATTGGTTTCCCTCTGTCCTCATTGTCCTCTAAATTAATGGAAAATTCTTTTGGAGGTTCAGGAACAGGAAGTCCTTCGCTGCGTGGACTGGTCAGGGAGTAGATGGTGTATGTGGGTATGCTATTGTCCACTTCTTTTTTTCTCGTGATGCCTCCTGAAACTGAACGTATTCTCTATGGTGATATCATGCAGAACTCCAAACCATAGGAACAACAAACGGCATTGACACTTTACTGCCTTTCGGCCATTTTGGAAGATTTCTAGCACACTTACAGCAGCATGTGTGGTAGTCCCCGATTTCACATCAAAAATAAAGCTGATATACCTATTTTTCACTAAAGGAGTGATTGCCTTTTTCTGGCTTGCGAACATCACTTCCCTGCAAATATAATAAAAATTATTTGCACTATTAGCATAAGTACGAGGCAACACTACAGCTGGATTTACACTTCAGGGATCACTTGTGTAGTACTTATGACACAGGAGTTAATGAGAGCGTAGCCCAGGAAGTCACACAAACACTTGCTGACCCTACCAGGCTTCACTTTATACTAATGATTGTATCATCTTACAATAGCAATGCCATGACTCAGCACTGCGTTGCTTCAGCCAGTGATGCAATATGCCACATGTTGCAATCAGGAGATTGCAACATGTGGCATTGCCAAATGATATCTATGTACATAATGTGAACTGGGTCTCTCCTAAACAAGAGCCAGCTGACAGATTTTGTCATTTTTGTGTTCAGCACATCAAAATTAGTAAAGAATCAGCTATTTTCATTTCAGAGGCAAATTGCATATTATCCAGTGTAATTAATAATTGGCTAGATGAAATTTAATGATATTAAGGATCGTCATTAAAAGTTGTCAGATCATTTTAGTTTGGAGTTTGTCAGACAATTTGATGCACATTTTGAGTTTGCACCCTTCTAGTTTTTGTTTTTTTTTAACAAATAAGTACCGTTATTCAATAGAATTCTTTGAATAACAATTTTGTCACAGCTGTCATGATAGTTGTTGCAAAAACATTGGAATATTGATAGTAAAAAATTCAGCTCTGATTATTTTAATACTGTTTTGTACGTAAACAGTCGGGGGTGGGGGGACCTAACACTGGTTGAATTGGAAACTTGCTGAGCATTAATTAAAACTGGTGTTTAGTTGGCTTAAAAAGTTTAAGCAATCTTGAACAATCTACAAAAGAGACAGAGTGCAAAAAAATAAATTAATTAACTGCCAAAGCAGATAATTAATTTTTTTTTTTTAAAGCTATAAGTGCATGTTTTAATGGTAAAATTAGGTATACCTGCAATAACTTTCCAAAAAAAATAAAAATAAAATAAACCTTTAAGTTTATGATAGTGTTAATAAATAACCACAAGATTGTATTTACAAGCGTACCTCTTTATGATTGTGTATATTCATTTCCTGAATTGTATCTGATTTTGGTTATGCATAGTAAAAAAAATGTTTTTTTTTTGTAATTATGTTATACATTGTATTTCTGTTTTCTTTTATTTTCACAAGATTTTTTTTTTTTTTTAAATGTAACTCCTGCCTATGAAAGATTATTTTGTTGTAATTCTTGTACTGTGTGTGTGTGAACTAAGGTTTTTTTTCTATTTTTATTTTATATATATATTCTTTTATATATATACATAGAACTTTTTTCAAGCCACTTCTGGCTTCCAGTAAGCAAGGTGGCAATGAAAATCATCTCCAACTTAACAACAATCACAACCACCCATGGTGGGATTCAAATGCACAGCCTGTTGTTTGTAGGATGGATATGCTAACCGCTTGGCCAACCAAGCCAGCCTAAGTTATGATCTTCTCACCTTCATATGAGCAAAAGTTTCACTGAGTTTGTTGAGATTATTTAATTTAACATAAAAGTTGATTTTAAACTTTGTTTTCTTGCATAGGAATCTTTCATCTTGTACATAAATTTTTATTTCCTTCCATTATTTTACAGAGGGTGATGCAAGGAAGTTTCTTCATTCTTTTAAGATATTTTCTAAGGGTAGACAATGTAATAGTCAGAATAAATGATACACGAGTTTACCATGAGGTAAGCATTAAATGTGATGAGTTTTAATAATATATGGTTTTTGCTAGTATTAGTGATGGATTTCTTTTAATGGTTGACATTAAAGTTATTTTAATCTTGATTTGTTTATCCTTATGCAATAATGCTTTTAGTTTTTTTGAATAGGTGGGAAGAATAGAAAATTGCATTTGTGCTGTGATGTTGGGCCTGTGCTTTTCATTAGTTGGCGGGGGGGGATGCTCTAGTGGACTTTTGAAATAATGGCATTTTTCAGTTTATCACACCACTCACATGTAGTAAGTTTACAGATGTCGTGTGTTTTAATATATATACTGCTGTAAGATTATCATGTCTTACTACCTTTCATCATCATAATCATCAAATTCCTCATATGTATCCTCAAAGATTGTACAGGATAGTTATGATAGTACTACATGAAAAAGTTACATCATTACTAACATCTGATTAACAAATTTTCTCTTAATTAATTTATCTGTCAGTACTCCAGTATTATCAGATCTTATATTTTTGTCTTGTGCACATTTAAATGTTGGGACATTGTGTTAGTAATAACCAGTCCATGTCCTGAGCAGAAATCCAACAGGTATTTGCCATTATTTCTCCAAATTTTTGCTCTTTTCTCCAAATTTTCCCAAAATATTTTTGTATATCTGACAATCATTTCCTACTCTGCTATTTAGATCCCCAACAAGGACCAACTTTTCCTTTTTCATTGTGTTAGTTGCTTTCTCTAAAGCCTCAAAAAAAATTCCTCCACTTCTACCTTAGTAGAACCTTCTGTGGGACCATAGGCACAAATAAGTCTCATTTTCGAGTTCTCCCCATTTTCATATTTGCCCACATCACTACTTGAGACTGCCTGCCATTCAAGAAGATTTGCCTCAAGTTTAGTGTTGAATACTATGTACACATATTCACACGGAGAGAAGAGGCAAGGAATAAGAAAAGTCTCATTGACTATATTATTGTTGATAGTGATGTTTTTCCACTGGTGCAGGACACCAGAGTGTACAGAGGATTTGAAATTAGGTGATCACCATTTAGTCTTGTGATAAAATTGAATTTCATATTGAAAAGAAGAACATGTAAGAAAGTTTTGAAGAGAATAAAAGTTGAGCAGCTCTCAGATGTGAACTGTCGACTAAAATGCACAAATATTATTCAAGAAAAAATGAAAGAGTTTGAGAGCAGGAACCAAACTTTGGAGATTCAGTGCCAAGCCCTGAAGAAAACGCTGATTGATTCAGCCAGAGAGGCATGTGGTGAGGTTGTGTGAGAGGATAGAAAAATCAGAACCCCATGATGGACACAAGAAGTTAAAGAGGCAGTGAAGGAAAAGAAGAAAGCATATCAAGTTCCTATCAAATAAGTCAGCTTGAGCTCTTAGAGAATACAGAGACGAATGTAAGAAAGCTGAACAATGTGTAAAACTGGCTAAACAAAAGTCATGAGAGGGCTTTGGCTGGAACATGGAAAATAAATATCAAGAAGTAGCAAGATATTCTGGGGGTTGTTCAAGAAGCTCAGAAATGGTGCTGTAAAATGAATTAGAGATGATAAAGGTAACATGAAAACAGGAGAAAAAGATATCCTTGAAGCATGGAGAAATTACTTTGAAATTAATACTGCTAAATGAAACAAGCAGCGATGACAGCACAGTGGTAAAAAACACTGACCAGACATGCAGTCAGGAATACATATCCATACTTGAACTAGAAAAAGCCATCAAAATGTGGAAAGGCAGCAGGAGTAGATGATATTTGACCAGTAATGCTCAAGTATGGAGGTATAAAAGTCGTACAGTGGCTGCACTGCATAGTTCAGAAGGCCTGGACAGAGGAACGAATTCCCGATGATTGGAGTAGAGCTCTCATAGTACCCATATATAAAAAGGGAAATAAAACTGAATGTGAGAATTACAGAGGCATTTCATTACTGAGTGTTCCTGGTATATATATGCAAGTATACTTGAGAAACGGTTGAGGAGGATTGTGGAAGAGAAGTTTGGTGAAGAACAAGCTGGATTCAGGCCAAATAGAGGCTGTCAGGATCAGATTTTCACTTTATGACAGATAGTTGTGGTGGAAGTCAAACAGACAGATCGCTGTTTGACTTCCACTGATCCCAATTAATTTATTTACCTGGACTTATAAGAAAATTACTGATTTGACAATTTTAACGAAAAATAAATAAACAGTAGCAGTACACTTAAAACGAATTAAAAATAATACAAAATAATGATAAATAAAATATTATGTTTTCAGTTTTAATTAAATTTGTTAGTAAGGAGGAATACACGAGATCAACCAAAAATCGCTCCGTGATCGACGGGTTGAACACCCCTGACATATGCCTTTTCCAGATCTTCAAAACTTAAATACAAATTCTTGCTGTTTATTCCTAAGATTTCTCAATTATTTGTCTTAAAGTGAAAATCTGATCCTGACAACCTGTATTTGGCCTGAATCCACCTTGTTCTTCATCAAGCTCCCCTTTGACAAGTTTTCTTAGCCATTTCTCAAGTCTACTTGCATAAATCTTAGGAACACTCAGTATGGATATGCCACTGTAATTCTCATTTTTCCCATTTTATAGATGGGTACTAGTGAAAACTGTGCTCCAGTCATCTGGAATTCGACCCTCTGACCAGGTCTTGTGAACTATGCAATGCAGCCACTGTAAAACTTGCTACCTTTATAGAAAAATCCAGTCTTTAGAGCACACAGTGTTATGCACACACAATGAGACAACTTCTCTTAGAGAAGTTGTTTGAGATGATAAAGGTAACATGTGAGATGATAACAGGTAACATACTAGGAAGTCATGAAACGATCAATGGTTTCTTCAGTTCACCATTGAGTCTCCAGGATTTGATTGTTATTTTCAGACTATTTCATTTTTTGATTGAGCAGTAATTGCATATGAGTATGTATGACTGAAATGAATGTACGTTTCACTTCCAGAAGTGCTTAACTTCTGATTCCTTTTAGAATCCTCTTACACACACACACACAGTCTGCACTGAGTTATGCAGTTCGCACTACAAAATTCATGTCAGTTTGACCACATGATTGCATTTTTATCGATGTATGAAAGTTTTGAGAGTGCATAACGCATCATCTGTGCTGATCTTAATTGGTCCAATGCAATAATTCTAGGATAACTTTGAATACTTTAATTTATCAATTAATTGTAACTAAATATGCATAGAGTGGGGGAACAATTTATTTGTTTTAGGATTTATTAGAAGAATGGAGGAGAATGTGCTATTTGGTTGGTATATTTGAATTACTCAAAGGTGAAAATATGTAAACCATCATTTGTAAGACATTAGAGAATGGGAAATGAAAGGTAAGAATAAGTGAGTAGAAATACTTTCATTAATGGCAAACGAATTATTAATAATTAACATTTCTGAATGTGTGTGTCCTATAAGTTGCTGGGTAAGAGCAAATAGCACGATCCTATAAAGTCTGGACATGAATAAGTGAATTTATAATGGCATAATTAAAAAAAAAAACTTACGTGGAGACAGAGTATGGTAGGAATAAATATGGTTTGATGGAGCAGCAAATAATCTCGTAAAATTTGTTGCACACGTTATTTGTATATATCGCTCCGTTTTCTAAGAAATTTATTTTGTTTACTGAGACTCAATATACATTTTATGCAAAACAGGATACATAATATCCGATCATTGTCAGAATTATCCACATTTTTGGGAATCCTACATTCATTGGTTGTTTTTTTTTAAGCGTCAACGTCTCTTCTGTCTTATCAACTTCACATATGCCGGCATTTTGTTGTAGATCATGTTTTATAATACACAGAAGTATTCATTTTTATTCAGGAATAGATAAATTTTTTCCTGTTGTTTCCGAAGACTAGCATAAAAATGTCATCATCATCAAATTCCTGCCATGTACCCTCAAGGGGTGTACAGGATATGACAGTACTACATGAAAAAATTACATCATTACTAACTTCCTATCTACAATTTTCCTCCAAATCAGTCTGTTACTTGTCAAGACTCCAACATTATCAGATCTTATATTTCTATCGTCTAAGGCACTTTGTACCGTATCAATCCACCTATATCTTGGTCTTCCTCTGGGTCGTTTTCCTGCCAACCTGGCAGAGAACACTTGTTTTGCTAATCTTTCCTCTCCCATTCTATTTAAGTGACCATACCATCTGAGATTAGCTCTGCTAATGCATTCCTGGATGCTGACAATGTCAAGTTCTTTCCTAATATCCTCATTTTTAATATGATATTGCCATTGATGCCATCTGTTCACGCCTCTAATCTTTCTCAGGACTCTCATATCTGCGGTCTCTAGTCTTTGGTCAAGTGTTTTACTTCTGACCCAGCTCTCAGATCCATAAGTTAAAATTGGTTTGAACACAGTCTTGTATACAACTAATTTAGTGTTCCGACTAATTTCTTTCTTATTCCATATGAATTTATTCAATTGACTTCCCACGATACCAGCTTTGCTGATTCTGTTGTCTATTTCTATATTTAGTTTACCATCTTCACTAAAAATTGTGCCTAAGTAGCTGAAATGTTTTACTTGTTCCACAGGTTCTCCATTCACAACACAGTTGACATTTTCAATGATTCTGCCTATTTTCATTGTCTTTGTCTTTTTATTGCTGACCTTCATACCATATCTATTACAACAGCTATTCAATTTAGTCAGAGAATCTTGCAACTTGTAGCGGATTTATTTAGAAGTATAACATCATCCGCATAAAGCAAAGAGCTGACATTAACATCTCCAATTTTGATATCAGGTTTAATACCACATTCCTTCATAATGTGATCCATATAGATAATGAATAACAGAGGGGATAATGTACATCCTTGTCTCACACCAGATTTAACATTAAACCATCTTCCTGTACTTCCTTCAATTCCAACTGCTGACTCACAACTCAAATAAAGACTAAGTATTGCTTGATATAATGCCCCATTGACACCATATAACTGCAGCGTATTGAATAGCTTCTCTCTTGGCACCTTGTCATATGCCTTTTCCAAATCGACAAAACTTAAATACAGATCTTTGTTATATTCCCATGCTTTCTCAACTATTTGTCGTAAAGTGAAGATCTGATCCTGACAGCCTCTATTTGGCCTGAATCCAGCTTGTTCTTCACCAAGCTTTTCTTCCACAATTCTTCTCAACCGTTTCTCAAGTATACTTGCATAGATCTTGCCAGGAACACTCAGTAGGGAAATACCTCTGTAATTCTCACATTCAGTTTTATTTCCCTTTTTATATATGGGTACTATGAGAGCTCTACTCCAATCATCGGGAATTCGTCCCTCTGTCCAGGCTTTCTGAACTATGCAGTGCAGCCACTGTAAGACTATTATACCACCATACTTCAGCATTTCTGGTCGAATATCATCTACTCCTGCTGCCTTTCCACATTTCAAGCCTTTGATGGCTTTTTCTACTTCAAGTATGGATATGTATTCCTGACTGCATGCCTGGTCAGTGTTTTTTTATCACTGTGCTGTCATCACTGCTTGTTTCATTTAGCAGTTTTTCAAAGTAATTACTCCATACTTCAAGGATATCTTTTTCTCCTGTTTTCATTTCACCTTTATCATCTCTAATTCCTTTTACAGCACTCTTTCCTCCATTCCTAAGCTTCTTCAACAACCTCCAGAATATTTTGCCACCTTCTTGATATTTATTTTCTATATTCTTGCCAAAGTACTCCCATGACTTTTGTTTAGCTAGTTTTACACACTGTTTAGCTTTCTTACATTTGTCTCTGTATTCTGTAAGAGTAAAAGCTGACTTATTTGCCAGGAACTTTTGATATGCTTTCTTCTTTTCCTTCACTGCCTCTTTAACTTCCTGTGTCCACCAGGGAGTTCTGATTTTTTTATCTTTGCACACAACCTCACCACATGCCTCTCTGGCAGAATCAATCAATGTTTCCTTCAGAGTTTTCCACTGAATCTCCAAGGTTTGATTCCTGTTCTCAAACTCTTTCATTTTCTTTTCAATAATATTTCTGTATTTTAGTCTACAGTTTACATCTGAGAGCTGCTCAACTTTTATTCCCTTTAAAACTTTCTTACATGTTATTCTTTTCAATATGAAATTCAATTTTATCCTGCTCAAGACTAAATAGTGATCACTTCCAATTTCAAATCCTCTGTACACTCTGGTGTCCTGCACCAGGGAGAAAACATCACTATCAACAATAACATAGTCAATGAGACTTTTCTTATTCCTAGCCTCTTCTCTCCATGTGAATTTGTGCACATTTTTATGTTGGAACATGGTGTTAGTAATAACCAGTCCATGTCCTGAGCAGAAATCCAACAGATATTTGCCATTATTATTAGCTTTGCTCTTTTCTCCAAATTTTCCCAAAATATTTTTGTATGTCTCACAATCATTTCCTACTCTACTATTTAGATCCCCAACAAGGACCAACTTTTCCTTTTTCATTGTGTCAGTTGCTTTTTCTAAAGCCTCAAAAAAATTCCTCCACTTCTACCTTAGTAGAACCTTCTGTGGGACCATAGGCACAAATAAGTCTCATTGTCCAGTTCCCCATTCTCATATTTGCCCACATTACTCTACTTGAGTCTGACTGCCATTCAAGAAGATTAGCCTCGTATTTTGTGTTGAATACTATGGCTACTCCTTCTTTTCCTTGATTGTTATTGCCTGAATATAACATTTTGTATTTATTGCTCAGAAAGATCTCACCAGTTTTGGTCTTTTTTGTTTCAGTCACCCCTATTATGTCGATCTGGTACTTATCTAATTCCTCAGCTAGCTCCATTTCTTTGCCATTCAGGCTTCTTACGTTGATAGTACCGATATTTAACTCTGGTGATGTTGAGTTGGGGTTTGTTTTCAGATTTGTTCCAGTAGCTGACTTTTCGCTGTTCGCCCTGGTTCCCTGGCGAAAACAACGGGGGCCTTGTTTAACCGGGCGACGCCCCAGCCAGCATGAAATTTTGTCATGTTGTACCATCATTTTTTATTTTGGTTTAACCAATAAGAATACAATTTGGTCGGCTAAATCCCAAATTGCCACCCCATCCTCGTTCGTTCAGTATCAAAGTAGATACCCAACAGGGTGCACCACGAGAAGGTGAGGATTGGACATTAGGTCAGAACCCCTGGTCGGTTCTCCGCATTCCTTTAAAGGCTATGTGGAGGTCTCCTCTCAGTTATACAGCTTTGACCCTTAAGCACCCCTAGACTAGCATAAAAATGTCTATACCATTAAAAAATTTTCCAACTCAACATATGTTATACTGCACAAGCAAGAGAAACAATTCGCTTTTTTTATCATTAAATACAGTAAACAGATTTTTAACATCTGTGAACTATATTTAGGAACAATTAGTGTAAGACAACTCAAACGACGCACTTAATGAAAAAACACTCTGCTCCCACAGGCTATGTTATGTGCAAGCGAACAGAATAGATGAAACATAGACACTTAATTAAACATGTTTGTCTTAACATCCACTTTCAAATTTTCAGTTCCAGAAAATATGTCTAACATCTGTTATCTGTTTGTAATACAGCTATTGGATGCAGAAGTGCTCAGTTTATGAAAAGCAAAATGAATATATGTATATATAACTTGAAATCAGTTAATCACATTTCAGATACTCGATGTCATCCAGACGATTGCATTGAAGTGTCTGGATGGAAATAAAGCATTTGTGAAAATGCAACAGTTCGACGTGGAAGTCACATACATATGCTAAAAGCTAGTACCCGCCAGGGAAGTGCAGACACCCAGGTTCAAATGAGATCTGTTAATATAATTTTAAATACGGAAAGCATAAAGGCCAAATGAACAATAGATAAAGCTAAAAGTCTTTAAATGTCTTAAAGAGGATCATACTCATGAAGCATATTTAAATTAAAAGACCACATTAATTCTATATAATTTCCTCGATTAACTGAATCTTCAGACTCATCATGACCTCGCAAAGTAAGCTCTTGCTTAGCCAAATAGCATACATTATCAATTAATCTTTTTAAAATGTCTCTGTTTTTCTTTAACTGTTCATTATGGCAGGCAACTTCAATTTTTTTCTTTGTCAATGAGAGTGTCAATTCTTTGTTTTTTAAACATCTTGAGATTTAAAATTGATTGAACACGTGATTGAGAGTGCAATTAAATGGTTAAGGTCAGAATATCCATGTTTATTCCAAACGCCTCTCTCTCTGGAGAATAATAAACAAGGCCAACAAAAAAGTCTTGACCGCACTTCACATCCAGTTAACCATTCTACTGTACTGTATTGTGAAATAGAAAAGTGTCTCATATACTCAGTTTTCGCATCTTTGTGCATGCGATGTAAATTTGGACGAGGAGGATGAGGCTTACCTCCTTCGAGTACAATCATAAATCCACAAAAGTTTTGGCAGAAAACAGGAATTCAGTAGATCATCAACACTGTTCCCCATTGTAAATATGGACAAAAAAAAGTTTTAAATTTATGGATAATTATATATTAAAAACTTGTCTATGTCTATATTATATATAAAAACTTGCCTACCACGTCAGTTCACACTTCACGTATGCAAAACAAATGAAACTCAGAAAACAAAAAAAGCAACTCATGACAAATGTCAACATTCAATTGGATTGGTTGACACAATAACCAATCACAGCTGCTAGGTGCTATTGTCTCTGAGCTCACCCAGCCTTGCCTTCTGAGTGGTTTAAAAATACTAGAACGCTTAGAATTTGACCTGCTGCACCCTCTTTACATCTTTTCATAAGGCTCAAAAGTGTATGTATTTTGAAAGCACACCCTGGCTATTAATGCGAATATGATGTAATGTTTAAGCATTGAAAAGTGCCCTCTTCAACAGAGCAATGAAGCATTAGTATATTGTGTTTGATTTTAGGAATCACACGAAGTCTGCAAACAATTTGGGGAGTCTTTAACTGGAATAAATGCAAAAATATAATATCAGTGATACTGATATTTTGTGGATGAGCACCGCACACTAGCACACCCGGAATATTCGCCCCTGGTGTGTGTGTGTGTGTGTGTGTGTTACGCGCAGATTATGAAATCGCACAATTCACGGAATGTGCAATATTTTTGCGCATTCCATGAACCGCAAAATGCTCTTGTACAGTTCGTGGAATCCTAAAATATCACTTTATTAAGTTAATAGTGATGAATCATCACATTATTGAAGCTGCAGATCCTGCAACTAACGCCAATGAGAAACTAACCTTAAAAAAAAAAAGAAGAAAGCAATTCTGATGTAATGTTGTACAAATTTACTGTAATTAAAACCTAATAGTCACATATTATATAAGCCTCAGGTCCTGCAACTCACACCAATGAGAAACTAACCTTACTAAATGTGACGAAAGGAATTCTGATGTAATGTTGTACAAATTTACTGTAACACTTGACTAATACTATTACAAAAAAAATTCTTAAAACACAGCAACTTGCAGCAACAACCAATAAGAAATGCTCTTCACCAGTTTATTACGAGTTTCTGCATATCATGTGCTGTTGCTGTTACTATGCACCCAATTCATGAAATGAGAAGAAAACATAATGCTCATTTCATGAATTGTGCAAAATTCTATACATTCCATGAACTGTACAAACGCATTATACAATTCATGGATTGTGTGATTTCATAATTTGTTCGTAATATATATTTGTCAATGTGGTATTAATTTTTTATCTTAGTCCAAATTAAGTGGTAATCACTTATTATTTCAAATCCCCTGTGTATGTGCTCTTGTGAACCTCTTCAAAGATATCATTATCAACACCACTAGCAGAAGACTTTTTTCTTGTGTTTTCTTTGTGCATTTATGTATGACTTCATGTTGTGCACAAATGTACATAACATGGTGCTAGTAATGACCAGTCCATGTCCTGAACATAAATCCAGCAGGTATTTAACATTACGAGGGTGGTCTGAAAAGTTCTTGGCCTAACAATTAAAAAACGAATTTATAATTTCAAAATTATTTTTATTTTTCAACATAATCCCACTTAAGACATACATTTATTCGAGCAATGCTCCAACACCGTTATCCCGTCCCTGTAGTGGTTCTCAGTAAGATCTGCAAAATACCCCTCTACAGCTGCAATCACCTCTTGATTCAAAGAAAAACGCTGGCAAGTGAGGAAGAGTTTGTGTTTGGAAGAGATAGAAGTCAGAGGGAGCCAAATCTGGGGAATAGGGTGAATGTTCCAACAATTCATAGTGCAGATCCCTTAATTTTCCAATTGCCAAAACACCTTTGTGGGCAGGTGCATTGTCCTGATGAAAGATGATTTTTTTTTCTTCTGCAAACCTGAGTCTTTCCTCATGAAATTTTTCATGTAGTCTGGTTAAAAGATCGGAATAATATTCCCCGATTATTGTTATTAATAAACAAAATGCCTTTAGCATCCCAAAACTCCGATGCCATGAACTTTCCTGCTGATGGAACCTCCTTTTTCTTCTTTGGCGCTGAACAACCAGATTCTGTTCACTGTTTTGACTGCTGTTTGGATTCTGGTGTTAATGGTGAATCCAAGTCTCATCCATAATAATAAATTGACACACAAAATCAGTTTTATTCTTGTTAAAATGCTCCAAGCACTGTTCAGAGATTTTCATACGAGTGCATTTTTGATCTGCTGTGAGCAAGTGTGGCATCCATCTTGCATAAAACTTTTTTCATTTGCAATTCTTCTTGCAAAATATATCCTATACGTTCTATTGAAATGCTTATAGTCTCAGCAATTTCATTCACTTTGACTCGCTGGTCATCCAATACCATATCATGCACTTGATCAATGATTACTGGTGTTGTTACACTTTTTGGACGTCCTTCACGTGGATCATCTTCAAGGTTGGTACAGCCCAGTTTAAACTTGGGAGCCCATTTCTTAATTGTTGAAAATAAAGGAGAAGAGTGCCCAAAAACTTTTATGAACTTTGAATGAATTTCTTTTGGCATTAAACCGTCTTTTACAAAGAATTTTATAACTGCACGATACTCAAGGGATACAGACAACACTTTTGCTTCAGCCAGCTGTATAAAATAAAGTACTTAATAGAATGACTTGCAATTTCACATGGATGCTTATGACAGATGTACCAACTTGGAAAAAAAAATCGTGCTGATAGTGTTGCCATGGCCGAGAACTTTTCAGACCACCCTCTTATTATTAGCTTTGCTCTTTTTCTCCACTTTCCTAAAACATTTCTTATGACTAGTATTCATTTTCTATTCCTCCTGTTTAGAGTCTTTAACAAGAACTTTTCCTTTTTTTTTTTTATATCATATGCCTTCTCAAAGGATAATTCAAAATTTCTTTACTTCCATACTAAAACCTTTACCTTTTTTGGAACTATAATCCTTGATTTAGACCGGCCTGGAGTTATATAATGTTGGAAAAGCTTCTGATGAAACAATGCAACTTTATGCCAGTAAGAGTTAGGCACCATCTAACTGAAGCTTCGAATGAAATTAGGTTTTTAGAGATAGTGTGTTAGCAGCATGTCATCCATCCTAAGAATGCTCATTCATTTTGTGGTCTTTACTGGCTATGATATTGTAGCAGTGGTATCTTTTTTTAAAAATTATTTTACTATGATTTATAGGGTTAAATAATGATGGTAAGCTAAAGACCAAATGATATGAGCAGTACACCTACTCATAGACTTAATAAGATTGATCCCAATATGAAACTGAATATTAGATGTTCGAGGTTGAAAGCTTATCACGTGACTTTAATCTGGACACAGTGGATGATTTTGATGATCCAAAGTCACTTCCAATATTTCCTTTTTGTTCATCAACAAATTAAATAAATTAAGTATCACTGTAATGATTAAAAGTTATTTTTTGACCAAATGAACTATGGAAAGGATTGACTTCAATTGGGTTTATATACATCAAATTTATTTGAAACTAAGTAAGAAATACCGACAAGTTTCACCAACTTAGCTGTGGCTTCTTCAGGGTAAAAAATAGATACAGAACAACTTAAACACTAAAACTGTTCATGAAGGAAAGAACCGAATACAATTGTTTTTTTTTACAAAAAACAGAAGAATGCGTACATCACATGCATGGAGCATGTATGATGTCAACTGTTGTTATTCAGGAATGTTCTGTAATTAGCAGCAAGATTTAATTCTGGCATGCTTAAAGATCTTATGAGGATCTTCCAAACATCAGGCAGAATTAATCCTTGGTTTCTATTTAGGTTGTGTTTAGAATGGATAACTGTTATGGCTTCTTTTATGATATGGGAGCGGAAATCTTCCTCTAAGTAGGGCATGGAGCTTTTGTCCCATTCTATGGTATGGAGAAATGAAGTGCTAACTGCGAATTATCTTCTCTGTTATTGTTTATATCTTCTATATGTTCTTTTTTTTTCTTATTTCCAAACTTCTAGAGGTCTTACCAATATAGTTTAATCCACACAAACAGGGAATGTTATAGATGCCGTCATGTTTGAAGAAAGCATGACTGTCTTTTGGAGATCTTAAGAATTGGCAGATAGTCTTTAAAGATTTAAAAGTCACTCGTATTCCATGTGGCTTGAGGAGCGTAGCAATCTTTTTGGAAACTGTCCCAGTATAAGGAATTGCGATGGTGGAATTATTACGTATTTCTTCAGATTGATTGTTGATTTTCTTACCAAGATCAACTCCTTCCATCACAAAATAAAATTCACCTTAGAACTTGAGGAGGACAAACAATTACCATTCCTGGACACTTTAGTTAAGAAACAAATAAACTGTTTCTTACCAAGATCAACTCCTTCCATCACAAAATAAACTTGCAATAAACTGTAAGGCTGATGTGGCCATCAGCCTTACAGTTTATTGCAAACTAACCAACACAGGTTGATACTTGCATTTCACATCTTTGCACCACATTTCCCAAAAACTAAGCATCGTACACATGCTAAAAAAATAGGGCCTCTCGCATCACTACAGAGGATAAAGATCTCAAAGATGAACTATCCCTAATATCAAAAAACCTTATAGACAACATAAAATTGATTCATAAGATCTGTGATCCCCCACAATGACAATCTCAAGAAATACATTACACTTCCACCATCGCAATTCCTTATACTGGGACAGTTTCCAAAAAGATTGCTACACTCCTCAAGCCACATAGAATACAAGTGACTTTTAAACCTTTAAAGACTATCCGCCAATTCTTAAGATCTTTGAAAGATAGTCATGCTTTCTTCAAATATGCCGGCGTCTATAACATCCCCTGTTCGTGCGGATTAAACTATATTGGTCAGACCTCTAGAAGTTTGAAAATCAGAAAAAAGAACACGTAGGAGATGTAAACAATAACAGAGAAGCATAGAGAAACACACACATAAGTTAGCACTTCATTTCTCTGACAAACCATACCATAGAATGGGACAAAAGCTCCATGCCCTACTTAGAGGAAGATTTCTGCTCCTGTATCATAAAAGAAGCCATAACAGTTATCTGTTTTAAACACAACCTAAATAGAAACCAAGGATTAATTCTGCCTGATATTTGGAAGACCCTCATAAGATCTTTAAGCATGCCAGAGTTAAATCTTGCTGCTGCTAATTACAGAACGTTCCTGCATAAAGTTGACATCATACACGCTCCATGCATGTGATGTACGCGTTCTTCTGTTTTTTATAAAAAATACAATTGTATTCGGTTCTTTCCTTCATGAACAGTTTTAGTGTTTAAGTTGTTCTTCATCAATTATTTTTTACCCTGAAGAAGCCAAACAGCTAAGTTGGCAAAACTTGTCAGTATTTCTTACTTAGTTTCAAATAAATTTGACCTATATAAAACCAATTGAAGTCAATCCTTTCCATAACTGTCACTATATTAGCGATGTGTATGCTTCAATTATTTCATCTCAAATTTCATGGTTATTAAGTAGTCTAATATATGTGTGTGTGTGTGTATGTATATATATATGTGATCAGTAGTTAAATTGACTCAGTGATTGGATACGTTCATCTTTTTTTGACTGACTTAAACCGAGAAATAGATAACTTAGCTATTTCTCAGTTTCAGTCAGTCAAAAACAGATGAATATATACACACACACACACACATGTATATAAAGCTGTTGTTTCCATGTTTTAAATTTATTTGTACCATTTACCTTGTATGTGTATTTTAAATTTCTCGTTTTTAGTGGTTAACATAATGAAACGATCTACTTCAGAGGCTGTTTTGGCTTACAGAAGTTTCAACTTAGTCTCGTGTCCTATTTCCCATATTTTAATTTACTCAGATCATCCTGTTTGAATGCCATTTATATTTCTGTTTGGTTTTGAATACAATAGCTACTCTTTCCTCTTTCTTTCCCTGATCTATTATTGTTTGGATATTACTTCTTATTGTTATTATTTTTCACTATCATTCTTGTTTTTTTTTAGTGACACCAGTTATGTAAAGTTGTACTTCTAATTGTTTGGTTAGTTTTATTATGATACTTAAGTTGATGGTGCATGTTCTAATTGAAACAATAATTGTTTTCTTTCTCTCTAACCACCTATTTCATCTCTTCAAACAGCTCCCTTACTTTTGACTTTGAATGTTATTTGAATGTTTAGAGACTAGTTGAAGTTCATCCTTGGTGAATGGTAATAAGGTGGACAGTTTTGGTGGGAGATGGGGAGAAGCACACACTGAAGTTTATTTTCTCCAGATTCTTAATATTGGTTCTGATATCAGTAATGAAAGATAATTGCAGGGGATTGGAGCTGTATGTTCAGTGTTTGAGTGACAAGGAGTTGGATTTCAACTACAGTGTGCCTATAACACATTTGATTTTCCAAGGATTAGAATCATTAAGCTGCTAATCTTTTGATGGTGTCCACTTTTTGTTGTAGATCATAAAGATTAGAGTTTTGACAAAAATGTTTGAGGAAGGTGACATGCAGAATCTAGTTGAATGTATCAATCAGTGAAGAATGGTGTATGAATACAGAACTGGATAGGGTGCCAGACAGAGAATGGGAGAGCAGAATGAGGACAGATAATGTGCCACTTTTTTCCATGGTGAAATTTAATGGATGAGGGAAGGTCATTGATTTATGTTAGAGAGGGAACCAGATATGGCAACATGGTTTATCCATGATAAAGAATTCAGACTGTATGAAGGAGAACAAGGAGTCTTCCATGTTTTCAAGATTGGCCAAGTAGAACAGGTGAGAGAAGGCTCCCTATGACTACTCACTATGCTTGTAGATTTTACTTTTCTAGGGGAAAAGGAGTGAAATTTTGTGATAATAACTGAAGGGTTTTAATCAACATATCATTTCTAAATTGATTGAATATCAAAGCTGAATGAGGGAAGATCATTGATTTATTCTGGGAAGGGAACCAGATATGGCAACATGGTTTATCCATGATAAAGAATTCAGAGTGAACGAAGAAGAACAGGGAGTCTTCCGTGTTTTTTAAGAATTTCCATATTTTGAGCTTTAAGCTTTTAACTTTTGTCAAAAAATCTGAATTTCAAATAAAAGAACAGGATGTGTATGACTGCTCAGGATGCACAAGGGACTTTGCGATACAATAAATGGGGAGAAACAGTGCACTTCAGTATGTCTCAGAGGAACATCTTCCTGTTGTATTTTAGGCCATAAAAGTGAGAGGGAGAAATAGATTCTACCAAAATAAGTTCTTAAATTTATGGTATCATAGTCCCAGCTGACAAATTCATCTAATAAGTTGAGCTTCTTGATTTAGCTTTGAATAGCATTCTGATCAGTCTTGGTAAGTAGTTACATCATGTAAGAGAAACAGCATTTTCTTGTTGTATTTAGTAGCATCAGTTACCATTACTGCTTTTCTTTTCTTTCTTTTATATATATAATTGTCAGATAGCTATTTCATCTCAAGGATTTTTTAAGGCATAAAATTTTGGAAGTAGATAAGTTGATTTTATAGAGCTGCTACTTTGAAAGATAATTTATTAGCTGGTTTCTTCACTTGGAAAACATGAGAGATTGTGTTTAATGTTGTAGAGTGAGTCCAGATAAGGAATGTTTTTAGGAAAACTGTTGAAAAATCATGCGTGTGGAAAGCACATCCATTCAAAGGATATTTTTCTATAGCTAACAGCTCTGGATATCTGTTTACTTCTGCTGAAATTATTGTTCTCTGCATAGTCCACAAGTCAAATTGTAGCATTTGTTTATTATTTTACTGCAATATTGGTTTAATACTTCATATTTTTGTTTTTACCTCTATTGAAAACAGACTACTGGTCCTTCACTGCAGGTACTGGAGCTATGCACCATATTCATTTATTGTTTGACTTTACCATGTGTGTTTTGTATATTTAAGAAAGTCTAAAACTAAATAAAATTTGTTCCTAATTTTAATTTTATTTGAATATTCTGAGTATGAATTAATTAGAATGCTTATGATTATTAATTATTTTTCTAGTCAGACTGCAACTTTTTTTTAAGAGAATTTACAAGCAGAGAAAGCAAAATTTGTGATCTAAAGGTAAATTTTTACGAACGTTTTCCCTTCCTTATGAATAACTATAAATCTTAATGTATTATTATTACTGCTACTACTAAATATTAATAGTGGTACTGAATTTGAGTGAATTACCATTCATTATTTTCAGATTTTATAGCAACATTACATTAGCATTATTATGATTATGATTATGATATTTTAGTCACAATACAGTAGTGACAGAGAATATAACATATCTATTATCCCATTTTTATGCAGCATGACCATATAGAAAAGTAACAATTATCATAACAAAAATATCGACATAAATTTGTAAGTGGAGATTGCAATCCAAAAATAGTATCTCATACCTGTAGTGACATCTATGCTGCACAGTTGACTGCTGTTTAATCCTGTGTGAAGTAGCATCCAGAGCATGCCATTCCTAACGTGCCATAAATGGAAGAAGACAACAGTGCTGCATAAAAATGACTTTAGGCGTGAGAGACTAATTTTAGAATCAGCATCAGCTAAGAAGCACTACCCTAAATTAAGTATAACATTAATTTGCCTATCTGAAAGAATCATTCTAAGACCACATTTAGCTTGGTTGTTCATCTGGCTCCAAGAGAGACTCCTTGACAGGATTACTTCTCATTTACTGTTTCAATGTTCTCTAATTGAGTTCTTTGTGTCTTGTCACATTTTGAACTTGTGCTCTGAAGATGTTGGTTTGAAATCCAGAAATATTAGTAATTCTTCAATAAATTAGTTATTTTCAAAAAATTGTGTGTTTTGTCTGGTGCTGTTTATACCATAAAGCACTATTACAAATATATTATTATGTTTTGTCTTTGTTTCTGTTTAATCCTTTCTTTTTGCATTCTGAATTCATTTCATTGAATGCAAACATCTTACACAGTGAAAGAAAAATTTAACATATAGAAATGAATATGAATTATTGTTAATGGAACATTGAACGGTTACTTTTCTTATGCAGCACATTTTATATCATGTCAGTTGTTTCTGCTTTGCATTGTTTGTGGGAGTGCTGGAATAGTTGAGATACTACATATCTGATTAAGGATTTCTGCACATTACACAGAATTAAGCTTTGATTCTTAAAGTTCCATGTTGAGCACATGAAGTCACTTTTTTATTCTTCAAAACAGTCCCAAAGAAATCTTTTTCTGAATAAGACATCGTAGTTGTGTGTTAGTTTTCACTATTATTGTTTGTTTTCTAGCGTTTAAGTGTTTCAAGGTATGCTAGAATTCCTCTCCCTTAACCTTACTCAACTCCGTTCAAAAATAGTTAGAAGTACCTACAAACACAGTAATTTATCTATCCTTGACCCCTCTGCTACTATAATCTGCCTTAGCTAAATCCTATCCCTTCGATGGCCGTTCCTTCGGTTGGTTATGAGTGCAAAGCTCAGCAGACAAAGAGTCTGTCTTGAGCTAGAGTCAAGCCTCTTTGAATGCAAATTCTGGAATTAACTCCCTTTCAGAATTAAGAAAAATTTGTTTGATAACGCTGCGCCATCTTATTTCCTATTCAAGAGAAATCTCATTGTTTTGGAGTTAACTGTTTTATG
Source organism: Typopeltis vanoorti (assembly GCF_054136105.1). NCBI lineage: Eukaryota > Metazoa > Arthropoda > Arachnida > Uropygi > Thelyphonidae > Typopeltis > Typopeltis vanoorti. Next base: position 138,587,724 of record NC_143556.1, read on the forward strand.
ATTCTAGAATCTGACAAACAGCAATCCCAATTACAAATCCTTAACAAACTTATTCTACATGCAGTCATAGCCAATCCCCCCCCCCCCCGCATTTGAATTCATACAGGTTTTGATTTTAGTGAGTGGTGCATTGATTTTAGAGATCAGGCAACTTTATAAGGTAAAGAAAACATGAATGTTTATTCATTCTTTAGCTTGTTGTACATTTATCAAAAGTTCACTTAACTAAACTGAATTGCACTTGCACGTAACAATTATTAACTAGACAAAATAGAACTACAATCAATACAACACATTAAGAGACAATATCAAATTTAAATTATCCTGCTTCTACTCATGTAACAAAATTAAACTTGCGATTATCTCATTCATCTAAGACTAACAGACAATGGCATACCTCAACAATTCAAACTCAAACTCTACTACTATGCACTTTTAGAGTTACAGTAATTTATTGATAAGTTAAGTACTAGAGTCCTATTACTAATTATCAAGTCCTATCACATAATATATCAGCACTTTTCTGCACTTCAGCTTAGTTCAGAGCACAATGGAACTAGAAAGATTTTACATTACAGACCATCTGGTTCGTGCTGGTATCTTCTCCCAATCAGTCCTTTGTGAGCACGTGGCTTGTTACCTCATTCTACGGCCTGTTGTCTTCGGATATGACTCTCTAGTGACTACGTTCACAAATCCCCCTCTTGCTGATGTGAGCGAGACTGCTTTGCCTGGACAGGTCCTCATGTTTCGGCATGACACTTCGGTTCTCGCTGACTGTCTAGCTGTACCATACCTGGACTGGACTGCTACCTGGTCACTTAGCCACCACTGACCATCGTCCTTCCTGACCGCTCGTGTCACTTCTACCAGTACCCGAAAGCCAAAGGGGAATGAAGAGAAAAAACACCTCGAGCCCGCACCGCTAAGCTTCATACCTCCACGTTTCTGCTCTTCCCCTACGTCACTGATTCCGCTCGGCACCTAAGCCCCTTGCACTCGGTACTATCTTCTCGATATCTTCTCCACGTGGATGTCTCGCGTGCACCTCGGACCTCGCGACTGCCTCGGGTTATGTCTTTAAGCCGATTACTTCGATGTGAACTTCGATCTAACATTTTCTATTCTAATATAATTCTCACAAAAATCTGATTCCTTTCGGTTATACGTAGGACAGTTAACAATATAGCAAAACAGAGGAATTTAGAAAACAAAGGACTAATACGTTATTTACAATTTCATTTATACCTATATACAATACTTTAGGAAAATTTAATTGTATCCTAGTTAAATCCTGAATGAAATGTTTTATGACAATTTAAACCTTTCATTCAAGATTTAACATTGTGGAACCAGTCTATGAAATGATTAGCTGATGTAACATTTTTTCTTCTCTTTTAAGAACCACGTCAGTTTCAAAATTGCCAAACTAGCTAATTGTCATCCTCTTTCATTCCATCTGTTTCTATTCATTGTCATGGACTTCCTCTCACAATTTTTCCTAAGATTATATAAGATTAGTGATGCATGTTGACCAAGTGCCTTCTTTCTTCTTAACCACTTGCCAACATGCATGACTGGTGTGCTATAAGATTTGCAACTCTTGTGTAAGAGGTGAATAGAAGTTGGGGAAAAATAGTCCAAATGAAATAGCCATTCAGTCAGAACTGTTGAAATTAATTGTAATTCTCACAAAATTGGCATTTGTGTCTTTCTACTACTAATTTTTTTCCATAAGGGATCTGCAGCAGTACATCCCTTATGGAAAGGTTTCTTCTTGCTAATACACAAGATGAATACGTATGATTAGATTCACATTCTAGTGAACATCACTATAACAAACTGATGCATTATAATGAACTACAAAAATTTCATTGTCTGAGACCTGTGAAACGACTGCTATTTTATGCTTATTACTATTACGAACATCAAAAGCTAGTCACCTTTATGATAGTGATAGAACTGAATTTCCTTCCATATGACATCACAGTCAGTAGAGATTTTACACTGATAACAGAACACAAAAGGAAATCGCCAGAAATAAAGGAAAATATGAAAAATAAAACAAAGGAAAATATGAAAAATAAAACAAAGGAAAATATGAAAAATAAAACAAAGGAAATTGTAGAAAATGCTTTAAGGAAATCATTGTAAGGAAAATAATAAAAGAAATTGCAATAAACACAGGAAATTATGGAAAACCATATCTAAAGCAGAAAACAGCAACAGGAAGTACAAATAACATAATCATTATCATCAAATTCCTGCCATGTACCCTCAAGGGGTGTACAGGATATGATAGTACTACATGAAAAAAATTACAACATTACTGACTTCCTATCTACAATTTTCCTCCAAATCAGTATGTTACTTCTCAAGACACCAATATTATCAGATTTTATATTTCTATTGTCTAAAGCACTTTGTACTGTATCAATCCACCTATATCTTGGTCTTCCTCTGGGTCGTTTTGCTGCCAGCCTTGCAGAGAACACTTGTTTTTCTTATCTTTCTTCACCCATTCTGTTTAAGGTGACCATACCACCTGAGATTAGCTCTGCTATTGCATTCCTGGATGCTGACAATGTCAAGTTCTTTCCTAATATCCTTGTTTTTAATATGATATTGCCATTGATGCCATCAGTTCACACCTCTAATCTTTCTCAGGACTCTCATATCTGCGGTCTCTAGTCTTTGGTCAAGTGTTTTACTTCTGACCCAGCTCTCAGATCCATAAGTTAAATCTGGTTTGAACACTGTCTTGTGTACAGCTAATTTAGTGTTCAGACTAATTTCTCTCTTGTTCCATATGAATTTATTCACTTGACTTCCCACCATACCAGTTTTGCTGATTCTGTTGTCTATTTCTATATTAAATTTACCATCTTCACTAAAAATTGTGCCTAAGTAGCTGAAATGTTTTACTTATTCCACAAGGTCTCCATTCACAACACAGTTGAAATTTTCAATGATTCTGCCTATTTTCATTGTCTTTGTCTTTTTATTGCTGACCTTCATACCATATCTATTACAACGGTTATTCAATTTAGTCAGAGAATCTTGCAGACTTGTAGCAGATTTATTTAGAAGTATAACATCATTCCCATAAAGCAAAGAGCTGACATTAACATCTCCAATTTTAATATCATGTTTAATACCACTTTCCTTCATATTGTGATCCATATAGATAATGAATAACAGAGGGGATAATGTACATCCTTGTCTCACACCAGATTTAACATTAAACCATCTTCCTGTACTTCTTTCAATTCTAACTGCTGACTTACAACTCAAATAAAGACTAAGTATTGCTTGATATAATGCCCCATTGACACCATATAACTGCAGCGTATTGAATAGCTTCTCTCTTGGCACCTTGTCATATGCCTTTTCCAAATCGACAAAACTTAAATACAGATCTTTGTTATATTCCCATGTTTTCTCGACCATTTGTCGTAAAGTGAAGATCTGATCCTGACAGCCTCTATTTGGCCTGAATCCAGCTTGTTCTTCACCCAGCTTTTCTTCCACAATTCTTCTCAATCGTTTCTCAAGTATACTTACATAGATCTTGCCAGGAACTCTTAGTAGGGAAATATCTCTGTAATTCTCACATTAGTTTTATTTCCCTTTTTATATATGGGTACTATGAGAGCAATACTCCAATCATCAGGAATTCATCCCTGTGTCCAGGCTTTCTGAACTATGCAGTGCAGCCACTGTAAGACTTTTATACCACCATACTTCAGCATTTCTGGTCGAATATCATCTACTCCTGCTGCCTTTCCACATTTTAAGCCTTTGATGGCTTTTTCTACTTCAAGTATGGATATGTATTCCTGACTGCATGCCTGGTCAGTGTTTTCTACCACTGTGCTGTCATCACTGCTTGTTTCATTTAGCAGTTTTTCAAATAATTACTACATACTTCAAGGATATCTTTTTCTTCCGTTTTCATGTCACCTTTATCATCTCTAACTCCTTTCACAGCACTCTTTCCTCCTTTCCTAAGCTTCTTCAACAACCTCCAGAATATTTTGCCACCTTCTTGATATTTATTTTCTATATTCTTTCCAAAGTCCTCCCATGACTTTTGTTTAGCTAGTTTTACAGAGTGTTTAGCATTCTTCCATTTGTCTCTGTATTCTCTAAGAGCACAAGCTGACTTATTTGCCAGGAACTTTTGATATGCTTTCTTCTTTTCTTTCGCTGCCTCTTTAACTTCCTGTGCCTACCATGGAGTTCTAATTTTTCTATACTTTCAGACAACTTCACCACATGCCTCTCTAGCTGAATCAATCAGGGATTTCTTCAAGGCTTGCCACTGAATCGCCAAGGATTGATTCCCGTTCTCAAACTCTTTCATTTTTTCTTTAATAATCTTTGTGTATTTTAGTCTACAGTTCACATCTGAGAGCTGCTCAACTTTTATTCGCTTTAAAACTTTCTTACATGTTATTCTTTTCAATATGAAATTCAATTTTATCCTGCTCAAGACTAAATAGTGATCACTTCCAATTTCAAATACTCTGTACACTCTGATGTCCTGCACCAGGGAGAAAACATCACTATCAACAATAACATAGTCAATGAGATTTTTCTTATTCCTTGCCTCTTCTTCTCTCCATGCGAATTTGTGCACATTTTTATGTTGCAACATGGTATTAGTAATAACCAGTCCATGTCCTGAGCAGAAATCCAACAAATATTTGCCATTATTATTAGCTTTCCTCTTTTCTCCAAATTTTCCCAAGATATTTTTGTATGTCTCACAATCATTTCCTACTCTGCTGTTTAGATCCCCAACAAGGACCAACTTTTCCTTTTTCATTGTGTCAGTTGCTTTTTCTAAAGCTTCAAAAAATTCCTGCACTTCTACCTTAGTAGAACCTTCTGTGGGACCATAAGCACAAATAAGTCTTTGTCCAGTTCCCTATTCTCATATTTGTCCACATTACTGTACTTGAGACTGACTGCCATTCAAGAAGATTAGCCTCATATTTTGTGTTGAATACTATGGCTACTCCTTCTTTTCCTTGATTATCATTGCCTGAATATAACATTTTATATTTATTGCTCAGAAAGATCTCACCAGTTGTCTTTTTTGTTTCAGTCACCCCTATTATGTCGATCTGGTACTTATCTAATTCCTCAGCTAGCTCCATTTTTTTGCCATTCAGGCTTCTTATGTTGATAGTACTGATCTTTAACTCTGATGATGTTGAGTTGGGGTTTGTTTTTAGATTTGTTCCAGTAGCTGACTTTTCGCTGTTCGCCCTGCTTCCCTGGCGAAAACAACAGGGTCCTTGTTTAACCAGGCGACGCCCCAGCCAGAGAAATTTTGTCATGTTGTACCATCATTTTTTATTTTGATTTAATCAATAAGAATACAATTTGGTCGGCTAAATCCCAAATTGCCAGCCCATCTTCGTTCGTTCAGTATCCAAAGGTGCACCACGAGAAGGTGAGGATTGGACATTAGGTCAGAAGTCCTGGACAATCCAAAATTGATGTTTCGATTTTGCAATGTTACATTAGCTTATTATTGTCACTTGCCTGAAATTGTAATGAACTAAATATATGAAGACTTACCATTAAAATCAAAAATGAGTTAAAGAACTCAATTTTCAACCAGAAATTCAGTAGAGATTTTAACTTTATGGATAAAGAATCGTTCAAACACAAAATGAGGTTCTTTAATTTACATTTCTAAGAGAATGGTATTCATTTATGCATCGTTGGGTTCCAGTTTGGAGTTGGGGCTAGATTACTTATTTTAATTCAAGCAGCTGTTATTCAATCTCTAGATCAAGCTCTTCCTTTGTGTCCTTGCCCCTCTTCTTACATGTAATATGAATGATACACTTAGAAGGCATGCAAACGTATTATATGGACCCAGAACTTATCGCTGTACTGGAAAGTACAGCAATAAATTGGTTCCCCGAGGCTAGCCAGTAGCTAGTATATTGGAGTAGACTTAATGATACTGCATTAGAATGCTTCTTTAGCAGGCTGGCAAATGATTTTGTTACCAAGTATTCTGCCATGCCTGAAGGGAATCTGTCAGTAACAAGCATGTCCTGACTGTATCCACACCAGGGGAAAGCACTTGAGGACACATTAGGATTTGGAGACTGAATGCTACCTGTACAAGAGACTGTTTAGGAATGTTTCACCTCTCACTGTATGTCCCCACTTCACATTTTTTCATCACCAAGTGTAAAAAACATCTGGAAGATATAGATCTGTACTGTAGATCAGAAAAAAATTCTCACAAAAAGCATTACCAAAAAAAAGGAAAAAAAAAAACTTCCACATCTGCTTGACCATCATTTATGGCCTTAACACAAACATGAACGATGTTCACTGCTGTTTGTTTCACCTAAACCAAACAAACCTGTTTTTTCTTACAAACCCTCAGATGATGACTTTAACAACTACTGTTCTCATGTTTACAGAAAAGTATGAGGAACACTAAGTCAGAATAACAGGACTTGTGTATTTTAAGAGCTGTGACATCTAAATGTTTAACTGTCTCTAGATGCCTATAGGAAACCATCCCACACTAGTAGATACCATCATGCCAGTTTTGAATTCTCAACACCTTAAAAAGCAAGCTCTTACATATCATAAAAGGTATGCATTTAAAAGAGAAAAATGGATTTAATCTTCTCTTCAAACATTTCCTGCAAAATGGTTATAAAAGTTATGAAAAGTTTTTTGAGAAACTTGTTGTGTACAGCTACCAGATTTGGATATAAAGGTTACATCTCCTTTCCTTGAATTTGTGCTGCCTCCTTACATACAGATGGTAATAAAAAAAATAAAAAATTAATATGAAATCTGTTTTCAGCTCAAATCCTTCAGAATTTTGTAAGGTCCCAAAAAAAAAAACTATTTCATTTCAAAAACAGTGGTATATATAGAGGATCTTTTGCTCATGCAGCAAAATCTACTTTGCTGAATAGGTCTCAAATCTGAAAAAAAAAAAATAAATAAAAACTTTAACAAGATCAATCACCAAAGGATAAATCATGCTGTACAATCCACATCTCCACAGAAAACACCATGACATGAAGTGGTCATTTCATTTTATGCCCTAATGGAAGGTAACCTGGCAATATGGGCTTCAAAATATTCCAGTGAAGTTATGCACCTTCATGATATCCTAAATAGAAGGTGAAACACTCATGTTTCACCTTCTATTTTAGGATTCCGTTTGACTCAGCTTGATTATGCAGCATATCAGACTTTCATTCTGTTAACAACCATTTAAAAGCTGTGTAATAATTGCTAAAATGCTGTTCTTTCCATCACATGCATGCAGTTGTCAGGCTTGAATCACTTATGGTTCAAATTTTTTTTTACCATACTTTGTTGCATTCATTCACTGTTTATCACTCTTCAGATTTAATAAGTACTCTGATCTCCCTTGATTCCTTATATTGAAACTTGAGTTTCTGTAATCTAGATAGCTGAACAGTAAAACTTCTTCCTTGGAGAATTTCTCAAACTCTTTCTTCTCTGATTCAATGGATCAAACTGGAAGAGATGCTAAGTGTCTGCTATTAGCAATCATTCATACACAAATTGCCCATCTGTTCACCAAAACAATAGATGATCCTTACCACACTTCTAAATATACAGTACTTATCAGTACTCCTCTTGATTACTGTAAACTATTCTATGGAATATTCTTTTATACCACCATTCTTGGTATTATGTTTGGTATTACTGTGCAACAGTTCAAAGTTAGTTGACCCCATGATTTCTACTCTTTCTCTCTATATTCTAATTACTGTTTCCACTCTTCAAATCTGAATATGTACTCTGAGAGAATACCTACCTGAAATGTTCATTGCTGGAATGAGAACTTTTTATCTCCCCCCCACACACACACCAAAAAAAAAAAAAAAAAAAAAATATTATCTAAAGCTTAGTTATCTAACAGCATACCAAACAATCCAAAAAGGGGAAAAATTCAGTATATCTCAGCACTAGCTTGTGACAAAACTCTATCAGTTACTTAGCCTGCTCTGTAGTCACAACTACTGTAAATTAAAAAAAATGGCAACAAATTAAAATCCAGCTTTGAAAGAGCAAAATGCACAAAACTTGCTTCCTGCTCAAATAGCAGTCAGGCCTTTTAGTCCCTTGCCAAGGCTGCTATTACAACTTCTGTTGGCCATGTTTACACCTCTTATGCTTATACTGATGTCATCAGGACATGACTCAGAAATAAGGCTGACCTCCTGGTATCATTCTTCTGCTTTAGATCTTCTATAAACAACCATGACAAATCATCTCCTGATTGCAGTAGAGCTTACTGCATGCACCATCTTTTGCCAAAAGACATAGTGAGAATCTAATAGCTTGGATACCAACATCCTAATGTTATTCTTCCAATCTTGTATTAGCTCTGCAGTATTTCATATGCATTTTTGAGACATACAAGAGACAAAAACTATGCTCTTTAACAGCCCCCACCTGGGATAACAGTACTAATAGATGGCAGTGAATAATTTCACTGTGTGATCCCTACACCTGCTAATATGTATTCGTTATATACAGCCTAATGCACTGTTTGGCGCTTGTCCTACAGAAACACTTTAATCTTGTTTCTTTTAGTGGTAGGGATACTAATTTTTGTATTGGTGACAGCCACACATAAAGGATATCTTCTACAGGTCATTAAAAAATAGAGGTGAGTGAGGAGAAGGGAAAGAGGAAGGGGAAAAATTATCCAAATATGATTTTCTCTACTTTTCTGAAAACCAACTGAACCAGTAAGGAAGGCTGTGTATTGTACTTCTTGTTTTTCTGATCTGAATACTGTTTTCAACGATAAAAATATCACCAGTATCATTGTGATTTTACATATTCGATACATTATAGTTTCTTTTTCTACTGTTTTACTCAATGTTAATTTCTGTATTCTATTTGTGCAATAACTTTGTTATTAAATTTTTAGGTTCCTATTACAGTGCTGGCTGATCCAGCAGAACTTTGCCACCATCTCCCTGTTTTAAATACATCCTATGAAAAATTGGATTTTCCATCTTGAAGGCATATATTTGTTTTGTATATAATAATGATATTCTCATCAAATTATGTGTAGACATTTTTTATGTACTTATCATTATTTGTATATCTTCATAATACTGTAAATATATATATATATAAAACTTGTTGTTGAAATGATATCTCTGTATATTAGCACGTTAGTTAGTATTTTTAATTACATAAATTATTATTGCCAACCTGGTTAGCTACGTGTATAGCTTTTCCATTTTCCAACCAACACCTTTGGTTCAAATCCCACTGTGGCATGGATGCTTATGAAAGTCTTTGTGGTAGATGATTTTTGTTATCTGGTAAGTAGACCATCATCTTACTTATTGGAAGCCTGATAGCACTGTCTTTGGACTCTAGAGGAATTTAGTAGTGTGTGGGTAGATCCTTAGTCCACTCTGCACTACTAAATGTGCAATAGGAAACAAGTGTTTAGGCTTGGTACTGGTTTATATTCATGTTATGCTTTAATGGAATAATAACTGCACAGAGAAATAATTAAACGGGCTTAATTGTTTCAATATTTCACCTGTCATTTTAACATTAAATAATACAATTTTAATATTGTATTCCTGAAGATGTCTCTGTGACTGAGATGAAATATTGAAATGATTAAACCTGTTAACTGAAAAAAAGAGCGAAAAGGCTTCACTTCGGCGATGCAAAATTATTCAAATTAAGTGGATATTGAATCTAACATTATTTCAAAGCCGAATAGAGAAACGAGTTTCTTGCCGAATATAGCAAAAGTTTTGGCGAATCCAAGCATAAGCAAACCTTTCATGATGGGAAACTCGTAGTAAAGGTGGAGTAAGCTCTGATCACTATCCTTAATATTTCCCATAATGTAAAACACATCTCCTGGCAGAGATGTGTTTTACATTATGGGAAAATTGGGGGTGGGGGGTGGAGAGAAAGCAATGGTGATCCCTGTAAAAATCTCGCTAGGAACACTGAGCAATTGCCCACAAAAAACACCTAAGGTCGGAAACGACTGAGGGAAAAAACCATCACAATCCTATTCTAATTTTCTACTTAAATATAACGTGTGTGTTATGACAATTACTTCACCATTTTTTTCTCATATGAAGGCATACAAAATATTAAGGGAGTCCTTCAGGGACTCGGAGGGTGAGTATGTTCTACCCATACCAGTTATCATACTTGTTCTTGAATTCATTCACACTACTCGTGCACACATCAAATGGCAGTCACTATCCAATAACGCAGCATTCTATGAGAAAAATCTAGTTCTCACACTCTTCCTAAGTCATTCATTTTCAACCTTCAATAATACCCATACCCTCTCCTTTCCCCACTCTCTTTAAAATGAAAAATTCCATCAACTGAAATTCTGTATGATCCTTTCAGAAGTTGATAAGTCTCAATCATTTCACTCCACATTGTCCTGTTTAGTAGTGTCTGAAATCTATAAATCGCCATTCTACAATCCTGACCTCATTTTAAGATTCTCTTTACATACTACTGTATCAGAATCACCAGGAGACCACACCTGTGCACAAGTGAGGTATCATCAAGGTATTATAAAGAGGCAAAATAACTGCTTTATCTTTACATGTCAAGGTTCGTTTCAGCAATAAAGTTATCCTCTGAGCTGTATGTGAAATCCTTGCTATATGGTTCAGGAACGTCAGCTTCCTATCTGCTAAACCTCCAAGATTCCTAGCCTGATCAGTTTTTTCTACCATAATCCCTCAGTATATTCTTTTTCTTATTCATTTCTTCCTCTTTTCCTTGCGGTGGCGAGGATTTTTCTACATTTAACCGCTACCGTATCGAGGATAAGGCAGATAGCTCTATGCCTCCTGTGTGTCCCATGTCTGTAGATGCATGTGTTCACTGGGCAGTTTGCCTGTTCTTGGGAGACGAAAAATCCCTGCCTCCGTATGAGATGGCTAACGCACTTTAGTCAAATGAGACTGTGAAGTAGTTGACGGGAATCGAACCCAGGCGTTTCTGACCAAAGGGTCTCTGTCTATACTGACTTAGCTACAGAGGCTCCATTATAATATATATATATATATATATATATATATATATATATAAAATCACACTGAAGCACATTACTAACATTGAATTTCACATGACCATGATTCCAGCCTATTCAAATCATTCTGCAAGTACTACAAATCAGCATCACTTCAGATTACCATTCCTATCTTCGCATAATGTCGTCTGTCAAATCCTTCCCATACCATTAATGTACAGATTGAATAACAGTGAACCAAGGACTGATCCTTGTGATATACTACTGGTTACCTTAAATCTTGCACTTACATCTCCCATTGTTTATGCAAGTATTACATGCTGTATTCTGTGAAAATCCTTAACAAAATCCAAAATTGTAGTGTATTCATTCCCCTTGCCTACCTAAATGGTTACATTATTACAGAATGTGAGCAAGTTTGCTAAAACAAGCCCTTCCTTTAATAAGCTCATCCTGTTCATTGCAAAGTAGAAATTCTATGTCAACCCATTTCTCTATTTGATTAATTTCAAAAGAGTTATCTGCCCAGTGCAGCAATCGAATGTTGTGAATTTTGAGGAATTTTTCACTATTTTTAAAGTGAGGCATGGAGCGAGATCCTGTTTGAAGATGAGTTCTTTGTCTTTCTGGATCTATGGGAGCTCTCTTTTCTCCAATATTTTTATGTATTGGTCACTTTTCATCATACCATCAACAGGCAAAAGTGATCGTGGACCGTCATGTGTAAAACAACCTCAGAACATCTTTTTAGCTGGGTGTTTAGGAGCTTGTTGAAGATGGGAGAGAGAAGTTTTCTTAGCCGCTCATTTGCGAACATAGGGTACTCACTCTCTGTGCACAAAGTAATGGCTCTCATCTGAGAAGATAACCTTCATACACTACTTAACAGTCCAATATTAGTACACTTTTTCCCACTGCAACCTGTTTTTCTGCATAGCCTTCGTAAACAGTTGTACCTTTTTTGGTCTGTGGGCAGTCCTCCCTGTTTCCAATAATCTTCGATGCACTGTCATATCAGAAACACTAATGCCACTAGCTGCGAAGTCTCTTGCTAAGTCTACAGCAGACAATCATGGATCCATTTCCTTTTCCTCATAGTAAACGATCATGAGTAAGTATAGTTTTTTCGCACACATTTTCATTTTCTGTCAGAAGAAAAGGTACCCGCTCTCTAAACTTCTTTAAAATCGCATTAACTGTACCCAAATCAAAACCACATCCATTGTCAATTTTGTCTTTGAGTCATGAATGTGTGCTAAGAAAGAGTATATATATTTTTGAACGCTTTCTTGGAGTTGTATCTATTTTATAGCTACACAAAATGAATAAAACACTACGCATATAAACTTGTTTATACTAATAAAACACATAACACTAGTAAACATCTTAGAAGCAGTAAAAACACGCAGCACTCAAAATAGTGAACTAAAACCAAAATTAATGTGAAGTGAAACAAAAATCAAACCAAAAAATTGATGAAAATTCGGCTTGATCGGAATAATTTGTTCGCTTCTATATATATGTATATATCCTGGGAGGTTACTCAACATGTGGAAATTTTAGTCAAGAAAGGGTTTATGCGGAATTACAAAGCTGGTGATTATGATTAACACATGAGGCAACTTTGATCAGTGCCATGGAATGCCATTGGTGCATGGGAAGTTGCCAAGGATTGTGTTTGATGAAGGCAGAATCAGAATGCATATGAGAATAAACTGAGTAGGTATAAAATGGATGACTAGCAGTATAAAGCAAAAGTTGAAAAAAGAAGACATTGTGGAAGAAATAAAGAACGAGGTGATTAGCATGCCCAGGAGCAATATAAAGGACAAGCAAGAATGGTAACTAGTGTGGTATTGCAAGGTAAGGCAGGTCAAATCAGAGTTTGAGAGAAAATTAGCGAAGGAGGCCTAAGTAAAACCGAAAGATTTCTTTGCCACAGCGCAAATAAGAGAAAAAATGGTTATGGAAAGATTACTGTACTCATTGCTGATGGTATGAAAGTAACAAAATCAGAAGAAATGGTTCAGTTACTAAATGATCACTTTGCAAGATTATATCATTCAGATGGTGACTTTCTTACTGAGGTGACAGAGGTAAAAGGGGATTTAATAATAAAACTACTAGTTTCGGCTTACAACAGCCTTCATCAGGTGACATTATAAAAGAAAAAAACACTGAAGGTAAAAAAAAAACTATGAACAACATAGTCTCTATACAATGGTGGTGGAGTCGTGGTTAAAATATTTGAAAAGTTGAAAAGTAAATTTCAGGAATGGATGGTTAGGAATGCGGTACTTTATAGCGGCAGGATTTCTTTGTAAAAGGGTACTCCTGCCTCAGTAATTTATTCACGATATTATACTACTGAATACTGCAAAGGCATTTGACAGACTATAGCATGGAAAATTATTGTAAGTTGAAGAATATCGGAATGGATATGAGGTTGGTGTCATGGACTGATTATGGCTATCCGATAGAAATCATAGGATGGTGTGTGGTGGATTGAAATCAAGGCGAATGAGGGTTACTAATGTAGTGCCCAAGGGCTCTGTACTAGGACCACTATTTAAATTTCAATGGGAACATTCAATTGTTTGCCAATGATGTTAAACTGGGAAGGGCAACAGTAGATATCTTACAAGATGATTTAAATAAATTGGCAATGTGGACAAAGAACAGTGACAGTCCATTCAATTTTGTAAAATGTAAGGTAATGCATTTCGGGATGAAAAGATCACACACTTCATATCATATCGATTGTACTAGTTTACAGGAAATTGATGAGGCTAGGGATCTGAGGATGATGGTGGATAGAGATTTGAAATTCAGCGGACATATTATTGACAAGAGTCGGCAAAATAGCTCAGAGGATAGCATGGATGCTGAAAAGCACATGTACAAGTAGAGATAGGGAAATTATTATTCCTCTTTATAAGGCTATGATTGGGTGACATGATTTCTGGCCACAGATTTCATCACCTGCATTTCTTGGGGATTGGGAAGTGGTGGAGTGGATTCGGAGAAGTGTGACCAAGCTGGTGACTAGTCTGTGAACTGTTCCCTATGAGGATGGATTGAGAATGTGTGGGGTGCAGAGTTTTCTAACAAGCAGAGGAGAAGGGCTATAAGTTACCGAATGGATTCTCAATTATGGACAAAAAAGAAAAATGTTCAATGGATGGGGAGTAGGGGGAAAACAAGGGGACATATGGAAGTTGTTTGAGAGTGTGGTTAATAAGGATGCGCAGAAGAGGTTCTTATCTTGGAGAGTGGTGAATGAGTGGAATGTATTGCCAGATGCGGTTGTGAGTGCCCAAAAGTGTACTTTTAAGGTGATGTAAGAGCTGACACCTTTATTCCTTTATGGGGGGGGGTATGCGAGGCCTTCATACCCTATCTAGCTTTCGGAAACTGAGTGGGCAGTTCAATCTCCACTGGTAGCCAATCAGAGATAGCTGGCCTATGGCTATCATTAATTACAGGCAGTCACCGATGAAGAGGCTAGAAAACAGGTGCTGCCATCTCTTGATACCTAACCCTAACAAGATATGTTACTGTCTGAAATAATGTGGGTACTACGGTCGATTTTGTTGAGTTTACTGAAAAAAAAACCCGCTTGCCCATGCCAGAGATCAACTAACTTGGGAACTTTTTTGAAGTTTCTCTGACTGGAGGAAGTTCAAATTACTCTGTTCAATCTGAAGTCTAATTTCTAGCGACCAAGCACAGAGGATGCAAGCGCTACTTCCACTGAGCTACACAGGTCTTTAAGGAGGTGTAAATACGTATTATGTTAATGGAGAGTATGGGACAATAGCGATGAGTCTTTTGGCTCTGTGGAGTGCCCACATAAATAATATAAAAAAAATCAGCTAACCCTTTTTATTCCCTAATAGGGAGTAGGCAAGGCCTTATATACACTATCTAGTGTTTGGAGACAGTGGGAAGCTCAATCTCCACTGGTAGCCAATCAGAGATAGCTGGCCGATGTCTATCACTAATTATAGTGGCCACCGATGAAGATCGCCACTATAATTAGTGATTAACCATGTGTTAATCATAATCACCAGCTTTGTAATTCCGCATAAACCCTTTCTTGACTAAAATTTCCACATGTTGAGAAACATGCTGGGAAACAAGTGCTGCCATCTCTTGGTACTTAACCTAACCCTAACAAGATATGTTACTGTCTGAAATAATGTGGATACTACGGTCGATTTTCTTGAGTTTACAGGATAAAAAACCTGAGTTTCCGGTAGGGGAAACCTGCTTGCCCGTGCCAGAGATCGACTAATTCGGGAATCGGTCAAAGAAAGGCTTAGAAAAAGTTCCTCCAGTCGGCGACTAGACTTGAACTTGTCTGACTTTGAGCGACCAAGCCTCATATAAATAATAATTATATATATATATATATATTGGTGTTTAGATACGAGGTTAGTCTGAAAAGTTCTTGGCCTAACAATGAAAAGACGAACTTATAATTTAAAAATTATTTTTTTTTTATTTTTCAACATAATCTCCCTTAAGACATACATTTATTCCAGCGATGCTCCAATGCCATTATCCTGTCCCTGTAGTGGTTCTCAGTTAGATATGCAAAATGCCCCTCTACAGCTGCAATCACCTCTTGATTCGATGAAAAATGCTGACCACTAAGGAAGATTTTAGTTTGGGGAAGAGACAGAAGTCAGAGGGAGCCAAATCTAGCGAATAGGGTGGATGTTCCAACAGTTCATAGTGCACATCCCTTAATTTTCCCATTGCCAAAACACCTTTGTAATCTGGTGCATTATCTGATGAAAGATGATATTTTTCTTCTACAAACTAAGTCTTTTCTCACGAATTTTTTCGTCTAGTCTGGTTAAAAGATCGGAATAATATTTCATGATTATTATTTTACCCTTTTCAAGATAATTAATAAACAAAATGCCTTTAGCATCCCAAAACACCGATGTCGTGACCTTTCCTGCTGATAGAACCGAATTTGTCTTCTTTCGCGCAGAACAACCAGCATCTGTCCACTGTTTGGAGTACTGTTTGGATTCTGGTGTGTGATGCAAGTCTCATCCATAGTAAAATCGATGCATAAAATCAGTTTTATTTTTGTTAAAACGCTCCAAGCACAAAATCAGTTTTATTCTTGTTAAAACGCTCCAAGTCAAAGATTTTCATGCGAGTGCGTTTATAATCTGCTGTGAACATGCACGTCACCCATCTTGCACAAAGCCTTTTCATTTGCAATTCTTCATACAAAATATATCCTACACGTTCTTTTGAAATGCCTATAGTCTCAACTATTTCACGCACTTTGACTCGCCGGTCATTCAATACCATATCGGGCACTTGATCAATGATTTCTGGTGCTTTTACACTTTTTTCACGTCTTTCACGTGAATCATCTTCAAGACTATGGCCACGATTAAATCCTGCAGCCCATTTCTTAATTGTCGAAAATGAAGGAGAAGGGGGCTCATAAACTTTTATGAACTTCGAATGAATTTTTTTTTGGCGTTAAACCGTGTTTTGCAACGAATTTTATAACCGCACGATACGCAATTTTATCCATTTTAAGGGATACAGACACTTTTGCTTCAGACCGCTGTATAAAACAGGCTACTTAATAGAATGATTAACAGTTTCACATGGATGCTTATGACAAATGTACCAACCTAGAAAAAAAAAATCTTGCCGCTACTGTTGCTATCTATGGTCCATGCCGAGAACTTTTCAGACCACCCTCGTATATATATATATAGGTTTTCATATATGGGTGTTTCAACCTAGTCTCAGTCTCATAAAACAACTCTAAATTCTGTGTTATATTTGGATAGTGCATTTGGGAGGACATCAATTATTATATATATATATGCATGCATGTGCTTCTCTGCATGTGAGATGTGAGCCTATTTTGTTGAAGCCGTTTTCATGGTTTCAGGATTAGCATATTTTATTTAAAATAAGCTAACGCCTTTTTTATTCCCGTATACGGGGGGTAGGCGAGGCCATTTAGCCCTATCTAACTTTTGGAGACTGAGTGGACAGTTCAATCTCCACTGGTACAAATCAGAGATAGATGGCCCAAGGCTATCACTAATTAAGCGCCATCTCGTGGTCCCTAACACAATATATTTAATGTCTGAAATAATGTGGGTTCTACGGTCGATTTTCTTGAGTTTACAGGACGAAAAACCCGAGTTTCCGGGAGGAAAAACCTGCTTGCCCGTGCCAGAGATCGACTAACTCGGGAACCGAGCATATTTTAAATGATTAAAAACAGTTTCTCTCATCGGAAGCCTTTTTTGTTTGTTTTTAGGCGTTTTACATAGACATAAAGTTTGTTCTTCACAGAAGATGCATTTTTTCGTTTCTAATCTACATTCAGGTGATTCTTTTAGTAAAATTTTCAACACCTGTTATTCCCTAAAGTGAGCAAAATGGCCTCTCATTTTTTTGATGACAGGTGGCAATTAATAATAGTAATGATTAATATGTAGATTTTCGATCAGTAAAATTTAGTTATAAGAAGGAATACATTGGGTTTATTTGTCTGCATTAATGCAAATAAATGAAATTGATAAATTTCGCCTCATATATTTGTGTTTTTTCTGGGTTAGGATTGGAATGAACAAAAAGTTATAATAAAAGGCTAACAGGAATCGTTACTATAATGCAAAAACATGTAGGTTACAATATTGTAATGGTTTTATAATAATTATTAATGCAAAGTATCTGGAATCGGTAGGGTCACAAAAAAGCGAGATTCTTCTAAATATTGCAGATGCTATATTCAAGCTCTAATGGCAACTACATGTCCACAAAACTAGTCGGTTTCGTTTATTTGTATTAATATCACCAAATAAATTAAATGAACTCCTTATAATCATAAAGGTTTGTTAAGGATCAAAGCTGGATAACAGAGAAGACTTTCATATAGTTTTTAAGGAATGAAGAGAACCAACCAGTAGTTCTGATCCAATTTCCAATCACCTCCTTGTGTAGCATCGAGTTAACAGCACTGGATTTGTGTGCCACAAGAAGGTGGTGATGTTTCTGCTCTAATGTCCAATCCCAAATGACCCATCCTCGTTTCCACGGTATTAGCTTCAATTGAAGAAAATTATGGTATAACACGATGAAACTCATGCCAAGCTGGACATATCCTGATTAAAAAAAACTCCTAATGTTGTTTTTCTAAGAAAAGTGGGTGACCAGTGAAGAGTTATGAGTTTGAGTGAAAAGTTAGCTACTGTAGCAAACTCCAAAAGGAAAGACAGGAAAATTCAATATAGCCATAATAAACTTAAGTATTATTGCAAAGTATGTGGAAATCGACAGTTGAATTAATGAAGTACCACATTGACATAGCTGTTGTTACTAAAAAAGTGAGATTCTTCTAAATATTCAAGATATTTATTTATTTATATTTAAGTTGTAATGATCAGGTAAAGGAGGAGTAGCTATAGTCTTCAAAACCAAACAGAAAATGATAAGGGAGGAACACTTGAAATCACTAAGGAATATAGTTGATATAATGCCAAAAAAAAGATATCATTGCTGGTGATCCAAAATATAGATGCGCATAAATTTACATGGGGAGAAGCCACAAGGAATATGAAAAGTCTCATTGATATGATTATTGTAGATAGCGATTTCAAACTAGTTCACGACAAACGTATATGGAGGAGTGAGAGTGGGAATTTACGACCATTTAGTTTTGAACAGAGTAGAATTGAATATTATATTGAAAACATATATAAGGGAGTTTTTTTAAATAGAATCAAAGTCGGGTAGCCTCAGAGTGAACTGTAAACTTCACTACACAAATATTTTCAGAAGAAAATGAAAGTTGAAAACAATATTCAAATCTTGGAAATGCAGGGGTAGACTAGAGAAACAATTCATTAATTTAGCTTGCGAGGCATGTGGCGAACTGTGTGCAAGGAAAGAAAACTTCATAGTGGATTCAAGTAAAAGAGATAGTCGTGGAAAAGAATGCTTTTTGAACGTTCCTAGGAAATAAGGCTGAAGATGTCCTAAGAAAATATGAGAAAAACTTAAGAAAGCAAAACTAGAAAACTTTTGGAAGATCAGTAAGAACGGTGAAAATTAATATCCGAATATTGGCAATAGGTTCTAGATACTATTCAAAAATCCGAAATATATGAAAGTGCAATAGATATGGTATAAAGGTCAGCAATAAAAAGACAAAGACAATGAAAATAGGCAGAATCATTGAAAATGTCAACTGTGTCGTGAATGGAGAACCTTTTGAAACATTTCAGCTACTTCGGCACGATTTTTAGTAAAGATAGTAAATTAAATATGGAAATTGATAACAGAATCAACAAAGCTGGTATGGTAGGAAGTCAATTGAATAAATTCATATTGAATAAGAGAGAAATTAGTTCGGAACACTAAATAAGCTGTATACAAGACAGTGTTCAAACCAGTTTTAACTTATGGATCTGAGAGCTGGGTCAGAAGTAAAACACTTGACCAAAGACTAGAGACCGCAGATATGAGCGTCCTGAGAGAGACTAGGGGTGTGAACAGATGGCATCAATGGCAATATCATATTAAAAACGAGAATATTAGGAAAGAACTTGACATTGTCAGCATCCAGGAATGCGTTAGCAGAGCTAATCTCAGGTGGTATGGTCATTTAAACAGAATGGGCAAGGAAAGATTAGCAAAACAAGTGTTCTCTGCAAGGCTGGCAGCAAAACGACCCAGAGGAAGACCAAGATATAGGTGGATTGATACGGTACAAAGTGCCTTAGACGATAGAAATATAAGATCTGGTATTGTTGCAGTCTTGACAAGTAAAAGACTGATTTGAAGGAAAACTGTAGATAGGAATTTAGTAATGATGTAAATTTTTCATGTAGTACTATTATATCCTGTACCCCCCTTGAGGGTACATGGCAGGAATTTGATGATGATGATGATGATGATGATGATGATGAAAGTGCTATAAAGAGGATTCCTGACAGTAAATGTAACAAAAATAAGCAATATAATATCATAGATGTTTGGTATAATTATTAAGAAAGACTAATAAATGTAATCTGAAGTGATAGAAGAATCATAGGAAGTTTTCAAGAGTAATTGAAAGGAGTACATACCAGTACTAAAGACAGAAAAAGTGATCTAAATCTTACATATCGAAAAGCAGCTAGAGTAGATATTTGTTCAGCAATCGTTCGATGCTGTTGGCACACTCTCCTTCGACGAGTCTTTGGACTCCTTGGAGGTGTCAAATAATAATAATAATTCAGAAGGCTTGGTCAGAAAGTTAATTGCAGATGATTGTAGAAGAGCTCTCATTTGCCTTCTGTAAAATGAAAAAAAAAACAATGCGTAAATTAGAGAAGAATTTCCCTAGTGAGATTTATTTAAGCATACTTGAGGAAAATTGTAAGAAAATTGTGGAAGGCAAACTTGAGGAAGAGCAAATTGGGTTCAGTCTACACAGAAGTTCTCAGGATACCATTTGCACTTTAAGACAGGTAATTGAGAAATCATGGTAATATATCAATGATCTCTGTTTAAGCTGTAAGATCAGGAAAAGGCATAGACGCCTTCAAGAGAAATACTGTTGAAAGCATTACAAGTATGTAGTGAAAACAAGATATTATGCCAATCGATAGTTAGTCTATATTAAAGTTGTAAGTCAGTAATTAGAATTGAAGCAGATTCAGGAAGATCTGATTTAAATGTGCACATTTTCTCTTCTGTTATTCATTATCTATATAGATCACATTATGTCATTAAACCGGATATCAAAATTAGAAATGGTAATCTCAGCTCTTTATGTTATGTGGATGATGCTATACTCTTAAATAATCTAGTACAAGTTAGTGAAATTCTTTATCTAAATGAAATAATTGATGTAACAAATATAGCATGAAAGAACAAGCAGGAAACTTCATTTGCTTTCGAGTTGAAAACCTTTAGAAAGAATGAAACAGTATAGCTATTTAGGCAAAATTTTAGTTAAAATAAAAAAGATAAATCAGCTAACGCCTTTTGTCCCTTGCAGGAAGTAGGCAAAGCCTTTTAACCCTATCTAGCTTTTGTAGACTGAGTGGGCAGTTCAGTCTCCACCGGTAGCCAATCAGATACAGCTGGCCCCTGACTAATCACTAATTGTAAGGGAGAGATGGCAGTAAACAAGTGCTGCCACCCCTTGGTACCTAACCAGAACCGGATATATTATTGTCTGAAATAACAATAATTCTACGGTTGATTTTGTTGAGTTTACCCACGAAAAACCCGGGTTTTGGGGAGAAAAACCCGCTATCCCGTGACAGAGATAGGCTTAGATAAAGTTCCTCCAGTCGGCGACTAGACTTGAACTTAAGTCTAACTTTGAGCGACCTAAGGCAGGGGATGCAACCGCCACTCAAAATTCAGGCAATTCTGTGTGGCAATTAACAGAATAAATGCACATTTATTCAGTACATTTATTGCAGATGTTCTTGAATCTTGAGATGTTTGAGAACTGCAAGGTTTGTCATAAGTGGGAAGAGTGGAGAGTGCTATCATCAGGAAAACTATGAATAGGGTTTAGAGTCAATAAATGCACGTCATTTATATAAATCAGGAAGGGGATTGGTGAAATGGCAGAGCCTGAGCGATACTTGTATTAGCAGGAAACTGAAGAGAAAATGCCACCCACCATTACATGTAAGGATCGATCTGAGTGAAAACAGGCAATCCAATTATACGAAGAAAAAGGCAGTCAATATGACTGTAATTTGTTGAGAAGCCCTCAATGCCAGATCCTATCAAAAGCCTTGGATATGTCAAGTGCAATAGTACAGGTTTCTTCAAACCTTTCCATGGAATGAGTCCAGAAGAGCATGATATAAGCCAGATTTCCTGTAGATTTACCAACTATGAATTTTACATTGGTAAAATTCATAGTTGGTAGATAATTAGATGTGTCACAAGTATTGACTGTTGATAATCTTCTTCATTACTCTGCACAAAGTTGTAATGAGAACAATAGGTCGATAGATATTTGTCACCTTTTTTTGGAAGCTGAATACATATAGATTTGCTGCCATGTTAAGGGTAAATGCCAGCTGAGTACAGTTTCGTGTAGAGATGATAAAGAACAAGTTAGTTCAGAAGGGCATCTCTTCAACACAATAGAAGGGATTCCATCAGAACAAACTGCCTTTGTGGTATCCACATTTTTCAAGATTCATTTAAGATTGGTGAAAGGACACAGAAGGAATGAGTTGCAATGCTCCAGACCAGGGGTCTCCAAACTACGGCCCGCGTGTCAGATACGGCCTATATGATTTTATCCAGCCCACCAATTGGACTAATTTTTCAATAAGAATCCGCAAAAAAATACAGGGTGTTGATAGATTTCATGTGTTCAAAATATATTTCTGAATAGCAAAAAGTAACCGTAATCCAAGTTACGGTCTTTCTGACTGCAAAGGGGCTGTTAAAATGGACTAACGAAGAAACAAAATTTGAATTTTACAAAATTTTACTAGCAAATTTGAAGAAATTTGGTTGCAAATTTATCTCTATTTTTGGGACAACGTATCTTTGCGAACAAACTTTTTCCCGAATGAAATATATGAAGTCAAAATACAGCGCAAATTTATCTGATGAACATTTGAAATCGCTACTTGTAATTAGCACTTCAAAATTTGAACTTGAATTCAATAAAATATTAAAAACACAGAGTTACATCATTTTCACATTAATGATTTTATTATAATTTGTGATAAAAATATGAGAATTTGCTTATAGTGTTCGTTGTCATTAATATACGATAATTTAATCTCACATACTCTGTAATCAGTTTTTATCTGCTTTCAGTAAAACTCATATATCTAGTTCTAGAGTTTTTTTTTTTTACTATGGCCTGCTGAACAGTGCTGAAGTAACCAATATGGCCCTCACGACGAAAAGTTTGGAGACCACTGCTCTAGACAATGAAGCAAAGAAGGAGGCAATTTCTCATAGTTAGCTATAAAGGAGTTGGAAGAGAAGAATCCAACCAGGACATTCATGTTTCCCTTTAGAAAATGATACAATTTTACACTTAAGGTGAGAAAGAGGAGACAGCACAGATGGACAAAAGTTACATCCAGCAGACCAGAAGGCAAGAATACAAGGGTTACAAGCGGCGAGTTTTCGACAATTATCGGCACAACAATAACAATAATTTACCATACCATGGTAAAATACTTTATCATAAGCAATGAATACGCTATAACAGTGTTTCTCAACCTGTGGTCTGCGACGATGGCACAGGTGGTCCACAGGCAGACTTAAATTAAATAAATCAAAAAAAAAAAAAAAAATCCGCTAACGCCTTTTTTATTCCCGTATACGGGAGTAGGCGAGGCCATTTAGCCCTATCTAACTTTTGGAGACTGAGTGGGCAGTTCAATCTCCACTGGTACCAATCGGAGATAGATGGCCCAAGACTATCACTAATTAGGCGGTACACAGTGAAGAGAGACGGCTCAAATGTGCCGCCATCTCGTGGTCCCTAACCTTAACACAATATATTTAATGTCTGAAAATAATGTGGGTTCTGCGGTCGATTTTCTTGAGTTTACGGGACGAAAAACCCAAGTTTCCGGGAGGAAAAACCCGCTTGCCCGTGCCAGAGATCGACTAACTCGGGAACCGGTCGAAAAAAGGCTTAGAAAAATTTCCTCTAGTCGGCGACTAGATTTGAACCACCAAACCCTTTCTTCGTGCGGTCAAGCGCTGTAGAGTGCAAACGCCACTTCTACTGAGCTACACAGGCTACTTAATTAAATAAATAAATTATTTTTTAATTATCCAAAATAGAACAAATTAAAATGGAATAAATAATTAAAAATTATTGAAATCAAATGGAGACTTGAAAAAACCAACAAATAGCGTGAGAATGTTCAAAGGAGGAAGCAATAAAACTATATTGTTGTACACTTCCTCTTTTATTATTCCTCTTTCTGCCGCTACAAATTTCGCGGCAGAAAGACGAATAATAAAAGAAGGATGAAGTGAACAACAATATAGTTATGTTGCTTCCGCCTTCCCTTGCTGTTTGGTCAGATTTGAAGTGAACATGAACACATTTCAACCAATTGCTTGTTGTTTATTGATTTTTATTATTGAAGGTTTCCCTCCTTCAACAAAGACTCAGTATATCCTCAGTAGTGCTGAGAGATACTTGAACAAAGGAAGTAGTGAGTTAACCCAAGTATTTTTCGTAAACGTTTTTTAATAATGGAAAAGTGGCTTAGAACTAAGACTTTGAAAAGAAGAATAAAATGAAACAGGTGATGCTAACCCTAATTGTGATATACGTGTTGTAATGGCGAGTAAATCTGATACTATTAAGGTAGACGAAACAAACAGTTCAAAGAAAAAATACAGTAGGAAATATAACAATTCATATTGGTGTGGAGATGAAAGCGAACAAAAACCTCAATGTGTTGTGTTATGAAGTGTTGTCAAACGAGTACATGAAACCTGCGAACCTCCAACGACATTTAGAAATTTAAATTGTGAGGTGAAAAATAAGCGAATTGAATTTTTTCAGCGACGCTTAGTGAGATTAAATCATGAGAAAGATATAGTTTCGGCCATGGGTTCCATTAATAGCAAAGCACTGGAAGCATCCTATCTCTTAAGTTTGCGCATAGCTGAAACAGGGAAACCTCATTCTATTGGAGAAAATTTGCTACTTCCAGCTATAAAGAATGTGGTAAAACTATGTTTGGCAACAAGATATAACAGTGATTTGATTCCTCTTTCAAAGGAATTAATTTCAAATTAATTCTGTCGGTTGCAGAATTAATGATATGGCAGGTGACGTAAAACCGTAATCGAAAGAGTTAAAAAAAAAATGCGTTACAAATAGACGAGACTACTGATGTTACAAATGATGCGTAGCTAATATGCTACTTAAGATATGTGCATGATAACAACATTTATGATGATATTCTGTTTTGTTGAACTTTGCCATCCCGAACAACTGGCGAATAAATATTTCACGCTCTCAATAATTACATAATGCACAAAGGGATCCAGTGAGAAAAATGTATAGGCTTCTGTTTGGATGGAGCTCGCGCCCTTGCAGGCAGGCATAGTGAGGTTGTTTCTATGGGCAAGGAAGTAGCTCAGGATTTAAATTGGGTACATTGTTTCATACATAGGGAAGCGTTAGCCTCAAAAGGAATGCCACCAGAATTTAAATCTGTGCTATAACGCTGTAAAGCTAGTTAATTTTATTTTATTAAGGCTCGATCGTTATATAACAGGTTATTTTCCGTACTCTGCGATGAAATGGGCACATTCGGAAACATATTTTCCAAATAACTTTTATAAGAAATTTCTCTGAGTTTGCGATCCATTTCAGGCTTACAGTCACGAGATCGACCTTTTGTTATCGAACAGTTAATTGAGCTTTCAAGTGACAGTGGGCTTAAAATGCAATTCAGTGATCGTTGTTTGGCTCGATTCTGGATCTCGCCTTCAGTGAGAAGTGAATTTCCCGAATTATCTGAAGAAGCTTTGAAAATCGTCATGCAGATTTCTACAACCTATCTTTCTGAGAAAGGATTTTCATCGCTTCTTCAAATAAAAACAAAATATAGAAATCGTCTTAGTGTATGTGCCGATCTTCGACTGAAATTGACGAATATTGAGCCAGATATCCAACAACCCTACAAGGGCCGAGAAGCTCAACCATCTTATTAAAACTAAATAGTAACAATTAAAACTTTCTTTAATGATGATTCAATGTTAATCATTTGCTTCCAATTTAATTAATTATGTTTCCATATGCATTCAAAATATGCTTTTAGATTTATTGTTATAAATGGTAAATTTTTCCGAAATGTTGGTAATTCCTACATAGGTTTTTAAAAAAATTACAAAAAGTCAAAACGACATATAGGGAAATAAATTAAAAACACTATGTTTATTTTTGAAGTAAAACTTTCATTCCAACATTCTAAAATGTTATTTTTCTTGCTTTTCTCTCCGCAGAATCGTCGATGACATTGTCGAAGTCTATTTCATCACTCAGTTGCTTTTATAGACAGTATGGCAAGATTTCTTAAACGCTAAAAAAGTGACGCCAGGGGAGGATCTCCCGCCTTCTCCCAGCCACGCCTCTGTAACTTAGTGATCCGTAGAATTGCTTTAGGCATTTTACTGGTCCTTGGGCTTAGAAAGGTTGAGAAACGCTGCACTATAATACTGTTGGTAAGACATGTTATAAGATACCACATCACAAGAAAGGCTATTGCATAAATTGGAGAATATCAAAAAAAAAAAAAACATTAGTTAACCCCTTTTTATTCCCGTATATACAGGGAGTAGGTGAGGCCGTTTTAAGCCCTAACTAACATTGGAGAATATTGAAGTGTAAAGTATTTATTTAGATAAGTGGGTTACTGGTGGACAGATATCAGATAGTAGTATGCAGTGTGTGTGTGTGTGTGATTTAGCCAAGTTTTTCAGTCAGCCAGACTCATTATCCTTTAGTCTCCAAATGTTAGATAGGGCTAAAGCGGTCTCGCCTAAAATGCGTTAGCGGATTATAATAATAATAATAATTATTATTTTCATACTGAGCGCGCATGCACACAATAAATGTATTTTATTTTTTATCGAGCATATGATTTTTTTATTTATTCGTATGGCATGAATATCAAAACATGCAGTACAATACACTTTAATAACATAAAATTAAAAGTCAAAAGTCATTTTAAAAACCAATAAAATTAAAAGGTTACATCCATATTGGTCAGATAGTTCATAGCTTCGGGTGTAGCACTTAAAAAGTCCAATTTGTCTCCTGAATATGCTCTGAGATAACACTGAGTCACAATATGGTTCACAGTTTGTCTCTGAGCTCCACAATCACAATGCGGGGATGGTCGTTTACCCCATTTAAAAAGCATGTCCGCACATACACCATGACCAGTTCGTATTCTATTAAGCTGAGTGCAGGATTTTCGTGGGAGGTGTGAGCAAGCATCAAAACGTTCTTGTAATTCATTGAGAGAAAATTGTGTGATGTCATCATATGATGAACTGCCGTGAAATCATAAGGGCAGGTATGGCACCACATATACTATATGCTACTTGTTGTAAATTTCTGTCGGTAAACTGCGTGTATTCTCTGGCCGGTTTTTCTGAGGTTAAGGAATGATAAACCTACATTTCTGGCAGGAGGGATCCTTCTACTTGTTTTGAAACCCGCTAATTCACCTTTATTTGAAAAGTTCTGTAAAGATTCTTCAGCAGGGCTGGTGGAAGCGGGCATGCAGAGCATGCGGGCGCCGCTACGAAGGGGTACCGCCGCAGGGGAACGGTTCATAATTTCATTTTTAAGAAACAAAATTTTTATCATAAAAACTAAAAATTCTTAGAATGATCAATATTAAAGTAAATAAGGCCGGATACACTGAATAAAAATTAAAAAAAAAATTGTATATTGCCGCCTCTTTGATCAGCTGGCTGTTTGCAATTTTGCAGCGAGAGCAGACGCTTGCCTGCAGAATGTTGTGTCTACTGCAGTCTATCTAAAGTGAAACGGTGAACATGCGCAGAAACGAATTTTCGTACAAAACATTTGTTGCTAGGTAAACCAGTCATATGGTACGCATCTCAGAAGGCTACTGACAGTAGCGCAGTGCGGACTATTATTTCGTGTTTGTGTCGTGTTGTGTAATAATTTCTTGTGTGTATAAAATAGAAATGGAATCAAAAATTAAAAAAAAAAGTTATCGTGCACAAAATCGTAAGCGTCATGCTGTGAAAGAAGCAGATATTAAGAAACAAACTGGGGCTCTTAATAAATTTGTTAAAATATTAAAATATTCTGATGCAGATTGTAACCAACTCGATACATCAGAAATCAAAGTTGACGAACCGTGCACATCATCCATTTTGCATGAAAGTACTATTGCAAGTATTGAACAAGATAAACAAGACGCATGATTTAAGTGAAAAACAGTTAGGAAAAGATTTAGTTGTAGTTGACCACGAAACTAACACATTGTTAGTCTCTGTACATTTAGAAGATCCAGGTGAATGGGGGAATTGATGAAATTGAGGAAAAATTACGAGTTGTTTTAATTGAAATGCGACCTGTTCAAAAGAAAAATATAATATATCCCAGAGATACTTATGGTTGTAAATTTGGCGACACGTATTATAATAGAACAATGAACAACGGACGACTTGTGCCAAGAACATGGTTCATTTATTCCGAAACTTTAAATTCTGTTTTTTGTTTTTGTTGTAAACTTTTCGCACGTACTGAATCAAGTAGTCTTGTAGAAGGTAATAAATAATGGATAAATGTAAACACACTTTGCATAGACATGAGACTAATTTAACTCACATGAAAAATTTCTTAAAATGGAAGGAACTTGATAAAAATTTAAAAAAAAAACTACTATTGATTTCCAGACTCAAAGCATGTATGAAATGGAAAAGAAACATTGGACGAGTGTTTCAGAACGCTTGATTGAAATTATAAAATTCCTTGGTAGCCAAAATTTAGCTTTTCACGGATCACCTGATAAATTATATGAAAGGAATAACAGTAATTTTTTAAAATTAGTCGAACTGTTTGGGAAGTTTGATCCCGTTATTGAAAATCATGTTGAAAGGGCCCTACAACGAAACAATGGAGTACACTATTTGAGTAAAGACAGTCAAAACGAAATATTGAAAATTTTAAGTAACGCAATCAGGGATACAATTTTAGTATCAATTCGAAAATCTAAATATCATTCCATAATTTTAGACTGCACACCTGATGCAAGTAAAACAGAACGAATGACTATTATTATTCGCTTTGTTACCTGTGACAATGGACTTGTCAAGATTAGGGAAAACATTTTAGGTTTTGCAGATATATCAGATTCCACAGGAAGTGGTTTATGTGCAACAATAATGGAACAACTGGAAAAATGGAACATTCCCATTGAAGACATGCGAGGTTAAGGGTAGGACAATGGGGCAAATATGAAAGGGAAAAAATATGGGCTCCAAAATTTGCTTTTGAACAAATATCCTCGAGCTTTTTATGTGCCATGTGCTGCTCATACTCTAAATTTAATCATTAACGATGCAGCCAAAGTGAATGCAGATACAATTAGTTTCTTTGAAATTATTCAAGAAATATACAATTTCTTTTTATTCTCTTACAAACTTTGGGCAATCCTTTTAAAGTTCGTAAAAAATTTAACATTGAAACAGCCATCAGAAGCGCGATGGGAAAGTAAAATTAACGCAACCCGCCCTCTACGATATCAGTTTGGAGAAATTTACAATGCACTTTTTGAAATTTTAAATAATGAAAATTTTAATAAACTCAGCATGAAGCACAAATATTATGTGCTAAAATAAAGGACTATACATTTATTTGCTCTCTTATAACTTGGTATGATTTAACAGAATAAACCCTGTGAGTAAAATGCTTCAAGACAAAAATATGAACATTACACTTGCTTTAGAATCTATCGAAAACTTAAAAATATTCTTACAAGAGTATCGATCAGATACAAATTTTAAAGAAGTTCTAAAAACGGCAAAAGAACTGAGTGAAGAGGTGGATGGAGAACAAGAATTTAAAACTGGTACGGAAGTTCGACGACGAAAGAAGACACAATAATTTGACTACGAGCTTCAATACGAAACGCCACAAGATAAATTAGAGTGAATGTGTTTTATACGTGAATGTGTTCTAGACGCGGCAATGTGTTCGTTAATAGAACATTTTGAATAACTAAAATCATATTATGATAATTTCAATTTCTTGTATAGATTACTATAAATTAACAACGAAGATTTACGAAAAAATTGTGACGATTTAGAGATTCACTTGAAGGACGGCGACAATAAAGGCGTAAATGCAATAGAACTATATGACGAGTTATGTGCTTTCCGGGATATTTTTCGGAAGGATAATTTAAATATTCAAAACTCTTTCGATATTCTTAATTTTATTGTGTCCAATAATTTATCTTTCCCTAACTTTTCAATTGCTTTAAGAATAACTGTTAACCTTACCTGTTAGTGTAGCGAGCGGTGAACGTTCCTTTTCCAAGTTGAAAGTGATTAAAACCTACTTAAGAACAAGTATGTCACAAAATAGGCTTGTTAGTTTGGTGTTAATAGGTTGATAATGATATATGTGTGGAATTAGACGTTAAGACCATTATTTCTAATTTTGTGAATATGAAATCAAAAACCATAAAATTTGAATTTAAAAAATTTCAAGCATATTTATGTAATTTAATTTAATTTCTATTATTCCGTGAAGATTTTATTTTTCGAATACTTATATTACATGTTCTAATTATTTCTGAATGATTTTCTTATTTTCACATCTATCTTGAGTTTCTTTTATTTTCCTAAAAGATAGTTTCACTTATAAAAATTATTAAAAACTTTTTACAAGTTACTAAGAATTTAGTAACTTCTTCTTATTATTCTTCCTAACATGGAATTTAGGCCAAGTGGCCTGTTCTGGTCTCATGCCATCTCTTTCTTGGTCTTCCGATTCTTATTTTCCCACTTATTTTGTATCTGTATAATATTTTTGGCAGTCTGCTGTTGTCCATTCTATTTAAATGTTCTAGCCATTTTTTTTATACTGTCTTATGTAGTAATTAATTGGTTTTATTTTCAGGGATTGTAAGATTTCTTCATTTGTTTTGTGGTCCCACTTGATATATCTAGCTGTTTTTCTGAGGAACTTCATTTCTGCTGTTTGAATTAGTTTTTCATCTTTCCTTTTCATGGTCCATGTTTCACTTCTGTATAGTGGAATTGGTTTTGACAAGACATTATATAGCCTGATTCTAGTGTATTTTTGTACTAGGGATGGCTTAAATATATTATTTATTGTGCCATTTACTTTGACAAAGTTTGATATTTTAGTGTCTATGTCTTTTTCTTCTTCGTATGATAGATCACATCCCAAGTATCTGAAAGTATTTACTTGTTCTAATATTTTATCATCTATCACTATTTTACTTCTTTTTGGGTTTTCTCCTTTGAATGCCATTATTTTTTTCCCTTTAGATATTGTCATATTATATTGCTTTTAGATATAATTTAATGATTTTAATGATCTTTGTAAGTCATCTTCTGATGTAGCTAATACTATTTGATCATCTGCAAATAGTAGGTGTATCTATCTTCATTTGCAGGGTCATTTGTATACCAAATGAACCCCGCAAATAAAATTATAACAATCTGTTTCCAGATTGTTAAAATTTTATTTATATATATTGAAAAGCAGAGGTGAGAGGGGTACATCCTTGTCGTACTCCTCTTGATATATCTTTCCATTCTGATATGTGTTCTAATTTAACTGCTATTTTATTTCCTGTATATATTTCTTGAATAGATTGTAAAAGTTGGTCTGGTATGTTTAAATTGGTTAATATTTTAAACAATTTTTGTCTACTAATTTTGTCAAAGGCTTTTTCATAATCAACAAAAGCCACGTGTTTCTTTTTGAAATTCTCTTCTCTTTTCTATTAATAATTTTAAAGTAAAAATTGGTTCTATGCAAGATCGACCTTTTCGGAAACCATTTTGTTCTTCTAGTAATTTGTTTTCTACAATGCTGCTTAGTTTCTCTTTTAATATTCCTGCATGTATTTTATATCCTATATTCAACAGGCTAATTCCTCTATAATTAGTAACTTGTAAAATGCAAAAAAAAATTTAAACTTTAGTTCAAATAAATTTTAACTTTAATTAAAAATTCATTTTAATTTTGTTAGCGATTCGGGTCGGTGAGAAGGCCCGAATATAATCCCTGTATCATTATATTCAACGATTAAAGTGAAGTGGCTTTATCGAAATTTGTTTTAAATTTGAGAATTTTTTGAATATTCGGGTTTTTAACGATTATCCTGCCTAGTCAACACAACCTTGTTCGTTACATTTAGCGAACCAACATGTGGCTGTTCTCTCAAAATTTATTTAAGAAATTTCAAATAATTTAAATTTTTATTATCGTAAAAGAACCACACACGCCCGGATAGTTACAGGGGCGCTTAGATAGAATTTGCATGCAGACGGCAAGACCCTAGCCCCGGCACTGTTCTTCAGGATTCGAATCCATGTCTTTCCAACTCAATGACACAAAGACTGAAGTACGTAGGCTCATTTTAACAGGGAGGAAAAAGGAGTTAACAATATAAAACTGTAGCATTGTGGGAAGACAGAGCATTATGCTGGAGGGGTATGAAAAATAGTTTATGAATAATATCTGATTCACAGTTGAATCAGATATTATTCATAAACATTTTATGCTTTTATGCATAAATCAGATATTATTCATTCACAAAAAAAAAAAAATAAAAAAAAAATGCTAAGGTTATTGCATGAGTGAGGAGTTGGCAATGCATATCTTCGGGAGTTTAGTTGGCAAATATTACATGTGGTAAATATGCTAGTGGTTTTCTGGTGAGTGTTTGAAGGGCGCTTAGGCTATTTCGGTGATTAGGAAACTAAAAGAAAAAATAATAAATAGCAGTCCAGTGGAAGTAGTGCTAGCCGAAGTAATTCTTATTTAAGTAACTCATTCTGTTCTGAATTCAAAATATACTGCTATAATAACTTGACAGCACGCCTACTGATCGAGGAACTTCGCGTAACTCTTGAATTGCATGTTATAGATTGGTTCAACTGGTGGCGTAATCTCCATGTCCCCAAATAACACGGTGCCTTTGGTAGGGAGAGTGAATAAAGCAAAAGTAGAACAATCGAACGGTACTCAGAGTGCTATTTTAGTAAATTAGCCTATAGAATAACCACAGATCATTCACTGTGCTAGTTGGACAAAATGTATTGCGAAACGCTCCATTTAAATTCATGACATACTAGTTATTGCTATAAACGCTAAAGCGCGTTTTGTAAAATACAATTTTACTTAAATGTTTCGGTTTAAAGTAAACTTCAGATATATTCGTTGAAGATTCAAGGAACTGGAATTGAGATTTATTGAAATGAATCAGTTAATCGAGGTTTATTGCTGTCCCATTTTTATTTTTAATTTTTAGTTGACAGTAAATATCAGCAGTGGTTGACATCTGTTCTCCTTCCACATTGCCCTTTTACGATTTTACTAATTTATGAAGTTGTTCATGATTTTTTTTAAAAATTATGGTTGGTTGGTTGGTTTATAGTTTATTTGGCACAAAAACTACAAAGGTCATACTGTACCATACTAAAGGTTACAACATTAGCATTTACAGAAAAATAGTTTCACAAAGCTGCATCTCTAGGTAAACAGAACTGCTGCAGAGGGCACAGCAACACACAAAGTCAGAGGTTATTACAGTAGTGCAAAAATAGTTAACATATAAGTTAATACATAATATATGAAACACTAAGCCAAGGAATGCAGTATCTACATATATGTAAGATTATAATAGATGCCTTTATAACAGTACAAAAATAGGCAAAAAGGGATTATTATATAATATGTATGGATGAAAATTAAATTTAGCAATGTAGTAGAAAGAGAATTTAGAATACATATAAACAGAATTAATAGAAAGTACACAAACAGGTAAGATGTCCTATAGCACTACATGATTATTCGAAA
Organism: Typopeltis vanoorti; assembly: GCF_054136105.1. Lineage (NCBI taxonomy): Eukaryota > Metazoa > Arthropoda > Arachnida > Uropygi > Thelyphonidae > Typopeltis > Typopeltis vanoorti. The sequence continues at coordinate 138,621,431 of NC_143556.1, forward strand.
AATAAAGTAGTAAATAAGATCCATACACAAAATACATGTTAAGTGATGCAGTATCTACATATAAACGAAATTACTGCAGAGGTTTCAGCAGTACATAAATAGATAACTATAGGTTAACATATCTATATACAAAACAAGTCAAGGAAAGCAGTGTCTACATCTAGTAAGATTACAACAAACATTATTATACTAATACTTAAAGAGTCAGAAAGGAATTATTATATAGCATTGATGCATAAAATTTAAGTTTAGCATTATGGTATTTACATATTAACAAAATTACAGCAGGGTAATACAAATATACAAGATCAAAGCCTATGGTAATACATAATTGGTCAGATTTAACATAACTTTTATACATACATATTATTCATTAAGTTGAGCAAAAAAGTATTTACATATAAACAAATTTATGGTCAAATGTGTTTGTACAAATTCTTTCTTTCTTTCAAAAAAATTAAAAACATCATGCAATTTGTCTGAGTCTGCTAGCATTTCCCTGAGTGTATATGGCTTGGTTAGATAGGTGAAAATTTCATTCCTCTCTTGTGTAAATTTTTGACAATCTACCAGAGTATGATGAATAGTGAGATGTGTGTTGCATTTTTCACATATGGGAGGGTCATCAGCTCTCAGTAAATGAGAATGCATAAGGTGACTGTGACTTATGCGGAGCCTAGCAAGGACAATCTCCTCCCTTCACTTTGTATGTTGGCTAGAATGCCAGTGTTTAATTTCAGGTTTAATGTTATATAATTTGTTTGTTGATGTTTCTTGCCATGTTAACTCCCACTGAGCAATTAGCTTTGATCTTATAAATTGTCTGTATATGGAACTGTCAAATAGTATGTGGAGAAGGTATTTAGCAACTTAGCAATTTAGCAACTACTAAATCAGCTGCAGATGCAGCTGATTTAGCAGCTGCATCTGCAGCCTCATTTCCTTTGATTCCGATGTGGCTGGGAATCCAGCAGAACTGAACATCGAAATTAAGGATTTTCATTTTGTGAAGCAGGTGTAGCACTTCATAAAGTACTGGATGAGGATTATAGATAGAAGAGATAGCCTGTAAGGAGCTCAATGAGTCTGTATAAATTATACACTTTTGGTAGCAGTTCTCTTTTATATGCACAAGTGCAAGCTGAATGGCATGTAACTCTGCTGTATAATTACTGCAGTCAGGTGGGATCTGATTTGAGATAATGTCAGGAAACACAGCAGCACAGCCAACATAGTTCTTGAACCATCAGTATATCAGTATAGATTGGTAAGAAATCAGCATGTGGTGCTCTGTGTGCATTAAACAATTGCAGGTAGATGGATGATGGGGTATCAGATTTCTGTAGCTGACAAAGTGAGAGGTTGCAGGATGGTGTGCAAACCTGTCATGGAGGAATGCTGTTATGTTTAGTATAGCTAATGTTGTCAACATTTATACTAACAGCTTGCACAGTTTCTTTAATACGCATACCAAAAGGATGTATAGCAGTTTGATGTGTGTGATATTGAGCTTCCCAATGCAGAGAGGAGATACTATTCCATGTAGGGTGATCTTGGAGAGATTTTATTTTTCGGGCGTAATTAAGAGACAACTGTTTTCGTCGAAGTGATAGAGCCGGTTCATTTGCTTCTATATAGAGACTTGGAGTGGGTGAGGTGCGAAAGGCACCAGTAGCTATCCATATATCCTGATGATGGATGGAATCCAACCATCATAGGTTACTCTGTTTTGCCGAACCATAGACTTGGTACCCATAATCCAGCTTTGAACGTATAAGTGCACGATAAAGATGGAGCAATAAAGCTCGATCAGCACCCCACCCAGTAGAGGATAGAGTGCGAAGGAGGTTCAAAGTTCTTTTGCATTCTTTTCTCTTAGTTGACGAATGTGGGCTAGAAATGTGTGTTTTCTGTCAAAAATGAATCCCAAGAACTTGGTTTCTGTAATTACTGGAATAACAGTAGGTCTCGTTCTTAGTTCAGGATTTGGGTGATGAGTGCGTTTTCGACAGAAGTGTACACAGACACTTTTTTTCTGTTGAAAACCTAATCCCATTATTAAGAGCCCACAGAGAGATATGATCAATTGCTTGCTGAAGTTGTCTTTCAATTACCCTCATGTTACATGAGTGACAGTAAGTTGTGAAGTCATCAACATATAGAGCATTGTCTACAGTGGGAGGAAGCTGTTCAATGATTGAGTTGATTTTAATAGCAAAAAGGGTTACACTTAAGACAGAGCCTTGGGGAACACCTTGTTCTTGAAGATATGATCGAGATAGCATACTTCCCACTCTGACTTGGAAAGTTTGCCTGGACAGAAAGTTTTTAATAAATATAGGGAGGTGTCCTTTGAGACCTAGGTTATAGAGGTCTTTTAATATGACATATCTCCAGGTTGTGTCATAAGCTTTTTCCGTGTCAAAAAAAAAACAGAGACAAGATGTTCTCGCTTCAGAAATGCATCTCTTATTCAAGTTTCTAACCGAACTAAATGGTCTAAAGTTGATTGATGTCTGTGGAAACCACATTGTGTATTGGAAAGAGAAGTCTGGCATTAACCATTTTCTCTAGTATTTTTTCTAGTAATATTTTCTCTCTGAACTGTGCATTATATAAGAAGGATGAGTTATCTGAGCAAATAATTTTATTTGCTATGGGATGTAGGTTACTTAATGCTGCTCATCAGCACTAAGTAACAAGCACTGCTGTTGTTTTATTTTTTTCTTTCATTCCTTTAGTACATGAGGTTTGGGACACATTGATGGGATGCTACATACTCTATGGGAAGAGTTAAACTGGAGGAAGTTGGGGAGACAAGAGATCTAGGGTTGGTGATTGATAGAAACCTGAAGTTTAGGGGACATATTGCAAAGGTAGTGAAGGTAACACAGAGGATTACTGCAATAATGAGAAGGACACTGACCTGCAGAGATAAAGGGGTTATCATTCCATTGTATAAGACTCTGATCAGACCACACTTAGACTATTGTTCTCAGATCTGGTCCCCAGGATTTGAAGGGGATAAATTAACTGTGGAAAGGGTACAGAGGCGGATAACAAAGATGGTTTCAGGACTGTACAATGTTAGTTATGAGGATCGGCTGAGGGAGTGTGGACTGCAGAGTTTGGTGGATGGAAGGAGAGATGATATGATTGAGACTTTTAAACTGTTGAGAGGTGGTTACAGGGTTGACATTGGGGAGTTCTTACGCTTAGTTGAACAGCGGGAAGGAGTCATGACCAAGGGCCATCCCTGGAAGTTACAAAAGGAAACTGTGAGAAAGAGGGTGAGGAGTGGTTTCTTTGCATGGAGGGTGGTTGATGCATTGCCTGATGGAGTAAATGCATTTAAGGAGTGGTATGATAGACTTTGTGTTTCCTAGAAGGGACCTCTCTCGATGAATCTTGATACGATGAGCCTTTTGACTCCATGGAGGTCTGAATAATAATAATAATCTTACAAAGAGCTGGTCAGAGCAATGGGTCGATAATTATTTGCTTGTGTTGGATCTTTTCTTGGTTTTAGGATAGCAATGACAATTGATTTATGCTAAGAATTTGGAAACTCTTCCTCTGCAGTATTCTATTATATAATAAGAGAAGAAGATCCATAGAAGACGATGGTAGATGTTTTATCATTTCATAATGGATGTCATCAGGTCCTACTGCACTTGGGTGAGATTGTAGGAGAGCTCTTTTTAGTTCCTCCTTGACAAATGGCTGATTATATGGCTGAAGAATGTTGATAGAAAAATTAAGCCTTTGTTTCTCTTGCTGCTCTTTCAGTATTAAAAATTCTGGAGAATATGAAGCTATTGCTGAGATTTTAGCAAAAGTTTCTCCTAAAGTATCTGCAATAGCTTTGGGATCAGCAAGGACACTTCCATTATAGTCTAAGGTGGACAAACAATGTGTATTATATCTGCCTTTCATTTTCCGGATTTTATCCCATACAATTTTTGGACTGGTCATTTGATTAATTGATGTAGTAAATTGGATCCATGATTGCTTTTGATTCTGACGTCTTACAAAACATGCTTTGGCTCGAGCACGCTTGAAAGTTATTAAATTTGATGTGGTGGGGTATCTACAAAATATGCTCCATGCTCTGTGTTGATCTTTTTTGGCTGCCTGGCATTCTGGGTTCCACCAAGGCTTTGGATAGGCTGGAAATCGAGATGATGTTTTTGGGATGGAGGTTGTTGCTGCCTGGACAATGCATTCTGTTATATATTTTACAGCTTCATTGATAGCTGTTTGACTGATGGCATCGGCATTAAATTTTGTAAGATGAGAGAAAATGTTCCAGTCAGCCTTGTCCATTTTCCATATAGGTATCCGTGTGGGTGAACATGGTTCCTGTGAAGACATTGTACAAAGAACAGGAAAGTGATCACTTCCATATATGTTCTCTTCAGCGTCCCACATGAGCAGTGGAAGAATGGAAGGGGAACAGACTAAGATCAATTGCAGAATATGAGCGGGTAGGCATATGGAAGAAAGTATTGAGCTTATTATTTAGAAGGGAAAGGTTATTATTATCAAGAATTTTTTCAATGCTTCGACCTCGTCTGTTACGTGCCTAGCTTCTCCTTTCTGGTTTTCCTTTTGGCTTTTGGTTATTTTGTTTTCTTATAATACCCTAATTTAGTTTCTTATCTTAAGAAGTTACGTGTACCTGAAATTAGTTCCTGACAAATTATTTTAGGATCGACTGCGCCAGCCAGAAACCAGTTTCTGATATTAAGACTTAAGGTACTAATTATATCAACAATTTAATTGAGATTAGAGATCACGTGGTATGCAGTCGTGGCTCCCTTTTTTCCGCTCTTTATACAATATCCCCTACTTATGCAATATCCCACACTTATACAGGTCCGAACTTTTCTAAGCTGTAGTTCAGTCTCAGACACAAGAACTCGCAAGTTTTAGTCTAAAAGAATACATTTATTTGAACAAAAGGTATTTTCACTAAAATCATATCTCAATAATATAAGGATAAACTCATGCATAGGTTTTCTTACTACTGTAATAAATCACTCAAATATCCTAAATGTTAAAATCTCCCTTATATATCTCTTATCACACAGGCTCATCTAATTTTATGTCAGGAGCATTAGTTAATCATCCTTATTCTCGTATCTCGCATTAGGATTAAGTGATGCTCTCGTGGTTATGCAATTCTTGAATATTACAACCTTAGCTAAATGTACATGATATATTCACTCAATTAACACTCAATATTTTAGTCAGAGGACTAAACTCTTCCCTGTAAAACTTATATAAGTTGTAGGCTCAATATTAGAAACAGGGCCTTCACACACTATCACATATACTGAATCATTTAATAACTGTTCTGCTATAATGTCTCTCTTACACAAGAGATTAAACTAACATAGGAAGGTCTTATCACAGACGATTAGTCCAAACGGATCACTTAGATGGCTCGAGCAAGGCTATGTTCAAAGTTCTCTCTCCTTTTGCTTCCTCTCTTTCTATATGACTTGTTATATATAAAATAAAAGTTCTGCACCTTACCAGCTATTTCCTTAGTGAAGTTGTTTCCTTAACTTTAGTCCCGGGTGTTTTCGGACGTGGCAAGGGTCTCTTGTTGCTCTGCTGTCTGTTGCTTTCTTTTCTCCTCAAAGGATCTCCTTCGCCATCCTCACATTGGTAGCAGATATACCAATGGCTCTGTCTGCCGGTCTGCCGATGTTCTGTCGGATATCTTGTGCATATCGGATCCCACAGCAACGTGGAATGTTGCTGGATACCGGAGACAAGCTTCCTCAGCCTTCGAACAGGAACACGAGAGAGCATTTAAAGTGCGCACGGCTCCTTATATTTCATTCCGTGAGCGCCCTCTCTCATTACTTTCGTCACCTACTTAACTGTCCCTGATTCGTCAGGTATTGATGATGTCACATTCTTTTCTCCATGCCTCTCTTGACGAAACTGTTACGGTTGAGGTTACCGGATGGCTATATGGTTTTTCTGCTGTGTCACTGTGGACTCTTACGTAGTGATTTGACCTTCTGTTGATTGGTTGACATATGATTCTGAGTTCTTTAACATAATTTTCCCATACTGGGCATGATTTTAGAATACAATTTGGATTATTTTATAACAATCTTACTAATTAAATTGATATACCCTCTTTGATTACAATTCATGTATTATTTCTTTACCCCTGCTCTTGAGAGTATAAGCATGTTTTTATCGTAAGTCAGTTTCTTCTCGCGTTGGGTCCGAAATAAATGGCTGAGTGATAGTGGGCCAGTTATTTCTGACACAACACGTCTATTAGTGTTGGCACCACCCCATAGAGTATTGTGACTGTTAAAGTCACCCATCAAAAGTATGGGTTGAGGCAGTTGCAAGATAAGGTTATCAAGATCAGTTTCATTTAACTCAGCATTTGGTGGTAAATAAATTGAACATACTGTAATAAGGAATCCCACAGAGAAGTGAATCGCTACCGCTTCCAGAGAAGCATTAAGTTGGACCTGATGGAAAGGAGTATGACTGCCCACTAGGATAGCTACTCCTCCATGAGCAGGACCATCTCCAGTTCTATCCTTATGTACAACAGTGAAATTTCTAAAGGTACGGTCCTCATTGGGTCTTAAGTAAGTTTCCTGTAGACAGAAACAGAAAGGTTTGTGTTTCTGCAACAACATCTTGATATCATCAATATTCTGATGGATCCCACGACAGTTCCATTGTAAAAATTTTCCTATTGTTTTGATTTTATTGACTTGTCTGGTTTTCGAGAGTTTGAGGGCTTACCTTTGTCAGATTTATATTTATCCACTGTTTTAGGGAAGTATAGACGGCCAGTGTCCATCTCTTCCTCTGGTAGAGTGTTCAAAACATCAACTGTGTTAGGGTCAGTTGGTATGCTTAGTTTGCTTTCAGTGGGTATCGAGGTATCCATTTTTTCTGTGTGAATGTCTGGTGGTTTATCTTTGAGTGAAGTCTCCACCATAATTTTTTGACAGATGAGTTTTCATTGAATGGGACCATTTTTGAAGTTGTCTCTGGAGTAAGGCCATAGGTCTTGTGATTAATGCGCTCAACAGATAAGCACTTACGATCGTAAAGTTCAGATATGGTGAAATTATCAAAATGGTGGAATAGACATACATGTTTGAGTTGCTGTTGGCACTTTTTTAATTGTTAATTTTTCAGCATAAGAGGATCGTAGAACAGGTGTAATGGTGGCTAACTTTCTTTTTGCATCCTGATATGCTATGTTTTGTTCTGTTTTTATATTTTGTATCTCTTTTTCATCTTTCCATTTCTGACATGCACGAGAGTATGCTGGATGATCTCCCTGACAGTTGACACATTTAGTTTTTTTTTCACAGCAAGATTTATTTTCATGTCCTTTACTACCATATCGAGCACAGGTGGTAGAACCACAACAGGCAGTTTGGGCATGTCCATATCTTTGACATTTAAAGCATCTCAGCGGGTTAGGGATGTACATTCTAACAGGACAGCTGAGATACCCTGCTTTTACAGATGTCAGAGGCCTAGGTGTATCAAAAGTAAGGATGATGTTCTTGGTTGAGACCAGGCGACCATCCCTGTATATCAGGATGCGCCTCACACCCTTCACTCCTTGATCTTTAAGCTCTGAACATATCTCCTCATCAGGAACCTCAAGGAGATCCCATTCTGATATCACTCCTCTACTGGAATTGAGTGTTCTGTGAGGTGTTACTGCAATTTGTATTCCACCCATTGTCATTGCTCTCAGTAGTTTCTTGGAATGTTGTTTGCACATTGTTTCCATGAGGATATCACCAGAACGCAATTTCTTGACAGTTTTGGTTTTTCATCTGTTGCATGAATGATTAAAAAGGTTGGTACATTTTTGTTAGTATCCAATATCTTTTGTTTCTTACTTCTGTTTTCATATGCTGTGTCTATATTATCAGTACTTGGTTGGGACTTTGTTAGGGTACCTGAAACATTTGAGGATAAAGAATTTATATTTAAGGAATTTTTAATTCGGTGCTAGAGCTCCCTACCCATCACGGAGCCACACATGGATGCCCACTACCTGGCAAGCAAAGAATGCGCTCAGGAGTGGAATGCCAGGGCTACCCTGGATGCTATACCGGCCCTGCAGCAGGTCTAGGATCCCGGTAGTCGATTGATCCTGGCCGATTGATCCTGGCTGGGCCATCCAGGACCACCCATCTTGCTGAAGCAGAGGCCAAAGTAGTGCAAGACTACCAGGATCCCCCTTTCCAGATGTCCACGGGTTGCACCATACGGCGGCAGGGCATTGGATCCCAGTGCTGGTGGTCTGGAAAAAGGATAGTGATAAAGACTCAGGAGAAGCAGAGCAAAGAATAGGGGAAGAAAAGCAAAGAAAAAGAGGAAGAATGAAAAGGGCCAGTACCATCACTGGGAGGTCCCCTCCACCACGAACAGGTGCCCCACATGGAGGGGTTTAATTATGGCCAATTGACTTATTGTTAACAGCACTGAATGGAATGAGTTCTTGTGTGTTATTAAGGATAGGAAATACAAGTTACTTTTAATTCATGTTAGCACCTTGGTTATTTATTGTTATGGAAAGGTTGTTATTATGCGACACCTCCAAGGCCTGATTGTGGCTCCACATAACCTGTCATCCACACTACTTAATCATCTATCCCCACAGGTTCATCATCCACTTCTGATGTATCTGTTGCCTGCAAATTGTGTGTGTTCTGTGGACTGTTTGCCTGCAGGCAGAATGAAAACCCAAAGTTCCTGGAGAAGAGAAAAAGAAAACAGAAAAACAAGCAAAAATCCTGCTACTTCAGCATGAGATTATCTAACTAACCTTCCCTTGAAAAATTTGGTATAAAAGATAGTTTAGGATGGATGAAATTACAGCTTTACAAGAACTGAGCATTTTTTTTTTTTTTTTTGCTAATGTTACATTTCTCTTGGAATCAAATACATACTAAGGGAGAAAATTTTACAGCAAATGATTACATTGCTAGTTATTACAATGGATTTCTATAGAGTTAAGGCTTATTACAGAAGGTCCACTCTACTTTGTGACATATACTGAATTTTAAATTCATTCCTGTTTTTAGCATTCAAGACACCTGTCACATAATCACATTATCAAAATCCTGTCACATAATCACATAATTCAAGACACCTGTCAATTGTGAGTGCACAGGATGTCAAAATTTTACAGGATGATTTAGATAGTTTTTGGAGGACTGGGCTAGGAAAAATGGATGTCAGTTTAATGTGGCAAAGTGTAAGGTTATGCACTTTGGGGTGAAAAGAATAGCAGCAGTATATCGCATTGGTGGAACCGTACTCCAGGAGATTGATGAGGCCAGGGATTTGGGAGTGCTGGTGGATAGGGAGTTGAAGTTTAGGGGGCACATTGCAAAAGTGACTAAAACAGCTCACCAAATCACATGGCTTATGAAAAATACTTTAACATGGAGAGACAAACAAGTTATTGTTCCTCTGTATCAAGACTTGATAAGACCCCATCTGAACTTCTGTGCCCAGTTATGGGCACCAGGGTTTCTTAGTGATGGGGAAGAAGTGGAGAGGGTCCAGAGACGAGTGACCAAGATGATAGCAGGTCTGTGGAATGAACCTTATGAGAATAGGTTGAGGATTTGTGGGTTGCAGACATTGGACAATAGGTGAAGGAGGGGTGCTATGATTGAGACATTCAAATTACTGAAGGGTTTTTATAAGATTGATCCAGAAGATATTTTTGAAAATATGACTGGTGGTGGGAGGACTAGGGCCATGCATGGAAGCTGGGCAAGAGCGTGGTTGACAAGGGTGTTAAGAGCTAGGTTTTTTACTTGGAGAGTGGTGAATGAGTGGAATAAGCTTCCAGAGTCTGTTGTGGGTGCTACAACCGTGAATGAGTTCAAGGCAAGATATGATAGATACTGTGTGAATGTTGAATAGTTGTTCCAGACATGATGTTAGGGCCTCCCTCGATGAGTCTATCGACTCCTTGGAGTTTCCCGGAACAATAATAATAATAATAATAATGATGATGATGTGAAGGGTTATATTTCTGTTTTGTATATCAACTCCATTTCAGCCAAGTTAATAAAAATTCAAGAAATATAAGATCTGAACCTCATTCACTCCTCTGAACAAACTTTGCTCCTTGCATCACTTGGAAAAACCAAAACACAACTGCTTAAAATACCCAGATGTGTACTGTCTTTGGTGTGACTGCAGTTTCCCATATGATGGCAAACAGAGAAATTGATTAAGCCTTTATATAGAAGAGCATGCTAGAGGTATTGACTATTATAGAACTAGGGCCTCAGCTCAATCCAATCATGTTCTTAATTCTTTTGATCTTAATGACACCCACTCCACCACATATGCACTGAACTGGGACAGTTCAACCAATGAACGGTACTCAGATATTATATATTGATGTCATGATGAGATTGAAAAAATAATTTTGAAATGAACAGAAATTCTTGTTAATCCTATCTGCCTTAATCTGAATCCCAGTTACAACCTTGCTGATTGTTATTCCTCTGCTGTTCAGCTATGGTGTGTATGTGAGACCACCAGCTTGTTTACATGTTCAACAGTCTGGTTAGATTCAGAATTCTTTTGATGACAGCAATTCATTTTTAATTTAATATAATGGCATTCAGTAATGTAGTGTATTCTCTGATTTTTCTCCCATCTCTGTTATGCTCTCGAAGTCTTCTAGCAGGATAAAACTAGTAGCGCTATTTTAGAAAGAAATAGATCATATTCTAATTTTTGTTCTCCCTTAGCTTTATAGTCGCATAAGTTTTTTTTTTTTCAAATCCGATATCTTGAAGAGCTCCTTTCATCAAAAGAAAGTAAATAAATAAAAAAATAAAAGAAATATAAATAGGCCTGTGTAGCTCAGTGGAAGTGGCGCTTGGTCGCTTGAAGTCAGATTTAAGTTCAAGTCAAGTCGCCGACTTGAGGAACTTTTTCTAAGCCTTTCTTCAACCGATTCCTGAGTTAGTCAGTCTCTGGCACGGGTAAGCGGGTTTTTCCTCCCGGAAACTCAGGTTTTTTATCCCGTAAACTCAAGAAAATCGACTGTAGTACCCACATTATTTCAGACAGTAAAATATCTTGTTAGGGTTAGGTACCAAGAGATGCAGCACTTGTTTTCCAGCCTCTTCATCGGTGGCTGCAATAATTAGTGATAGACATGGGCCATCTATCTCTGATTGGCTGGCGATGGAGATTGAACTGTCCACTCAGTCTCCGAAAGCTAGATAGGGTATAAAGGCCTCGCCTACTCCCTTTAAAGGGAATAAAAGGCATTAGCTGATTTTTTTTTTTTTTTTTTTTAAGAAATACAAATAAAGAAATATAAATAAATAAACTATATATATATACATATAAAAATACAACATTTGTATGTAACCTTTATCTGTGACAGCTTCAAGGATGATTCCTATTCCTTTCCATCTTTTAGTTTTATCATTTAAAAATCTTTCCTATATCCATCTAGTAAATACCTCCAAAAAGCTTAGGTCTCAGTTGGTCACCCTTTCTTCTCACAAAGTAATGTTGTAGTGCATTTCTCTGATTTTCCCTTCTCTGTTATGTCTCAATTATTCACTGCAGATGTGCCTCCAATCTTTTCTTGTAGTTAACTTTAATAATCCTAAAATCACTTTTGTCATCTGTCTCTGAATCCTCTCAAAAGTGTGTTCAGTCCCTCCAAATCCTGGTGACTAGATCTCATACACATTAATCTAGAGGGTCTAATAAGAGCCTTTTACAGTGCCACCACTAGCACTTTATTTCTGATCATTGTCTTTATTAGCAAATGCAGCAATCATCTGAATTGTTTTTACCACCTTTATAGTGTGTCCCTTAAATTTCAAAATTTTATCCATCATTACCCCAAAGTTCTCCCCTTCCTCTCGATATACTCTAAATAGTTCCACAAATAGAATATGCAGTTCCCCATCTGTGAATCATATAGTTAAAACTTTACATTTAGGGATGTTAAATTCATATCCCCATTCATTTACCCATGTTTCCAACTTATTCAGGTTATTCTAATTATTCATATCCTGCTTATTCAGGTTATTCTAATTATTCATATCCTGCTTATTCAGGTTATTCTAATTATTCAAATCCTGCTTATTCAGCTTTACATCATGCACAGCTGAATATTTCCTGATGGTCCAGTGACAATGTCTTTGACCTAAAGGTTGAACAGTAATGGTCCCAGTACTGAGCTTCATTGAACTCCACCAGTAAACTTTTCTTCTCCATGATATTTCCCTTATACACAACTGTTCAAAAAGAAAAAGAGAAAAGCTGCTCAAAATGCTATAATTATATAGTGTAAATGGGACATTATATTGAGCAATGCATAATCTCTATTTGAGTTGGCAATCGCCGGTTACAGTTGAAGGTACAGGAAGATGTAAAATCAGGCGTGAGACAAGGATGCACATTATCTTCACTGGTATTTATCTATGTGGATTCCACTATGAAGGCATAGTCGCATCATGCCTGATATGAAAATTAGATAAGTTAATTTTAGCTCTTTACTTTATGAAGATATTATACTCTTAAACAAATCCAGTATAAAATCTGCAGATTCCATAGCTAAATTGAATAGCATCAGTAGCAATTTGATATGAAAATCAGCAATAAAAAGATACTGTGAAAATAGGCAGGAACAATGAAAAGAGCAGCAAGCTTAATTTTTAGTGAAGATGGTAGATTATAGAAATAGCAAAATAAGAAATGCTAGTATGATAGGGAGTCAACTGAATTTAGTTACAACACTAAAATAGCAGTATACAAGACAGTATTCAAACCAATATTAGCATAATGGTTGATGAAAACTGGAGATCACAGACATGAGCATTCTGAGAATATTAATAAACTGATGCCAGCATTTGTGAGTATTATGTTAAAAATGAAGATATTAGGAAGAAACTTGATAGTGTTAACATTCAGGAATCTGTGAGCATTGCCAATATCTGGTGGTTGGTCACTTGAACATAAAGGCTAACAAAAAAATTGTTTGATGCCAAGTGGTTAGAAAAAGACCAAGAACTACTAAAGTGGATTGATGCAATTAGAAGGCTGAAATATGAGATATAACAATATTGGGTCATGACAAATAACAGACTGTTTAGGAAATTGTTGATAGGAAGCTAGTAATAATGTAAGCTTTTCATGTGCTGTACACCTCTTGAGGATATATATATAAGAAATTTGATGATGGCCTTAGGAGTTTGACATTGCCATAAGTAACCGATCTTGAATCAAATCTCAGGTACCACTGATTTTTCTCCCTTTCAATTGATCATGCCATAGCAAGTCACCATATCCATTTTCGTAGTTTATTATAGTCTTCTGAATGATAATTACATACTTCTCTTTTGCTCGGTTAAGCCTGCACCTCCTCAGCTACTTTCCATATCAAAATCACATGTCCACTTTCTCCACTAGTAGCACCATGGTGATAACTCAGTATCTAAAATTACTTTACTTAATTAATGAATGGTCTCAAAGTCATTATCAAAAGTGCTGCCTCAAGTTCCACCAGGAGTTGTTACAACACTCTTCTGAAATCATCAGTAATATAATTCTTTAATCTTCTTTTATCCTTTATCTTCTCAAAAGATGTAAGCCATCATTCTTTTTTAGCAGTACATTATCCCTATGTCAAGTCTCACTGAAGCCAGTGATTTATGAGAGTTCTAAGAAATATTAGTAAACAGGCCACAAACTTAATTTGCTCCTAGTGCCTCCTTTCACTCCTATAATTTCTTTCCCTGTCATTGCAGGACCTTTGATTTTGTTGTTCTGACTGGGGCCATTCCTGCCTCCTTATCTTTCATTCCATCATCACTTATTTCATACTGATCCTGGTAGCTTATACTCACAGTACCATTGTCTGATTTTTGTTTCCCTGCCTGGACCAGTTATTGATGGTATTCTCTTCACAGTGGCAGTCTACCCAGCTTCACACTACTACTCGCATTTACGTGCTGACCATTATGAGCAAATTCTCTCTCCTACCTTCAGATTTATCCAATGATTATGAATGGCATGATATCCACATGCTTAAAGCTCTTCCTACACATCTGAGCTATCATGCTATTCGTAATTTTTACCCTTCTCTATTTTCAACTGTGATACCTTGGCAACTTACTGTTTTCCTTCTCACCCTTTTGCTTAACAGTTTCTAACAACACTCAAATCCCTCACTACCTCTTTCACACTTCCTTGCAAATAATTTGTTCCTGCCAGTGCAGTCAGTTCTTCTTTTGTGCTTTCTCTCCTCTCTACAACCTCACTCATTTTTGCCATCATCCCTCCTCTCAAACACACTTTTGGCTCTTGCTTTGTTTTCACCTCTTTCACCATAGTCTGCATATGACACTGTACTACTTTCCAACCTTTCACTGGCATCATCCAACTTTGACTCATCCTCCCTTCATCTTCTCTAAATACCCTGTCTCAATCTGCATATGCCTTAATTCATTCTTCAACCTAATCATTGTAAGCATTGTTTGAACTTATTATAGTTAGAGAAAAATGCTACTAAATGCTCAGTTTTTGATAGATTACTGAAAGTGACATTTTTGGATGATTGCACTGCCCTGATGCATTGTTAATGCAGAGGTATCTCATAACTTTGATTTATTTCTTGGCAAAAGCCAGTTACCAGTTGACTGATTGTTGGCATGGTTGTCCAGGCATAGTATGTGCTTGTTTTCTATCTAACAGGTTGTGGGTTTGAATCCCTGCATGATACTTATGTTATTATTACATGACACTTCTGGAAGTGCAAGGACTCACAGTGGGTGGACATACACTACTCCACAGCACACAACTCACCATTTCTCTTACTTAATCCTCCAACTAATGTGCAGTGCCATCTACTACTCACAACCAGTAGTATTTTTTGTCTGTAAATTGTGTGTGTTCTGATGGCTGATTTGTGTGTATGCCAGATGAAATTCAAGTTTCCAGCAGAAAAACCTGCTACCTCTGTATCTTTTGGCTAGCTGACCTTCAGTTGAAAAAGTCCATATAAAGATTATTCTTGTGACAACAAGAATTATGCTCAAGTCTTTTCCAATCAAATTGCACAGTGTCTCATTGTTTTTTCAATGAATAGAAGTAGCAGGGTACAGCATTTTTTGATGGGAAAGGAAAATTCGGTGGTGGAGTACTGCTTATGATAAGTGATGACTTATGTCTCTCAGAGTAGAGGAATTGGAAGGCAATGGCACTAATTGTTTAGAAAGCATATGGTGTGAGGTAAAGGTGGGTAAGACAAGATATTTAGTGAGGTGTTTCTACAAGCCAGGGAGTATAGAGGGTGAGGAGCAGGAGATGTTTAGGAAGTGAGCTTGGCAAGTGCAAGAAGGATGATTGTTGTGGGAGATTTTAACTATAGCAGTATAAATTGGGAAGAGGAAACTGCATGTAGTAATAAGGGAATGGAATTTCTAGAATTCTTGAAGGACAAATGTCTTAGGCAACATGTAGTAGAAGGAACACGAGGTTTAAGAGTTTTGGATTTGGTCATAGCATCAGAAGAGCTGATTATAATGATTATATGAGATGGCATCTCTCCCCCCCCCCGGCTCATTCAAAGGCGTGGTCAGAAGTCACTCAACAACAGTTGAATTCTGCTTGGCGAAAGCTGTGTCTATTCTGCATTCAGGGAGACAGAGATGATGTCCCTGAAATTGTGACAACTGCTAGAGATCTGGAATTGGAGGTGAATGAAGATGACATTGAAGAGCTCATAATGGAACATGAAAATGATCTGACGACAGAAGAACTCTTGAATGAAGAACACCAAGAAACTCAGCGAGATGTGTTTTCTTCTGAAAAAGAGGAAGATGAAAGAGGACCAATGCCGACATCTGCTATTAAAGATCTTTTGAAGAAGTGGGAGGATGTCAGAACAACGGTCTTAGAATGGCACCCAAACCAGGTTGAGGTCAATAGGCTTGAGGATCTCTACAACGACAATGCTATTAATCACTTCTGAAAAATCCTGAAGAAGAGAGAAAAGCAATTGATATTGGACAGATTCTTTAACGCCCCACAAACGGGAAAAAAAACATGACTGATGAAAATGCAAGACTGTATGTATGTATTATTATTATTATAAATAAACGTAGTAAGAAATTATATAATTTTTTATTTATTTTTTTTGGGTCTCCAGAATGAATTAATCAAATTCCCATAAAAATCTATGGTAAATCGATGATCGGTTAGGGAACTTCATCTTTGAACGGATTATGTTCGTTAACCGATCATCCTCAGTATTCTATTCCTAACCAATTTTTCCAACACTTTGACCACAACTGCAGATATATAGACTGGGTCTATAATTGGAAACTCCTGAACTAGAACCATGGTTGTCAAGAGGTATTATTTTGTCTTCTTTCCACTCCTTACTTCTTAGAAACCTTCCTCACTATAAGACTTTTGTTAATTAACCAAGTCAAGGGCATGGCTAACTCTTTTGCATATTATTTAAAAATATGCAGTGATACATCATCTATACCTACAGTTTTATTAACATCTAACCCAAGCAACGACAATGCAGATCTGATTCTTCGACCTTTAATTCTCCTAATTATTGCCTCCCTTCTACATATCGCACATCATTATTCACACCACTGTTATATATTCTGATGAAGTGTTCATTAAATAATTCCACTATGTCATTTGTTATTCTACTCTTCTGCCATAACTATCCACCAGTGTCAACCTGCCATAATTATTTTTCCACTTGCCACATAACAAAAAAATTCCCTTGGATTAGCTTTGACCTGACTGGCAAATCTCCTCGCATATTCTACTTTTTCTTTTTTATCCATGCTTGTCACTTTTCTGGTCTGCAGTTTATATTTGTCATGCATATGTTCACTACAAACTGTCTTGTACCTACTCCATAACTTCTTTTGTAACACTACTTCCTTGATTTCACTGTTCATCCATCTCACTCCTACTCTGTTGATATGCTTAACTCTTGGTATGCAGTTATGCACTGCTTGTGTTAGATACTGCCTTATTTCCCATGCACTGTCAACAACTTTTCCACACAATTCATCAATCCAGTTTATTGATGCTAGTTGACTACAGAGCTTCTCATAATCACCTGCCTAATAGCTCCACATGTACACCATCTTGGTGACAACTTTAAATGTTTGATTACCTTCCAAACCAGAATCTCTTAATCCCTCTCATCAACAACCACATCATGTGAGGATATCACCAAATCCAACACCAGCAAACATCGTGTTGGTTTCATCATATGCTGGTTTGGATAGTTATCCCACAGAAACTCAACAAATTCACTCTCCTTGTTACCATACATTATTTCTTCTTTGCAATTCATATTCTTATAATTAAAATCTTCCATTAGAATCATCTTCCTTTTACTTGCCTGAGTAATTTGTCTAAACATTTCATCAGTGCTCTCCACATTCCCTGGCCTATCATAACATCCAATTAGATCTTCTTCTTCTTCTGCAGCTTTTCCCACTTAACTAGGGTCGCTGTTTGTGATGAGTCTCCTCCACAACTTCCTGTCTTGGGCTGTAGCCACATCCAAGTTCTTCATCCTCAAGTCCTCCTCCACCATCTCCCTCCATCTCTTCTTTGGCCGTCTGCGCTTCCTCTTCCCCTGCACATCCATCTGCATGACCTTTCTTCCCACATACTCTTCCTCTCTCCTCATCACATGACCAAACTATCTCAACCTTGTTCCCTGTATCTTTGCTCCTAAGTTCGTAACTTTCACCGTTCCCCTTACATAGTCATTTCTCAGATGATCCTTTCTGGTCACACTGCACATCCACTTAAGCATTCTCATCTCTGCTACCTCCATCCTGCTGATGTTATTTTTCCTCTGGGCCACAGTTTCCAAAGCATACATCATAGCTGGTCTTACTACTGTCCTGTAAATTTTGCCTTTTAGATTGATCGGCACCCTCTTATCACATAGCACTCCATCTCTCTCCAGTTCCTCCAGCCTGCTTGTATCCTGCATCCCACTTCCTTCTCAGCCTCACCATCCTCTTTCATTGTTGAACCTAAGTATCTAAAGTCACTGACCTTCCAAATGACATTTCCTTCCAGCTCCAGATCTGTCTCCTGGCTGCCATCCACTTTGCAACACATATACTTGGTCTTACTTCTGCTCAGTCTCATACCGCTCTCTTTCAGTACTTTCCTCCAACTTTCCAGTTTGGCTGCCACTTCTTCTCTTGATTCTGTACACAGCACGATGTCATCTGCATACAACATAGTCCAAGGCGCGTCTTCTCTCACTTCCTTCGTCACCACCCCCATCACAATATTAAACAGGAACGGACTTATTGCAGACCCTTGATGCAAGCCAACTGTCACTAGAAAACTTTCTGTCACTCCCAGGCAGGTTTGAACACTTGTCTTCACATTTCTGTACATCTCCTGCACCAACCTGACATATTTCTCTGGTACCTTCTTCTCCCTCAGACACCTCCAGACTTCTTGCCTTGGCACTCTATCATACGCTTTCTCCAGATCAATAAATACCAGATGTAGCTCCCGTTGCTTCTCTTAAAACTTTTCCATCATCTGTCGTACCCCAAAGATAGCATCTGTGGCCGATCAACCAGGCATGAAGCCAAATTGTTCCTTTGCAATCTCCACCTCCTTCCTTAGTCTTCCATCAAGAACCCTTTTTAGGATTTTCATTGTGTGGGACATCAACTTTAACAATATATCTAATTTCCAATTACATATATTGTTATATTGATTTCAATTGCACACCAGATGTTTTGCAAAATCTTCACATATGCCACTGTTTTCCACTTCCACTCTTGAAGGACACAATTCCTCTGCTGTGATTAATAGTACTCCCCCCCCCCACTCTTATAAAAGCAAAACAAACAAACAAAAGAAAAATGCTTATTTATTATATGGAAAAATAACATAATGACTAAACTGGTAATAACTGAAAATAATATTATTTACTAAAATAAAGAGCCAAAAGGCTTCAGTTCGGCAAATCAAAATTATATAAATCAAGTGGATATTAGATCCAGCATTATTTCAAAGCGAATATAGAAAGTATGAAAGTTTCGTAAAAAAAGAGTTGACCATGGAGCTTATGGGAATACACTCTCCGACATTTCAAGTTCCTTAGTACTGAACGAGAGTTTTTGCTCTCTTAAGGTTTCTGCCTGGCCTCTGAGGAGAACCAACCAGTTCGAAACAGCTGTCAGGCCAGTGAAACCTTATCAGAATGAACCAGTAGAAGGCGAATTTATAGATGCTTGGACAAGTGCTCGTGTCTTCTTAGTGGTTTGTGCTAGGGCAACTCGTGAATGCTGACAAGTATTTCTTACTTGTCGGCATTCGTGTACTTTGCTTACGTGTATTTCCGTAAGCTCTCTGATCAACTCTTTTTACGAAACTTTCATATTCGGCTTTTGAAATAATGCTGGATCTAATATCCACTAATTTATATAATAATAATATTTTTTATTATTATCAACAGACCTCATGGAGTCAAGAGATTCATGTGGGAGTTCCCACTCTCACGTGCACAGCTCATCATACCTCAACTTAAATGCATTCACTGTCCCTGCACTCACCACACTCAGGCAGTGCATTCCCATCATCCACCACTCTATGGAAAAAAATCTACTCCTCACCCCCTTGCTCACACTCACCATGTACAACTTCCAGGGATGGCCTCTCGTTCTCCCTTTGTGTCCAGATATTCTATGAAAAATCTCATCCATGCTAATCTGGTGATTGCCCTTTATCTGCTTATACATCTCGATCATGTCTTCCCTCTCCCCACTAAGCTCTGTAATTTGCATTCTCTCAATCTGTCATTATATTCCAGAGACTAGAAACCAACTTAGTTAATTATCTCCGGATCCTCTCCAACATTTCATCTTCCTTTTGAAAACCTGACAATGAAATGTGTGCACAGTAATCCATATGCCGTCTGATCAAAATCTTTTACATTGGAATCAAAACATCCTTACTTCAACATGTCAGTGTTCTCGGCATCATTCCAATATTCTGCTATGTCATTCAATTTTAGCAAAATGTCCATGAAATTTCAAGTCTCTATCTACCACAACCCTCAAATCCTTCATCTCCTCCACCTCTTTCAAAATATTCCCACAAATCCTATACTCTGCATTCCATTTTTACTTCCCAAATTTTAAAATCTTACACTTTGCAACATTAAACCAACATCCTCACAAACTTGTCCATTCAGGCAGTATGAACATTGAGGTTGATGAATGGGAGGTGTTCAGCATATTAAAAAATATGAGTGTGAACACAGCAGTGGGACTGGATGGCATATCAGTCTGTGTACTTTCTGAATGTGCCAGAGAATTCGCATTGCCTGTGTTGAAGTTGTTCGATCTAAGTCTCAGGTCTGGCAGGTTTCCAAGAGAGTGAAAAGATAATAAGATAGTATCATTGCATAAAGGTGGCTCCAAGACAGGTAGCAAACTACATACCAATTAATACAGTATTGTAAAAGTTGGTGAAAGGTAAAATACATTAGTGGGTGGGTAGGGATGCTGTACTCTATAGTGGGCAGCATGGCTTTGTAAAGGGTAGGTCCTGTCTTAGTAACTTATTCTTTTTTTTTTAATTTTTATTTTTGGGTCTCCTATGATAAGTCTCTGGACTCCATGGAGATGCTGTAAAATAATAATAATACTAGGGGGCTCTGGCACCTATGGTGCCTAATCCCCCATGTTCCAGACTGGTAGGCCGGTTCTCCTTGAATTCTGATGACTCGAATTTAGAAGACTCGACACTCAGGGGCTACCCTCAGTGTTGAGTCTTCAAAAGGGGGGGGGGTTCTGGTGCCTACAGCGCCCAATCCCCCAAGTTCCAGACTGGTTGACCAGTTCTCTTTGAATTCTGATGACTTGAATTTTGAAAACTCGAAAAGGGGGTCCCCCTTTCCCCGGCACCTTCAGCGCCCCGAGTTCCGGACTGGTAGGCCGGTTCTCCTTGAATTCTGATGACTCGAATTTTGAGAACTCGAAAGGCCCCCCCTCCCCCCCTCCCCCCCGAGTTCCGGACTGGTAGGCCTGTTCTCCTTGAATTCTGATGACTTGAATTTTGAAAACTAGAAAGGTTCCCCCCTTCCTCTCCCGAGTTCTGGACTGGTAGGTCGGTTCTCCTTGAATTCTAATGACTCGAATTTTGAAGACTCGACACTCAGGGTAGCCCCTAGTGATTTTCCTCTTCTGGGATATCACTCCCCCACACACAACCTGTTCATACCTCTCAGACAGCCAATCTCCAATCCAATACTAATCTACTACCCAACCCCCATCTATTTCAATTTAACTACTAGTTTGTCATGTGATAATCTATCAAAAGCCTTTGCAAAATCTAAATATGCTGCTGTATACGCACCCCCCTTGTCCAATGTACTCGTCACCTTGTTATGATAAGTAAGCAGATTGCTAAAACATGATATTCATTTAGCAAACCCGTGCTGTCCATTAAAGAGAATTCTACTTCATCCAGTTCTGAATTCTTGTTTACACTAGCTTCTCCAACACCTTGATCACAACTCCAGACAGCAGATTGGGCTGTAATTCAAAGCCTTAGTGTTATCAACTCCTTTATGAAGCAGAACAGTTTTGCCATCCTTCCATTCCTTTAGGGCGTGGGATAATCTCAGTTGTTGTTATGTTCCATCAAGTCGTTTTCGACTCCTGGTGATTCTATGAACATACATTCTTTATTCAGATCTGTCCCTGGCCATATCTTTCAGAATTTCCAAGTGCATTCCAGTTGCATCTTTAACTCCATCCACCCACCCATCCAATTCTTGGTCCTCCTCTTCTCCTGCTTCCATCAACTTTAACAAGCGTCATCATCTTCTCCAGGCTGTCGTTTGCTTGCATAATATGTCCAAAGTATGACAATTTTTGCTTGATGATCATAGCTTCGAGGGAGCAATCTGGCTTTGTTCTCTCTGTCACTGATTTATTGGTTTGCTTTGCATTCCATGGTATTCTTAGTAAGCATCTCCAAACCCATGATTCAAATGCATCTATCTTCCTTCTTTCACTCTTTCTCAGGGTCCAACTTTCACATCCATACAGTACCACAGGGAATACCATTGCTTTCACGATTCTGTTTTTTGTTGCGAGGCTAATGTCTTTATCTTTAAAGATCTTGCTTAAATTTGTCATTGCTTTCTTTCGAGTAATAATCTTCTTTTAACTTCTTCAGTACAATAACCATCTTTATCAATTCGGGATCCTAAGAGCACAAAATTGTTAACTGCTTCCATTTTCTCCCCATCTACTTCAAAATCATTAAGTTCACTGTTGCCATAACTTTTGTCTTTTTGAAGTTAAGTGTAAGACATATTTAGCACTTTTTTCTTTAACCCTTTCAGGACCATGGGACATATGTGTCCCCACATGAAATTTTAATTTATTTGCAACCCTTTACATCCATTGGGGCACATGGGCCCATGAAATTGTATAAAACCTACAATTTTTTCCTACTTAATGATGATGTTTTATGTTAAATAGATACGTAATAAAGTCATTTTAATACCTAAAAACTTTGTATTACTTCATAAATCCTTCTGGTCCTGAAAGGGTTAACTTTCATTATAAGTTCCTCCAGATCCTCTTTGCATTCTGCGAGCAAGGCAGTTATCATCTGCATACCTCAAATTATTAATATTTCTTCCACCAATTTTAATTCCAACTGAAGACTCCTCCAGCCCTGCCATTCTTAAAATGCATTTGCTGTACAAGTTAAACAGGTACGGAGATAAAATACAACCTTGTCGCACCCCTTTACCTATTGTGAAATACTCAGTTTCTCCAAGATCTGAACAGATCTTGGAGAAACTTTAGATCAGTAGCTTCTTGTTCATAATAAAGATCCCTCAGAAGGATAATGGAATGCTCTGGTGTTCTCATTGTTCTTAACACATTCCACAGTTTCACATGAGCTACAGAGTCAAAAGCCTTGCTATAGTCAAGGAAACAAAGGTAGACATTCTTTTGATATTCCTGTGCTCTTTCTATTATCCATCTCACATTGGCGATTTGATCTCTTGTTCCTCTGCCTTTTCAAAATCCTGCCTGTTCATCTGGCATTTCTCTCTTCATGAATGGTTCCAGTCTTTTCTGAATGATCTTAAACAAGACTTTACTTGCATGAAAAATCAGTGCTACAGTTCTATAGTTCTGTAATTTTTGTACTCTCTCTTGCATTGCCTTTCTTCAGTAAAGGTATATAAACTGATTTTTTTCCATTCTCTAGGCCATGTAGTTGTGATCCAAATTCGCTGACATAGAGCTGTTAAAATTTTAACTGCCTCTTCTCCCAGGGCTTTGAGCAGCTCAATAAGTATTCCATCTCCTCCTGGTGCTTTCTTACTGGATAGCTATTGCACTGCTCACCTCACTTCACTCTCCAGTGGTACTGGCTCCTGTGTATAATTCTGCTCTTCAAATTTCTCAGTAATTTTGCAGTCCTTTCTGTAAAGGGCTTCTGTATACTCTTTCCATCTTTCTTTGATGTCTGCAGCTTCTGTAAGATATCCTTTGTGTTTATTTTTCAATATTGTCACCTTGGCACTAAACTTCCCTGTTAGTTCTCTGATCTTTTTGAAAAGATCTCTTGTTTTTCCTTTCTTGTTTTGGTCTTCTATTTGTTGGCATTCTTGGTTAAAGTATTTTCCCTTGTCTCTTCTTGGCTTGTTGTTGAAACTCTGCATTCAAATGCCGTACTTCCTGCAAATTTTCTGTAGCCTTCATTTTCCTCCTTTCCTGAGCAGTTTTGATGATATCTTCTGACAGCCATTTAAACTCGGATAATCTCAGATGCATGTTAAAAACGTACATTAAAGCTGCTGTTAACTCCCTGGAACATTCCCCTCAAGACACAAGGTAATATACCTTCAAGTTCCATGGCCTTGTTGACATCAAGTGTACTCAATTCCTCATATACTTTCTGCTCATTCACCATCGGTGGTTCCTCCCCTTTTCCCACTGCCCTCAAGTTCTGCCTATGTTACAATCACAAGGATGGAATACTTTAATGAAATGTTCATTTAGTACCTTTACTATATTCTCCTTGGTGTTTATCACTCTCCCATTATTACTGACCAACGTCATCCTCCCATAATCATTCTTTCTACTGGCCACACACACACACACACACATATATATATATATAAAAATCCCTTGAATCTCCTCTGTAATAACTCCTCTGGCTTCAGTATGGAAGTCTTTAATGTGAGGAGTATGCTTGTCCAAACAAACATAGCTGTTGCTTATTTGTCTCAGTTTGACTTCATTGTAGATGTAAATCTGGATCAATGTTTAGTTTACTTCTGAATTTATTTTTTATATATGTCATTGAAAATTTTGACTTGCACAAGCATCTCATACTGAATTGTAACCAAAATTTGCTATCTTATCAGTGACGAGCAGATATTCGTTTTGCCTTGCTATCTAAAAGTCTTTTTGTTGGACATTCATAGACATCATGTAAATGACATTAAAAATACATGAATAATTTTGGCTTTGATTTCCTGTCGCATTATCTTATTTTTGTACATTTGCATGTTATATTTTCTATCAGTTGACCACATTCCACTGAGCAGCGGCTCGTGTACCACCTGTGATACGCATAACTTACCACACTTGGGGAACATCTAGAATAAAATGCAAGGGATATGGTGTCTTCAGAGAAGACAAAAGGAACAGGATGGGTGGCGATGGGGGATTTTACTAATGATAGCAGAGGAACCGAAGCCAATATCAGTAGAAATATATCAGGGGGACAGGGATTCAGAAGGCAATCCATTTGTGGCTATCTGGTGTTAGATACGGGGCAATAGAACTAAATATGTAACACTGGTTGCCGCTGTAATGCTGCTCTTCCATTAACCACTCTTTGATATCTATCCATCAGCCACTCTCTAATCCAAATTACCAGACTCATATCCATCCCTCTTTACTCCAGTTTATGCGAGTTCTATGTGGAATCGTCCCTTACAGAGAATCATATTCTTATTCATCCAGTCTTGAAAATTCTGTCTTTCACCAATTTCTCCAATACTTTAACCACCACCACTGCTGAGATGCTGATTAGCCTATAATTTGTTACTTTTGTTTTGGAGCTTCCTTTATGCAGTGGGGCTATTTTCCCCTCTTTCCACTCCATTGGTACCTTCCTAGTTCTGTGGATTAAATTAACAGATTATCAGAGGAGCTGATAATTCCATCACACATTCTTGTAATACACTGCCCAATATGCCATCTTATCCCATGATTGTGTGTACTGTGTACTGATGGTAGGCACAGACTTTAGTTGGAGCCCCATGAAGCATTGAACCCAACTTGTCTTGTAAACACAATTCAAGGTTCTGGAGGTAGCGTTCATGGTGTAGAAATTTTCTGTTGGTACAGAATGGGTCCCCTGATATTGTTGGTAGGTCAAATGTCCTCCAAGAAATATCTGAATTGTTGTTGATCAAGTCCATCCTGCAATGTTAATTTTTTATCCAGTAGGTGACTATTGTTTCATGGATGATAGTGCTACTGTCCATTGCACCAGAATTGTTCATTACTGGTTCACAAGCATGACAGCAACTTCCACCATCTTCTCTGGCCACCACAAAGCCCATATTTGAACCTCATTGAGAATGTAAGACAAGGAAAAACAGATCCATGAGCAAAGTCATCTTCCATCAAATCTGTGCAGTTAAAAGACTGTCTTGTGAACTCTTGTATGTTGGAGACGTAGATGCAATCCAACACATATTAAATAAGTTTCTAATTTAGTGGCTGGTATATGTACAAATTACCAGACAGGATCAGATCTCTCTCTCTCTCCTTTAGAGTGACATTTACACCAGCTTTTTCTGGCATAAAGACATCACATCAGTAGCTGACTCAGCTTCTAAAAAAAAACTGTTCTTTTCAACTGAAGATGGTGGTTTAATCCTCCTCCTCCCATCCCCAGCTACTTAACCTATACAAATTTCAAATCTACCCACTTGGACTGGTGTACCTAAAATTCTTGATGATGTCCAGAGGAGAGAGCATTTTGGCTCATAGATGACCCTTCACAGGCTCACTTCTGTCTCACAGATGCACTGTTTCAACTCCATCTCTTCTACAGAAGATACTTCCACGGTCATACTTCTATGGTCACTGCTCCAATTAACTGAAAAATATCCCAAGCATTCCCTGCATTCCATTTTCCATGCATCTTAAATGTATGATCCAAGGGAATGGCAATAGCATGGCAATGCTACTGCCATTGTCTGGAACATAAGAGTTCCAGGCAATGGAACTAACAACAAAAATTCCATAACAACAGCACAGGTTCCAAGAGAGTGAAAAGAAGATAAAATTGTTCTATCGCATGAAGGTGGTGATAAGGCTGTGGCTACAAATTATAGTTCTATCTGTATATCCAGAGTTGTGGTGAAGATACTAGAGAGATTGGTGAAAACTAGGATACAGAAGTGGGTTGATAATAGCAGTATTTTCTATGGTTGTCAGCATGAGTTTGTTAAAGGGAGATCATATTTTACTAACTTATGTACTATAACAAGGTGACAAATGTCTTGGACAAGGGAGATGCAATATATTTCTTATATTGCATCTCCCTTGTCCAAGTGTCACCTTGTTATAGTTTTGTAAAAAAAAATCTATACTTAGATTTTGCAAAAGCTTTTGATAGACTGCCACATGACTAGCTGTTAAATAAATTGAAATGGATGAGAATGGATAACAGACTTCGGAGTTGGATCAGTGACTGGCTGTCAGATAGGTATCAGAAAGTTGTATATAGCAGTGCATTATCCTGTAAAAGTAAGGTCACTAGTGGTGTGCCACATGGATCAGTTTTGAGAACCACTGTTGTTCAATTTGCATGTTAATGATATTGGAATGGGTTTAACTGGTGATATGCAGCTGTTTGCAGATGATGCAAAATTGGTGAGAGCAGTGCAGAGTCAAGCAGATGTTATTATGGCCTTTACAAGAGGACTGGAATAGATTGCATGAATGGGCAGGTAATTTGAACTGTCAGTTCAATGTTGCAAATTGCAAGGATTTGAGATTTGGTAAGCAATGATGGGATGCAAAATATACACTTGTTGGAGAAACTTTAAAGGTAGTATGGGAGTTTAATAATAAATTTAGTTTAATCCTTTATCCAAGTGTGAGCAAACAGAGTTTGTGCCTGAAAGTATCTTCAGGACTGATGTAAGGTGGTACAACACAGGGCAACTTGTTGCAAAGGTGGAGCAAGCTTACATCACTCCTATCTCAGTATCTCCCATAATGCAAAACACATCTCCTTGCAGATATGTATAATGTTATGCATTAAGGGAAGGGCTACTACCCAGACTAGTTTCGACCTTTATTGTGGTCTCTTCAGTGGGAGCCTGGCCCAGATATGGAGACACCAGGCAGAAGCAATAGCAAGGTCATCTCTACCTATTACTCTCTACTTAGTCATCTCTACCATCTCTTTGCATTATGGGAGATACTGAGATAGGAGTGATGTAAGCTTGCTCCACCTTTGCAACGAGTTGCCCTGTGTTGTACCACCTTACCCCAGTCCTGAAGATACTTTCAGGCACAAACTTTGTTTGCTCACACTTGGATAAAGGATTAAACTAAATTTATTATATTCTAACCAAGTGAAAAATAAACTTTCAAGTGGTATAGGAGATGAGAGATCCGGGCATGGTGGTGGACAAGGACCTGAAATTCAGTGGCCACATGTTGTGAAAATGATGTGGTGGATCCTGATGTACAGAAATAAAGAGGTTTTGATGCCATTGTATACCGCATGTGGATCATTGTGCACAGATTTGGTCACTGTCAAAACATGAGGATATGTTTGAAAGGGTCGAGAGAAGATTCATAAAAGTGGTCAGTGGTCTTTGGAATGTGGAGTATGAGGACAGATTGAGAGAATGTAAATTGCAAAGCCTTCTTGTTCTACCCCTCTCCCATTCTTAGGATAAGAACAAGTAGAACAAGAGGCCATCCCATGAAACTGTATAAGGAGCATGTGAGTATAGGAGTGAGGAGAAGGTTCTTTACATACAGAGTGGCTGATGAGTGGAATGTATTGCCCGAACGTGTTGTGAATTTAGACACACTGAATCAGTTTAAGACACGAATGGATGAGCTTTGTGTGTACCTCCCATGATGAGTCTCTGACTCCCTGGAGGTCAGACTGCTAATACTACTAATAATAATATCTTTCCTCTGCTTTCCATTCGGAATTCCAAACTTCAGGATCTGAAGCAGATATTCAGCACTTCCTGTCAAAACATGAGCAGTAGCTGCCCAATCCCTCTTCAGTACATCTGTTATCACATTGAGCCTCCTCTTCCTCATTTATTCCATCTACCTCTGTCTTCTGGAAAAACCCCTTATGATGTGTTTTTTAACAACTCCAACCTCTAGCTCTTCAAGAAAAATGCCAATATATTTCTTCTTTATCCTTATCTTTAACCCAACACACATATAAGACTGATGCACAATAAGTTCTTGTGAGATAAATATAAATAAAATAAAATAAGGAAACACACACCCACCCACCCACCCCTGAAAGGAAGTATTCTGCACTGTGGGATATTCAGGCAGTTGATGTGAAGTAACCAGCCTCCATTTACAAGCACCTAGTCATGTAGATACTTCATGTGCAAGGGTTGTTTACTTTTGTTTGGGTAAAGGATTAAAGCAAGAAAATCATTTTTTGTCTAGTTTAATTTACGTAACTAAGCAGAAAAATGTTTTACAACTACCTCCTATCCAAATACATATAATCTTTTTACTTATATATGGAAAATACGACCTCTGCATTACATGACAATATACACATCTGAAAGGAAGTGTGCCATGCATTGTTGGATATTAAGGCAGTTGATGTGTAGTCAACCGCTTCTATATACTAATTTTTGCCTAGTTGTGAAGATGCTTCACTTACAAACTATGTTTGCTTAGCCTTGGGTAAAGGATCAAAACATGAATATAATTTAATGTATAGTATAATTTACTATGAAGTAAAGAATTATTATAAATTATATTATTTTTTTTTGTCTTTAATAATATATAATAATATTTTTATTAAATAAAATATTTAATTTTATATTATGAAATCTCCCCCCCCCCCAAAAAAAAGCCATTAAAATATAACATATGCTTTTCTTTATGATGTTTATGATTCACTGAGCTTGGGGGTGTTGGTGCATTGAAGGAAGAGTGGGAGTCACCAATTTTTTTATGTAATTTTTGAAAACTCTTTATAATAAGTGATGAAATACAAAAAAAAGAAAGAGAGAAATTGACAGTATATTGCCATTAGATTGGAAAAGGCTTAAGTTCGATTCATGTCGTGACAGGAGGAATCTTTATATGGACTTTTTCAATTTGAAGGTGAGTTAGCCGATCTCATACGGAGGTAGCAGGGTTTTTTTCTCCCGGAAACACGGGTTTTTCATCCCTCATACAAACAAATCTGCCCTTCAGAACACACGCAATTTACAGACAAAAAAATACTAGCTGTGGTGGTGTTGGGCAGTTAATGTAGTTGATTGGTAGTAGAGGATCGGTGTAGTGGTGGAGACGGAGAGTTGTACAGCGGGTATCCTCCTGCGATGGGTTTTCGGACTCCTTGGAGGTGTCACGAATAATAATAAAAAAAATAATAAATATTTCGGAACCCTTGGGAAAATTCTGCATATGCACGTTGTGCTTTTGTTTAAATCTAACTTTGTCAAATGTTTTAGGGAACAGATCGTTGTTCCTAAAAAACCTTGAATGATATTAATGAAATGATTTCATTTGTATTTCTTATAATCACTATATAATACTGATGGAGGACGTAATTTGAAAATCTTCCACGTTATTGAAACTGCAGTACTTCTTTTAGCATTTAGTTTTATTTTCATATCTTCAATAGTTTCTGTGACCTTTTAAATGTAACACTTCACATGAAGTAGAATTCACAAATGGTGAATTAATATGAAAACAATCCTTAGGATTAAATTAATATATAGGTAATGATTCTGAATGGTTTATATTATATGTAGTAAGCATATGTTACTTGTTATATTTCTAGATGGCATCACAATCTTATCCTAGTAGGACCAATGCTGAAAACAGAAACCTATGGCTTGATTTGCCTTGGAAATTGATTGTGAAAGCACAGTTTGGTGATGAAATTCGTTGGATGCCAATTCATAATGAGCTTATAACATATGATGAGCTGGTTCTCATGATGCAGAATGTTTTCTCTGGAAAGTGGCCAAATAACAGTGATGTAGTAATTAAATATAGAGATGAAGGTAGGTAGGTGATTATATCTAAGGATTTGTGATGCTTTTTTACATTCTTAGGAAAAGGAAATACTTTCTACATAATTCAGAATTTCATATTTTTTAAAAATTAATTTCGATCTCATAAAATAACTTAAAAAAGAATAAATATGTTTGTCAGTGTTTAAAATAAGAGCACCACATACCAAAATTATTGTTAACATCATCATCCTGTTTCCATAGGACTACAAGACTCATCATAGAAGGCCTTCATTAACTATCATAGCTTCCATCAAACCATGTTTTTAATTCATTTGCACTCTATAAATGCTGTCACTTTCCCCATCTGCTGGGATGAATTCCATCGCCTGTTATTCTCTATGTCCCTTTCTTACATTTCTCTTTTATCCAGCCTTCCTTAAATAGGCCTTTATTTTTTTCTTTGCTTCTCATTTCATTCTATGAATATCCCTCCCCCCATATTCATGTGACAGAAATCTGTCGCAGAATTATGTTTCTGATATATCATACCTTTCTATCTTATCCTTCAGCTTCTAGAGAGAGTGTTTCCTGAATCTGCCCTCACTCAACATTCCAGAGTCATAATATTATCTTAGTCATCTCGGTTTCTTTCCAGAGTCTCTTCATTATTAAAACCAGGTAACCAAATTTGTAATAGTATTACAACTTGGATCACTAGTAATAAATACTAGTAGTACCAGATTAACTTGGATTACTAATATTACTAGTAGTCTGAGTTAGTCCCGTTGGAGATTAACAAAAATAACAAAGAAGGAAAAAACATCTACAGGGTGTTCGGGATAAATTTGACATATTTATAATTAATTATATTTTTCCGTAAGTTACATGTATTAACACACACTTCTCTTCATTTAAAAGTTTGGACCCTTCTTCATTCATATACAAGATGTCAGAAAGGATGGATAGCTGGAACCCACCTGAATCATGGAAGAGAATAACTTGTATCATGATGATTCGTGCCCGCCATCAAAATAAGGATATTACGACTGCTGCCCAATGCTCCCTGAATACAGTAAAAACAATCAGGCATGAACTAGAGACTTGCAATGGTGACTACGAGGATGTAGCAAGAAGAAAGATCCCTAGCAGACGATCTGATTGCGTTCGTACAGCAGAATTCCTCGCAAATCTGCAGGAACAGGTGTTGAAGAACCCTGGCATTGGAATTCGGGCTTTGTTCGTGGAGTTGCTAACTGTAGTCAAGCCCTGGATAACAAGGGTAGCCAATGGTAGGCCGTATGTATGGCAGCAGGATTCGGCCCCTTGCCACACCTCTGGGAAAAGTCAAAAATGGTTGTCTGAAAATTTCTACGACTTCACCAGTCCAAATGTTTGGCCTCCAAACTCCCCAGACCTTAACCCCATGGATTATTTTGTATGCGGCGCAGTTGAAAAAGACACCAATCGCACTTCCAGTAATACAAAAGCCCAGTTAATGGATAAAATTAAAACAGTTTTTGCGGCCCTTCCCAGGGAGACTGTAGCATCAGCTTGTTCGAGGTTCCGAAGCAGAATTGAAGCTGTGATCGATGCTAATGGTGGTTATTTTGAGTAAATCTTGTTGATAGTATTGTAATTAACTCTGCCTGTAATGTTTTTTTGTCAATTCATTAAATTTAATAGATACAAAGAAGATTTTCTTTTTCCTTACGAAACTGTCAAATTTATCCCGAACACCCTGTATATTGTTATTATTTTTTCCCTGACCTTCATGGAAATGTAAGACTCATTGTGTGAAGGATTAATGCTAGACAATACAAAGTCTGTCATACCTCTCCTTAAACTCATCCACTGTTTTGCATGCTTACCACTCTCTCAGGCAGTACATTTCATGCTGCTACTACTCTCCATGCAAAATACTTACTTCTTATCCTCTTACTCATTATTTATTTATTTATTTATTTATTTTTTTTTGCAGATTCCAGGGATGGCCCCTTTGCTCTTGTTCCTTTCCCTCATTCTATCATATGAAAAATCTTCCATTGTTAACATGATAATAACCCTTCAACAGCCTAAATGCCTTGATCATATACTCTCACCCCCACCCCAGCCCTCCTTCCCTCTTTCTTTTATTGACCATACTTAGTTGTTTGCATGACCTTAGTCTATCCTCGTAACTAACATTGTACATTTCTGATTTAATTATTTTTTTTTTTTAAATATTTCTCATTGATGTCCCTATTTATTTTAATGGTCATTATCCATGAAGGGTTCAGAAATCCTATAGTATATTGGTTATTATGGGTGAACTTAGAGTTATAATCTAGAGATTAAATCTGGAACATTTTCATGCCATTTCAGGACTTCATTAAACATGGTAATTATTATTATTGTATAGTCAAAAATTCATCATGAGAGATTCCACTGTTACACACACAACTCATCCTGCTTACTTATCTTCTTCATGCCAAAATACTGAGATCCATTTACTCTAGTTACCTCTGTCTTGTGCAACAAATTATCCAGTTCTCCTAACCAGCCATCCTTCTTTCTTTTTTTTTTTTAGTTACTTGTAGGGTTTGCCCTTTTCCTTATTCCTTCCAGGATCTGTGTCAAACTATCCTTAGAATCTCTTCTTCCTGTCCATTCTCAGTATGTCCAATCCATTTTCATCTGTGTCTTTTTATTTCACTACTGATACTTTTTTTATTCAATTCGTTTATATATAATTCATCATTTGTTAATATTTTGTCTTAAAAATTAAATAGTTTCCAAACACTTATTTTATTTTATAAATTTCACATCTCTGATCCCTATAATAATATGATTATATATATGTTTAACCTACCCATGAATGGTTATAAACCTATCATGCATTAGTATTGTGGACTAAGGATTTTTTTTATCAATTTTGTATTTTTTAAATTTGTTTTTTTACATTGTAGATCTTTATTTTGATTTCATTATCATATATGGATGTTTTTCATATGTTATTTAGTTTTCTGAAAGCAGTATTTGATTTTATCAGTCTTTGTGTTATAACTTTGTCAGTTCCACCTTCAGTAACAACATTAGTTCCCAGATATGAAAACTTCATAACTTTTTTTTCCCCCTATAGCATGCTGGTAAATTTTAATTTCTTTCTGGTATTTCCTGTTCAGTTTTTTTCATATTTATTTTAACTCCAACTTTTTTCAACTGATTTATTAAGTAATGCTTCCAGCTTTCTTGTATATCGTGGTTTTGATAATATCAAATATTGCCTGCATTATCTAAATCTTCCAGCTGTGATATAGGTTTGATTCCATTTTATTCTTCTCCTTATACTTGTAACTTTTCTCATAATCTGATCAATAACTATGTTAAAAAGTAGTCCAAACATTAAGCAACCCTGTCACACACCAGTCCTTATCTTAAACCATTCTACTGCCGTGCAATAACACAACTTTTCTTTTTTTATGCATTTATTTTTTATTATTCTCACGTATTTATCTGAAATTCTATAGCTCATTATATTGTGTTTTAAATGCATCCACCATCTCTGCACACAAATCATGCTCTCAGGCAGTGCATTCCAATTTCCCCACTCTCCATGCAGGAAAATTCCTTCCACCTTCTAGCTTTCATAATATTCCAAGATCGCCTCTTGCTCTTCCCTATCTATGAAAATCCTCATCCATAGTAATCTAGTATGAGGGATATCCAGAAAGTAAGTTCTGATGGGTTGTCAGAGAAACAAAAATATACTTACCAAAAAACTTTATTGGAAATTAAAGTAGACATCTTTCACTACTTTTCTACATAATTTCCACCATTGTTCAATTGTTCAGGCACTTATCATACGGGGCACCAAGAGTTGTATACCTTCGTCGTAGAAGGTTGCCACCTGTGACGCAAACCACGTATTGACTGCTTCTTTTTGACCTTATTGTCATCTTGAAATCTCCTGCCACCAAGGAAAGATTTCAGATGTTTGAACAGGTGAAGATCTCTTGGCACGAGGTCAAGACTATATGGGGGATGATGGAATTGTTCCCAGCCGAAGATGGTGAGAAGTTGTGTTATGCTGGCCATGTGTGTGCGGGCGTTATCATGAAGCCAATGAATTTCAGCTGCTTTAACATTCCTTGCATTCAAGAAATGGATAACTGACATAATTTCACATGCGGACGATTCGATTTTCTTAGACATTATAAACGCATGCCAAGAAGGGTATGCACTCTCGAGAATGTCTGAAAATGGCACCAATGCCTTGCTAAGGAATCAACAAACTCAGCATGCATGCATGCGCACCATTGTGATCGCAGCGCTGCAGTGAAAATATTTTAAATTGGAACTTACTTTCTGGATTTTCCCTCGTAATAACCCCTTACCAGCTTATATATGTCATTCATGTTTCTTTCTCATTTATCTCCTAACCACTAGACTCAGTAAGTTTCTTTTCACCTCTTTATACCCAACATTTCAGAGACCAGAAGTTATTTTAGTTGGTTCTCTGTGCACACTTTTCCAATATTACTTCATCCTTTAGAATGCTTCCTGATCAAAGCCTTACATAGTGTACCCATAACATCCTTATTTCTACATCTCAGTGGTGTCCCCTGCATCATTACCATCCACTGTGATGTCCTTGAAATTTTAGCAATGTGTTCCCAAAATTTTTGGTCATAATCACCATCATCCCTCATCTACTCTTCTTCCTCTAAGATATCCCTGCCATTGCATACTCTGCATTCCATCCTTACTTCCCAAATTTTAAAACCTTACACTTTGCAACATTGAACTTGCCCATTGACCCAGCCTATTCAAGTCCTCTTGCAGAGCGACAACATTTGTGCTATACTTCATAGTTCTTTCCAACTTTGTATCATCTACAACAGCTTCATATCACCATTCAAACCTTTCCCAATATCATTAACATACAAGTTAAACAGCAATGTCCCAAAACAGACTCTTGGGGTACACCATGAGTCACTTTCCTCTTCTGGGATATTCCTTTCCCACACACAACTTGCTGATACCTATCAGACAACCAGTCTCCAGTCCAGATCACTGTTCTACTATCCCACTTCATCCAATTTATTGCCAGATACATAGATTGACCTATAATTTGAAGCCTTTGTCTTATGAAGGGGAAACAGTTTTACCCTCTTTCCACTCCTTGGAAACTTGGACTATTGTAAGACTCGTGCTAAACAAATATGTCCAAGTTGTTGCTAACTCCTTAGAACAATCTCTCAAAACATAGCAACATATCATCAAGTCCTGCAGCCTTATTAACATCATGTTTACTTAATTCCTCAAGTATATCCTGCTCACTTACCATCAGTTCCTTCTCTATCCCACTATATTCAAGTTCTGCATAATATCACATTCATGATAATGACATACCTTTATGAATTACTCATTTAATATCTTAGCTATATCCTCTCTAGTGATTGGCATTCTGTAGTTTTCACCAACCAGTATTATCCTTCTATAATCATTCTTTCATCTGCTGGCCACATATTGAAAGAAAACCCTGAAAATGTTTTTTTGGCCTCATTACCTAGCTGCTACTCATGCTGCAATTTTGTTATCTTTAACAAGTGAGCCGCCATCCTTGCCTGTTCTTTACTTATGCAGCTGATTATTACCATTCATCTTGTGCTGCTTCCTGATGCCTTCTTCTTCCAGATTGCATGCCTCACTTCTTCATCCATTTCCCATATACCTTATTTAACCTCCTGACCCATGGAATAATACATTCAGACATTACCTCCGCTAGATAGTTGTTGAGTAGGGGGCCCAGGCAGAATTGATCTGTTTTTCATCCCGTTTCTCATTCTGTGATATAACTGCCAGCCATCTGAATTTGTCATAAACACCAGATTTATAGTTTCACATATATCCCTTTCTTGCAGAAGTTTCATGTGGTTGGCTCAGACCAAAACCATTTAAATAGTCTGTCTC
Organism: Typopeltis vanoorti; assembly: GCF_054136105.1. NCBI lineage: Eukaryota > Metazoa > Arthropoda > Arachnida > Uropygi > Thelyphonidae > Typopeltis > Typopeltis vanoorti. Next base: position 138,657,747 of record NC_143556.1, read on the forward strand.
TCTCTCTTTCGTATAGTTCTTTCTGTCCCTCAAATTCATCTTTCACATTCACAGAATGCATTCCTTTCTCCTTTCACAGCTCTGTTACCATACCATTCATTATCTTTGCTCACTGCCTCAACTCATCACTCTCATACCTGGGCAACATACTGACTACCTTCCCTACCCCAGTCTTATATTTTACTTTGCTCAACAAATTCACTAAGTGCTGAAAATCTTCTATCACCTGATGTGTGAGTTGTCCATTGAATATCTCATTTACCACTCTTATTGTTTGTTAGTTGTCCTTCTCAAAATTAGTCTGGATCTAGCACAGAATGAAGACAATGATGGAATAGCAACCTCTTTAGTTCTCTTAATCAGTGTTCTCTTAATTATTGCACTAAATTGTTACATTTTCTTAAATATAACCCCTTATCATCATAGACCCCTTTTTTTCATTACTTTTCAAATTGTAAACTTCACATGAGTATTTCCACACTTCCAATTTTCAATACTACTCGAAAGTATAACTGCATCAAATCACTCCTTATACCTTTCAAATTTGCTTCATCTGCATACAAATGAATATAACCAGTTACAGTATCTTTAGCACATAAGTTAAAATCAAGAACAATTCATAGTTTTATAATTTTCATTATTATCTAAGATAACACCTCATCATCAGATTATCAATTTTCTGTTTGGATGGTTCTGACATAAGCTTTTGCATCAAGGAATTTTAGTGGTTTTAATGTGAGGAATAAGATGATGTCCTCTGGCTTCATTTTCAAATTCTTTGCACTTAAATGATGTACAAGGAAATGCAATGGTAATCTGTGGTAATCATCCCTGTATGGAGATGCAGTATGGGAGGAATATTTTATGCAATATAGGTGATACCTTCAAGCAGTAGTGCACTCAGAATTTAACCTTGGGGGGAGGGGGGGGATTTGCGAATACACACTATGCATCGCATACAACTTATGACTGAGCATCCGCAATGATTGCTAATTCATAAGTAGTATAGAAATAGAAGACATGACACAACATAAATAAAATAAAAAAATTATTTAAAATAAAGAGCCAATAGGCTTCATTTTGGCAATGTAAAACATTATTTAAATTAAGGGGATATTAAATCCCACATTGTTTTAAAACCAAATAAGAAACTCAAAGATCGGAATCAAAGAGTTTCATGCCGAATATACTATAACTATAAACGTATCGGCGACTACTAGCGTAAGCTAAAGCATGTAGTACAAACTAAGGCAACTCGTTGCAAAGGTGGAGAAAGTTATCACTATTCTTAGTATTTTCCATAATGTAAAACCCATCTCCTAGGAGATGTATGATGTTACACATTATGGTGGGAGGTTACTACCCAGACCGGTTTCGATCTTTATTGAGATCTCATCAGTGAGTAGCTAGACCAAAGTATAATACTAAGGGTATAGCGAAAAGAACTTATATACTCTGCTATACGAGTTGTCAAAAAGGTGCACCCATAAATTATTTAAAATAAAGAGCCAATAGGCTTCATTTTGCCGATGGGATCATTTTGAAGATGAGTTTTACATTATTTTACATACAGTGGTATGCTTGGACATACACTCACTTCCAGTCTCCTGGCATAAACATCAATAGCTTCATCAACATTCAAAAAAAAACTAGGCGCCTTCTTTGATTCAAGATGCTATTTTACACTCAACCAACTCTTAACTTTATACAAATCCATCCATCCCTCGAATACTGCTCACATGTTTGGGGTAATGCACCTAAAGCCTTTCTAAAACATCTTGATGCTGTCCAGAGGAGAGAAATTTGGCTCATAAATGATCCCTTTCTTACAGATTGAAGTCAATCTGTAAGAAAGGCTGAAGTCTATCTCTTTACATTCAGCATATTGATACAATTCTTGATACATTCAGCACTGTATCTGTTCTACAGGTACTTCAATGGTCATTGCCCCACCAACTGACAACCATAATTCCTTCACTTTCTGTTGCACCTGTTAATACAAGAGCAGCAGCTGCCTAAGTAGCCCCTCACTGGCCAGCTGCAAAAACACTGAACCTGCATCTGAACCTCCTTTTTTATTCCATCTACCTACATCTTCTGGAAGAGCCTTCTGCAAGAAGTATACTCAAACGACTGCAGCCTGCAGTTCTTCAAACAAAAATATCAGTAAATGTCTATCTCAGTCCTCACCTGCACCCCACACTTGGCACTGATGTATTTATAAGTCTTTCAACCTCTCAGTAACTGTTGAGGACACATGGTCAGGAGACTCAGTTCCCTTTGTGTGGGCAGTATATTTGCAAGTTTGTCACAGCATATAGCGTGGCCTTTTATCTTATCTCTTCCTTGCCACATATTATTATATTATTATTAGAGACCCCCAGGGAGTCAAGAACTCGTCGAAGAGTCTGTAGATCACCCACACCAGATGTCATTCCTTCTCTTAAACGCATTCACATTGGATGCACTCACTACGTCAGCAGGGGGGGCACCCTAGGCACCAGGGGGGACGGAGCCCCTAGTATATGTATATATATATATTATATGTATGAACTAAAACAGAAGCTACTTCACAATATGCATAAGTAAGCTAAAGTATAGCTGCTTTGTTGGCTGTTTCACTAAGCCTAACCTCTGGTGAGGTAAGGGAAGAGTAAAATTTAAAAAAAAAAAAATCAGCTGATGCCTTTTTATTCCCATATATATACAGGGAGTAAGCGAGGCCGTTTTTAGCCCTATCTAACTTTTGGAGACTGAGTGGGCAGTTCAATCTCCACTGATACCCAATCAGAGGTAGCTGGCCCAAGGCTGTCACTAATTAAGAGGCATGCAGTGAAGAGTGAAGGCTCAACAAGTGCCGTGATCTCGTGGTCCCTAATACTCGTATTTGATGTCTGAAATAATGTGGGTTTTACGGTCGATTTCTTGAGTTTACGGGACGAAAAACCCGCTTGCCCATTCCAGAGATCGACTAACTCAGGAACCGGTTGAAAAAAAGGCTTAGAAAAATTTCCTCTAGTCGCCAACTAGACTTGAAATCAAGTCTTCCTTCGTGCGGTGAAGCACCATGGTGTGCAAACGCCACAACCACTGAGCTACACAGGCTCTAAAATTTAAAAACAAAAAAAATAATTAAATAAAAAAAATTATAATTCTAATTATCACTTAGCAAAGAAACTAATGGCAACAGTTAAGGAGTTGGTAGTGTCGTGACGACTCCTTTCTATCGTGTTCTAAATCTCTCTAGTTTCAAGTCACCTTTATGAATAATACAACTAATTACGAAATGATCACCGATCCAAAAGTAGGGAAATTTATATTTATACTGCGCCACCCTATTCTTAGATTAGTCTATATAAATAGTAGGATCAGTTCTAAATTAAGTTAACAGTCATCTCATTAGGCCGAATCATCTATTATCAATTTTACTTGGGGTTCCCGCAAGATTCGAACATTTATGAACGGTGCAATAATAAGGAATTCAGGCAAACACAATATTTAGATCAACAAAATAAAACATTTAATATATGATATGGTTAACAAATACATGAACTCTATTTTAAAATGGAACTATACAATTAACTTAACACATCTTCTTAGGTCACTGATACTAATTCAATGTTCTAACTTTCATATACTATTCACAGTCTCACAAACACAAATCTTCTTATCTCAAGTTAATATAACAATTTCACATTTAATCAGTCTTCACAAATCTATCAGCTCAATGTTTATATTCACAGCAGGCAATAAACTACGTAAGCTATATTCAAAGCAAATATATTCCCGGATCTTGAGCATCGGAGATATATTACAGTTAATGCTAGAATAGAGAAACTTATACAACCACTCTTACCAGACAAATTCTTCAATACATCAAATTATTGAGAGAGCACTTATGAATTAACTTAATTAACATTAGCGGAACACACATAACAAATATTCTCCATAGTTTAAACTGTATCACTGTAAGTCGCACTTCACTATTCCAAACAACAGTAATTAGGTACTAATATCTTTTCCTGTTCACTTATCTCCAAGTAATCAATATAACCTTTTCCTAGGGCAACACAGAATTTAATCGTAATCCAGATTAACTAGAACTAATCAGAATTTTCGCATTGACTGTCCAGTTTCCTTATATCTGATCACGGCATCAACCTTTCTTCATAACAACAGCAGATTTCGCTTATAACATTAAACTTTATGTTTCACTACTTATAGGTTCACTTCCGAACACTAAACCCATAAATTTCTGCCCTCAGGATTTTATAATCTTGGTTCCGCAAAACTCTCTCCTCACTCGCTAAATAATAATTCCTCTCCCTTCCCTGTCTTATCTATGACCTTCCTTCTCTCTCTGCTCTATCTATCCCTATCTATCTATGACCTTCACTCCCACCTTACGTTCGAACGCCACGCTCTACTCCACTCGTGGTTGTTTACGCGTGCGTTTCCATGACAATAGACTAAGCGTAAACATTTCGCCAATGTAATGTATGCTATATTACTGCTACATGAGTGATTACATAACATTAAATATTTCACAAATAAGAACAATATAATATTTAAGCTATTTCTTCAACTTTTGATTACGTATACAGTTAAATATAAAAATACACTTTACGTTACACCATATATATTTAGTTATACAAAATTCTAAACATATTATTATTTTATAAGTTAATAATAGGTCAGGTTTTGAATAAATATTTAATTAGTAATTCTTAATTAAGGAATAATAAATAATTTTATATAAGTCATGATTAATATTTAATAAGCAATGTTAAATGTGAATGAAAAATAATAAATTACATAACATAGCTTCATTCACAATTTAACAGTAGGTAATTCCATTACACATAAACAAAATACAAAACACTTCATAAACAAAATTAATAATTTCACATTCACCAACAAAGATTTATTTGCCAGCTGTGATGTAACTGATCTTTTCGCAAATGTCCCAATCATTGACATGATTCTTCTCCTACAGAGCAAATTTCTGCCAATATCATGATCCTCTTTGCCCACATACTTTGCTCTGGTTATTTTGTGTGGCAAAATAATTTCTGTCTACAAAAAGAAGGTATGGCCATTGGCTCCCCCCCCCTGCAAAGCTTATTTTCACATAGAAGACTACTAGCAACTAGCTCTAAATTCATCATGTCTAAAGCTCCAAATTTGCCTTAGATATGTTGCCAATATATTCACCATTTGGTACCATGGTTGCTGAACATTACATTCCTAAACCACTTGAACAATCAACAACAATACATCCAATTTACCAACACAAAAGCTGTGTCATCAGCACCCTCAGACATAGAGCCCTAACAATTTGCTTTGATGAGCAGGCACTGAAGAATGCATACGAAATTATAAGCTGAAACTTTATAAAGAATGGCTGTAACAAAAAAAAAAAAAACAGTCCACAAGATCCTTCACAATAAAGCTACTAAAGGTAAAAAAATGCAAAAATGCCCTATCCATATCATATATTACAGGAATATCAGAAAAAAATAGAACATTGCATAAATACAACATTAATTCAGCATTCAAAATTCCCGCAAAATTAAAAATGCAAACTTACTCATCCAAAGATCACCTTCCTTATCTTACCACCTAGGGATTTACAAAATCCAGTGCACCTGCAACTTACCCCACTTAGGGATGTTTGGATGTGCAATTCCAATAAGAAAAGATAAACACAAATGATACGTTAAATTATTAAATTCCTGCATTATGATAAAACAGGCCTTTTCCGGTCATGGTATTCAAACATGTCACAGAATTATTTATATTTTTTTTATGTTGATCCCACACACAAGAGGTTGTTTGATTAACCTATAGTACATTAGTACCATATATGGGTAGTGAGTTGGGAAAGGAGAAACTTGTTTACATTTGATTTAAAAGCCTGTATATTGTATTCCTTGGGAAATACATCTGGGGAAGACGTTCCACAGCAGTGCTAGCAGAGATGAAGGAGGAGGAAAAGAAACTTGTTCTGTGGGTTCAAGGTGTACTGTGAAAGGATGTTGGGCAGCAGCTGCATGTATTCCAACAGGCTTAGTATTGAGCGGGGGAATTATTGATGCTATTTAATATGAACATTTGCCATGGAGATATTTATAGAATACACAAGTTGCAGAGACCAAATGTCTGTGTTGAAAGTGGGGGAAGTGAGTTGGTATGAGATGGGTCATTTATCAGTATAATTGTTCTCTTCTATTGAATCAAGTATTTTGAGGGAGCTTTTAAGAGCCCCACTCCAAATGTGAGAGCACTATTTGATAGCTGGGCAGATCTGTGATTTGTATAAGGGTAACAGCTGTTCAGAGGTGAGGTAACGTCTTGAGCGAATAATGAGAAATCCTAGTTTTTTTTGAAAGCTGAGGATGCAATGGTTGTGATGTGTTTATGCCAGGAGAGGCCTGATGTCAGGATAATTCCAAGAAGAGAAATCTCATCTTGTCTGGAAATTTCAGTGTTATCAAAAATGATACTGGGGGAAAATGGGTCTTTTTTGTGAGAAATAAGACAGAACTGGGTTTTACTAGCATTGAAATTGACAAGGTTATCTGAGCCCCATTGGAGGATGGCTTGGAGACTAGAATCAATGGCAGTGGTGGTTGATGTTCTGCAGGTTGAGTTGAGTTGTGTAGAGAAAGGTTTATCAAATGAGAGGAAAGAGTGCAATGTGCTGTCTTCTGCAAAACTGTGTATTGGGTTGGAGGTTAACTGGAGTAGGTCATTGATATACAGAAGGAAGAGGGTTGTGAGAGAACAGAACCTGGTGGAACCCAGGCATTAGTTGGGTGGTGAGAGGATAAGGAACTGTCTACCACTGCACATAGTGTGCATCCAAACAGAAAGCTGGCAGACAGACCAACTGCAGAAACAATCTCCTGAAACAATCCAATTGATGGGAGTCTGCGTAGCAAACCTTTGTGCCAAACCTGGTCAAAAGCTTTGGAGATATCAAGTGCAACCACTTGAGATTCACCAAATATCTCCATGGCATTTGTCCAGAGATGGGTGATATATGAGAGGATCTCCTGTTGATCAGCAGCAACAGAATCTGTACTGGTGGTTGCTTAATAGCTGGGCGCCTTCAGGGTAGTGTAGGAGTTGGGAATTGATGGTTTTCTCCATCACCTTAGATAGGACTGAGGTGATTGAGATAGGATGGCTGTTAGATGGCAGTGATTTGTCGTCCTTCTTGGGACGACATCAAGGCCAGGACACTTTTTTTGTGTCTAATTTAGACAATAGGTTTCGGATCTCTTTCTGGCCAAAGGATATAGGGGCATTGTATGTTGGGCAGCTGAAATGGTTTAGGGGTATTTACTATTGTCAGTTTTGTGTGCATTGAAGGCAAAGTGTGAAGCCAGGAGATTGGCTTTTTCTGTGGGTGATGATGCAATAGAGTCATCTGGGTATGTTAGGGGTGGGAATAGTTTCGGACAAAAGTTATGACTAATTGCTTTGGCAAGAGACCAAAAGGCATGGCTTCCATTTGGGCAGGTTGCAATTGGAAAGGCACCAAATATATGTATGCTTCACCAAAACATGGTTTAAAAGAAAATTCAAAGAAGCTTGTGAGATGCTAATTCATCATCCTAATCTCATCTCAATAAGAATAATGGATTAGCAATTCCAAGAGAGTCTGGAAGACCTATCTGCAACCCATACAGTGTTTGGTTGTAGAACATTCGATAAACAAGATGGCAGAATACCAGTATGCACGCACATGCATGTGTGCACGCGCACACACACACACAGATCGGTGGACAGAACCTAAAGATAACAGGATAGTAGAATAGCAATTTATGTAGTTCAATTTAGGTTATATTTTTTTGTTTATTATAATTTAAAAAAAAAAAAAAATTTTTTTACTCTCCTCTTTTTTCTATCATCAGAGATCAGGTTAATGTAAATCATTAACAAAGCAGTTACTTTTAGCTTACTTGTATATGGTGATGTATCTTTTGTTTTTGTTCACATATATATATATATATATATATATATATATATATATGTATGTATTTCTGATGATGACTTTGATATGGAGATCAAAACATCAAGTGTTATTTTTCTTAGCTGTAAGTGAAGTAATTGCTCTAATGTGTGTTTTTACCTTCATAAATTTTATACAATGAAAAGTCGTGTTTCCTGCCCTTTGGTGATTCTTTTTTCTTTGATCTGTCTTACGATGAAAATATTATCAATAAAAGATTTTTCAGCAGTAATGCCAGCCTGTTCATCTGGCACTCAAAAAGCAATACTTTTCTCTAGCTTTGTAGTTATAATTTTACTTAATAATCTACTCATGGAGGCATCACACCAATGCCTCTGTAATTTGAAGGGTTGTTCCTTATTACCTTTTTAAAGATGGGAGTTATATATGATAATGACTACTCATCAGGAATTGCATCTCCTTTTAGAACTTGATATAACGTTCTTTATTCTTTGTAGCTGGTTATCTCCATACTTCCACAATTCCATGGATTCTCCTTCTGGGCTAGCTGCCTTCCCATTATGTGACCTTGCCAAGGCATCTCGTTATCTCATCTTCCAAAAATGTATCCACTAGTTCCTGTTCTCTCAAATTGCCATCTGGCTTTTCCACAAATTATTCCTTACATAGATATTAACCTCACTAGATATGATCTATGACTCGATGTTCTCGTACACCTGACTGATGGTTCTCCATGGCTGAACTGGCCTATTATATCCTAACAAGTGATGAATCTCAGAACAAATTCTGTTCCGACATTCTTCCTTACATTTTTCATACAATTTTTTTTTTTTTTACTTTTCTTGTAATAACGTTATACTTTTCCCAATCTTACTGTCTTCCAGAACTAAGGCAAGCTTTATATGTTTTTTTCTTCTCAATGATGGTTTCAATAGCCTTTTTCTGTCATCCACTCCACCTTGATGTTATTTAGTTCTTTTCAAAAGTATCTCTTTAGCTGCTTCTTTAATATGATTATAGATTTTATTAGCACTCATGTGCATGTGCTAATGAAATTAATGAAAATGTGCATTCGATCTTTGGTTGATCCTGCTTTTATACAATTGTATAACACTCTTGTCTTGAAGAACCCTGACCATATATTGCGGTTCATTTAACCTGATGTCATCATCTTACTCATTTCTCCTTTTTTGCTCCTTCCAAGAACAATTATCTGTGCAGGTAACACCACACTGTGCCACATTCTGCACCTCTCAACACTCGCTTATACTTGCTTATAATGCAGCATTTCTGTCATTTTGTAATCACGTGGTCGATAATAGATCATATCTGAGGATATCTTTATGCTGGAAGTATGAATTCATCAACTGGCATTTACCATTATCATTTTCTATATCCTCACCAAAAGGTCCAACTGATAAATCCTTAATTCTTTGACCAGTTTTGCAGTTTAAGTTCCCAAGGATAAAAAGCTTTTGGTTACCTTTACAAATCTCCTAATTGAGGAGTGTTAACTCTATATACAATAAAGAGATTCATCAACTGGCATTTACCATTATCATTTTCTATATCCTCACCAAAAGGTCCAACTGATAAATCCTTAATTCTTTGACCAGTTTTGCAGTTTAAGTTCCCAAGGATAAAAAGCTTTTGGTTACCTTTACAAATCTCCTAATTGAGGAGTGTTAACTCTATATACAATAAAGAGATGAGTTTAATATCTCTGATTTTGTTATCAGATTTAATGCAACTTCCTTCATAATATCACTCATGTTGATAATAAATAACAGTGGTGATGGTATGTTCCCCTTTTCTTATGCTTGATTTTATATCAAACCATCTTTCTATACCTCCTTCAATTCTGGCAACTGACTTATACTCATATATTGCTTTGTTTAATGTTCCTTTCACACAATTTAATTGTAGGAATGTGAACAACTTTTCTCTATGTACGTTATCATGTGCCTTTTCCAGGATGATAAAATGTAGATTATGAGGATGGGCTAAAAGTATTTGACTGTAGACATTGGTATAGAGGGGTGATATGATGGCAGTTTGTATTTTGAAAGTGTGTTATAGGATATTGGTTGTTGAAATTTTTTATTATATGGAAGGTGGGGAGAAGACAAGGGATATCCATGGAAGTTAAATTTGTGTGCAGTTAAAAAAGAGATCAGAGCTAGATTTTTCTCTCACAGAGCAGTGAGTGAGTGAAACAATTTGCCTTTTGAAGTGAGCAATGCATCTATCACGAATGAGTTGAAGAAAAGGATTGGTAATGTATTCCCTTACTCGATGGGTCCATAACTCCCTTGAGGTCTTCCCTGATAAAAGTTATATCATCTACCACCTGTATTTTTACATTTAATTTTTTGATGGCTTTTTTTGCCTGAAGTGTGTGTGCGTGTGTGCGTGCGCGCCCGCCCACACACGCAAGCACCCACACCCACGCACACTTTCTTTTACAGTATTTTTCCCTTCATTTCTAAAGTCTTCAGGAGCCTCCTAAACATTTTGTCACCTTCTGATATTTCTTTTCTATATTCTCATTGAATTCTTCCTATGACTTTTTACACACTACTTCTTTTTCTTACATTTTTCTCTTTATTCTCTCCAAATACATGCTGTGACTTACTTGCTAGGAACTTTTGATATTTCTTATTTCTTTTCCATAACTGACTCTTTAATTTCCTGAGTCTACCTTGGAGTTCTGATGTTTCTGTCCTTGCAGACAACTTCACCACATGCCACTGTGGGTGAATCAGTCAATGTTTCCTTCAGTCTTCCTCTGAGTCTCAAAGGTGTGATTATTTTTTCAAACGCTTGCATTTTTTTCTTCAACAATATATATATTTAAGTCTACAGTTTACCTCTGAAAGCTGCTTAACTTTGATTCTTTTTAAATTTTTTGTGTATATATATTTTTATATATATACATATATATACAAAAAATATGTATATATGTGTATATATATATATATATGTGTATATATATATGTGTGTATATATATATATATTTTTTTTTTTTTTCAGTACAAAATACATTTTTATTTTTATCCTGCTCAAAACGTAAAGGAGATCATTTTCTATTACAAATCCCTTGTACTCTTGTGTCATGAACCAATGCAAAGATATTGTTCTCAACAATAACTTAGTTGTTGAAACATTTTTAAAATTTATTTATTTTTTGTCTCTTCTCCAGGTGAATTTGTGCACATCTTTATGTTGAAAATGTTGTATTAATAATGACTAGTCTTTGCATGACCTGAGGAGAAATCTATCTGTTAACATTATTATTGGCTTTGCTCTTTTTTTCAAAACATTTTTGCATGTCTTGTAGTATTTCCTACTCTGCTGCTCATATCTCCACTAAGAACAAATTTTTTTGTCAGCTGCCTTTTCCAGTGACTCGAAAAGCTTCTAAGGAAGAAGGTAGAACCTTTTGTGGGACTATAGGTACAAATAAGTCTCATTGTCCAATTGTACAATTCTTCTTGTTGATGTTTACCCTTTTTATTATACCCTTCACATATCTACTGACCAGGATGAATGATGAGAGAATAATGATTGGACATTAAGTCAGGAGTTGCAGCACTCATTAAAGGTTATATTGCAATCTTCCTTAAAAAAGGTTAAATACTGTCCAATTGTACAATTCTTTTTGTCGATGTTTGCCCTTTTTATTATACCCTTCACATATCTACTGACCAGGATGAATAATGAGAGAATAATGATTGGACATTAAGTCAGAAGTTGCAGCACTCATTAAAGGTTATATTGCAATCTTCCCCCTAGTTATCCATCTTTGACACTTATGGAAAGAAGTAAATTGACAAGTGTTTTTTGTGTTGTGAAGATGCATGTTTGAAACTCACCAAAATATAAGCAGTTTAATAAGTTATTTATTTTGTTTCTGTGTGGCACTGTGAGTGAATACCATAAAAAGTTAACTTTATAAATTTATGTATCTTTATAATTATATCTATTTTATTATATATCATTATAATATATTATAATTTTTATAATATATTAAAAAGATATATAATAATGTTTAGCAAAATATTTTTGCTGAACACAGTATTGGAATAATGCTTTTAAGTATTGAAAGCTTTGGGTTTTTCAAGAAGTGTCTCAGAGCTTTTCAGGAGTAAAACTAGGCATATCATATCTGACATTTTTGTCTGTTCCATACTAGAGAGTAATAACAGTTATCGGAATGCTGACAGTGCACTGGTTTTTCTATATACAAATGCTAACGGCATTAGGAATGAAGATAATGAATTTGTGACGTTGATTGACTTGGTCTGTCCAAAAATTGTTGGTATCATTGCCTTGATTGACAGATTAGGATGTTCTGAAAGAGATGGAAATTGAAGAGTATATCATATTTTGGCCTGATAGAGAAGGTGAATGGAGTGATAGTGTTGCTTATGATAAGAGATGAGTTATGCTTTTTCAGAATAGAAAATCAGAGGTGAAATGGTACTGATTGCTTTGAGAGTATCATATTTACTCGAATATAACTTGCACTTGCGTATATCTTGCACTCCTGATTTTACTTTACAAAAAAAGAAATTAAAAAGTTTTGCATATATTTCACACACGAAAAAAGTTTAAAACTTTAAGAAATAGATATTGAATGCTGTTCTGGCAGTTTCAGATATTTTGGAACTCAGTTGAAGAGAATCAGCATTTCAACCCAACAATCATTGGTTTGCCTTTTTCAGTGAGTCGCCCGATCTTTTGTTAATACCACACCAATCATGTGCATAGAGATAAAAGGAACCAGTAGAACAAATGTGGGAGTGAAAGCATTGGCTTCTATTAGATCTTGGATTGTGCAAGTGTGGATTAAGAGACCATTATTAGAACTGTTGTGCAACTGGATTTTGAGAGTTTGGGACAGAAGCATTGTCGCTAAAAAATTCATATATATCGCATGATGAATGTTGATAATTAAAATTTAAATTCATTAATTTTATAAATAATGTGAGCACTTATAAATTATAATGAATACTGAGGATTTATTATAAACGTCGGTTTCATTTTTTCCTAAAAGACTTTAGTTTCTGAAAATTCCTCCCCGCATATATCTCACACCATGATTTTTTAACTTTAATTTTTTGAGAAAAAGTGCGAGTTATATTCGAGTAATTACGTATACGGTGTGAGTGAGGTTGAAGTTGATAGGGTGAGTGACAGCTTGATGTTGCTGTGGACCAAGATATGGATGGTGCTGAGCAGAAAATGATTAGACAAATTTATTTGACAAGTAGAAAAAAACATTATGGGAGACTGCAGTATAAACTGGTCTGAGGAAAACTGAATTTGTTAATAAGGGAACTGAATTTTTTGGAATTTTTGAGGGACAGATGTCTTAGATCACAGCATCACAGGAACTGATTGTAACTGACGTGTAATCTTTATCCCAAGTTTGTGAGTGATCATGTAGGTGATCACTCTCACAAATAAGAGAGGTTGGTAGCACATGGGAACTAGTTAACAGCAGCAAATTGCATACCTCTAGCAAAGAGGATAAAGTGATTTGGAACAAAATGGATTATTAGGAAAATCAAACAGGAATTAGATTCAAAACGAAGTTATAGAAGGCATATAGAGATGTGGAGAACAATTGCATTAGGAATATAAGGCGTTAACTAGGTGGCTGACTATTATAGTAAGGAGAGAAAATTAGAATTCAGAAGAAGACTAGTCATGTGATCTAAGAAGTTCTTTTGCTATTTTGCTATATGGCCTGATATGATTGTAGACAGGCAACCCTGCTGGATGGAGACTGTAGCTGGGTAACCAATGCAGATGATGTAGTACAGTTATTTATTGATCACATTATTAAGATATTTCATCTTGGCATAGCAGGCTTTATTTCTAGAGAGTGAGAGATGGGAGGTGGGGGGGGGATGAGAAGGATTAGAAGTGAATGAAGAGGATGTATTCTGAGTACTGAGCGCATTAGGTGGCTGTGAACTAGATGGGATTGTGTCACATGTTTTAAGGGAATATGCTAAGAAACTGACCATACCATTAACTTATTTAATGGAAGTCTTGTATAAACTTTCCTCCTCCTCCTCCTCCTTTCCTGCCTTTCCTGTCTTCATGAAAAACATCATATCCTTTCACTTTTGTTCCCATCAGAATATCATTCTTATTCAGTCAAATTACTTATTCCAACTATTTTTGGGTGAATAAATTCAATCAATGCAACAATTTCACCTCCCTTATTTCTTATACTTCTGGTATTTGTAAATAAGCAATTCATTTATTGTTCTATAACCAGTCCTATTCATGCTACCCTCATTTCTAACTTCTCCACACCTGCTCCTGTCTGCTTACCTTTACCCTTTGTCCCATATATCTCTCAAGACTCAACTACTTCCCCAAGCATCCCAGGCCTTCCCATTCATATGTTGATTATCTCTATACATTGCATTCATTACTGCTTTCAGAATCCTTTTTCCTTATACTGCATTTCCTTGACTTTCTTGGCTCTCCCACATTTCACTATCCAACTTACATTCCTGTTCCTACATTCTCATCTCTCATGTTACTCTCATCTTCATTCACAAATACTTCAGTCTCACCTGATTCACTCTTCTTCTCATTTACATCACCCCTTTCTTACTGTGATACCCTGCTCACATCATTCATTACACTTGCTTCTAGCAACCCTCTCCAGTTGATTTGCACCAAATTCCATTTACCCTTCAAATACATTCCACACATCGACAAACTATATCCATTTTTCCTCACTTTGTTCTGCTAGCAAAATATTCATGATTATTGCATACCATCTGAACTTATTGCTGCCATACCTTGGAAACACATCAACTATTCTTTGAGCCACTCTCCTCAGTAATTTCCTGATATCCATCCTCACATTCTTCCAAATGTGAGGACGGATGCTCAACCAAATCATTTGTTCCCTTCACTACTACCACTAATTCCCTATCACACTTATTTCTCATATCCAAAGCATAAATCATTCTGATTGTCCTCTTCTTTGAAAACAGACCCTGTGCACCCTCTCATCTGCTGCACCTTTTATAATAGAATCTGTGTTCAGGTTTTCTCTTGAATCATTTGCTACTTCTTTTTCCACTATCATTTTTTTATTCTTTCATGCTCATCCATTCATATTTACCAAACATCTAATCTCATTTTGCATATGCCTGATTTCATTTCTTAACTTAATCATTTTATGCTACAGCTCTTGCATTCCAGCAGTTGTGCTCTCTTCCATATTGTTAATTGCTCCCACTTTTGCTTGTCAATCTGGCTTTCTTCCATTCCTGCAATCATGCTGGCTTTTGCTTCTTCAGTCAGGCTCACTTCTGTTCCTGCAGCCACACTTGCTTTTTTTCAGTTACTTCCATATTTACGATCACATTTTCTGCACCCAATTGTTCCTGAACAACTACTGACTCTTTCCCAGCTGTTAACTATGTTAATAAACAACTGTTACTTTTATGTGGTAGGTGACTACCAGCTTGTTTATTGAAGACTTGAATGTCTTGAAAAATTTTACATTTGTATCTGTAGCAGGGCTTCTGGATTATCTGACCCTTAACCTACTCACAGTATTAATATACTATAAGTTAACGACCTTTCTTGGGTGAGGATTAAAAAAAAATTATAAATAAATAAATCTCTCCAGCATTGAATCTATTCTTATCCTTGATGTGGTGGTTCTAAGAACTCTATAAAGTTTCCTCAGTATAGCAGTCTGGTAGTAAGACTTATACATTGGCTAACCATAACTGTAGGAAATTACAATGTAGACTCAGTATTAATTACAATAAATTTAATTAAAATTTCTGATATTTCAGCAAAGTCAGATTGCCATCATCAGTGAACACAGTATGGTATGTGCATGCAGGCACTGCACTAGGTAAATGAGGCTGAAGCAGTGGCAACAAAAGGTGAGCCTCAAGTCCAAAAATGAATGTTTTTGGTGCTCTTGGGTTGAAATTTGGAGGAAGAGTGCCTCTCACCTTTAGGATAGTTTTATGCAACCAGATTTGTTGAGGTGTGGCTAGTTTCTTAAGGCTGAGGCAGATTCTAGGAATAGTCTCTCATAATTTATATTTGCTGTGGTGGTGAAGAGCAGCCTTCTTCCAGTATGTCCTGTGGTGGTGGTGTCAAAAGCATGGTCAGCAAGTCCTGAATGGCTACAATGGTGAAACTGGATGTTGAAAATGTGAATGTGAAAACAATGGATGAAAAGAAAGCACCAAAACCTAGCTCCACCATCCAAACCTGAATCAGAATGGCTGCCTCTCACAATCAAAGATATGGCAGTGTCTTATTCCAATCACACATCATTAACTTTTTAAAAAAAAATAATAATGCCTGTTTTCTCTGCATTGTTCTATGTATTAACATCACATGACTCTTACTGTTTTAAGTAATCCATTGTTCATATTCTGCTTTGTATTCAACTGCCTGATAACACTGATGATAATCTGTAATTTTCAGGTTGCAATAATTGACTATTAAATATATTGTTCACCATTTTCCGTGTGTTGTTGTATTAACTTGTGAAACCATTCTTTTATCACCTTTATTTCTCAGCAGTTTGTGAATATTGTTATAAATATCACCTATCACCATTTTCACAGTATTACTATGTTTCAAATACAAAATAATTTTATAAATATTAATATTTGCACACTAATCTGTTTCAGATGGGGATCTTATTACCATTCTTGATAGTGCTGATTTGTCATGTGCCATTCACTGTGAGAGGATAATCAAATTACAAATTTTTGGTAATTAAATATTTTGATATCAGTGCTAATTATAAAAGCAAGCATATTATATATAGCCAGGAAAAATATCCACATGAAAGTTATTCCATCAATAATTCCATTGCAAATTGCATTTCTTATTAGTGTTTATACTGTAAACTGTTTCAAAGAGCACTCTTTTAAAAGAGGTATTATAAAGTAATGTTGCTGAAATATTTCAATATATATCTCTCTCTCTCTCTCTTCTTTTCAAAAGTTGAAACACCACTGAAAATATAATTTGTTAGTCTGAATTTATTATTATTATTTTTTGGTTCACAAAAGATTTCATGCTAGAATTAAGCAAATGTATATTATTATTATTATTATTCAGGCCTCCATGGAGTCAAAAGACTCATCACGGGAGGTCCTTCCTTTTCTTCCTAAGAAAACACAAAGTCAATCAAAACTCATCGTGGGAGGTCCATCCTAGGAAACACAAAGTCTATCATACCACTTCTTAAACTCATTGACCGTTCTCACTTTCACCACTCTATCAGGCAATGCATTTTCCATGGTTCAACCACCCTCCATGCAAAGAAACCACTCCTCACCCTCTTGCTCACAGTTTCCTTTCGTAACTTTCATGGATGGCCCCTTGTCATCACTCCTTCCCGCTGTTCAACCAAGTGAAAGAACTCCCCAGTGTCAACCCTGTAACCACCTCTCAACAGTTTAAGTCTCAATCATATCACCTCCACAATCATATCCACCAAACTCTACAGTCCACATTCCCTCAGCTGATCCTCATAACTAACATTGTACAGTCCTGAAACCATCTTTGTTATCCGCCTTTGTACCCTTTCCACAGTTAATTTATCCCCTTCAAATCCTGGGGACCAAATCTGAGAACAATAGTCTAAGTATGGTCTGATCATAGGTCTTATACAACGGAATGATAACTCTTTTATCTCTGCAGGTCAGCGTCCTTCTCATTATTGCAGCAATCCTTTGTGTTACCTTCACCACTTTGCAATATGTCCCTTGAATTTCAGGTTTCTATCAATCATCAACCCCAGATCTCTTGTTTCCCCTACTTCCTCCAGTATATCTCATCCAATAGAGTATGCAGTGTCCCATCGATGCATCCCAAACCTCAAGACCTTACATTTTGCTGCATTAAACTGATACCCCCCATTCATTTGTCCATCTTTCTAGCTTATTCAAATCCTCTTGCAAGGCTACCACATCTGCACTATTATTAATAACCCTTCCCAGCTTTACATCATCAACTGAATATCTTTACTGCAAACAACTTTACTGCGAACCAGCTTTACTGCAAACAACTGAATATCCCCCCTGCAATCCACTGACAGTGTCATTGATATAAAGGTTAAACAATATAGGTCCCAGTACTGAGCTCTGTGGGACCCCACTTGTAACCCTCTGCCTCCTTGAAACTGCCCTGCCATATACAACTCTGATAATACCTATTGGACAGCCAATCCTGAATCCAACCTGACATCCAGACCCATGTGCTGCAACTTAAATATCAGCTTATCATGTGGCACTCCGTCAAATGTCTTTGCTAAGTCCAAGAAAATGGCTTTCCCTCATCTACTTATTATAAAAGGCTAGCATATTGCTAAAACAAAGAGTGCCCCTTCACAAATCCATGTTGACTCTTACAGATAACATTACCCTCATCTGCCCAATGCTGTATATGGTCCCTCACTAATTTCTCCAAGATCTTAACAACTACTGATGACACAAACTGGCCTATAATTAACCTCGAACCTGCCCTATCCCTCTAGTATTAAAATTTACTCCTCCAGGATGAAATACTTCAATAAAGTGTTCATTGAACAATTCCACTATGTCCTCTGCATCAGTCACTCTATTCCCATTTTTATCCCACAATGTCATTCTTCCGCAGTCATTTCTCCTCCTACTGGCCACATAACTAAAAAATTCCCTAGGATTTTCTTTGGATCTTAGAGTTAATCTCTTCTCATATTCCAGTTTTGCCTTCCTTACCATACTAGTCACTCTCCTGACCTATGTCTTATATTCTTCATGCATCTCCTGTTCACCTGTCTCCTTTTATCTCTTCCATAGCCTCTTTTTCGCATGCAGTTCCTGTTTAATATTGTTTGTCATCCACTTTACTCCAAATTGTGTCCTCTTCTTCACTCGTGGAATACAGCTTACTATTGCTGCTAACAAATATTCCTTCATAATTTCCCAAGCACTAATAATATCCCGTCCTTCCAATTCCTCCCTCCATGAAACTTCCCCAAGTTGACGTCTGAGACTATTATAATCACCTACCTTATAATTCTACATACGTTCCCGTCTCTTTGATACTCCTGCATGTCTATTCATCTTCCAAGTCAAACCATATGGTCACTCTCTCCAACTGGTGGGAGAGCTGTCATCTCAGTTATTATCAACTCTTTTGATGCTAGGACCAAATCCAAAACTCTTGAACCTCCTGTTCCCTCTATTATTTGTTGCCTAAGACATTTGTCCCTCAAGAATTCTAGAAATTCCATTCCCTTATTGCTACATGCATCTTCCTCTCTCCAATTTTTACTGCTGTAGTTAAAATCTCCCATAACAATCATTCTTCTTGCACTAGCTAAACTCAACTGTCCAAACATCTCCTGGTCTCCACCCTCTGTGCTCCTTGGTCTGTAGCAACACCCTGCTAAATATCCTGTCTTGCCCACCTCTACCTCACATCATATGCTTTCAAAATCATTAGTGTCACTGCCTTCAAAGTCTCCACTCTTAGACGACATAAGTCGTCACTTATCATAAGCAGTACTCTACTACCATGCTTTCCCTTCCTATCCCACCGAAAAATGCTGTACCCAGCTACTTCTATTCCTGTTATTATATCCTCTTCTGTCAACCATGTCTAAGTGATCCCAATAATCTTTGGCTAGGCTGATGCTATCAGCGCCACCAATTCCTCTCCTTTATTCCAGATATTCCTGGCATTAGTATTATATACAGCATAAAAATGCCATTGTTTCTATACCCAGCATTATCCCCTCTAGACTCCACTGGGCTCAGCGTTACCTGATGTTGTTTCCCTTCTCCCAAGTACCCATTCCCACAAGAGGCCACCCCTGCTACCATCCACCCTGGGACACACTGACTCGTTCAGAACATCAATCTCTCCAGATGCGTACGTCCTTCCTCATTCAAATGCAAGCGGTCTCTCACATATAATTCCTCTCTATCTTCAAACACCCTCCAAGCATCCACATATTCCAATCCTCTCTTCTGACACATTCTAGCTATTATGTTATTCAATATTACTGCTCTTCTGCTCAACTTGTCACTATCATACCTAGGCAACACGCACACTATCTTTCCTCTCTGTGTCTTCTTTCGTACAACATCAAGCAAGAATCTCATATCTCTCGCTGCCCAATTTACATTACCACTCAAGTCATTTGTTCCTAGCATCATCATCTCATCCACCCTTTCACCCCTCTTAATTGCCATAGCCACACTTTCTATTGTTCCTCCAGGCAAACACTCCTCATGCATCCTATCTTGAACACCACAGAGCATCGAGTCCCCATACATTACATCTCTTACCACCCTATTCCTCGATTGCTCACATACATCCCTCACTCTCTCTCCTCTAACACTTTCTCTCTGTGCTCCCCTACTTACCTGCCTTCCTGACATCACTCTATCCGTGGTTCCAGTACTCCTTTGCATTCCTCTCATTCCCTCTCTCCTGTTTCCATTCTCTCCTCTTCTGTCGTTCCCATAATTCACTCATTCCCTCTCTTCCACTGTTTCTATTCTCTCTTCTATCATTCCCATATCTCTGTCTCATTCCCTGTCTTCCATTTATCCTATTCTCTCCTCTTCTATCATTCACATAACTCTCTCTAATTCTCTCTCTCACTTTTACTTTGATTTGCCTTGCATTCACCTAATCTCATCTTTCACACACTTCTCATCTCATTCCCTAGACATTCCACCTGCTCTTTCAACTCATCTATCTCTCTGCAAGTCAGCCACTCTTATTTGCCATTCATCCTCCCAATTGAGACCATCTCCTAAAACTTCACAATCATTCAACCTTTCCATACTTCCCACTCTCTTATTTTATTCATATTTCTCACGCCCTCTATCATGCTACTCATCTCTCTACGTGGAGAATCTCCCGTCTCTGACTCAACGAAGTCAGTTATAGTCATCTCTAACTCACCAAGTTCCTCCCATTGCTTGCATTTTGCACATATACGTATTCCCCCTTCTCTCACCTGCCACATAATAAATTTAGTTTAATCCTTTATCCAAGTGTAAGCAAACAAAGTTTGCACCTGAAGTATCTTCAGGACTGAGGCAACTTGTAGCAAAGGTGGACCAAGATCTCATCACTTCTTGTCTCAGTATCTCCCATAATGCAAAGCACATCTCCTTGCAGACATGTATAGTGCTATGCATTAAGGGAAGGGCCACAACCCAGACCGGTTTCCCTGTTTAAGTGCGGGGTAACCTCTCCAGAAACTCTTGAGATCCCCCATATCACCCAATAATGAGTGACCTGCAGGATCAAAAATTCAGAAACTCAGCGTTGTTCCCCTCAATAACAGGCTCACCCTGCCACTGAGAAGAACTCTGAGAACCGGTTGGCTCTACACCATGGCAGGCTCCCCCCATCACCAAGCAGAGCCACTTATTTGCTTATTTGCTCATCTGAGGGGTAACAGCAACAGCCGTGCCTCAGCTAAAACTTCATTGACTACAGCATATTCTTCACTGGTTTTGACCTATATTGAGGTTAGTCAGTGGGAGCCAGACCCAGAAGTGGTGATACTAAGGCAGAAGTTGCCAAAAGGTGTACCACCTTATTATTAAATTACTCTGGATTTAGAAAAAGATGTTGGAAGTTTATTTTCCACTTGGTTAGACTATAATAAATTTAGTTTAATCCTTTATCCAAGTGTAAGCAAACAAAGTTTGGCATTATGGGAGATGCTGAGACAAAGAGTGATGAGATTTCTGCTCTCATCACTGCACTCATCACTCCTTGTCTCAGTATCTCCCATAATGCAAAGCACATCTCCTTACAGACATGTATAATGCTATGCATTAAGGGAAGGGCCACTACCCAGATCAGTTTCGACCTTTATTGAGGTCTCATCAGTGGGAGCCAGACCCAGGTGGTGATACTAAGGCAGAAGCAATGGAGAGGTCATATTTACTTATACGAGTTGCCAAAAGGTATACACCTTATTATTAAATTACTCTGGATTTAGAGAAAGATATTGGAAGTTTATTTTCCACTTGCTTAGACTATAATAAATTTAGTTTAATCCTTTATCCAAGTGTAAGCAAACAAAGTTTGTGCCTGAAGTATCTTTGGGACTGAGGCAGCTTGTAGTAAAGGTGGACCAAGATCTCATCACTCCTTGTCTCAGTATTTCCCATAATGCCAAACTTTGTTTGCTTACACTTGGATAAAGAATTAAACTAAATTTATTATAGTTTAACCAAGTGAAAAATAAACTTCCAACATCTCACCTGCCACATATACAACCCCCAGGATGCATACATTCCGCAAGTCCTGCATGCTACAAAATCCTGTATGATATCATGCAAAATGGAGTCCTTAAATGGGGGAGGACTTGGAGATATGCCATTTGCAATTTTAACTGCTGCTGCTGCCATTATTCAAAATAGTGTCGCTAATTAGTGCCAAAAATATTGTTGCAACTAAACGCTAAATAAGTATAAGGGAGTATAACTATATAAGTAAAAGTGCAAACAATTACAAACAAAGCATTCAGTATGCTAAATATAAATAAAATAAAGATAAACAATGAAAACTTATGCTATCTTCGTCTTGTCTTCCACCTTTATGCATCCGATTCCGACCCCATCTTAATATTATGTATTAATATTATTAATATTAAGTATTATTATTATGTATTATGTTATTAATATTAAGTATTGTGTATTTTGGTAATAACCAAAATACACAATATAGCAACAAACAGTTTAAACAGGTTGACAGACAATATTTTGGGCTTGCAAGTTGTGAAGGTGATCAGTAGCTAAGTAACATTGCCTTGGCATAGCAGTATGATCTGTAGACATAATATTTTCAGGAGACCAGTATTTGCAGTATTTTCATTGTGTTCTATAAGGAACATTAATTTTACTACATAATGAGCATGTATTTTCTTGATCACAGAACTAATGTAAATAACTATTTTGGAACATTGATCAAGTGTAAACGGATAAGTATTTTAATACTGACTAGTTTCACCAAACTTAAGCTGTTAGACCAAGAAGTTTGGCAACTCCTAGACAGAATGATCAACACTAGCTACGCTAAAGTTTTCAATAAAAGCAAACTGATCCAAATAATCAAGAAATATAACCATCTTTATACAAACCATATTAAGTCCAATCCTTCTCTGCCAGATAACCAAGTTATTCTTAATTTATCGGATCATATTTTAACCAAACCTGAAATCACTATCCTCAAAAAAGGTTTCAACTATGTTATAACACCTGAACAGATACCAAAAGAAAATTTCATCTTCAGTTTGGACAAAGCAATCTCGTTATTACCACCACACATAACAAATGACCTCAGATTAAAAAGTTGATTAATACTCTCCTCTTCTAGAACCTCATACCAAAACTTCACCTCTCTATCTAGAAGAACCATTCATAATTTGAAGAGAAAGAACGATATCATAATACTTAAGGCTGACAAGGGTAACAGTACTGTGATATTAAACACCAAGGACTACGAGGATAAACTGAACAATCTACTGTCAGACATGTCTGTTTACCATATCTTAACGAAAGATCCTACATTAAAAAACCACAATGACACAAACGAATTACTACATAATATGATCAACTGGCCAACAGATCTAATTAAAAAATTAAAATCCATGCACCCTCTAACTCCAAGACTTTATGGGGTTCCAAAAGTTCACAAAGATGGTATTCCTTTACACCCCATTGTTGATGGTATTAACTCACCTATCTACTTATTGTCTAAGCATCTCTCTAAACTCTTACAACAACATATCCATAACTCAGAGAGTTATGTCCGAAATTCACAACATTTTGTGGATAAATTAAAAAACATTACTATATCTGAAAATGATCTACTTTCAAGCTTAGATGTCACTTCTCTTTTTACAAACGTTCCTGTGGTGGAAGTTATCAACATCTTAGGCACTTTATTCCCACAAGATATAACCTCACTGTACAATCATTGCCTAAATTCAAACTATTTTTCTTGGAAGAAAACTATTTACCAACAACTGACTGGCCTGGCATTGGGTAGCCCCCTTTCACCTTCTTATGCTGACCTATTTATGGAGGATCTCGAAAATAAAATTCTATCTCAAATAAATCCTAAACCAATAATTTGGTGGAGATATGTAGATGATATCTTCATTGTATGGAACCACAACAAAGATGACCTAATTGATTTTCTCAATAAAATCAACTCCTTTCACCATTCTATTGAACTTGCTCTAGAACTTGAAAAAGACAAACAACGACCGTTCTTGGACATCTTAATTAAGAAGCAAGTTAATGGCCTTTTGAACCTATCAGTCTACAAGAAGCCTATGAATACAGGACGTTATCTACATTTCAGCTCCTCACACCACATCTCTCACAAACTCAGCATAGTACACATACTAAAGAAAAGAGCTGTCTGCATTACAACAGATGAAAAGGACCTCCAAGATGAATTAACATTGATATCTAATAACCTCGCCTTGAATGGCTATCCACAAAGACTCGTCAACAAAATCCTTTTCTCTGAGCTACCACAAAGAGAACGAGAAGACACTCAATATATTACAACAATCGGCATTCCATATGTGAGCAGTATCTTTAACAAGCTCGCTAATCTCCTCAAACCACACAAAATAAGAATGATATTCAAACCTATAGAAACAATTCGTAAACTACTACGATCTCCAAAAGATACCCATCCTTTCTATAAGTATGCTGGAGTCTATAATATTTCATGCTCATGTGGTTCAAGTTACATTGGCCAGACTTCGAGAAGCCTCGAGATTAGGAAGAAGGAACACATTGGTTATGTTAAAAATAACAGACAAGACATATCAGGCCTGTCATCACATTTCTCCATAACAAACCATATCATTGAGTGGGACAAAAGTTGTACCCCTTACATAGAGGAAGACTACTGCTCTCGAATGTTTAAAGAAGCAGCCACAGTCACACGCACTACAGATAACCTTAACAGGAACCAAGGCTTAATACTTCCAGAGATATGGAAAACCTTAATCAGATCTCTGAACACACAAGAAATGAATTTTAATGCTAACTATAGAACGTTCCTTAGCAACAACTAGTAAATCATGTGCACGCGATACGTGTTATTCACGTTCAATGCTATTTTAGTTTGTAACTATAATTTTTTTTAGAATTTACAGTTAAGATCTATTTTGTGATATGTTTTAACCGCAGTGTTTGTACTCTGACTATGCCAATAGCTTAAGTTTGGTGAAACTAGTCAGTATTAAAATACTTATTCGTTTACACTTGATCAATGTTCCCAAATAGTTATTTACAATAATTTTACTAATTAAAGCTCAATTAGTTTTACTGCCATTGACTGCAATGGCAGTAAAACTCAGCCCACTCAGTGCTGCATTTTTACATAAATTATCTAAATAGTTCTGGGCAGTCTGAATGTTAGTCAATCCAGCACATCATCATCTGCAAAACAGAGACTGATGTGGCTTTGACCTGCTGAATCTTTGAATGTTATTCCGTACCCATTTCCTGTGAGTCTGAATACATAATCAAGGGTAATAATAAAAAGATATAGTGCCAGAGAGTCTCCCTGAAGAATTCTAGTGGAAATAGGAAAAACTCTTGGTCATCTCTTTATTAACCATTACATTGCTCTTGCTTGATAATTCTGGTACGGTTCTGCTAATGCTTTGATTAATTTCAAGGATATGCCATAATAACTGAGAATTTTGAACATCCTTTATCTGTTGATTGAATTGAAGGCTTTGAGAAATCTATGAGGTTGAAGATTAAGGGAAGGTTTTTATCTCTTGATCCCTCTAACAAGCTTCTAAAGCAATGGATATGTACAACAGTGCTTCTAATTTTCATTTCAATTTAGAAGCATCCTATTATGGATTTTCAGTGTGGTAGGAAGTAGTGTGATTTCTCTGTAATTTTCTGGGGTTTAGATTGTCGTTTTTGGGGGAGGGGAATATAGGTATTGTCTTCTCTCTCTCTATTGTGAGGATTCCATGTTGGAATAGCTGTATTACAAATATTTAGTAGTTGTTTACAAAGCTCTTTTTCCTCCATGTTTAATAGCCTCTGCTGTTATAGTTCACTATACAAAAAGAAAATAATAATAGCCTTTTCTAGATACTCTAATCACATCTTCCCAATGACACCCTTTATTTCTCAGTTTACAGAAAAGTCATCCGCATAGGTTGATACATAGACAGACTTTCCCTTCATCTTCCCCTCTCAGCAGTATGGTGTTATCAAAACCCTTGTCAACAGAACCTGTTCTACACATGCTTCCCTTACAAATGAATTCTTCTTTATTTGTCAGTCCTTGTCCGAAGGTTACAGTGCCATTAAGATCAACAAATTAATTGTTTCTCACATCTCTCTCAATTTATAAACTATAGTAATGCCATCTCCATGCCTTATATCTGGGCCACCTCAAAAAAAAAAAAAAAAAAAAAAAATCTAAAAAAGTATAATTTTTGCACACCATTCAAACCTCATCTATTCTCTCAAGATCATGTTGACCTCCCCCCCCCTCTCTCTGTTCCAGGTGTTTCCAAAGTTCTTTGTTCTTGCAAATTATCTTATTAAATTGCAAGATCTGCTAACATCTGCCTAGAAGAACATAAGAAATACACTTGCTGCTATAAGTATGGTCAGTCGGGTCTAGCTGACCATGCCTTGGATACCTTGCACAGAATCAAATGAAAAAAAAAAAAAAAAACTATGCTTCACCACAACAAGCTTGAAAACCAACTTTTTTTTATTACAGTTGGTTTTTTAAATCTGCTGATGATTCTATGAGCAGCAGATTTAAAAAACCAACCAAATCTCAATAAATATGGTTGTGTTAAACTTCCCAAGAACCACTAAGGCTAGTAACTATAGAGGGTGCCTCCTCGTAGGATTTTAGACTTTTCAGTCTGATTTTCTCAGTTATTGTTTTGTGCATTTTTGTGTATGTTTTTGCAATTTTAATATTATTTCCCTGATGACTTGGTAGTGATAGACGAAATATAGGACCAATTAAAATGTGCTGTATTCGTTCCATGAAACCTAATAACAAGTTTAAACCAGCGCACGAGTCTAAATAATTGAAAGATAAGTGTTAATAGTAAGGAACGATTTTATTGTCTTTATTTCATTACCAGTACTAGTTTCTAAGTTTGTGCTTTTGAAATTGATAGTGTTTTGTATGATTGGTATGGTGTTTTGTTAGGATATTATTACTTTTGTATTGTATCCAATTGTGTTGATAATATTCACCTGACATTTGAAGAAGTTAGTGAGCATGTTGTCCCAGTATAATAATATGGAGTGGAGGAGAAAAGTAGTGAAAATGAATGTGATGATGATACCGAGAATGTGTAGGAAGGGAGATCTGGAATATGTGGATGCATGGAGTACATTTGGGGACAGAAGAGTTGTATGCAAGAGATGGATTACATTTGCATGCAGAAGGATGCAGGCATTTTGAGCAACTGTTCTTTCTAGACAAGTGAATGTTTTAGGGCAGGGAAACTAGAATTACAAGGGTGTGTGTGGATAATGGCTTGAGAAACAAGAGGGTGTACACTATATTTCAGAGCTTCCAGAGCTAGGTGTTAGTATGCAGAGAGTAATAATAGCTATAATATTACTGGCAATACACTAGTTTTTCTGTATACAAATGTTAGGAGCATTGGAAATAAAAGGAATGATGAATTTGTGCCATTGATTTACTCAGTCTTTCTAAAGATTGTTGGTAACTAAGTGAAACTTGGTTAACTGAGAAGGATGTTCTAACAGGAAGAAATTGAAGGGTATACCATATTTCAGCAGAATAGGGAAGGTAAATGTTGTGGTGAAGTGTTACTTGTCATAAGAGATTAATCGTATCCTTTCAGAGTGGGGAATCACAATCGAAATAACATTAATGGCTTTAAGAGTATATGATGCATAATAGACATTTATCAGACAAAATATTTAGTGGGATGTTGCTATAGACCAAAAAATATAGATAGTGATGAGCATATGGTGGAGTGAACATGAGGATCAACAGTTTTGGATTCGGCATAGCATCAGAGGCTCTTATTGTGACTGAGATGTATTACTTTCACCCATGACTTGAGAATCATAACTGGTAATTAATTTACGGAATTGACAACGCATATAAAGTAAATTAATTAAAGATTAATTAATCTTTAATTCGCCCTAGCTCCAAAAAGGATACCTGCTGAAGAAATCATGATCCAAATAGAGCGTGGAATTCGCAACCTGCCTAACCACATCGCCAACAACGTGAGACTGGATGTAGTCGGTGTTCTCACGAAAGCCAAACCTCCAAAATCCAACTTATCCAAAAACGAATATACAGCCCTACAAGAATTAAAAAACAACAAAAAAATAGTAATCACCAAAGCTGATAAGGGAAGTGCCACTGCGGTACTCAATCAAAAAGACTACAAAGGTAAGCTAAATTCTTTAATACGAGACCGTACTACTTACCTCCCCATTGAATATAATCCGACCAACTCTCAGATCAGAACTATCCACAGACTCCTTAAGAAAGTCACTTCTTGGCCTGTGGAAGTCACCAACAAACTTAAACCTTATAACTCTAGACCCCCCCCCGATTATATGGACTCCCAAAAATACATAAACAAAATGTGCCATTACGTCCCATAGTGGATGGCATTGATTCCCCCACATATAAATTAGCCAAACATTTAGCCAAAACGCTCACACACTACACTGGCAACACACCATCACACATAAAAAACTCGGCCCACTTTAAAGCCAGTATAGAAAACCTCACACTCCAACACACTGACATAATGGTCTCCTCCCTATTCACTAATGTCCCACTCAAAGAAACCTTTGAGCTCATCCAAGCCAAGTTTCCTCCCGATATCTCAGCCCTATTTCAGTTCACAATGAACTCAGGCTATTTCGTTTGGCAAGGAAAGTTCTACAAACAGATAGAGGGGACAGCCATGGGTTCACCACTTTCCCCACCCTTGGCCAATTTCTTTATGGAGACATTTGAAGAGAAAGCCTTAAACTCCGCCCCACAAAAACCCACTATTTGGCTTCGTTATGTGGATGATGTGTTTGCTATTTGGCCACATGGCTCAGATACATTCCACTCCTTCCTAGCACACTTAAACAACCAACATCCCAGAGTCCAGTTCACCTTAGAAAAAGAGGAAAACAACACCCTCCCCTTCCTAGACACTTTAATCACCTGCCAGCTTGATGGAACTTTGGTTTTCTCTGTTTACAGAAAACCCACCCACACTGGCAGATACATTCACCAGCAATCCCCCCCCCCCCTCACAACAATATGGGGTGATAAAAACACTATATAACAGGGCAAAATTAATCTGCTCAGATGACAAGGCCCTGACTATGGAACTAAACCACATCCTCAACACTTTCTGAGCCAATGGCTACAACCCCAAAAAAAATCCAAAAAATACTAAAACCTATAAACCACAACCCCCCTCCCCCCCCCTCCACAATAAAGACTACACCAAGTCTATCACTATCCCCTACATCCAGGGCACCTCTGAAAAAATAACTAATATCCTCAAAAAATATGACCTTACTTCCTGTTACAGACCATATAAAAAGTTGGCATCCCTTATCCGCTCTACCAAAGACCAACCACTTCCCCTAGACCTACCTGGTGTATACCAGGTCCCTTGCAGCTGCAAATTGTCCTACTTTGGCCAAACAGGCAGAACAACAAATATCAGGATTTCAGAACACCAAGACTACATCCAGTTTCACCAGTACAGCCGCTCTGGGCTGGCAGACCATGCCCTAGATACCCACCATAAAATTCGTTGGAAGAAGACAAAAATAATCCATCGCAGCAAGTTTAAATACGAAAGACTATTCAAAGAATCTTCAGCAGCTCTAAAAAAACGTTCCTAACCTCAACAAATTTGGGTGCATGAAACTGCCCCAAATTTGGGAGACTTTCATTTTGAGAACTTCAGCCCAACTGCCAAGACTACCAAATTAGGACTTTAGGGCACCATTAGGACTTTAGGAACAAAATTAGTTCTTATTTTCTTCCTCATTTGCTTTGTTAGTTCCTTAGTGCACATACCATATCTTTATGTTCCCGAAGATGGCAATGTGACATTGCCGAAATATAGAAGTGATTCATTAAAGTTATCTTTAATTAATTTACTTTATATGCGTTGTCAATTCCGTAAATTAATTACCAGTTATGTCTAACCAACGTATAAGTCTTACTACTTGAGAATCAATAGGGCAGAAAGAATTTATGTGGAATTATAAGGCAGGCTGCTATCATAGACTTCGAAACCTACTTGCAAAATTACAGTGGATGAAAAAATTTGAAGGGAGAATGGTCAGTAGCGCTTGGGAGATACTTAAGAAAAAATTGACAGCTTGTATACCTCAACTGAAGAAGATAAAGCAATGTGGAATCAAATGCATGACTAGAAAAATTAAACAGAATTGCAGATGAAAAAGAGATTATAAAAGACATGAGAGAGAGAGAGATAGATAGGTGGAGAAACCAGTTGCATGAGGAATATAAGGCTCTGGCTAGGAAGTGACTAGTATTGTAATGAAAAAAAAATTAGAATAAGAGAGGGGGGGACTAGCACTGCAATCCAAGAAAAATGCTTGGATTCATACAGTAGGCTTTATTCCTAGATGGATAAGAAGTTGTGAAGTGTTATAAGTGAATGAAGAGATATATTCTCAATACTTAGTATGCTAAATGTCAGTGAGGTGGAGGGGACTAGATGACTAGATGCTGTGGCAAAATTCCATCTATGCTACTACCATGCTATTAACTTTGCTGTTTAACGATAGTCTTGCAATGGGACAAGTTCCTTGGAGAGTGGAAGGAGAGTGTAAGATAATGGCATTGCATAAAGATAGTGGTAGAATGGAGGTATCAAACTATAGGTTTGTATTTCTTCCTTGACAAAGCTCTGTACTTGTTACGATTTTGGAGAAATTGATGAGGGCAGTATTATTTATGCACGCCAGCATGAATTTGTTAAGGGACACTCTTGTTTTAGTAATTGGGTTACCTTTTACAATAGAGTAACATATACGAGGGTGGTTCTATAAGTTTCCGGCCTGACTAACTTTTAGAGGTGATAGAAAGAAAACAACTGTCATTTTTCAACATAATCTCTTTATTTCAACACACTTTTCATATCTTTGAATTAACATTTCTATGCCCTTAAAAATAGTCTGTACTTTTATCTACAAAATGGCCTAAAACTGCATCTTTCACTTCATTGTCATCTGCAAATTTTCTTCCTCGAAGGTCTTTCTTGAGTTTCGAGAAGAGGTAATAGTAATCACTGGGTGCTAGATTTGGGCTATGGGGTGAGTGTGCAATCTCCTGGAAGCCACAGTCCTTCACTGTAGCATTCACAATAATAGCCGTATGGACTGAAGCATTGTCATGAAGTAGGCAAACATCATGATTCAGCATTCCTCATCTCTTCTCCTTTTTGGCTTTGCACAGTTTGTGCAGGAGTGAAGCGTAATGTTCTGCATTCACAGTGGTATTCCTTTCTTGAAGTCAATGAAGAGAATTCCCTGGCAATCCCAAAAGATAGTTGCTATGATCTTCTTGGTGGACCGATGGACCTTGGCTTTTCTCGGTAGTGCTTTGCAGTTTGCGCCACTCCATGGATGGACCATGGTTTCATCCCTGGTGAAAATGGATTCCAGCACTTCTTTCTGATTACCTTGACAAAGCTCTACAAACTTGTGGGAGCAGGTCACACGATGCTCCTTCTGAATTGAAGAGAGAAGTCGGGGCACCCACCTTGCACTGACCTTTTTCATGTGAAGTTTCTCGTGAATGATGCGAAAAGCAGTTGTTATAGAAAGCCTCAACCTTACTGAGATTTTTTTTGGTTTATGCCATCTGTCATTGAGCAGTTCCTCCTCAACAAAAGAGACATTTCCCTCCTAAATAGGCCGACCATCATGAGGATCATCTTTGATTCTCTCTCTCTTCCTAGGCAAAACTGTTTAGTCCATTCTTGCACAGTAGAATATGAAGGAGAGGCTTCCCCATAAACACCATACAATTGCTGTTTGATAGCACTTGGAGAAAGCCCTTCTTTGGTGAAAATCTTTATCACAACACGGTACTCAATTTTTAACATTACAGCCACTTAGTATGCCACGTGTTAGTCAAATAACTGCCTTCAATTGAATGACGCAGGTAGAGAGTTGAAACTGGTACACTAAGCTCTTCATAGATGGTGCTATCTGTCACTCATGGTTTTAAAATTGATGCAAATTTTGTATGTCAGGCCAGAAACTTTTGGAACCTACCTCTTGTATACACATATACATATATATAATTTTATTTTTAGTTGGTTAGAATGTTTCTGATTCATATCCATTATGGTTCATTGACTTCAAGGATCAATATGTTGTATATATTCAAAGAATGAAACTCTAGTATATAAAAAAAAATTAAAATATTTAATATAAACATAAATATATACAACATAAATAATTAAGCAACAGATACAGTACGTTACTAATATCTAAGGAGATCTGATATTACTTATAAAATTAAAAGTACTAAATTAATTTCTAACTTCTTAAGACATACAAATAATTACAGCCATTCTAAGAATTACTCAATATGAGCTCAACAATAATTTTTCATATTCTGACTCTCACAGTTAAATTCAATACTGAGAGATAACATTAATCACTTCACAAAACAAATTGAACATAGCATTCAGCTAAAAGTTCTGTAGTTTCACTTGGCCATATGGAAATTTCCTTTGCAGCATCTATTTTAGCAATTTTCTATATATCTTCCCTTATTCATTTATTTTTCACTCATTCAGTCTATCTTATCTCGTAAATACAATAGCTTAAGATCTCACTTGACCAATATACTTGAATATTATATTCTAGTTTCCTTAAGCAAGTTTCTTCAATGCATCTATCTTTCATTTTCTGAAGCAGGCATGAAGAATAATCATTCAGACAAAAGGAATACATTTAATTGAGCAGTTCCAATTGCATTTCTAATAAAATAAATTAAAGATACCAAGAAATTATATACTTGGTTTCATCCTTTGTCAGGGGCACATACGTGTGTAGAGGCTTAAGTGCTGTGAGGACATCATGTTGGAGGCTTAATGGATTTTTTACAACACTCAAAAAGAATTAAAATAGAATTTAATTTAATACTTCCTATATTTCGTCCTAGTCACTAGGACATCTACGGGGATTACAAAAACAATTAATGTAACATATACACAAATAACAAACAATACTAAGCCCAACCATGTGGGTGACACTAAAGTCCTAGCTAGGTAGAGCGCCCTCTAAGGGCAGTAGTAGGTGGCCTGAAATGTAAAGTGGGAACTCTGGTGATGAGTGTTTCCCAAATCTTCGGAAGCTTAATGCAACCATATTTATTGAGATTTGGTTGGTTTTTGAGAGCTGCTGCTGCTTCTAAGAAAAGTCTCTCTTTCTTGAATTTGCTGTGGTGGAGCATGGTGGTTTTCTTCCATGATACCCTGTGGGTGGTGTCCAAAACATGGTCAGCCAAGCCTGAATGGCCATAGTTGTGTTTGAAGATGTAAGACTTGTGTTCCTCTAGACGGATGGATGCTGATCTGCCTGTCTGTCCAAAGTACGCCAGCTTACAGGAACAGGGTACTTTGTAAACTCCAGGCAGAGAGAGAGGAGGGAGCTGATCGTTCGTAGAACGGATAATGGTAGCCAGTTTGCGGTGGGGCTTATATGCTGTGTGTAGATTGTACTGTTTTAGTATCTTGGCTAATTTTTCGGATGTGCCACGGATGTAGGGTATGGTGATGGCATTTTTAAATTCTTGTTGATGAGAAGGACGGGGAATGGGGGAGGAGTTGATTATTTTTTTGATACTGTGATCACTGTAGCCATTGGAGAGGAAAGTGCTGTGTATGTGGTTAAGCTCAGTAGTGAGGGCGGTTCCACTGGAACAAAGATTGTGGGCTCTCTTGGTAAGAGTTTTAATAATGCCATATTGTTGAGAGGGGTGGTGGTGGGAGAGTTTGTGAATGTATCTGCCTGTGTGTGTGGGTTTTCTGTATACGGTGAAGGTAAGTGTATCATTAGGCAGGCGTGTGACTAAGGTGTCTAGGAAGGGTAAACAATTGTTCTTTTCCTTTTCCATAGTGAACTGGATTCTTGGATGTAGACTATTGAGATGACTGAGGAAGGAATCTAACGTGTCTGGGCCATGAGGCCAAATAGAGAACACATCATCTACATATCTTAGCCAGATAGAAGGTTTGAGTGGGGCTGAGTCTATGGCTCGTTTTTCGAAATCTTCCATATAGAAATTGGCAAGGGGGGATGAGAGGGGGGAACCCATGGCAGTTCCCTCTATCTGCTTGTAGATTTTGTTGTTCCAAGAGAAATACCCAGAGTTAATGGCAAAGGAAAAGAGATCTAAGATGTCAGAGGGAAAAAACGTTTTCTAAGAGAGATAAGGTGTCAATTAAGGGAATATTGGTAAACAAAGAGGAGATATCAAAGCTTACCCCCCCCCCCCCCACCCCCCCCCCCCCCCACCCCCCCCCCCCCCCACCCCCCCCCCCCCCCACCCCCCCCCCCCCCCACCCCCCCCCCCCCCCACCCCCCCCCCCCCCCACCCCCCCCCCCCCCCACCCCCCCCCCCCCCCACCCCCCCCCCCCCCCACCCCCCCCCCCCCCCACCCCCCCCCCCCCCCACCCCCCCCCCCCCCCACCCCCCCCCCCCCCCACCCCCCCCCCCCCCCACCCCCCCCCCCCCCCACCCCCCCCCCCCCCCACCCCCCCCCCCCCCCACCCCCCCCCCCCCCCACCCCCCCCCCCCCCCACCCCCCCCCCCCCCCACCCCCCCCCCCCCCCACCCCCCCCCCCCCCCACCCCCCCCCCCCCCCACCCCCCCCCCCCCCCACCCCCCCCCCCCCCCACCCCCCCCCCCCCCCACCCCCCCCCCCCCCCACCCCCCCCCCCCCCCACCCCCCCCCCCCCCCACCCCCCCCCCCCCCCACCCCCCCATCATTTATAATTATTATTACATTAAATCTCTAAGGACGGGGTGCTTAAGGGTCAAAGCTGTATAACTGAGAGGAGACCTCCACATAGCCTTTAAAGGAATGCGGAGAACCGACCAGGGCTTCTGACCTAATGTCCAATCCTCACCTTCTTGTGGTGCACCCTGTTAGGTATCTACTTTGATACTGAACGAATGAGGATGGGCTGGCAATTTGGGATTTAGCCGACCAAATTGTATTCTTATTGGTTAAACCAAAATAAAAAATGATGGTACAACATGACAAAATTTCATGCCGGCTGGGGCGTCGCCCAGTTAAACAAGGCCCCCGTTGTTTTCGCCAGGGAACCAGGGCGAACAGCGAAAAGTCAGCTACTGGAACAAATCTGAAAACAAACCCCCTACTCTACATCACCAGAGTTAAAGATCGGTACTATCAACGTAAGAAGCCTGAATGGCAAAGAAATGGAGCTAGCTGAGGAATTAGATAAGTACCAGATCGACATAATAGGGGTGACTGAAACAAAAAAGACCAAAACTGGTGAGATCTTTCTGAGCAATAAATACAAAATGTTATATTCAGGCAATAACAATCAAGGAAAAGAAGGAGTAGCCATAGTATTCAACACAAAATACGAGGCTAATCTTCTTGAATGGCAGTCAGTCTCAAATAGAGTAATGTGGGCATATATGAGAATGGAGAACTGGACAATGAGACTTATTTGTGCCTATGGTCCCACAGAAGGTTCTACTAAGGTAGAAGTGGAGGAATTTTTTGAGGCTTTAGAAAAAGCAACTGACACAATGAAAAAGGAAAAGTTGGTCCTTGTTGGGGATCTAAATAGTAGAGTAGGAAATGATTGTGAGACATACAAAAATATTTTGGGAAAATTTGGAGAAAAGAGCAAAGCTAATAATAATGGCAAATATCTGTTGGATTTCTGCTCAGGACATGGACTGGTTATTACTAACACCATGTTCCAACATAAAAATGTGCACAAATTCACATGGAGAGAAGAGGCTAGGAATAAGAAAAGTCTCATTGACTATGTTATAGTTGACAGTGATGTTTTCTCCCTGGTGCAGGACACCAGAGTGT
This sequence comes from Typopeltis vanoorti, assembly GCF_054136105.1. Classification (NCBI taxonomy): domain Eukaryota; kingdom Metazoa; phylum Arthropoda; class Arachnida; order Uropygi; family Thelyphonidae; genus Typopeltis; species Typopeltis vanoorti. The sequence goes on from NC_143556.1 coordinate 138,693,932, forward strand.
ACAGAGGATTTGAAATTGGAAGTGATCACTATTCAGTCTTGAGCAGGATAAAATTGAATTTCATATTGAAAAGAATAACATGTAAGAAAGTTTTATAGCGAATAAAAGTTGAGCAGCTCTCAGATGTAAACTGTAGACTAAAATACAGAAATATTATTGAAAAGAAAATGAAAGAGTTTGAGAACAGGAATCAAACCTTGGAGATTCAGTGGCAAACTCTGAAGGAAACATTGATTGATTCTGCCAGAGAGGCATGTGGTGAGGTTGTGTGCAAAGATAAAAAAATCAGAACTCCCTGGTGGACACAGGAAGTTAAAGAGGCAGTGAAGGAAAAGAAGAAAGCATATCAAAAGTTCCTGGCAAATAAGTCAGCTTTTACTCTTACAGAATACAGAGACAAATGTAAGAAAGCTAAACAGTGTGTAAAACTAGCTAAACAAAAGTCATGGGAGGACTTTGGCAAGAATATAGAAAATAAATATCAAGAAGGTGACAAAATATTCTGGAGGTTGTTGAAGAAGCTTAGGAATGGAGGAAAGAGTGCTGTAAAAGGAATTAGAGATGATAAAGGTGAAATGAAAACAGGAGAAAAAGATATCCTTGAAGTATGGAGTAATTACTTTGAAAAACTGCTAAATGAAACAAGCAGTGATGACAGCACAGTGATAAAAAACACTGACCAGGCATGCAGTCAGGAATACATATCCATACTTGAAGTAGAAAAAGCCATCAAAGGCTTGAAATGTGGAAAGGCAGCAGGAGTAGATGATATTCGACCAGAAATGCTGAAGTATGGTGGTATAAGAGTCTTACAGTGGCTGCACTGCATAGTTCAGAAAGCCTGGACAGAGGGACGAATTCCCGATGATTGGAGTAGAGCTCTCATAGTACCCATATATAAAAAGGGAAATAAAACTGAATGTGAGAATTACAGAGGTATTTCCCTACTGAGTGTTCCTGGCAAGATCTATGCAAGTATACTTGAGAAACGGTTGAGAAGAATTGTGGAAGAAAAGCTTGGTGAAGAACAAGCTGGATTCAGGCCAAATAGAGGCTGTCAGGATCAGATCTTCACTTTACGACAAATAGTCGAGAAAGCATGGGAATATAACAAAGATCTGTATTTAAGTTTTGTCGATTTGGAAAAGGCATATGACAAGGTGCCAAGAGAGAAGCTATTCAATACGCTGCAGTTATATGGTGTCAATGGGGCATTATATCAAGCAATACTTAGTCTTTATTTGAGTTGTGAGTCAGCAGTTAGAATTGAAGGAAGTACAGGAAGATGGTTTAATGTTAAATCTGGTGTGAGACAAGGATGTACATTATCCCCTCTGTTATTCATTATCTATATGGATCACATTATGAAGGAATGTGGTATTAAACCTGATATCAAAATTGGAGATGTTAATGTCAGCTCTTTGCTTTATGTGGATGATGTTATACTTCTAAATAAATCCGCTACAAGTCTGCAAGATTCTCTGACTAAATTGAATAGCTGTTGTAATAGATATGGTATGAAGGTCAGCAATAAAAAGACAAAGACAATGAAAACAGGCATAATCATTGAAAATGTCAACTGTGTTGTGAATGGAGAACCTGTGGAACAAGTAAAACATTTCAGCTACTTAGGCACAATTTTTACTGAAGATGGTAAACTAAATATAGAAATAGACAACAGAATCAGCAAAGCTGGTATCGTGGGAAGTCAATTGAATAAATTCATATGGAATAAGAAAGAAATTAGTCGGAACACTAAATTAGCTGTATACAAGACTGTGTTCAAACCAATTTTAACTTATGGATCTGAGAGCTGGGTCAGAAGTAAAACACTTGACCAAAGACTAGAGACCGCAGATATGAGAGTCCTGAGAAAGATTAGAGGCGTGAACAGATGGCATCAATGGCAATATCATATTAAAAATGAGGATATTAGGAAAGAACTTGACATTGTCAGCATCCAGGAATGTGTTAGCAGAGCTAATCTCAGATGGTATGGTCACTTAAATAGAATGGGAGAGGAAAGATTAGCAAAACAAGTGTTCTCTGCCAGGTTGGCAGGAAAACGACCCAGAGGAAGACCAAGATATAGGTGGATTGATACGGTACAAAGTGCCTTAGACGATAGAAATATAAGATCTGATAATGTTGGAGTCTTGACAAGTAACAGACTGATTTGGAGGAAAATTGTAGATAGGAAGTTAGTAATGATGTAATTTTTTCATGTAGTACTGTCATATCCTGTACACCCCTTGAGGGTACATGGCAGGAATTTGATGATGATGATGATGACTTTAGATGCTTTTCTCATCTCATTGCTAGATATCATAATACTACATATGAATCATTAATGTTCACCACTGTCAGTTTTTTTTTTTTTTTTTTTTTTTTTGTTTTCAAATATTCTGTTACTGTTCATTAACGATTATATATATATTTTTTTATTTCCATCCTCCTGATGGAAATATGAAATGTACTATAATGTATGTTAAACTAATAGAGATTTATACTCAATATAAATGGTCAGCAAACAGTCTCCAAATGTTTAACATGTTCTCCTTTCAGAGACTATCAAGCAATATACAAATATTGAAAGTTTGTTTTTCTCTTGGTTAGACTATAATAAATTTAGTTTAATCCTTTATCCAAGTATTGGCAAACAAAGTTTGTGCCTCAAAATATCTTCAAGACTGGGGTAAGGTAGTAACAACACCAGGCAGCTAGTAGCAAAGGTGGACCAAGCTAACATCAGTCCTATTTCAGTATCTCCCATAATGCAAAACACATCTCCTTGCGGATATATATAATGTTATGCATTAAGGGAAGGGCCACTACCCAGACTATTTTCAACCTTTGTTGTGGTCTCATCAGTAGGAGCCAGGCTCAGAAGTGGAGATACCAGGCAGTGTAGTGGCCCTTCCCTTAATGCATAACATTATACATATCCACAAGGAGATGTGTTTTGCATTATGGGAGATACTGAGATAGGAGTGATGTTAGCTTGGTCCACCTTTACTACTAGTTGCCCGGTGTTGTACTACCTTACTCTAGTCCTGAAGATAAAGATATTTTCAGGTGCAAATCCTTTATCCACACTTGTATAAATGATTAAACTAAATTTATTATAGTCTAACCAAGTGAAAAATAAACTTTCAACATCTTTCTCTAAATCCAGAGTAATTTAATAAAAATGTGGCACACCTTTTGGCAACTCCTATAGGTAAAGATGACCTCGGCATTGCTTCTGCCTGGTATCTCCACTTCTGGGCCTGGCTCCCATTGAAGACATCTCAATAAAGGTCGAAACTAGTCTGGACCTTCCCTTAATGCATAACATTATACATATCTGCAAGGAGATGCGTTTTGCATTATGGGAGATAATGAGATAGGAGTGATGTTAGCTTGGTCCACCTTTGCTACTAGTTTCCCAGTGTTATACTACCTTACCTCCTGAAGATATTTTCAGGTGCAAACTTTGTTTGCCCACACTTGGATAAAGGATTAAACTAAATTTATTACAATATACAAATAAGTTTCTAGAAAAGTCAAAATACTAATCATAACCAAGCTATTTCAGAGTCATGCTATTGAAAATAGTAGATTATGAGGTATTATATTAGTAGGTAGCAAATAGTAGATGATGAGTGCTAATTTATCAAAAATTATCTAAAGCTTATAAATGTTCATCCAAGTTTCGCTCAGGAATGAAAAATATGAAACAAACTTCACAAATATATTCCGACAAGTATATTTTAATTCTGTATTTATAATATTCAAAATTCACATTTTTCACATAATTATCTTATTTATTTGTATGAGATAGTTTCTTATTTATATGAAGATTTGTATTATAATTTAAACACTTAACTCTATGTTGAATCAATGAGTAATTAAAAGCATTAAAAATTTAACTTTAAAAAATATCGAACCAATGAAAACTTTAATGTAATACCATTACTGAAATTCTAGTTTACAAAATGTCAAAATGAGATCTCATAACCAGATTTTTGACTTGTTAAATTTATCAAGAATATAATTTCATTGGTAACTTGAATTGGGATTATTTCTTGAAGATGTTTGCAGAATTCCTGTGTAATGGCTATTTGAAGGAGCTGATGTACTTGGAGAAGTACTAGAACTAGAACATAACTCTGGATATTGATGATTTGTAGAGTATATATGAGTGTCTTGAACCATGTTATATAGCCCTGAATCACCAGAAGGTGAACCATTAACTCTGCTGCCTAAATAAATTTTGAAAAGATAAAAAATTATACTTTAATACATTTTTTTTTTTAGATATACACAGATTTCTATAAATTAAGGAACAAAGGCTAAATTTCAGGATAATTCAAAAACTGTCTGATGTATTTTTATGCAATTCAGTGAAAAGCAGTATAATATGAGATGTGAAAAACACTCGCATAAATTAACAGTCATGCTACTGAAAATAGTACATTATGAGGTATTATATTAGTAGGTAGCAAATACTAGATTATGAGTGCTAATTTATCAAAAATTATCTAAAGCTTATAAATGTTCATCCAAGTTTTGCTCAGGAATGAAAAATATGAAACAAAAAGTTCACAAATAAATGTGAACAAATAGTTAATTTAGTTAATTAACAAATAGGTACATGAAGATAATGGTCAAAAGTAACAGGTCAAAATAAGATTGTATAATCTCGTTTTGACTGTTTATAATAATGTCCAGAAACTCAGCTGGCATAGCTCTCCACAACAACCATTACTCCTGCATAGCTATCCAAAGTCCCTCAAGGTTTTGTGGAGGAGGATGACAGCAGCAACACAACTACCTAGAGCAGTGATGGTGAACCTATGACATGCGTGTCAGCACTGACACACTTGAGGGTTTCAGGTGACACACCTTGGATGTTGAAAAATATTGGTATTCTGATGAAAAAACTAATTTCAGTAATTTCAGTTTATTAAATTAATTGTATAATATGAATTCATAGATTGTATATCAATGTCCTATTAAATAAATAGCCTAATATGATATGTATAAGTCACCATCTATGATTAAGTAGTTAAATTTATAATGCATGTATGCAAGTGGCACATCAACAACATCAATATTTAAAATAAGAAGATGTTTGACACACCTGGGTAAAAAGGTTCGCCATCACTGACCTAGAGCATCGAAAACATGCTCAAGAGATTAAGATCAGGATATCCGGCTGGCCAGACATATACAATAGTCTCTTAATGAAGATACTGGTCCACACGCTTCACTCGATGAAGACACACACACACACACACATTGTTGTCTTGTAGTAAATGTCTCTCCCATTGCACCTGCCAATGGATGAACATATGGATCCAGAGCCTCATCTTAATAAGTTGCAGTATTACACTAAGAAACACATACAAGTCAGTGTGTCCACTCAACAGGATGCCTCCCCCAACTATCACAATAACTTCACTATAACTGTCCCTCTCACAGATATTAGAGGGATGATAATGCATCTCTGGTTCTCTCTAGATCAGAGAATGCCTGGTATTGCTTTGTAGTACAAATCATACTTGTCTTGGGTACAGTTGACATGGAACTTGGCCCATTTCAGATGTTCTCTCCTGTGGCACGGGGATAGGGGCACACAAACTATCGGTTGTCTAGCATACAGACCAAATTTGTGAAGCCTTCTGCATATAGTGGAAGTAGATACCAATGTTCCTGTAGCTGACACGAGGTCAGGTCATACCTGACACGAGGTAGCACGCTTGTTTTGGCAAGCAGATAATCAGATATATTGGTCACTCACTGCAGTTGTAGTCCATGGAATTCCTTTGCTATATCTCCAGGATGCTTCTTGTGAGTGCTGAAATTGGTTCCACAATCTGTGAACCACAGAATGACTCACATGTAACCATCTGGATACCTCCACCTGACTATGTTCAGCATCCAGTCTTATGATGAGTCATCATTTATTGTTAATTAATGTCTTTCAGCCATATCCAAGAATTCTGCAATCACAAAATGCTACAATTGCACTCCATACACAAAATGGAAACCCCACTCCAAAGTACCTGTTTTTATGTCGTAGCACATTTCCATATACTGCTGATGGTGGCATTCATATGATAATCAGACTCATTTTCACTTTTGACATAATGTACCTGACTTTTATATGTCCCCCAAGTTATCAAAATATTTCTTTTTGTTTCTTAATTTATTATATATTATCCTGTATTAGTTAACCACTTTAAAATAAAACCAGCAACTTATTTTGTTATTTATCCAAATTTTTTTCCTAAGAATTTATAGCATAACATTAATGTAGTAATTATTATTATTATTATCTGAGACTTCCAGGGAGTCAAGGACTCATTGAGAGAGAGAGGCTATAAATCACCAAAACCAGCTCTCATACCTTCCCTTAAATTCATTCACACTAGATCACTCACTACCCCTAAGGGAAAACTATTCCACTCAGTCACCGCTCTGTGAGAGAAAAAACCTAGCTTTTACCCCTTTCTTGACTGTGAACAAACAAAACTTCCATGAATGCCCCATGTTCTCTCCCCACCTTCCATATAATGAAAAATTTCATCAGACAATACCCTATAATAACACCCATTCAGAAGTTTATAGACCTTTATCATATCACCCCTCTTCCTCCTGTCTATAATCCACATACTTGCAATCTCTCCTCATAATCTAAATCCCATAATCCTGATATAATCTTTGTAACTCTTCTTTGCACCCTTTCCACACCTTCTTTATCCACCCTTGGAACCTGGGAAACTAAATCTGTGCACAATAATCCAGGTGTGGTATTATCAAGGCCTTATAAAAAGACAAAATGACTTCCTTATCCTACATGTCAATCTTCACTTCAGCATTGCAATTGTCCTCTGAGTTGTATTTGCAACTATTGCTATGTGACCTTTGCACTTCAAATTCCTATCCACTATTATGCCAATATCCGTAGCCTCATCAGTTTCTTGTAGCATAACCCCACTAATATAATATGCTGCTGGAAATCTCATCATGCCAAAGTGCAAACTTTACACTTACTAACATTAAACTGACAGCCATTTTCGTTTGCCCAAATTTCCAGCTTATTGTTAATTAATGTCTTTCAGCCATATCCAAGAATTCTGCAATCACAAAATGCTACATTTGCACTCCATACACAAAATGGAAACCCCACTCCAAAGTACCTGTTTTTATGTCGTAGCATATTTCCATATACTGCTGATGTGGCATTCATCAGCAGTATATGGAAGTGCTGGATATCAGTAGCTTCCCTGACTGCCCTACCTATCTTTGCATCATCAGCAAACAATTGCACATCTCCTGTGAGACCCTTCCTAATGTCATTAATGTATAGATGGAATAACAATGGCCCAAGGACTGAACCCTGAGGTACACCACTAGTCACCTTAAATCTGGCAGATTCGCACCCACCATATACCACTTTTTGATATCTGTCTGTTAACCATCCATTGATTTAAGTCAACAGTTTATATTCCAATCCCATATTCTCCAGTTTATGCAACAGCCTTTCGTGTGGTATCCTATCAAATGCCTTAGCAAAATCCAACATTATCATAGTGTATCCAGGATCTCAGTTGGTAATAACAATCACTGCTCCTGCAAAGTTCTCCAAAGTCCCTCAAGGTTTTGTGGATGGGGATGAGCGTAGCAACACACTAACTATAGCATCCAAGACATATTTGATAGGATTAAGGTCAGGAGACCTGGATGGCCACTCCATATGTATGACAGTCTCTTAATGAAGATATTGGTCCACAAGCTTCACTCAATGAAGACACATTATCATCTTGTAGCAAATGTCTCCCCTATAGCACCTACCAATGGATGAACATAGGGGGGTCTAGAGCCTCATCTTTATAAGTTTAATATAAGGTTGGTAATAACAACCATAGCTTCTGCAAAGCTCTCCAAAGTCCCTTAAGGTTTGTGGAGAGGGATGAGAGTACCAACACACATCTACCTAGAGCATCCAATTACAAATTATGTATTAAATGGTAAAACAGAAAGTGTAATGAAAATTATTTAAGGATTTGTACTGTGCTACAAACTTTTTATCATTATTACCATTATCATCAGAGATCTCCATGGGATCAAAACTCATCAATGGAGGCTATACCTCATCCACACTAGCTGTCATATCTTCTCTTAAACTCATTCACATGAGATGCACTTCCACAGGCCAACTATTCCAATCACTCACTGACTGTTATGAGGGGAAAAAATCTAGCACCCACTCCTTTCTTAAATAAACACAAAATCAGCTTCCATAGATTCTCTCCCCCCCCCCCTCAACCCTCTCTCCAACTTCCATATAATGAAAGTTTTCAACAATCAATATCTTATCACATCTTTTCAGAAGTTTATAGCTTTATATCACATCACCTCCTCTTTTGCTCCATTTACCAGTGTCTGCAGTCCATATACTCTCAATATATCCTCATAATCTACATTTCGTAGTCCCAATATCAAGTCCAAGTGCAGTTGTATTAATATCTTTTAGGAAAATGACTTCATTTCCTTATATGTCAATGTTATTTGCAATTTTTGGTATGTGACCTTGAAACTTCAACTTCCTAAACACCATAATGCCAAGATCCCTAGTCTCAATTTCTCCAAGAATAATCCTGCCAACACAATATGTCATTGGAAATCTCACCATGCCAAAGTCTATAACTTTACACCTATTACTGAACTGATAGCCATCATCATTTGTTAAGAACGCCAGCCTATTCAAATCATTCTATAAATCACGGTTTCTCAAACTGTGTTCTGTGGAAGGTGAATAAGTGTTTCGCAAGAAGTTCTGAAATTTGTCATTTTAGTTTTCTAAGCATTTTTTATGAATAAATATTTTATACTAAAAATATTCTGAGGAGAATAATATTCGTGAATATGTCGAAAAGCTCACACCCAGAACACTTAATAACATCCGTGTATCGTTAATTTTTCACACATCAAAACGTTTCAACATTTGGGAGAGGGAATCTGCTGTTTATGACGGGTCATAAATATTGCCTGCAAGCTCATTACAACAATTGGTGTCATATCTTCTGTTCTCAAAACTGAAGGAAATGACATCTGTGTAGCGTTGGTCGATTGGTAGAGCCTCTGCTACTAATGGCTCAGTTAAGTAAGTTGGAGCGTGGTTAGTAGTTGGAAGGGGACCAATCATTCGATGCTGTCGGCACACTCTCCCTCGATGAGTCTTTGGACTCCCTGGAGGTGTCAAAATAATAATAATAATAATAATAAATGTCAGTGACCAAGCAGCATATTTTTAAACATGCAAATATTCATGAATTATCGTTAATTTTCACACATCGAAATCTTTCAACAATTGGGAAAGAGAATACCGCCGTTTATGACTGATTATAAAAATTGCCTGCAAGCGGATTACAACAATGGGCAGCGTATTCTCAAAACTGAACGAAATAACATCTGCAGTGCAAATATCAGTGACCAATCAGCAAGGAAGTATAAAGAAAATTTTTCCACTGAAATTGAAGATCAAGGTAGTCTGTATCCGATTCTCAAATCTATTACTACTGAATACTTTCTTAACAAGTTTGTATTGCAGTGTGTAAGTGCTTGTTCTGAAACCGGAGTGTCATGATTTTTTTAAAAGCAATAGGAATACAGAGTTAAAATCTGATATGAATAAGAGACAAGGCACTTTGTTTAATTTTGGTATTAAGAAATCTCTTATTGAAGGTGTTTGTGATGGAACAGATAGTGAGTCATCCACCTGAAGCCCAAAGATCTTCAGGATGTACAAAAGGAGGGGAAAACTACCAGCACACAGGAGGAAAAGTCTGCATTCACTCGTAAGTACTTATAATAATATTATAAATATATTTTGTGATCAGAATGGGATATGTAAATGAAAATCAGCACAAATTAATTTAATGATGTTTGCCTGAATAAACTATGACATGCTACAACATTTCATTAGTCCAGTGATTGATAATTAATTTAAATGTAATTTATATTTGTCAACATGCCACACCATATACATAAGTGTACTAATACTCTTTATGATTATGCCACAATTAATTATTAATACTTATGTTAATGTATGACCTTTAAAAAAAATTTGGAAAGGTATTTACGAGTAAATTTGTTGGGACCGGGCTCTCGGGGAAAAAAAAAAATCAGCTAACGCCTTTTTATTCCTGTATATAGGGAGTAGGCGAGGCAATTTTTAAAAAAGGAATTCTTCTTACACTTTTAATTAATTTTATAATTAATATCTGATTTATTTTGAACTGTTTAATTTTTGTTACTGAACATTTTATCAAATCATTCTTATTACACTTGCTTTTACATTATTTGATATGGTTTAGTACTTTTCTTACAAGTATTGTTACAATGCATATTTACTTTTATATTATTCGACATTTCTTATTTATAATCTTATTGTTTTTCATACTAAAGCTACCTTTACAACAAAATTCTATTTGTTTTTATTATAGCTCTGACAAATATTGGAATCTGAATATTATTGAAAAAATACCCATGGATTCTTTTTTAAAAACATGAACTTTAACACAAGGAGGAGCAAGTACTTCTGCTGACACATCTACTCGTATGATTGGAGAAGATATGGAATTGCAAACTGTGGTTTCTTATATTAAATATAAGAAATAAATATCTTATAAAATATATTAAAGAACAAGAGTCATCTAAGAACAGACCAAAACGGGAGTACCATGAAAGTTATTTAAATTATGGATTTACGTGTATTGGCAATACACATGCTCCTGATGTTTTATGTAATAAAATACTAATAAACAGTTCTTTGGCTCCAGCTAAATTTCGTAAGCACTTTGAAACGAAACACACTGATTACAAAGGAAAAGATATACATTTTTTTAAGAGACAATGTGACTCGCTAGAAAAATCTAAACTTCAAATGGCTACAATTGCTACAACTGAAAATGCAACAGAGGCGTCTTTTTGTGTGAGTTACTGCATTGCACTTCATGGTGAAGCTCATACAATTGGTGAGACGCTCATTAAGCCTTGTGTGAAAGACATTGCATCATGCATGTTAAATGAGCAGGTTGCTAAAAAATGGATGCAGTACAATTATCAAATGATACTGTTTCACGCCGCATCAAAGATCTTTCTGCTGACATAGAAAAAGAGCTAATTCATTGACTTAGACTGGAGTGAATATTCATTGCAAATGGATGAATCTACAGATGTCGCAATACTCGCTGTATTACTAGTGTTTGTTCGTTACATATTTGATAAAAGTTTTGAAGAAGATTTACTCATGTGCGAATATCTACAAGAAAAAACTACCGCAGAATATATATTCAACTGTATTAATAATTATATTACAAAATAGGAAATCTGTTGGGAGAAGTGTATTGATATTTGTACAGATGGTGCTCAAGCAATGGTAGGAAAGATGAAGGGAGTTGTAACACGTATCCTGCAAGTAGCTACAAGAGCCACCAAAAGTCATTGTGTTTTGCATAGACAAGCACAAGTAACAAAAATAATTCGTACATATTTAAAAACTATTTTGGATGAAGCCGAAAAAATGATCAACTATGTAAAATCTCAACCACTTCAATCCAGATTATTTAAAATTTTGTGCGATGAAATGGGTAGTGCACATAATGCACTTTTATTACATACTGAAGTGAGATGGCTATCCAGAGCAAAAGCATTATTGAGGCTTTTTGAAATTTGTAGTGAGTTAATGGTCTTCTTGATGTCACATAATTTAGGACAAAATTTTATTGAATTATTAAGAAATTCTTCATGGTTGATGAGTCTTGCGTATCTGGCAGATATTTTTACAAAGTGCAATGAAATTAACTTATCATTACAATGAAAGAATATTACAATTTTTAATACAAGAGATAAAATTGCATCTTTTGAAAGGAAGTTTTCCAATTCTGGATTTCTACAGTTGAACAGAATAATTTTGATTGTTTTCCCACATTGCATCAATTTTTGACTGAAATAAATTCTAAAGTAAATGAAGAAATATCTAACGTAATTTTAGAACCCTTGCATGACTTGCAATCAACCCTTTTGCAATATTTTCTAAAATCCAGTGGGACAATTCCTGGGTTCTGAATCCATTTACAGTGACAGCTAAGCCAGCAGGCTTCAGAGCAGGTGACTATGAAAATCTGATTGCTTTAATTAGTGACTCTGATTTAAAACAAAAATACAAGGAACTGCCAATAAATGATTTCTGGACAAGCGTGTCAAAACTAGTTATTTTTGTTTTACTTCCTTTTACAATGACATATTTATGCGAGGCAGGATTTTCATATTATGCTGCAACCAAATCAAAGTCCAGGAACAGATTCGACGCTACACCAAATATGAGAATTCAACTTTCTAATATTGTGCCTGATATCAAAAGAATTTGTATTTCAAAGACCCCAAAACATCGGAGTCATTAAGAACTTAATTTGCAATATACGTTTTACTATTTTTATGTGTTTTGTTTTTACTAATTAATATTTGACAATAAATGATTGTTTTTTCTTAACGCTTAGATTTACTCATTTATTTTATTTATATTTACCTAACCTACAAAACCAGCACACAGAAGAAAAAGTCTGCATTCACTCGTAAGTACTTATAATAATATTATAAATTTTTGGTGATCAGAATGGGATATGTCAATGAAAATCAGCACAAATTAATTTAACGATGGTTTAATTGATGTGTAATTAATTAATAATTAATTATAAATTATTAATTAACAATAAAATAAGCTAAATTAGCAATTAATTATTAATTAATACAGTACAAAATAACCAAGGTGTTCCGTGAACATTTCAGGATTTGTGAAGTGTTCCATCGTAGAAAAAGTTTGAGAAACTCTGCTGTAAATGATGAATATCAGTAGCATCATCCTAACTGCCTTGCCTACCTTTGTATCATCAGCAAACAACTGAAATCTCTCACTCCAATATCATTAATGTATAAACTGAAGAACAACTGCCCAAAGATTGATTCCCGGGATACATCACTGATCACCCTTAAATCTGGCAGATTCACACCACTAATACTTGTCTTTCGGTCACCCACTTATCCAAGTCAACAGTTTATATTCCAATCCCACATTCTCCAGTTTATGCAACAGTCTTTCATGTATTCATGTAGTATCCCATCAAAGTCAAACAGTATTGAAGTGTATCCATTCCTTATATCTAGTGCAGCAGTAACATTACTGTAAAATAGAAGCAAACTGTCAGATATGACCTCTTCATTTAGTTAAAGCATGCTGTTCCTTGCAAAGTATAGCTTGTCTGTCAACCCATTTCTGCATACAAGTTCTTACCAACTACTCCAAAATCTTCATAACCACTCCTGAGATACTAACAGGTCAGTAGTTAGACACATCAGTTTTTGCACCACACTTGCACAAGGTCTATCATGGATTCTTTCCATTCCTGTAGGATCTTTCCTGAGCTGAGACTCAAACCATACAAATATCTCATGGACCTAGCCTTTAACATTCCTTTAACATGCATGCTGATATCCCATCTGTTCCTATTGCTGAATTCTTATCCAAGTTATGTAACAGCTCTAAAACCATCTTCTCACGCACCTCTATCTCAATAATTATTGCAGTGGTAGCAGTGTGCATCATGTTGCATACACCATACTGACAGACCTTAGCAAAGTAGTCCTTATTATTTGAAAAGTTGCATCTGCTACAGACACAAGGATGCTGTCTATATTCAACACCACATTCATTCTTTAGCCATTCATAGCCGATTCCTTTTCATACTCCAACTGAGCTTTCCATACAACAATCATAACTTTTCTGGAATGAACTTTATATATTTCTAACTCACTCTCATCCTTATTCTTATGATACTCCATATTGTCATCATCTTTTTATGGATTCCTTGTTTAATAAGGTTGGATCCATTTCACTCCCAGCCTAAGTATTCTTCAAACTCTAGGAACTCTTTCAGATTCTGCATCCTTCTAAGCATCTTTTCAAAGATTCCCATGATATCCTTTCCCTTCAGTAAACAATATCATGGGATCGAACATAATATTCTCCTGAGTTTGTAGTGTAGGCAGCTTTGTAGTTCAGCATGTAACAAGTCCTAACTGGAACATCCATATACTTAGCTAGTCCCCAAGTCATCGTGATCAATCACTGTCACCAAATGGTAACAAAACACACATCCTTTTTTTTTTTGGAATGTCCTTAAATTAAACTAAATTAAAAATGCAAAAATATTATATTCTTGTTTAACCCTTGTTTGTGTAAGGGTTAAACAATTTAATTTATAACCAAATGAAAAAAAAAAAATCTTAAATCTGGGTTTGCTTCTATGCTGGATGGATGGATGCAATCTAAGTATAACAGGGTTCAGAGACGATATAGGATAGGTGTTAGATCAGCAGTGCATCTCTCAAGTACAACTGGGAAATAATATCAGGAAAGAAGCCTTTTTTGGTGTCCAAACTGCTCAAAAAAATCTTCTGATGTCTTTCTAGAGGAAGGACATAGGAGGCATATGGTGTAATTTTCCTAGTTTAATTAGGATTGATTTCCCTTGGTTGTCTATATGGGAGTTAGAGGAAGAAGGATGCCAGGAGGTCAGCTTTGTCTTCAGGTGTTGTCGCAATAGTGCAATCTAAGTTAGGATGCAAGAGATGAGAGCACAGATGGGGAAGAAATTACAAAGGAATTTGAAGGCACAACTGTTATTTGTGCATGAGGCACATTTTCTGCATTTACCAATTATATATAGTTATATATTAATATAAGAAAAACCTTATTGATATGTCATCATTGATAACTTGGTGATAGATCACTGTTGATAGACTGTCGTTAGAACATTGGTAAACAGTGTCAATATTTGATGAACATCGTCGATTCATAAAGCTGCAGAAAGATTTTTGCTAATAATACTCAGTGAATTTATTGTATTTATTGTTTTATAAGTGTACAAAATAGACTGACCTATTTAGACAGAAGTAAAATGTTATATTTCCTTAAATTAGACATATTGTTGATATGTCACCTATGTGTAGCAGAACAATGATGGCCAAGACGTCTTTGTTGGGCCAGCTAAATTTGCATGATTTTGTACAGCATAAAATTTGTGAGATGTACTTCTTGCAAAAGTTGAAAGATTTATGGAAGGAGAGTGAAAGAGAGTGTGTAATAAACACTTTGAAAGTGAATACAGAAAGAACAAATTATGTGACAGTAGAGTAGAGAGCATTGATACAAGACAGAAAAATGTAAATATCAGTGCAGTGGCAGATGTTCAGGACTATGTAGAAGACCTGAATAAAGAAACTGTGCGTTTGCATCTCACAAAATAAAATGCGAGATTGAAAGACTGCAGAAAAGGCAAGAGATCAATTGAACTGAAAAGAAAAAAAAAAAAAAAAAGAAAATTGTAAGAATAATCGAGAAAATAAACATAAGCAAATCATTATTAATGATGATGCTATGATAAGGGCAGTTCTTCATGAAAGTGCTTTAAAATCTTGTTTCCCCTGATGCAAAAATTACTAATGTTAGTCATGTAGTCAGAATGCAGAAAGGGAAGGTGAAAGAATTAATTGTTTTGGCTGGAACCAATGAACTGAGAGGTTGAGAAATATTGTATGAGGGAGCATATGTCAAAAAGTTGTTGGAAGAAGCAAAAAAGAAGAACATCAGAGTGAAGTGGAGAGAAGACTGCTGCCACGATAAGATAAAGGTGAACTGAGAAGAAGAAGAGAGATGATAGCTAATGAATCAATACACAGGTTGTACAGAAGGAATGATGTAGAGTTTCTGGACCAATGGCCTGAGTTTGATGGACGGAAAGATCTGAACAATACTAATGAACTGCAATTAAATGGAAATATGAAAATATGACTTTTGTATTACTTCAACCTTAGCATTACCTCTGCATCTGGTTCCCACTGATGAGACCTCAATAAAGATCGAAACTGGCCTGAGTAGTGACCCTTCCCATAATGCATAGTATTATACATGTCTGCAAGGATATGCACTTTGCATTATGGGATACAAAGGAAAGTGATGTGAAATCATTAGCTTCTATATACAAGTTGCCCCAGTCTTGAAAATACTTCAAGCACAAACTCTGTTTGCTTACACTGGGATAAAGGATTAAACCAAATATATAATTTCTTGGTATCTCTAATTTATTGCAATTAAATGGATTCAGAGTTAGGTGTCTGGAGAAAACTTGATTCACTGAGAGTGCAGAAGCACAAAGTCACAAAAAATTAAAGCAATTAGAGTAGATGTAGACAAGTGTATGTGTGAAGGCACTCATGAAGTGAATGAGTGTGTCTGAATGAACAATAAATGTGGAATCTAGTCTCTCAGACAACAATATCAAATGACATAGACAATTCAGAATGTAAAGGTAGTTGAGATCTAAAGGGATGCTATAGTTATACTCATTAGTGAGACTTAGCTAGTAGCAGATGAAATAGTTACAGGATAGAATGTGATTGATTTAGTATTTTCAGGAAGGAGAGAGTAGACAGAACATGAGGAGGTGGGGGTACTGCTGATGATAGCAGATGAACTGCAGCTAACAAGATTAGGAGTCAGTCAGGCAGATGGCAGTTCTTTTGAGTTAATCTGGTGTGAGATCAAGGCCAATAGGAAAAACAAAATTGGTGGCTGCTATAGGCCAGGGGATGCCAGGGATGATGCATCAGCAGATTAATATAATGATTGTAAATCGAATAATTATTATGGGGAACTTCAACTTTGGAGACATAGATTGGAAGGAGGAAAGATCACATAGCAGGAAAAAAATGGAATTTATACACTTATCAAGAGATGATTACTTGAAACAGGTTATGGAGGGAACTCGAGGTACAAGAGTGTTAGATCTCGTTACAGGGTCAAAAGACATGTCCATAACATTGCCTCCAACTGGAGAAAGTGATTATATGGTCTTTACTTGGGAAGTAGCAAAAGGTGGAAATTCCAGTTAAGAAAGAATATATGTGGACCTATAAGGCAGGTGATTATTATTATTATTATTATTATTATTATTATGGGTATCTCCATGGAGTCAGTAGACTCATCGTGGGAGAACCAAACTAGCAAAACAATATCTGTCATATCTCTTCTTCAATTCATTTACAGACGAAGAGCTCACAACTAAGTCAGGCAATAAATTCCACTCATTCACCACCCTCCAGGCAAAAAACCTTGTTTTGACACCCTTGTTAACCACACTCTTTCTTAATTTCCAGGGATGACCTCTTATTCTTCCATCACTATCACAGAGCTGAAACATTTCCCCTGCATGATACACTTAGAAGGCAACTTGAAGCAGTACCATGGCATAAAAATCTGTAAGGGAAGAATATTCACAGTGCATGAGGGATAGTCAAGGAATATATGGAGGAACAAATATCACACTGTATATCCAAGGTCAGGAGAGTAAATCAAGTAGGAGTTAAATGAATGAGTAGTATCATTAAGCATGAGATACATAAAAAGAAAATGTTGCAGAGGGTATATGAGTATAAGGAGAAAGATGACCAGCTAACTCATGAATAGTTAAAGGATCAGGAAAGAAAGGTGACCAGCTTTACAGCAATCAAGGAAAGCAAAATCAGATTATCAGAAGAAATTAGCCGAACAGGTGAAAGGAAATCCCAAAGAGTTTTATGTTATGTGGCAAGTAGGAGAAAGAATAACTATGGATGGATAACTTTAATGAGTGCAGATGGTAGAGAGGTAACAGAGGCAGACAAAATTGTTGAGCTACTGAGTGACCATTTTGCAAGGATAGTCAAGTCATGAAATTGTTATGGCAGAGGTGATGGGAATGATGTGAGAACAGAGGTTGATGAATCAGGGTTAATTAGAATATTGCAGACTCTGAATGCAAATACAGCTGCTGGGATTGGATGGGATATTGGCTTGCATTTTACAAGAATGTGCAAGAAAACTGGTGATGCCTTTGACTGGGCCGTTTAATTTTAGTCTCAGCTCTGGCAAGGTTCCAAGAGAACAGAAGGAGAGCAAAATAATTCCTTTGAATAAAGGAAGATCTAAGTCTGTGCAAATTACAGACAAAGTACTATCTCAGGAGTGGTGGCAAAAGTACTGGGGAAGTTGGTGAAAAAAAGAATGCAAGAATGAGCGGATAAGAAAACAGTACTCTATGATGGGCAGCATGGTTTTGTGAAGGGTAGGTGATGCCTTTGTAATCTATTAGTTTTATATGATAGGATGAGAGCTGCGTAATACTACTTTGCATAATACTACTGGATTTTGCAATGCCATTTGACAAGGTACCACATGGAATTCTATTAAGCAAACTACAACTAATGAGGATGAATATGAAATTGGTGATATAGATAAAAGGGTGGCTGATGGACAGATACCAAAAAGATAAAGAAGCAGAATCCAGAATAAGGCAGGTGACTAGTGGCTTGCTGCAGGGCACTGAGCTTGGACCACTACTGCTTAATTTGTACGTAAATGATAAAGGAAATAATTTGAAGAGAGAGAGAGATTCATTTGTTTGCTTATGATGCTAAGTTCAGTTCAATGAAGGTGATGTAGGAAGCATTCAGGATGATTTAAATAGGCTGATAGTATGAACAAAACATAATGGATGTTCTATTTAATGTGCAAAAGTGTCAAGTTATGCATTTTGGGATACAAAGATTGCTACTACCCTGAGTGAACTATACTACAGTAAATTGATGAAACCAGGGATTTTTTGGGGGAAGGGGGGGTAGTAGTAGATAGAGTTTAAAGGGCATATTGCTAAAGTAACCAGGACAGCTCACAGGATTACTTGGTTATTGAAAAATACTAACAAACAGAGATAAAGGATTATCATTTCTGTTTATAAAGTCTTGGTATGACCACATCTGGATTACTGAACTCAGGTCTGATCACCTGGATTTCTTGGGGATGAGGAAGTGGTGGAGAGGATCCAGAGGCAGGTAACCAAGTTGGTGAATGGTTAGTGGAATGCTCCCTATGAGGATAAACTGAGAGTTTGTGAATTGCAAAAGTTGGTTGATAGAGGAAAAAGAGGGGTATGATAGAAACATTTAAGTTACTTAAAATATTTTATAGGATTAATGCAGGGGAAATGTTTCAACACTTGGCTACTGGGCGCAGAACAAGCAATCATCTCTGAAAGTTGGGTAAGAGTGTGGTTAGCAAGAATATGAGGACTAGATTTTTTGCTTCGAGTGTGGTGAACGAATTACCATGCCTTACTTTATGTAATATACATCGGTTATATTATTCTGTAGACTGGTCCCTCCCCTTCTTTCTCCTCTCCTTGCTCCCCCTGATGCTATTAGAGTATTTGAGGGCTAGGGGTGAATCTTTCCTATCTTGCTAAGTCATTTTGTCTTATGCAGCCACCGAAGGAGGCAAGCTAGCCTCAATAGGTGCCAGTCCCAAGCCCGGATAAATGGCGAGGGTTGATGTCAGGAAGGCCATCCAGTCATGAAACTTCACTGCCAGCTCAAACTATGATATGAATCAAAGAGAAAATGATATAAGGGCTAGGGCGTACCCCTTAAGCGACATGCAGCCACATCGCCCTACAGCTGCGAGAAGTGGACGAGGGCTACCGCATCAAGGGTGGGTGAGGTTAAAGAAGCAAGCCCAGCAGGTGAAGAGGATGTTGCGAGTGGGAACACTGAATGTTGGAAGCATGACTGGAAGGGGAAGAGAGGTGGCAGACATGATGAGGAAGTTGGACATTTTATGTGTGCAGGAGACAAGGTGGAAGGGGGGAAAGGCAAAGGAACTGGGAGATGGATATAAATTGTTCTACTCTGGAGCAAATAACGAGGGAATAAATGGTGTAGGAATTGTGGTGTGTGGCAGAATGAAGGGCGAAGTACTGGAAGTGGGTAGAAGGAACGACAGGATCATGTGAATGAAATTGGGTCTTGGAGAAGAGCGGGTGGTTGTATTATGTGTATATGCCCCGCAAGTTGGCTGTACAGCAGAGGAGAAAGATGAGTTCTGGAACATGTTAGATGAAGAAATGAGGGAACTGGAAGAAAATGAGATGGTGATTGTCGGAGGAGACTTGAACGGACATATAGGGAGACAGAATAGAGACTGTGAAAGGGTGCATGGTGGCCACGGAGTGGGAATAATGAACCAGGAAGGAGAGAGGGTTGTGGACTTTGCAGTAACGTTTGATCTGGCAATTGTGAACTCGTTTTTCTACAAGAGGGAAGAACATTTATAACATTTAGGAGTGGTAACAAGTTCACAAATTGACTATATTTTGACTAGAAGAAAACATCTTAAGATTGTGACAAATTGTAAAGAAATTCCAACAGATCAAGTGGCACAGCAACACCAACTGCTGTGCGCAGACTTTAAAATAAGATCGAAGATAAGAATCTCTGGAAGCCATGGGATAAAGACAATTAAGTGGTTTCGCTTAAAAGAAGAGAGTGTGAGGAATCGTTTTAGGGAGAGGGTATTAGAGAGGATTTTGGATGGACTGGAAAGCATACAAGATTGGTGGAAACATAATTCAAAAGTAATCCTGAGCTGTGCAATCAGGGTGCTTGGTGAGACATCTGGAAAGATTAGAGAGCAGAAGGCAGGTTGGTGGTGGAATAATAATGTACAAGTGGCAGTGACAGCTAAGAGGAAGGCAAAGCAGAAGTGGGATGAGTCAAGAGTGGAAGAGGATAGAGAGGTGTACAGAGAGAGAAAGCAGGAATCCAAGAGAGTTGTGGCACAGGCGAAGGCCATGGCATATCAAGATCTGTATGATCAATTAGAAACAAAGGAAGGACAGAGAAAAATTTACCAACTAGGGAAATGTAGAAATAAAGCAGCAAAGGACATCTTACATGTGAGGCAGATCAAAGACGCTGAAGGAAGAGTATTATGGAGGGATGTGGACATAAGAAACAGATGGAGAATATACTTTGAGGGACTTTTGAATGAGGAAAATGCAAGGACTCACAGAGAAGATGGGCAGCCTTCTGAGGGGATGGTGCAGAATATCAGTAGAGTGGAAGTAATGGAGGCCATGAAGAGGATGAGGAATGGAAAATCAGTGGGCCCCAACAGGATTCCAGCAGAGGCATGGAAGGCACTGGGGTAAGAGGGGAATTAACCTACTGTGGGACCTGTTCATGAAAGACTGTAAAAATTACAAAGGAATAAAGCTGATGTCCCACACAATGAAAATCCTAGAAAAGGTTCTTGATGGAAGATTGAGGAAGGAGGTGGAGATTGCAAAGGAACAATTTGGCTTCATGCCTGGTAGATCAACAACAGATGCTATCTTTGGGTTACGACAGATGATGGAAAAATATCGAGAGAAACAAAGGGAGCTACATCTGGTATTTATTGATCTGGAGAAAGCATACGATAGAGTGCCAAGGGAAGAAGTCTGGAGGTGTCTGAGGGAGAAGAAGGTGCCGGAGAAATATGTCAGGTTGGTGCAGGAAATGTACAGAAATGTGAAGACAAGTGTTCGGACCTGTTTGGGACAGACAGAAAGTTTTCAAGTAACAGTTGGCTTGCATCAAGGGTCAGCATTAAGTCCATTTCTGTTTAACATTGTGATGGAGGTGGTGACAGAGGAGGTGAGAGAAGATGCCCCTTGGACAATGTTGTATGCAGATGACATCTTGCTGTGTGCAGATTCAAGGGAAGAAGTGGGAACTAAACTGGAAAGATGGAGAAAAGTACTGGAAGAGAGAGAGGTATGAGACTGAGCAGAAGTAAGACAGAGTATATGTGTTGCACAGTGGGTGGCGGCCCAGAGACAGATCTGGAGCTGGAAGGAAATGTCATCAGGAAGGTGAGGGAGTTTAGATATTTAGGTTCAACAGTGGAAGAAGATGGAGGAGCTGAGAAGGAAGTGGGATGCAGGATACAAGCAGGTTGGAGGAACTGGAGGGAGATGGCTGGAGTGTTATGCGATAAGAGGGTGCCGATCAATCTGAAAGGCAAAATCTATAAGACAATAGTGAAGCCAGCTATGACGTATGCTATAGAAACTGTGGCCCTGAGGAAAAATAACATCAGCAGGATGGAAGTAGCAGATGAGAATGCTTAGGTGGATGTGCGGTGTGACCAGAAAGGATCATCTGAGAAATGACTAAGTAAGGGGAACAGTGAAAGTTATGAACTTAGGAGCAAAGATACAGGAGGCAAGGTTGAGATGGTTTGGTCATGTGATGAGGAGGGAGGACAAATATGTGGGAAGAAGGGTCATGCAGATGGATTTGCAAGGAAGGAGGAAGCGTGGGCAGCCAAAGAAGAGATGGAGGGAGCTGGTAGAAGAGGACTTGAGGATGAAGAACTTGGATGTGGTGAAAGCCTTCTCCACATCCAAGAAAGGAGGATGTGGAGAAGACTCATCATAAACAGTGACCCACATAAGTGGGAGAAGCTGCAGAAGAAGAAGTGTGGTGAATGAATGGAATAGGCTGCCTGAGTTAGTTGTGCTTGGCTATGAATGGTTTCAAGGAGAGATACAATAGATATTGTGTTGATAATTTTAGTCTCCCATGATGAGTCTTAAGTCTCCATGGAGGTGCTTGTACAATAATAATAATAATAATAATAATAATAATAATAATAAGTGATATCTTCATACTGGTTCAGAATACAACAGTGTACAGGCAATTTGAAACTGGAAGTGACCATTACTTAGTTCTAAATAGGAGAAAAATTAATGTCACATTGAAAAGAACAGTATGTAAGAAAGTTTTAAAAATAATTATAGTTGAGCAGCCATTACAGGTAAACTGTAGACTCAACCACACAAATATTATTGATGAAAATATTAAACAGTTTGAAACAAGAACCAAATCTTGAAGTCTAAGTGGTAAACTCTGAAGAAAACAGTGAACTCATCTATGGAAGTATCTAGTGAAGTTGTCTCCAAGGATAGAAAAATAAGACCATCGTGGTGAACACAAGATACTAAATTATTATTAAATACTTTAGGAATTGACAGTGTAAACAGAAATATAAATTAAATCAAACTTTAATATATACTTTCCAATATTTTGGCAATGTCATGTTGCCATCTTCATGGGAACTTAAGATAAAGACACGTGTACACAAGTACTACACAACAGCAAATGAGAAATGAAGCGAGGAAGCTACCGTTTTCCTAAAGTCCTGATGGTGCCCCCTAGCGGGCTATATTAGGTGTTCTTGGCCTTTGGGCTGACATTAGGAGAACTTCAGTTTCCCAAATGTGGGGCAGTCTCATGCATCCAAATTTGTTGAGGTTCATGTTCCTAAGGGCTGAGGCTGATTCCATGAATAGTCTTTCATATTTGAACTTGCTGCGGTGTATTACTGTGGCTTTCTTCCACCTTATTCTGTGGCGAGTATCCAGAGCATGGTCTGCAAGCCCAGAGTGGCTGTACTGGTGAAATCGGATGTAGTCCTTGTGTTTTGAGATTCTGATATTTGCTGTCCTGCCTATTTGGCCAAAGTAGGACAATTTACAGGAAGCTGTAAATCTTCTTGGATGTTCTCCAAACATAAATTCATCCCGATGTAGGAAACAGTGTGATGGCTGACTCATCTGGCCATATCAGACATTTCTAATGCCCAGGTCTGATAGTTGTGACACCATCATTTATTCATCTGAGCATTGTTCTCAGTAATCAGAAGTTAAGAAACTGCATCTGTACCATAATTGGATTTATGAAGTTTGCATGGGACAGTTTTGTGGAAACAGTTTCTGCAAGATGAGTATTCAGTTCTGCGGTTACCTGTGCTGCAACAGTTCTGTGAATTTTTGAAACATTCCTTCTGCATGTCCAACAATCTCTTTTAGTCATTTTTGATTTTCACCCACTGTTCCTCTTTGATGATGTCATCTTGCCATGATCTGTGTATGCTGACATAACTTTAAAAACTGTCAATCTCGATACACCTAATAATGCAGCAGATTTTGTCACTGATGCTCCAGATAAATGCACACCAATGATTTGTCATGAAACAGTCAAAAAAAAAAAAATATATATATATAAGACAAACATTTGTATTGTTTTATATATATGCGTGTGTGTGTGTGTGTAGAAAACATATATGAAATGCTGCGAAAAGCAGTTCAAAACATTGCAATTATATGATAAACAGAATATTCTACAGAGCAATATATAACCTACACTTAAACTGTAAGCAAGCAGTTAGAATTTAGGAATGTTAAGGAAAACCCTATTACCATAAAAGTTGGAATTTCATCTTTCCAAATTGCAATAAATTAATCAAAATGAAAACTGTGTTATTTAAAATATTATAGGAATGATTAAAAAATGTGTATAATTAAGCAATGCTTTGTGATTAATATTCTCTCTTCCAATTTATTCTATGAAAACACTCTTCATCATTATTATTATTATATGGGCACCTCCAGGAGTTCGAAGACTCATCACAGGAGACCCAAACTATCCACACAATCTATCACACCTCTCCTTGAACCAATTAACAGATAGAACACTCACAACTGACACTGGAAATCCATTCCACTCATTCACAACTCTCCAAGCAAAAAATCATGTCCTCACACCCCTACTAACCACACCTTTATTCAACTTCCAGGGATGACCCATGTACTGGCCCCCCCTCTAGCCAAGTTCTGAAACATTGCCCCTGCATCTATCCTATAAAACCCTGAAAGCAGGTTAAATTTTTCTATCATATCCCCTCTTTTTCTCCTATCAACCAACTTCTGCAATCCACACACCCTCAATCTATCCTCATAGGGAACATTCCACAGGCCACTCACCATCTTGTTAACTAAGATTTGAATCCTCTCCACTGCTTCCTCATCACCAAGAAACTAAGGAGATCAGACTTGAGCACAGTAATCCAGATGTGAACATATCAAGGCCTATTAAAGAGGAATAACAACTTCCTTATGTCTATTTATTAATGTGTTCTTCAATAGCCAAGTAATCTTATGGCTATCTTAGCAATATGTTCTCTAAACTTTAACTCTGTCTACCACCACCACCACCCATAAATCTCTAGCTTCATCTATTTCCTGGAGTACAGTGCCATCAATGTGATACATGACTTGTAATTTATTTATTCCGAAATGCATAACTTTACATTTCTCCACATTAAACTGATACCCATTATCTTTTGCCCACAATGACAGCCTATTTAAATCATCCTGCAAGATCTCCACATTGCCTTAATTAATCATTACTTTATCTAATTTCACATCATCAGCAAACAAATGAATAGTTCCTTTCAGGTTATTTCCTACATCGTTTATGTACAAATTAAACAGCAATGGTCCTAGCACTGAACCTTGTGGCACTAGTCAGCTGTTTTTGCCTCAATTCTGCCTCTCCATATACCACTTTTTGATATCCATCCAGCAGCCACCCTCTTATCCACTAACTATTGTCATATCCATTCCAATTTGCATAACAGAGTTCCATGTGGTATTCTGTCAAATGCCTTTGCAAAATCCAGCAAAATCATCATGTAGCCATTTCCTTTATCCAGTTCAGCATTACTGTATTATAAAAAGTTAGTAAATTACTAAGGCATGACTGACCCTTCACAATGTTGACCCTCATACAGTATCATATTTTTATCTACCCATTCTTGAATTCTCTTTTTGACCAATTTTTCTGGTACTTTTACCATCATGACCAAGATTCTGATTGGTCTATAATTTGCTACTGCAGTCTTAGAACCTCCCTTATGCAAGGGAATTATTTTACCCTCTTTCCACTCCCTCGGAACTCTACCAGAGCTGAGACTTAAAGAGCCCAGTCAAAGGCATTGCTAGTTCCCTTGCACATTCTCGCAAAACCTTAGCTGATATCCCATTTAATCCCAACAATTTCATTAGAAAATATAAATGTTCTTGTTGTATAATTTAAAACATATGATGTACTTCATGTTTGTAAAGGGCTCTGGAAAAGATAAGTGCTATTTTCTGTAATAATTGGTGATATTGCTTGCATTTTAGTATACTATTGTTTATTTTTGATAACTTATTGTGTCTGTGTGATTACTTGCCTTGTAAATTTGTTACTGACTTTTTTTTTATTGAATTTTGCCTTGATTGAAACACGATGGCAGTACACCCGAGGTCAACTAGGCGAGTTACAAGTGGCAAAACTAACCAAGCAGTGTGAAAATTAAATGCTGTTAATGACGTAATTTTTCCAAAGTGGTTCGATGTCATGAGTGTAAAACATATGCAGGGTGAAGTGTGAAAGAAGTGTTTGTGGAGAGACTGAACAGGAGATGAGAGAAAGTATGGATTTGAAGAAAGCGCAATATTTTGTTAGACTACGGGTTAACAAATGCAAAAGAGACTGAAAGAATAAAAGTTAGCAATAAACGAAAGAAACAGAACAAAAGCTAGTGATATCGAGGGAGTAAAAGAACACAAGAATGAAGAAGCAAAAGAAAGTGATAAGGGAGTGAAAGGAAGTAGGAATAAGGAAACGAAAGTAAGGTGTGGCAGAACGAGAGATTTTAGCAACTGGATTAAGGAGTTGCAATATATATATATATATATATATATATATATATATATATATATATATATATATATCTTGTATAAATTAGATGTATACAAGACAGTGTTCAAACCAGTTTTAACTTATGGATCTCAGAGCTAGGTGAGAAGTAAAACACTTTACCAAAGACTAGAGACCGCAGATATGAGAGTCCTGAGAAAGATTAGAGGCATGAACAGATGGCATCAATGGCAATATCATATTAAAAATGAGGATATTAGGAAAGAACCTGACATTGTCAGCATCCAGGAATGCGTTAGCAGAGCTAATCTCAGGTGGTATGGTCACTTAAACAGAATGGGCAAGAAAAGATTAGCAAAACAAGTGTTATCTACCAGGTTGGCAGGAAAACGACCCAGAGGAAGATCAAGGTATAGGTGGATTGATACGGTACAAAGTGCCTTAGATGATAGAAACATAAGATCTGATAATGTTGGAGTCTTGACAAGCAACAGACTGATTTGGAGGAAAATTGTAGATAGGAAGTTAGTAATGATGTAAATTTTTCATGTAGTACTATCATATCCTGTACACCCCTTGAAGGTACATGTCAGGAATTTGATGTTGATGATGATGATGATGATATATATATATTACTATAGATAAGGTTAGGTTCTTAACTAGTTGATCGATGTATCCATCACCACCAAATCTTGATATGTATCCTCACAGGATATATATATGACATAATTACGGTTACATTATTACTAGTATCCTATTAACAATTCATTAATCTGCTATTCACCTATCTTCAATACAGTCAAATATTCTAAGATGAATCATTGCTAATTGCACTGAATTACCTACACCTTGGTCTTTGGGTCTTTTTTGCTGCCATTTTGGCATCACATAACAGTTTTACTAACCTCTAGCCTTTCCTCTTCAATTCTGTTTAAGTATGATTTTACTATTTTGCCATTATTGTCATCTCTTCACTTCCCTAATTTCCCTCATAATGCTCATATCTATGGTCTGTAATCATGCTTTGTTTCTAACTCAACTTTTACATCATATAATTTAAAATTGGTCTTTCAACACCACCTTATATAATACTAACAGATGTGTGTTTTGGCTAATTTCTCTCTTATTCAAATAAGTGTATTCAACTGGCTTCCTTCATACCTGCTTTGCTTATTCTATTATCTAATTACATATTTAATGGACCAGCTTTGCTAACAATGACGTTGGTTAATTAAATTAATTCACACAAAAAAAAAAAACCCTCCATTCTTTCACAATGAAGAACCCATAGAATAAACGAAACATTTTAGCTATGGTTCTTCATTGAGAAAGAATAGAGGGTTTTTTGTTTTAAATATAATGTGACACCAATCACTAAAGGTTGTAAACCTATAATACATTAGTACTATGTGTGGGTTAAGGAGTTTTTAATACATTTTTATATACTTTTTTGTGTTTTTTTATTTATTTCTTTTTTTATACGGTTGATGTTTATAGTACTTAACAGACCTGTAGTTACTTAAGAAATCAGAAGGATTAGAGAGAAGAAATTACAGTCATCATGATCCAGCTAACTAACAAAATAATTGTTTTTTAATGCATATTTGTATTCGTAACTGTATTTTAATGCATATGTCCATAAATCCTAAATAGCAGTAGAGTTAACTATTGCAAAAGTGCCAAAAACAATGCAGACAACTACAGTAATGGCGTAAAGGACTTTGAGAAGTTGAGATAGTGTGAAGGTTGTTGCAACATACAAGATTTTGGATAAAATCTTAACTGTACTATGGTAAGGGTTTATTAACATCTTTAGAATGCCAGATATGATGATAGACTGAAGAAATACCTTAGTGTCTAGCAAATAAAAGACAGGCGACATCGCTAAGACCAAGACATTGTTCAAATGCCTGAACTAAAATGAACTAAAATGAAGAGTATATTTTCTGCACTTATCAGATAGATAAATGGATAGTGGTTGTTGTTGATGATGTTTAGTACTATGAAAAGGCAACTATGGCCACGAGTATTATGTCTGTCATCTGCATGTTATGTATTGTTTACTGTTTGTTTTAATAAAGGTGAAAAGTTTCCAGGAGGAAAAAATCCTGATATCTCAGAGGAACTAATCTAATTTCAACTCAGAAGTCATTATGAATGTTGCTCACATCTTAGACAAAACCTAGCTCTGTCTAATTAATGGGCATGTCATTCTGACAGAAATATAGGCACCATCCATCAGAGAGAGAGAGAGAGAAGATTTTTTCATGAGCAGAAGAAAGGAGATAGAAACAAACTATCCCTGAAAAGTGAAAGAAGAAAAGGTGAATAAAGAGAAATGAGGAGTATATTTTCTGTGGGGAGAATGGAGAGCAAACAAAATACACAGCCAAAGAGGTAATGAATAAACAGACATTGAATGAATTTAATGTTTAAGATCTTGTGAAAGGTACCATTAAAGTCATAAAATGCTGTGTGTTATTCCATGGAAGTTCAGCAAAGTTGGTAGGTACAGCAACCAATGATATATTCAAACAAAACAGTTATTATTATATAGGCACCTCCAGGGTGTCAGGACCTCAGTGAGGGCATCCTTCATAGGCCATCAAAAATGTAAGTGTACCTATCGTGCCTCTGGAAAACATCATGGAAAATGATAATTGACAATGCACTTACAGTGTTCAATAGTAGCTTATTCTTTTTAATCACTATATGCCATTAGAAGAACTGGGAGTTCATATGCGTAGTGAGTAGGAGAGAACTTGGGATCAT
Source organism: Typopeltis vanoorti (assembly GCF_054136105.1). NCBI lineage: Eukaryota > Metazoa > Arthropoda > Arachnida > Uropygi > Thelyphonidae > Typopeltis > Typopeltis vanoorti. The sequence continues at coordinate 138,723,218 of NC_143556.1, forward strand.
ACCTGGAATCTCAGTAAAGCCAGGAATGATCCCAAGTTCTCTCCTACTCACTACGAGCTGCAAAATTTCTCTTGTATCTACACTGTATGATGCCCTAACAACTTGTATATTTCTATCATATCTCCTCTTCTCCTCCTTCAATTTCTCAAGCTTTGAAGACCATATTCCTCTAGTCTGTCCTCATATACAAAATTTCAGGGGCAAGACATAACCTTGGTTACCCAGTGGATCTTTTTTGATAATTTCCTCATCTCCATGAAACCCAGGTGATATCTGAGAAAAGCAGTTTAAATGTGAGCTTGTGAAAGTCCTGCAAAGTGGGAGAATAATTTTCTCATTCCTATAAGTTAGTGTTTTCTCACTTCATCAACCGCTTGTAGTAAATGAGTGTAGTAAATGAGTGGTATGCATGAGGAGTGCTTGGCTGATGGTACAATAGAAAGAGTGGCTTTAGCAATAAAGAGAGGGCATGAAACAGACAAGATGATAGTTATGGTGGGTACGAATGACCTGAGAGGTAGTATAAATCGGGTAGGAAAAGATTTAAGAACATTATTAGATATTGTGAAGAGGAAAAGTGTCAATGGGAGAATAGTGTGTGTGCTGCCTCGTTTTGACAATTACGAGTTAAGTAGACGAGCAATGATAATGAATGATATGATTGCAAGAATGTGCAGAAAAAGAGGTCTGGAGTTTGTTGATGTTTGGAGTGTGTTTGAAGGAAAAAGGCAGTTGTATGCTAGAGATGGACTGCATCTTAACATGGAAGGACATAAGAGATTGAAGAAGTTATTGTTTTCTGAACAGGTTGAAGTTATTGGGCAGGGAAACTAATATTGAAAAGGTTGAGTGTAAGAGAGAGAAACTTTAGCACTGATTGTGTATTTATTGATCCTTACAGGCAGAATAAATTGCAGAAGAGAGGGGGAAAAAATCGGCATAGGACTACGGTAGTTAGTGACTTATATATCAGTTCTAAAGCCGGTACAAGATCTAGAGGGAATCTGCAATTTTTGTATACCAATGCTAGAAGCATTAGAAATAAGAGAGAAGAATTTTTGGCATTAGTCAGTGAAATCTCACCAAAAGTTGTAGGCATTAGTGAAACTTGGCTGTCAGCAGAAGATGTGGTCACTGGAATTGAATGTGATGGGTACAGTATTTTCAGGGAGGATAGAGAAGATAGAACAGGAGGAGGAGTACTGTTGATGATAGCTGATGTGTTGCAGCCAAAGAAAGTAGTATATCATGATGATAGACATGTGAATGAGAGTTCATTTGAGGCAGTCTGGTGCGAAATAGTGACCAACGCAACCAAATATACAGTTGGATGCTGCTATAGGCCAGGGAGTACAGGGGGAGATATTGAATTCATGCATCAGCAACTTAGTGCAATGAGTGAAGGCTTAGTGATTATTATGGGGGATTTTAATTATGGTGATATCAATTGGAAGGAGGAAATATCACGTAGCAAAAAGGAAATGGAGTTCATACATCTGCTACGAGATAATTACTTGAAACAGCACGTAACTGAAGGGACACGTGGTGTGAGAGTGTTGGACCTGGTTATTGGTTCAGAGGTTATGTGCATAAGTAAGGTGACCTCGTTACCTCCAGTTGGTGAAAGCGATCATGTGGTATTGACTTGGAAGGTTGCAAAATCTGTGGATTTTTCTATTAAGAAGGGGTATGTACGAAACTATAGGTTAGGCAATTATAACAAGCTTCGGAGTGAGCTTGCAGCCATCCCATGGCAGAACATATTGCAAGGGAAAGATGTTAGCAGTGCTTGGGATAAAATCAGTGGGTATCTGAGGAAAGCAATATCAGATTGTGTCCCCATGGTCAGGAGGTCAAACAAGGCAGGCATTAGATGGATGAGCAGTAGTATCAAGCTTGAACTACAAAAAAAGAAAATGTTATGGAGAATTTACAAGGAGAAGGGCGATCAGGATACCCATGAGCAGTACAAGGCTCAAGCTAGGAAGGTTACCAGCATAGTAAGAAAAGCTAAATCAGATTATGAGAAGACCTTAGCCAAAGAGATCAAGGGTAATCCCAAAGAGTTCTTCCGCTATGTGGCAAGTAAGAGGAAGAATGACTTCGGAAGGATAACCTTAGTGGGTGCTGATGGTATTGAGGTGACAAAATCAGATGTAATAGTCGAGTTACTGAGTGATCACTTCTCAAAAGTCTATCACCCAAGTGAGGATATCTCTATACCTATAGCAATACCTAATGTGAGAATTGAAGCTAAAGAATCAGAGGTATTAAATATATTGCGAAACTTAAATGCAAACACTGCGGTAGGCTTAGATGGAATATCAGCTCGGGTGTTGCGTGAATGTGCAAATGAATTGTCAACCCCTCTTACCTGGATATTTAATTTAAGTTTGAACTCTGGTATGGTCCCTAGGGAGTGGAAGTTAGGCAAAGTGGTTCCTTTGCATAAGGGTGGCTCTAAAACTGCAGTATTGAATTACAGACCAATCACCATCTCAGGAGTAGTGGTAAAAGTATTGGAAAAGTTGGTTAAAGACAAAATTCAAGAATGGGTGGATCAGGATATGATACTCTATAGAGGCCAACATGGTTTTGTTAAAGGTAGATCCTGCCTTAGCAATCTATTAACTATCCATAATAGAATAACATCAGAGTTGGACAAAGGAACTGGCTACACAGTGGTACTTCTGGATTTTGCTAAGGCTTTTGACAGGATACCCCATAGAACACTGTTACGCAAATTGGAGCAGATGGGAATGGATATTAAATTGGTGATATGGATAGGAGAATGGCTCAGGGAGAGATACCATAAGGTGGTGTATGGAGGAGCCGAGTCCAGAATGAGGCAGGTGACCAGTGGTGTGCCTCAGGGCTCTGTGCTTGGGCCAATGTTGTTTAATTTGTATGTAAATGATATAGGAAACGGCTTAAAGGGAGATATTCAGTTGTTTGCTGATGATGCAAAGTTGTGTAGTGCAATAAAAAATCAAGCTGATGTTGAAAGTTTGCAGGAGGATTTAAATAAGCTGGTAAAATGGGCAAAAGAAAATGGATGTCAGTTCAATGTGGAAAAGTGTAAACTCTTGCATTTTGGGATTAAAAGATTACCAGCTGTGTACTACATAGATGGAAAGGTACTCCAAGAGATTGATGAGGCTAGGGACTTAGGGGTATTGGTAGATAAGGAGATGAAGTTCAGAGGACACATTGCTAAGGTGTCCAAGATTGCACATAGGATTACTTGGTTGTTGAGGAACACACTGACATCCAGAGATAAAGAGGTTATTATTCCCCTTTATAAAGCATTGATACTTCCACATTTGGATTACTGTGCTCAGGTCTGGTCACCTGGATTCCTTGGAGATGAGGAGGCTGTGGAGAGGGTTCAGAGAAGAGTGACCAAGTTGGTGAGTGATATAAAAAATGCTCCCTACATTGATAGATTGAGAGCTTGTGGATTGCAGAGATTGGCTGATAGGCGAAGAAGAGGGGATATGATAGAAACATTCAAATTACTAAAAGGTTTTTATAGGATTGATGCAGGGGAAATGTTTCAGCTGTGTGATAGTGATGGAAGAACAAGAGGTCATCTCTGGAAATTAAAGAAGAGTGTGGTTAACAAAGGTGTCAGAACAAGGTTTTTTGCCTGGAGGGTGGTGAATGAGTGGAATTCATTGCCTGACTTTGTTGTGAGCTCTTCATCTGTAAATGAATTCAAGAAGAGATATGACAGATATTGTTTTGCTAGTTTGGGTCTCCCGCGATGAGTCTACTGACTCCATGGAGATACCCGTAATAATAATAATAATAATAATAATAATAATAATAATAATAATAAATTCCCATTAACATAAAACTCAATTTGCAATGTCTTTAGTCCAAAATAGATAACCTTGCATGTAGAAACATTAAAGTGACATTTATTTACATCTACTCATAGAATTAGTCTGCCCAATTCAGCCTGCAAGGATTCTGTATCAGATAGGTCCCTTATCATTCATCCTAACTTCACATATAACTGGATGTTCTTTTTCAGATATTCCCAATGCTATAAAACAAAATTAAGCAACGGTGATCTAAGCAGAGAATCCTGTGTTATCCCTCTAACAGATAAGCTTAGGCGTTGATGGTTATTCATGACTTATTTTTCACAGTATTAACAACACCACAAACACTTTTATCAACAAAGATGTTTTATTAACGCTAATATTTCGCTGATTTTCAACTCAGCATCATCAGAGCACAACACACATGTAAACGCGACAGTGAGTGAGTGAAACAATATAATTGCAAAAGACAAAAGATCTAAAGTCCTATTATTGGTGCCCTCTAACGAAAAAAAAAAAAAAAAAAAAACAGCAGTTATCCAGGAGTTTTTCTTAGGATAACCGGTCTCCCAAATTTTTGGCAAATTAATGCAACCATATTTGTTAAGGTTGGGAGAATTCTCCAAAGCCATTGCTGACTCAAAAAATAATCTTTCAGATCTATAACGACTCCTAAATAGCAAATTCGTTTTCCTCCATCTAATCCTGTGTGAAGGAGTGTCCAAAGCGTGGTCTGCCAGTCCCGACTTGCCATAGTAATAGTAGCGAATGTATCTTTCATGTTCTTTCAGGCGGATGTTCACTGATCTTCCTGTTTGCCCATAATAGGCCAAGTCACAGTCACATGGAACTTCATACACTCCTGGGTGTGCTAAAGGGTGAAGTTTATCCTTTGGCGAGTGGATCAGAGTTGCCAGCTTGACATGAGGTTCGAAGGTGGTGCGAAGGCCATGTTTCAACAATACTTTGGCTATCTTTTCCGATGTACCTCTGATATAGGGAATAGAAATGGTCATGTTGTATTCTTGTGTATTAGGGGAGGGCAGAATAATGGGCCTATGTAGTATTTTATCTATTTTGTAGGGATTGTAGTCGTTGGCTAAGAACGTATGGCGCAGGTACTGAAGTTCAGTGGTCAGAGCTGTATCGTTAGAACAAATGGCTCTGGCTCTGTGTGTAAGTGTTTTTAAAATGAGGTACTGTTGGACTGGATGATGATGTGATTGTTTATGTAGGTATCTTCCTGTGTGTGTAGGCTTTCTGTAAATAGAAAAAGATAGTGATCCATCTGAAAGGTGGGTGACTAATGTGTCAAGAAATGGTAAACAGTTATTGCAAAAGACAAACGATCTAAAGTCCTATTTTTGGCACCCTCTAATGAAAAAAAAAAAAAAAACATACAAGCCACAAGTGTCGTTGCACTATGTAGATGATGTGCTTGCCATCTGGCCCCATGGACAAGACACGTTGGATGCATTTGTCACCTACCTAAACAGCCAACACCCCAAAATTCACTTCACAGTAGAAAAAGAATCAAATAACTGTTTACCATTTCTTGACACATTAGTCACCTGCCTTTCAGATGGATCACTATCTTTTTCTATTTACAGAAAGCTACACACACAGGAAGATACCTACATAAACAATCACATCATCATCCAGTCCAACAGTACGGCATTTTAAAAACACTTACACACAGAGCCAGAGCCATTTGTTCTAACAATACAGCTCTGACCACTGAACTCCAGTACCTGCGCCATACGTTCTTAGCCAACAGCTACAATCCCTACAAAATAGATAAAATACTACATAGGCCCATTACTCTGCCCTCCCCTAATACACAAGAATACAACATGACCATTTCTATTCCCTATATCAGAGGTACATCGGAAAAGATAGCCAAAGTATTGTTGAAACATGGCCTTCGCACCACCTTCGAACCTCATATCAAGCTGGCAACTCTGATCCACTCGCCAAAGGATAAACTTCACCCTTTAGCACACCCAGGAGTGTATGAGGTTCCATGTGACTGTGACTTGGCCTATTATGGGCAAACAGGAAGATCAGTGAACATCCGCCTGGAAGAACATGAAAGATACATTCGCTACTATTACTATGGCAAGTCGGGACTGGCAGACCACGCTTTGGACACTCCTTCACACAGGATTAGATGGAGGAAAACGAATTTGCTATTTAGGAGTCGTTATAGATCTGAAAGATTATTTTTTGAGTCAGCAATGGCTTTGGAGAATTCTCCCAACCTTAACAAATATGGTTGCATTAATTTGCCAAAAATTTGGGAGACGGTTATCCTAAGAAAAATTCCTGGATAACTGCTGGTTTTTTTTTTTTTTTCGTTAGAGGGCACCAAAAATAGGACTTTAGATCTTTTGTCTTTTGCAATTATATTGTTTCACTCACTCACTGTCGCGTTTACATGTGTGTTGTGCTCTGATGATGCTGAGTTGAAAATCAGCGAAATATTAGCGTTAATAAAACATCTTTGTTGATAAAAGTGTTTGTGGTGTTGTTAATACCGTGAAAAATAAGTCATGAATAACCATCAACGCCTAAGCTTATCTGTTAGATTGATGATTCTGCATGGAGAAGATATTGTTTACAAAGCGCGACGGTTCGGCAAGTTGAAACTGAAATTGTCCAGAAAATTGAACCGGTTAGCCTTCCTTAAACGATGCCGCGACGACAATATTATTCCATCTTTTCTGAAATTCAAAGAAAAGTTGCAATCGGCAAAGGCACATCGTATTTATCGACGGGCGAGTTTAGCGCTTCTTCGAGAACAAATCGCTGCTACGCGCATAGAGCTTAGTAAGCTAAACAGCTCTATCACAGCTCTACAACAAGAACTAATAAACGTGTTAAATCCTGAAATATGGATTGTCCTACAGGAGATCTCCGAAGTTGCAGCAAAAAAAGAATTCACAAAAGTTAAAAGCAAGCACCTAAAGAAATTTGTACTACTACAACAGCGCCAACGAGTAAAACGAATTTGCTATTTAGGAGTCGTTATAGATCTGAAAGATTATTTTATGAGTGAGCAATGGCTTTGGAGAATTCTCCCAATGTTAACAAATATGGTTGCATTAATTTGCCAAAAATTTGGGAGATGGTTATCCTAAGAAAAACTCCTGGATAACTGCTGGTTTTTTTTTTTTTTTTTTTTTTTTTTCGTTAGAGGGCGCCAAAAATAGGACTTTAGATCTTTTGTCTTTTGCAATTATATTGTTTCACTCACTCACTGTCGCGTTTACATGTGTGTTGTGCTCTGATGATGCTGAGTTGAAAATAAGTGAAATATTAGCGTTAATAAAACATCTTTGTTGATAAAAGTGTTTGTGGCGTTGTTAATACCTGTGTTATCTCACTTGTCAAATCATTTTCTTAGCACTTCCATATATCACTCTGTGATGCCTATTAGTCAGCCACCCTCCATGTCAGAAGCAATGATGCATACTCATCCCTTGAGCTTGTATTAACTTTCCATGCAGAATCCTGTCAAATTCTTTGACAAAATCCAAAAGTGTTATGGTATATCCATTCCCCTTATCGAACTCTGCTATCACTATATTGTGAAGGTGAGCAGATTAAAAGATGTACCTTCTAATAAAGTCATAATAACCATTATCTTAGCTGATAACAGAAAGAAAGAAGTGCAAGAAAAGAGAAATGAGGGGATGACCGAGAGAGAGAGAGAGAGAGAGACATTAAGGAGTGAGTCTTGTGTCAATCATAAAAGGTGTGATTGATGAGAGATTGACAAAATCATGCTTTCTGGGAGCAAAAATTAATGATGGTAGTGAGTCTATTAGAGCACAAAAGGGTAGGGTGAAAAAGATGATCGTACTGGCTGGAACAAATGATTTGAAAGGAGAAAAGTGTGTCATGAGAGAGGACATAAAAGAATTACTGGAAGTAGCAAAAGAAAAGAGTGAGAGAGTTAAGATAGTGAATCTGTTGCCATGGTATGACAGAGTAACAGAGTAGAGCTGAGAAGGAGGGCCATAATAGCAAATGACTTGATGTGAAGGGCGGGACATTGATATTACATGGGAAGTGGTAAAGGAGTGTTTGAGGGGAGTAATGACAGACTGCATACCTAGAGTCAGGAGAGTAAATCAAGTGGGAGTTAAATGGATGAATATCATCATTAAGCTGGAGCTGCAAAAAAATAAACAATTGTGGAGGGAATTTAAGGAGAAAGGTGACCAGCAGGCAGATGAACAGTACAAGGCAGAGGCCAGAAGGGTAACTAGTGTGGCAAGAAAGGCAAAAGCAGAGTGTGAAAGAGAATCCCAAACAGTTCTTTCGATATGCTACAAGTAAAAGAAAGAATGTATATGGCAGAATGATTGTAATGAATGCCGGTAGTAGGGAGGTAACTGAATCAGTCGAAATAGTGGAATTACGTAAACACATTTAAGGAGAAAGGTGACCAGCAGGCAGATGAACAGTACAAGGCAGAGGCCAGAAGGGTAACTAGTGTGGCAAGAAAGGCAAAAGCAGAGTGTGAAAGAGAATCCCAAACAGTTCTTTCGATATGCTACAAGTAAAAGAAAGAATGTATATGGCAGAATGATTGTAATGAATGCCGGTAGTAGGGAGGTAACTGAATCAGTCGAAATAGTGGAATTACGTAAACACATTGCAAGAGTATATCATCCAGATGGTGATATTGTAGGAATGAGAGAGCCAAAGGCTTATGTGGAAACTGAGGTAAATGAAATGGAGGGGAATAGCATATTACAGAACCTTAATGTGAATGCAGCTGTAGAATTGGATGATATATCAGTTCGAGTTTTACGTGAAGTGACAAGGGAACTGTCAGTGCCCTTGACCATATTGTTTAATCTAAGTCTCAGCTCTGGGTTAGTCCCAAGGGGGTGAAAAATAGTTCCATTGCATAAAGGAGGCTCCAAGACTGACGTAGCAAATTACTGACTGATTAGCATATCAGGAGTTGTTGTCAAAATGTTGTAGAAGCTGGTCAAAAGAAAAATACAAGAATGGATAGATGGAAATGGAATTCTGTATGGGTGGGCAGCATGGTTTTGTGAAGGGTTGATCATGCCTCAATAACTTGCTCATGTTTTATAATACAGTGACAGCTGAGTTGGATAAAGGTAATGGGTTTATAGTGATACTGCTGGACTTTGCAAAGGCCTTTGACAGCATACCACATCGAATTCAAATCAGTAAACTGCGGCACATGGGAATGGATAGGAAAGTGGTTGATGGAGAGATATCAGAGAGCAGTTTATTCAGGAGTAGAGTCCAAAAGAAGGCCTGTGACTAGTGGCATGCTGCAGGTTTCTGTACTAGGACCACTACTGTTTAATTTGTACATTAACGATATAAGAAAGTATTACCAGCTGTATATCACACTTGTGGAACTGTACTCCAGGAAATTGATGGAGCCAGAGACTTGAGAGTGTTAGTGAATAGAGAGTTAAAGTTTAGGGGGCACATATCAAAAGTGGCCAAAGCAGCTCATCAAATTACTTGGTTACTGAAGAATACTTTGACAAGCAGGTTACTGTTCCTTTTTATTGAGCTTTGATAGGACTCGATCTTGACTATTGCACACAGATCCGAGCATCAGGGTTTCTTGGTGATCAAGAGGAGCAGATCCCAAGGCGAGTGACCAAGATGGTAGCAAGTCTATGGAATGAACCTTACAAGAACAAGTTGAAAATTTGTGGGTTGCAGAAACTGGTTGATAGGTGGAAAAGGGGTGTTATGATTCAGGCATACAAATTACTAAGGAGTTTTTACAAGATTAATTAAGAGGAAATTTTCCAGAACAGGTCTGATGGCAAGAGAACTAGGGGACATCCATGGAAACTGAGTAAGAGTGTAGTTAGCCTGTTAGAACTAGATTTTTTGACTGGAGAGTAGTGAATGAGTGGAATAGGTTGCCAGAGTCTGTTGTGTGTGCCATGACCGAGAATGAGTTCAAAGCAAAGTATGATAGATACTGTGCAAATGTTGAATAGTTCTTGACATGATGTTTAGGGCCTCCCTCGATGAGTCTAAGGACTCCTTGGAGTAGCCCATAATAATAATAATAATAATAATAATTATTATTATTATTATTATTATTATAAAGAATTAAAGTGATATCAGCCCCCCCCCCCAACACCATCAGATGCAGTTACTAACTAAACTCTCCAGTACCTTAATAACTATTCCATACAGATTGCTCTATAATTTTCATCAGCTCTAGCTCCACTCTTGTAGAATGAAATTATCTTATCCTCCTTCTGATACTTCTAATCCCAAAGCTGTGTTTCCATCAAACTCTTGTGATATCTTTAACATTGCCATCTGATCCAACTCTGTCTTTTCATTTAATTTCACCTTAACTTCCAGAGAAATGAGTGTGTTTGGAATGTATGCTCTTCTGTGATTATTCTTCAAATTCTGGGGATGCAGTCAGACATCCTTTGATCACTTGCCGTGCAATGATGTTTCCTCTACTGTGCAGTTTCTTCATATCATGGCACAGATGTAAGCTAGCTTCTCTGTTTATTATAATCACTTGCCTTAACACACTCACACACACACTTTTAAACAAATCTCTCATATAACATGTAATTTATTTCACAGTATTTATTCACAACACAGAATAATAAGATCAAGCCTTTTCATGTTAAAACAACCAGAATATATGGAACATCAAAAATTGGTGCTTCATGCCCAAATGTGAATAGTATAAACAGTCCCACATATAAACTTTCTCGCCATTTATCGAAATTACTAGACACCCTCACAAATAATTCTTCCTCCTTTGTTAAAAATTCTGTTTACCTAAAAAAGTATATTAAAGAACCATATCTTAAAAATTTCAGACATAATGATTAGTTTCAATATTACTTCACTATTTACCAATGTACCATTAATAGAAACCCTGAATTTGCTAAAGTCACCCTCTCCCCAAGATATATTTGAATTATTTAAATTTACAATACATGCAGGTTATTTTGCATGGAAAGGGAAGATATACAAACAACTATATGGGACAACAATGGGCTCCCTCTTTAGCCAATTTCTACATAGAATACTTGGAAAACCTAGCTACAAATACAGCCACTCTTAAACCAATAGTTTGGTTGCACTGTATCAATGATGTGGTTGCTATTTAGCCACGGTCCAGACACATTACATACATTTTTAATGCATTTAAATAGGTAATGCCCTAAAATCCATTTCACAATGGAAGAGGAAGTAACGATCATCTGCCCTATCTAGATACACTAGTCATATGCCTTTCTGATGGTTCATTATCTTTTTCTATTTATAGAAAACCTAAACATATAGGGAGACATTTGCACAAACATTCACACCATCATTATGTGGAATGTTCCCTACGATATAGTGAGGGTGTGTGTGGATTGCAGAAGTTGGTTGATAGAAGAAAAAGAGGGGATATGATAGAAACATTTAAGTTACTTAAAGGGTTTTTATAGGATTGATTATAGGGGGAATGTTTCAGCACTTGGCTAGAGAAGCCAGAACAATAGGTCATCCCTGGAAGTTGAATCAAGGTGTGGTTAGTAAGGGTGTGAGGACACGATTTTTTGCTTTGAGTTGTGAATTAGTGGAATAAGTTGCCAGAGTTAGTTGTGAATGCTCTGTCTGTTAATGGTTCAAGGAGAAGTATGATAGATTGTGTGGATAGTTTGGGTCTCTCTTGATGAGTCTTCAGACTCCATGGAGGTGCTCGTACAATAATAATAATCCAGCTCAACAATATGGTATCCTAAAAACATTAACTCACAGAGCTAGAGCTATCTGTTCCAATGACAATGCTCTTTCCAATGAACTCATTCTGTCACACTTTTTTTAGCCAATAGTTATAAATCCAAAAGAATAAATAAAATACTAAATGCTCCCAACAACCCTCCCCCCCATTGCCTATTACACAAGACTGCAACAAAACTATTACCATCCCATACATTAAGGGCACATCCAAAGCTATCTAGAGTGTTTAATAAATATCATGTCAAATTAGTTACTCTCATCCATTCATCTAAGGACAAACTCTTCCCTTTATCACATCCAGGAGTGTATGAAGTGCCCTGTACATGTGACCTGGCTTACTAGGGACAGACAGGAGGAACTGTTGACATATGCCTTGGGGAACATAAAAAAATACATTTGGTGCTATTGCTATGGCAAGATGGGACTAGCATACTATGCCTTGGATGCCCCTTCACACAGGAATGAATGGAAGAAAACCAAAATGCTACACAGAAGTCATAAGTCAGAGAGATGGGTTTTGGAATCAAGTAGCTTTAAAACATTCTCCAAACCTCAAGCATGGCTATTGATTTACCAAAATTCTGGAAGACAGTCATTTTAAGATCAAATTAATACTTGTTTTTTTTTCTTCTATTTATCCAACAATAGCTGGAACCAATTAGAGCAATACAAGGAACAATTTAGTTCCTTGTGTTATCCATTACAATATTTTTAAATTAGTCCCACTGTTAAACCAAATTGTTGCCATTTCATGTACTGTGACAAATTGTTTTTGTCCTCAGAAGATGCTGGATATAATACCAGCAAAATATCAGCAAATAAATTAATAAACTGTAATTATTTTCTTATAATTCTGTGTCTGTGAATCAATACCATTAAATAAATTAACATGTACTGCTAACACATAAGCCTTTACCACATTACTTGTCTCATAATATGCCACCATCCAAGTTAAAACTGCATGATCACTTTTGTGAATCAGAGGCAAAACTGTTATCACATTTGGTGACTGAGTTTTGATGTTATTATCAAATCTAATATTCTTGCACTACAAATCTCTTCCATAATCTGCTGCTGAAGTTGTATTCATAAGGTTAATCTGCCTGTGCAGTTCACAGCTCTTTTTGAGTTGTGAAAGCAATGAGCTTAATTGGAACAGCTCTTCCTTAACTAGAACAGCTTCTTCTGAGCTGTTCCTGTCTATATAGTTCGCCCACTGTTTGTAGGTCTCTGCTTCGCGTCTTTCCAAGAATAGTCGATTCATGCTGAAGGGGAGAAAGAAATGAAGGACATCCGAATTGGTCGCCAACACACGAAAGCAGTGCTTTATAGGTAAAATTTTCCAAATATACAAGCAACATAGTTAACTACAATAATCATAAAAGAGAAGTTAATTTTCCGACCAGTAATAATAAACAACTCATCCCACAATACGGACTGATTACCCTATTATCGGAATGGATTCTCCTTTTTCTGAGATGTGCAGAAGTGTCGAAGGATCTCTAATCGGTGGGCGAACTATAGTAGCAATCAACTATGTATTTTGTCCTGTAAACCTCTAGTCCACACCAAACAACCTAACCTATGCCTATATTACATACATATACTACACTGCTATTCCCAATATCTACTTTTGGCCAATTCTATTCTATTCCAGTAAGGAATAGAATGCAATAGGTCAATTAGGATCAACTCTTCTGTCAACTAAATTTCCTTAATGCCAACAATTTTTGCTAAAAAGTTGTTGGCATTAGAGAATATGCTTAAAAAACTGTGCCTTTATTCTTGATACTTCTGGCATTAGTTAATGCCAGAAGAATATGCATGATAACCAACCACTACTTTGACACATATCTGACATTTTCAGATAAAATAATAATAATAAATATATTCAAACGACTCTTAAAACCCAACCCATTTAAATACTCTCATTCGTTCTGTCATCACACCCACTCCACCTTAACATGCACATTCAAAATTTCATGATGCCAAGCAGCAATGGCAAGCTGAAAAAATAACACAATTTGGTGTGAGGAATACAGGAAATAAGGGCAAAACTGTCCTTACTTATGACAAAACAGGAATATGAGAAAAGATTATGATTGAGATATGAAAATCCTAATGAATACTTTCATTATGTGGTCAGCAGGAGGAGAAATGATTGTCAACAAATGACCTCGTTAGATGGAAATTGGGGATCAATTGACCAAAGCAAATCTGGAAAAGCAGGTTTTATTCCTAGAAGGATGGATAGGGTTTCAGGTTTAAGTGCATGAGAAGAATGTGTTTTGAAAACTAAGTTTTTTTTTTTATGTTGTTCCTGCCCATGAAAGGTTATTTGCAAATCTACAGTACATTTTGTGCTGTGGGTGGACTAAGGATATTTTTTTCCCTATTTTTATAAATTTTATATATTTTTTTGTATTTTTAAATTTATTTTTTACATAGTCCAGAAACCCTGCTCTAGAGACCAAACATGGAACTCTTTCAAGCCACTTCAGGCCTCCAATAAGTACAATGGAAATCAATAAGGCAGTGGGATTGGATGAGCTTTCCCCATGTTTTAAGAGAAAAAGGCTATGGAATTGATAGCATCAGGGAACTGGCTGTTCACTGAATATAGCTACAGGGAAAAAGTGTAAGCAGAGAAAAGAAGGTAAGACAGTGCCACTACATAAAGGTGGTAGTGGTATGGAGACATCAGACTATAGACTTTTTCACATTTCTTCTCAAATTGTTAAGATTTTGAAGACCTTAATAAGAGATCGTATACTAAATTGATTATATGAAGGTTATACTAACAATGTATTCTTATCAGTAATCTGACTGTCTTTTATAAGAAAGTAACAAAAGCAGTTCATGAAGGAAAGGCACAAACTGCCATTTTTTTGTTTATTTTGCAAAGGAATTTGGCAGGGCATCACACAATAAGTGGATATTTTAGTTGCAATATGGTTTTAGAGATCAGATTAGTGAACAGGATTGGAAATTGGCTGTCTGACAGATATAGAGTTGTGTATGGGAGAGAGAGAGAGAGAGGTATTAAGGAAATGGCAGGTCACAAGTGAGGATTCTTCAGGTCTCGGTGCCAGGAACATTTTTTTTAACCTTTATATCAATGATATTGTCACTGGATTGTAGATGATGTGAAGCTTGGAAGAGTTATCGATAATAGTGTCCAGGATATGGTCTTCAGGGGATCTCAGTAAGCCGAACAGTAAATTACAGACAAACTTTGTTTGCTTACACTTGGATAAAGGATTAAACAAGAACATAATTTCTTGGCATATTTAATTTAATGTATAACCAAGTGGAAAAACTTTCAACAATAAGCTGGACAGGTGAGTGAATATAGTTTAATATTGCTAAATGTAAGGATTTTTGAAACTGGTATCCAAAGATGAGAAGCTGCATACCAAATTGGTGGAGCCATTACGAGAAGAAGTGAAGGAGGCAAGGGATCTTGGTATGACCAATAAAAATTTACAGTTTAGGGGACACACAAAGGCAGTGAAGGTACAAGGAGTGCTGCAATACTGAGAAGGATACTAACCAGCAAAGAAGAAAAGTAGTGATTCCTTTGTATAAAGCCCTGATCAAACCACATCTGGATTACTGTGTTCAGATGTGATCAGCAGGATTTAAAAGGGATGAAACCATGGAAAAGTCCAGAAGCATATAGCAAAAATATCAGGACTGTACAATGTTGGTTATGACAATAGATGGAGGGAATGCAAACTTCAGAGTTTGATGGATAGAAGATGGAGGAGTGATAAGATTAAGACATTTAAACTGTTGAACGTTATTTATGGGATTAACATTAGAGAGATTTTTCATATGATAGAACAAGAGGAAGGACAAGTAGCCATCCCTGGAAATTGCAAAAAAGAAGTTGTAAGAGGATGAGAAGTGGCTTTTTCTTCATAGAGGATGGTTGCACCATGGAATGCATTGCCTGATAGGGTGGTGAGAGTGCAGATGGGGAATAAGTTTAAGGAATGGTATGATAGACTGTGTGTATACAATAGGCTTCCTATGATAAGTCATGATTCCATGGAAGACCTAAATACTAATAATTGGGACTTGTTGGAAAAAAATAATATAAAAGAGTTCCTCCAGTTATTAACAAGAATTGAATAACATGTATATGTCTTTCTGCTACAAAGCCAGTATTATGGGTGTTACAATGAGATTATATAATCAGTATATTGCAATAATCTGATATGTAAATCTTATATGAAATATACAAGATTAACATAAAATTTTGTATATTTTAAATTGAATATATAAAAATGCTTTAATTTTTCTTATTCAATAATTCAAACAATGTTATATTAAAATGTATACTAATTTGTTGAGATAAAAATGATATTAATATTACCCTTAACTACTGGGGTTAGTAAAGATAAAAACTTATCAGTGAATACGTAGAACAAAGTCTTTAGCCACTGTGTACCAAGTTTCCATTTAAAAGTTCTTCCCATTTCTGTTGAGGATAAAACATATATAAGAATAAAAAATAATCAAAACACTGTACAAGTAATTAAAGTGTACACCTTAACTTTAAATGTAGATTAAGGAGAAAAAAATCCTAATTTGCAAAAGGATGTGCACTTTTTTTTCTTTTTATAAATCACAATATTAAAGACATACAGGTACCAGATGTAGTGGTATGATCTGGTGTGTTTGTTATACAAAACCAAAAGTATTAGGAATAAAGGAAAGGAGTACTGCCAATATGTCACATGCTAACAGCTATCAACACCAAAATACTGGCATATTAAGTAAACATTATTATTATTATTTATGCCTCCAAGGAGTCAAAAGACTCTTCGCAGGAGGTCCTTTCTAGGAAACACAAGTCTATCAAGACTCAACATGGGAGGTCCCTCCTAGGAAACACAAAGTCTATCATACCACTCCTTGAACTCTTAAACTCATTGACCGTTCTCACTCTCACCACTTCATCAGCCAATGCATTCTACGGTTCAACCACCCTCCATGCAAAGAAACCACTCTTCACAGTGGCTCCAAACCTCTTGCTCACAGTTTCCTTTCGTAACTTCCAGGGATGGCCCCCTGTCATCACTCCTTCCCGCTGTTCAACCAAGCGAAAGAACTCCCCAGTGTCAACCCTGTAACCACCTCTCAACAGTTTAAAAGTCTCAATCATATCAACTCTCCTTCTTCTATCCACCAAAGTCTGCAGTCCACATTCCCTCAGCCGATCCTCATAACTAACAACAGTGTACAGTCCTGAAACTGTCTTTGTTATCTGCCTCTGTATCCTTTCCACAGTTAATTTATCCCCTTCAAATCCTGAGGACCAAATCTGAGAACAATAGTCTAAGTGTGGTCTGATCAGGGGCTTATACAACGGAATGATAACTCTTTCATCTCTGCAGGTCAGCGTCCTTCTCATTATTGCAGCAATCCTTCATGTTAACTTCACCACCTTTGCAATATGTCCTTTGAATTTCAGGTTTTTATCAATCATCAACCCCAGATCTCTTGTCTCCCCTACTTCTTCCAGTATATCTCCTCCAACAGAGTATGCAGCGTCCCATCGATGTGTCCCAAACCTCAAGACCTTACATTTTGTGGCATTAAACCAACACCCCCATTCATTTGCCCATCTGTCTAGCTTATTCAAATCCTCTTGCATGACTACCACATCTGCACTATTACTAATAACCCTTCCCAGCTTCACATCATTCTTAAACAACTGAACATCCCCCCCTGCAATCCACTGAGAGTGTCATTGATATAAAGGTTAAACAATATAGGTCCCAGTACTGAGTCCTGTGGGACCATGTGGGACATGACTGGCAAATTAAATAAATATGACTTCAAAGGTAGAGGTACATGGAATAAAAGAAGAGGATGAGAAGTTGGTTCACTGAGTTTACAGCTGAATGGTATATGAATGTTAGCTGCTGGTGTTTATCTATACATTAGTTCTCCTTTCCAAAATTCCCCTTACATTTTGTGAACTCTTTTAGCAGTATCTTAAATTGGGGTATTTTAGCTGGAACAATTAGCTCTTTAAACCAGCTGGGGTGTAACAATGGACTCTCTACTTTCATCCCCATTGCTGACTTAAAAATAGAATCATTTGAATCTTTGGCACTTAATTTAGCCCTCCTTGAGCACAAAGTTTTAAGTGTTTAAGGTATACAGACGATGTCTTTGCCATTGGTCACCTGGTCCAACACTTTTTCTAACTTTTTATATTTCCTCAACAATATCCATCCTTGAATCAGTTTCACTGTGGAAGAGCAAAAAAAAAAAAAAGAGGATTTAGTCTTCTTGGATACTTTAATCACAAAGCAAGCAGATGGGTCCTTCATGTGTTCAGTTTATTGTAAGTCCCCCTTCCCCACACACAGATACCTTATGCCACCTTACACCACTATCCTGACTTAGAAATTTCAAAACTTTAGCCCCCAGGCAGAACAAATTTCATCCTCAGCACCAGCGCTGCACCTGGAATAACAGGCTTTACTCACATCGTTCCAACAAAATGGATATAGCAAAAAAAAAACCTTGCCAAATTCTTTAAAAAGAACAACAATTCCCCACTCCTAGAACTAGACTATATATACACACACTGTATATTCACCCTACATCAAGGGTACAATAGATAAACTGGGCTCCCTCTAGAAACAACACAGAATTAGAACAGTATACAAATCTCTAAACACAGTATCTACCGTCTTTGGACAAATCAAGGATTACCACGGGATCTCCTCCCCCCAACTCTCTCTCTCTCCTTCCCAGGTGTGTACAGAATCCTCTGCTGGTGTGAAACTCAGCATTTCAGACAAACTACCTTGGTCAGGAAAAAAGAACATAAAAAATGCATCTGGAATGGACAACCAAAAAGCAGACTCTCATAACATGCCTTGGAGAAAGACCACTTCATCAGATGAAAGAAAAACAGGCTACTTCACAAATCCCAATTTAAATCAGAGAGACTGGTCCTGGAAGCAGCACAAGTTCTACAGAACCCAACTAACTATAACAGAACCAATGGTATGATCTTGCATAGATTTTAGCATACTGCTCTATCTATCCAGTCATCATTAATAACAGGATTCACACAAAGAGCACCATTGTCTTTCTCCATGCATGTGACTATTTGTTATCCAGGTCATTTTGTTTTGTATCTTCACCACTGAGTGTATATTATTAAAGCGCCACTGATAATGCTAGTGTGAGCTAGTAAAATGTTGGCTCATAGATAATTAATTTTAGTCAGCAAATTATTTATTTGCATTCCAGTGTTTAACATAGTTTTCTGTTCCAGAAACTTCAACATGAATAATCTCATTTGAAATTAAATTATTGCTGGTAGTGTGCAGGTTATATCTGCACTATGAGATTTTTTTTTTTTTTAGGAGAAAGGGGCACAACAAGGCTATAATTTCAGCAGCTAGATACAATGTTTGTAAGTACTGTGGAACTATTAAATGTCTTTCCTTGTTTTCTTTTTATATAAATGCAGGGATTTTAGTTTTGAGATAATGACACCAATTGCCTCCAGGGTGAAACCCTCAGAATAGAAAGTTTGGAATGTGAAGAGGTGACTAACATTTTAAAAGAAACAGTAGAGCCAGCAAGTTATTTTACTTTATATCATGTAGAGGAGAAAACATCTAGCTGTAATTTAAGATATGGAAACCAGAGACAAGCTATTACAGAGTTTTACGTTCCAAGAAAATGAAGCAAAATGCATTGAGAGTTACTGGTGAATGGAATGTGTTGCCTTACATTGTGGTGAATGCAGCTGCATTGCATTCAGATGAGTTTGAAGATTTTGAGATGCAGATGAGTTTAAAGCACAGTTTGATGGGCTTTGTGTGTAATTACTTTTATTTTATGCTAACACTCAGCCAACCAGGCCAGGGATGTGTGTGTGTGTGTGTGTGTGGAGGGGGGTGACTGATGATTTCTGCCAACTGTTGAGCAAGTTTGTGTGTAGGCCTGTCAGACATAAGGGATGTTAGGTTTGAAATTTTTGGAGCTCAACAGAACACTTAGAGAACATATATAGAATGCTTAGAGATCCACATACTCAACACAGCACACTTCAACCAGTGGTTTGAAGTGTGCTGTGTTTGTATATGTGTTTGCTATTTGGCCATGTGGTGCAAATGCATTAGATACATTTTTAGTGCAGTTCAACATTTTAAGATCAACTGAATATTTTCATACTTCTTTATTCAACAACGGAATGTGCCAAATTATAGCTTTAGTTCTTTGTATTGTCCATTACAATTTTAGACCATTTCCACTATTAACTAATTGTTGCTGTTTGCATACTGTGACAAACTGTGTTCTGAAGAAGAAAAGCTAGGTATAAAACATAGCTTTTCTTCTTCTTCTTCGGAGCATAGTTTGTCACAATATTATTTAGCTGACAAAATATTGTCAACTAAATAATTAAATAAATATCTTATTTTGAGATATGAAATAAACTGCAAAAATACAATAACAACTGCCAACACCTAAGTATTGCAATTCAAAAATGCAATTCAAACAGGAAGTTAGTAAGATGACACAATGGCTCAGAAAAAGGTGACCAGTAACATGGCTTTGAGTTCTGTTCTTCTTGGGCTTCTACTGTTTAACTTATTTGTTACTGATATGTGGACTTATTGGGGATTTTCAACTGCTTGCTAACAATTCAAAGTTAGAAAGAATTATAAGGAGTATTGGTCAGGATAATTCCTTACAGGAAGATTTGAATAGACTCATAGCTTTGACAAATCAGTGGAGTTATAGTTTTAATATTAATAAATGCAAGGTGCTATACTTTGGAATACAGAAATATAATTCTGCTTACTGTACTGGAGGAGTGGTATTTAGGAGTTGGATGTGATTCAGGATCTTAGAGTGACAACTGACAGTGGGCTAAAGTGTTGTGAAATCGCACAATCATATTGCTGCTATGTAATATTCACATTGACAAGTAGAGATACGGAGGTGATGCCACTGTATAAGGCACTGGTCAGACCACACAGACTATCGTGATCAAATCCAGTCACTTAATTTTCATTATAATGTGGAAACACTAGAGGATCCAGAGATGAATGACCAAATGTCAGACTGGAATGTTGGTTATGCAGAGCAGTTGAAGGAGTGCACATCACAGTATTTGATGGATAAGAGGAAAAGAAGTGATATGATAGAGACACTTAATTTAGTGAAGGGATTTGATCTGATTAATAAAGAATGGATTATAAAAAAGAGTGGAAAGTGAAAGGAGAAGAACAAGAGGCAATTGCTGGAAGTTCTGCAAAAATGTGGCAAAGAAGCATGTGATGAGCAGGTTTTTTACATGAAAAGTTGTGAGTGAGTGGAACTCATTGCCAGAATGTGTTGTGAATACAGGGAGTGCAAATGATTCAAAGTGAAATGATTTTGCTGACACCATAGAGGTCACTGTAATAATAATAGTAATTTAAGCAAGAAGCAGAAGCTGGAAAGCACAACAAATAGGAAATAGCCCCTTCACAGTTTCATTCAAAAATCCCAAACATTACAAAGTAGAAAACAGATCTTTGTGTGTGGTGACCTTAATGGTCATGTTGATAAGAGTAATGAAGGTAGGGAAACAATACAAGGAAGATATGGAGTTGGCAAAGGGAACAATGAAGGTAATAGGATTGTTGATTTTGCAATGGCAGAGAATTTTGCTATACTGAACACCTTCTACAGCAAATCACCAAACTACAGATACATATACAGCAGTAGAGAGAAACACTCCCAGAGG
Organism: Typopeltis vanoorti; assembly: GCF_054136105.1. Lineage (NCBI taxonomy): Eukaryota > Metazoa > Arthropoda > Arachnida > Uropygi > Thelyphonidae > Typopeltis > Typopeltis vanoorti. The sequence goes on from NC_143556.1 coordinate 138,744,608, forward strand.
GACTACATACTCTGTAGAAGAGAATATATGAAGGAGGTAAATGATTGTAAGGTAATACCTGGGAAGGCAGTGGCAGAGCAGCACATGCTGCTACTCTGCCAAGTGGAAATAAAAGAGGTAAAACAGAAAGGAATAATCAAAACAAGATAGTGGAAGCTGGGAGAAAATGATCTTAGAGAAGAGTTCATCAAGAAGGTAGAAGCAATGATTGCAGAAAATGAACCAATAAAAGACAGAAAATAGGAAAATAAAATGGAAAAAATCTATAATATTGGGAAACTGGTGTTGGGCCAGACAACAAGAAATACACTGGTGTCCAAACACTAAGGATGAACTATTTACCTGTATGTGAAAAAATTTTCATGGCAACAACCAAATGAGGATATAAATTAATTGCCAGCACACTAATAAATCGTATTACGCAAAAAATGTTATAAATTTCGTGCAAATTAAATTGCAATATGTTTGTGACAAAAGTTACAACTTTCCTAAGGATGCAGTTAAGAAATGTACAGTGCTTACAGAAAACTATGCAGAGAGACATTTAGAAATATGTCCACCCCAAACTGCAATGGCGGCAAACTTGGCAATGGTATCAACAATGTTGTGAGAGCTGCGATGCAGCTCTTACAACATTGTACCATGCTTAGCATCAAATGATTCATAAGTTCTTGAGGCAAATTGGCTAATTCTTCCTTCAGACCTTGTTTTTTTACTGGAGGTGAATTTAGAGCAGCAGTGGGTTTCCCTATTGCATCCCAAAACATGTTCTATGAGGTTGAGATATAGGGAGTGTGCTGGCCACTCATTTTGATTAATATCCTCAGTCTCCAGAAGTATCTCCACTGCTCCTGTATGATGTTTTGTGGCACTGCCATCTATAAAAATTAATTCTTTGCCTACAGCACCACAATGTTGAAGAACTTCATTGCAATATCATTCACCAATCATAGTCCCGTTTTCCAGCAATTGTAGCTCAGTGTGTCCATTAAGCATAATGCCTCCCCACACCATGACCCCAGCACCACTGTATCTATCCCTTTCAAAAACATTCTCACGATGGTAGGCAATACCATTTTCACACCAGATCAAGTGTCATCTAGAATCAGAAGAAAGACTAAAAACAACTCTCATTTGTAAAGAGTACATTAGCATCACTTGTCTTAGTCCACCTTTACCACGAGTTGCCTCAGCCCTGAAGATACTTCAGACACAAACTTTGTTTGCTTACACTTGGATAAAGGATTAAACTAAATTTATTATATTCTAACCAAGTAGAAAAAAACTTCCAATATGTACATCTTATACAAGTATGATGGTAGCAAAACAAGGATGAGATGTGGAGCAGAAACCACCGAGGCATTCCCCATGAAAGTTGGGGTTCATCAAGGGTCAGCTTTGAGCCCCTTCTTATTTGTCATGCTCTTGGATGTGTTGAAAGAGGGGGTAAGAACTGAATCATCGTAGACAATGATGTTTGCTGATGAAGTGGTGATTTGCACGAAGTCTGAGAAAGAAGCAAAAGAAAGACCTGAACAATGGGGGAAAGCTTTGGAAGACAGCGGTTTGAGGATCAGTAGAAATAAGACAGAGTACATGTGTTGTAGTGAAGTAGCAGGAAGTAAAACATTGCAGGGCACAGGCATGTGACAAGTTCACATACCTAGGATCATGCGTCCAAAGAAATGGATACCCGGACTCAGAACTCAATAGGCAGATCCAATCAAGGTGGATAAACTGGAAAAGGGTTTCAGGTATCTTGCGTGATACAAAAGTGTCTAGCAAGTTAAAAGGAAATATCTACAAATTGGTAGTATGACCAGCACTAATGTATAATAGTGAGATCTGGCAGATGACCAAGGGATGGGAGAAGAGAATGGATGGAGCTGAAATGAGAATGCTGATACTTATTAGTGTAACAAGACTGAACAAGATCAAAAACTCACTGGTCAGGGGGGAAATGAAGCTAACTCAAGTATCTGGGAAGATCAGGGAATCAAGTCTGAGATGGTTTGGTCATATTATGTGGCAAGACAAAAGCTATGTGGGAAGGAGAGTGCTGAAGATGATGCCACCATGCAAAAGAAGTAAGGGGAGACCTAAACAATGATGACTAGACAGCTTGAGAGGGGATGTCCAAGACCTTAGATTAGAGGAGAAAATGGCTTGAACAGAACCAGTGCAACAACCCTTCTTGAGAGCGAATGAAGCTGAAGAAGAAGAGGAGGAAAGTTTACCCTGAAACATTCATTTGCTTTAACATCATAGCCACAAATTAATCTATGTATCAAACACAATTAAGTGATTTAATAAATTACAAACCTTCTTGAGGATGAAATGCTATTGTGTCAGGTGGTTGAATTTCAGTTTCAACACCTCTGGATACCAACATATTAAATTCTTTTGGCTCTAATGCATGTATGTTATTATTACATGAGGAAAAATTATGTGAATCTAAAATAAATAAAAAAATCAGCAATTATAAACATATGTTTAAAAGAAACAACAATGCATTATTATTTCTAAAATAACAATTTTCTGTATGTTTAAGCAGCAAATGATCAACCTTAGATTTTGTTTTTTTATTCATGCAAATTTTAAATTTATTCATCTGATTATACAAAATAAAACTCAACAATTTTCTGGAAATACAATATAAAAAATTTTCACCATGGTTCAAAATTTAACATGTGCAATCTGCTGATACAATAAAACAAATATTAAAAAAATCTGCAAACACACACAAAAAAAGTTATTTAAAATCAATGTTTAATTTTTTTTTTTATGTTGGCACTTCTTTGAGTGCCATCTCCTATTGGAGGTCAGCAAGCATCTTGCCAAATTTTGAGTGATACTCAGCCACTCTGAACAGTCCCTCAGAGTTCATGCCAGTCCACTGTCTGCCAGCCAAGATCTTCGTCTCCCTTGTCCTCTTCTTTCATTTATCTTCCCTTTTATAATCAATTGAAGTATCTTATATTTTTCATTACAAAGTAGATGACCAAGATATGCAATTTTCCTTCTTTTTATGGTATCTAAAAGTTCAAGTGATTTCCCCATTTGTTCCAGTACTTCTTTTTTTTTTAAAAAAAAAAAAGTGATTGAATTTTTTTTTTTTTTTTTTTTTTTTGCTGTCCTGGGATTTTTAACATTTGTCTGTATAATCACATCTCAAAGGCTTCAAGTTTTTATATTGTGTTGTCTTCAAGGTCCAAGTTTCTGCACAGTACAGACCATACATAGCATCTAAATTTAAATTGCAGTTACATATTGTTGATTTCATCAGGGAAAAATGTTTCTTGCCATTTCAATTATAACTTCTACTTCCATTTCTGGATTGCATTCTTCATTTAACCAGCATCCGAGATATTTAAACTTTGTCACCCTTTCCAGTTTTAATTCACAGTTTTAATTAATTAAAATGAATTAATTTAATTCATTTTAATTAATTCTTTCTTAATTCAGCACTTTCTTTAAAGTGCTGAATTAAGAATTGGTTTCTTGCTTATGACACTGAATTTAGTTTTGGTGATATTTATTCCTAATCCCATTTTTTCACTCTCTTCATTCACTAGTTCCAGAAGATTTTGAGGATCCTGAATATTATCAGCCAGGAGAGCTGTGTCATCAGCATATCGGATGTTACTGATGATTTCACCATTTACATTAATCCCTTCCTCTCTTCCTTTTAAGATTTTTTGAAATATGGCTTTGAGTATATGCTAAAAAGAAGAGGTGACAGCACACATCCTTGTCTTACTCTTCGTTTGATGTTAATTATTATTATTATTATTCAGGCCTCCATGGAGTCAAAAGACTCATCACAGGAGGTCCTTCCTAAGAAACACAAAGTCTATCAAGACTCATTGTGAGAGGTCCCTCCTAGGAAACACAAAGTCTATCATACCACTCCTTAAATTCATTGACCATTCTCACTCTCACCAATCAGGCAATGCATTCCATGGTTCAACCACCTTCCATGCAAAGAAACCACTCCTCACCCTCTTGGTCACAGTTTCCTTCCATAACTTTCATGGATGGCCCCTTATCCTCACTCCTTCCCGCTGTTCAACCAAGCGAAAGAACTCCCCCAGTGTCAACCCTCTGTAACCACCTCTCAACAGTTTAAAAGTCTCAATCATATCACTTCTCATCAATTAATGGAGTCAGTAATAATGTCATCAACTTGAACAGATGCTTTTTGGTTCCAATATAAGTTTTCAATGATCCTGATGTCTTTATCATCTAATCCAATTCCTTTTAATAGTTCAATCAGTTTAGTATGCTGGACTTTGTCAAATACTTTCTCTAAGTCAATACAGCAAATGAATACTTACTTGTTTTGGTCACTAGATTTTTGGAATAAGATTTGAGAACAGAAAAGAGCCTCTCTCATTCCAAAAACTGTTTCTAAAGCCAAATTGGATAACACCAGTGGACTTTTCACATTTTTCATATATTCTTTTTTGAATTATTTTCAGAAACATTTTGAGAATATGACTAATTAGACTGATCATTCTATAGAGATCACAAGTTTTTGCATTTGCAATTTTAGGTAGCATGATGGTCGACTGTAACCAGTCTTGAGGGATTATGCCTGTATCATAGATCTTATTAAATAGCTTTACTAATATGGTAATGTTGTTGCCTTCTAATAACTTTACTATTTCTGCTGATATTCTATCAGGGCTTAAGGCTTTGCCATTTTTAGCCGAGTTCAGCACTCATTCTACCTCTGATCTTAGAATGCATGGATTTTCCAATTGTTCATAAGTATTTCCTGGATTTTGTCTGTTATCAGTAAAGAGTTCTTCTACATATTTCGCCCATTCTTGTATTTTGCCATCCTTTTTGGATATTATTTCTCCCTTTTTGTTTTGAAGGATACATAGTTGTCTTTTCTTAAATATACCTGAGGTCTCTTTCAGCTTTTTCTATAGATTAAAAACTATCATGCATTTCCTGTAGAATTTCTTATTGCTTTACATTTTTCATTCATCCATGTTGGCACTATAAAAAATTTAAATATAAATCTAGCACTCTGGAAAAACAAACCATCCGGAATGCTGAGCAAAACATAACACTCATATTGGGCTGTTAGAACTGATGATTGATGAGGGGAAGTTTGACAAAACTCTCAAACTGGGCAACCATTTCTTTTTTCTGTTTACTTTTTTTTTTTTTTTAACTTTTAAAGGCATTGGCCAATGCTCAACAATTACCTTATACTTTCCTTCTCCATTGTGAATACTCCTCCCAGGAGCCTTCTTGCAATCCTCTGGCTCGCATCACCTCCATTACTTCTCTCCTCTTCATGTAAGCTAGTCATCCTCTCTTCTGACTTCTTGGTAGTGGTAGTGATCAATTCATCACTCTCTTGGCCATCTATCCTGGGCATCCACTGACTATACCCATACCACATAAATCTTAAAGATTGATGCTCCAAGTGGTCCACATTTCTTTTGCAAATTTAATTTCTCTTCATAATGGCCTCATTCCAAACTATTTTAAGGTGAGATATGCAGATACTCGTCATAAACCTCTACAGCTCTTACATAACTCTTCTCCCTCATATTCAAAGTCCACCCCCCCTTCCAGCACGCACGCACACACACACACACATCAAAACACACTCTACTATCATTGAAGTATCATCTTTTTTGGATCCATGTTGAATGTTTTGACTCCACGTATAATCTACATCTTTTCCATTCTCCAACTGTTATTAGATGAGTTTCCTCCAGACATAGTTGAACAGTTCAACTTTGGAGCCAGTTCTACGAACAGATTGAAGGAACTGCTATGGGAAGCCCTTTGTCACTTGCAACTTCTACTTAGAGCATCTTGAAGAATCCCTATTCTCTTCAATGCAACCCCAACTTTCCTTTGGGTTCGATATGAAGATGATGTCTTTGCCATCTGGGCAGACTCAGAGGAAACCCTGCTTACCTTTTTAATCAAAATCAACAGCCTACACCCACACAACAACTTTACTATGGAAAAAGAAAAGGATGAATAATTCAGGATATCCTTCCTGGATATCCTCCTTTCCCATACCCATTCCAAAATACTTGCTACTTCTATTCACTGTAAATCAACCATCATAGGCTGCTACATACAGAAAGGTGTCAGCGCAGCATCCATCTCAAAAATAGGCATCTTCAAATTTTTGCTCAACACAGCACACATTATCTGCTAGAATTCCCAAGCTCTCCAACAAGAACTGAAAACCATCTAGCATCTTACTACAGAATGGTTTCACTTTGAGGAAGTTTAAGTACATCTTGGACTCTTGCAAGTCCATCACCAAAAACCCTGAACTTGTACGGAGAGTCCCTATCCCATATACAGGGTGATTCAAAAAGATGGACTCGATTTCATACGGCTATATTTCCTGAACTACACTGTATGATCTACATAACATTTGAAAGAGGAGGTCCTAAAGTTTGAAATGCTACTGCTAGAGCACTTGCCTAACATACATAATATATAATATTATTGTGCGTTAGGGTATGTAATATACATACCCTAATGCACAGCCATGCAGCAGCAGAACTGACACAGCAGTTGCAGTGTCAGTTCTGAGCAAAATGGCTACTATGCAGCACAAAATTTTTTGCGTTTGTAAGCTCATTAAAACTGAGTCGGCGACTGCGGTACAGCATGCATTTCATCATCGTTTCAACATTAAACCTCCAATGAGGAAGAGCATTTGTCATTGTAATTATCAATTTGAGTAAACAGGTTGTCTGTGTAAGGGAAAAAGCTTGTGTAGACCGGGTATATCGATGGAGAACATGAAACGAATTCAACAGACTTTTCAATGGCTGGAGGGGGACACATTGAACATCTATAAGCATTATTGTGAGTATAATCAAATAGACTTTATATCATATTTGTCACTAGTTCTATGTTTGATATATAGACTTACAAAATCGAGCCCATGTATCGCAGGCATCTCTGAGACGATTGCTAAGATCCTGAAAAGATAAAATTTAGTTCCTACTTTTTTTCCCTATGAACAAATTCTCCTCTTGGTTATCATTCACAAAAGATAAACACCCCTTCCCTCCCTCTCTCTCCCCCTGATGTTTACCAAGTTCAATGTGAGTGCCTCTGCTCATACTCTGGACAAACAGGATGTTCTGTTGAAAAACAACTATAAGAACACCAGTCTTATATTAACAACAATAAATCTGAAAAATCTGGCCTTCCCCAGCATGGAGTGGACAGTGACCATGATATCCTATGGTTGCCTTTTACATCAGTGCAGGTTTAGGTTTGATCAGTTATTTAAAGAGAGTGCTGAAGCACTTCTACACCACCCAAATTTAAATCAGAATGACTGACCTATTGCCAAGATTTGGGAGAATCTCATCCTAATAAATTTCAAGCAGTAATGTTCCCCCCCTCTCCATTTTAATTATTATTATTTTTTAAATTTAATGCACTGCTGCATCATTTCATTATGTAATTAAATTTTAAATTTAGGCCTTAATATTAACCTTATTTTGTTATAATAACCCACTAGGTGGCATCTGGCACATGGCTCAGTTCTGTAAACAGGATTAACATTCTTTGTTGTAGCTTCATCTTGTGATCATGCTGACGACCATTTAATTTCTAATTTGAAATATTTACAGTGATAAATTACTATATTCTTGTGAATACATCTGTATAATAAATGTTATAATAGCACAAGTTCCATTAAAAATTCAGCATGGATGTTTGTGATGTCCTTTACTCATGCATGTAATATACATACCCTGCCAAGATGAAGTAGCTTACTATGGAAGGATTGGATCTACTTCTCCCATACATCATACATCAAATTACAGAAGCATTAATTTGATGGCCATTAGGGTGAGAGACCTTCCTCAGCACTGAGTGAGATCAGAGGCAATTTATGCTCAACCTACCCATGGAGGCCGTCAAATTAATGCTTCTGTAATTTGAAGGATTGCTTTTATTACCCTTTTTTAGAGATAAGAGTTATAAATAATAACCAAAAACCAGTAGTTGCATCACTTTCTAGAACTTAACATTCTTATAAATTAAAGATGCCAAGAAATTACATTCTTGGTTTCATCCTTTATCCAAGTGTAAGCAAACAAAGTTTGCAAATGAAGTAACTTCAAGACAGGGCAATTTATTTATAGAGGCTGATGACTTCACATCAATTGCCTTAGTATTCCATAATGCAATGCACATATTCTTACAGACATATATAATTCTAGGCATTATGGGAAGAGCCACTACCAAGACAGGTTTCGACCTTTATTGAGATCTCATCAGTGGAGCCAGACCCAGAAGTGATAACAAGGTTGAAGTAATGCAGAAGTCACCAAGAATATAATTTCTTGGCATCTTTAATCTATAATATAACCAAGTGGAAAAACTTTAACATTCTTGTTATTTTCCTTAGCATCTAGTCATTTCTATACTTCATAATTCTATGGGTACTCCCCTTCTGGGACAGCTGCTTTCTCATTCTGTGACCTTACCAATGCATCTTGGCATCTCAAATTCAAAAAAAGGATCCCCTAGCTTCTCTACCCTCAACTTACTACCTATCGCTCTCAATATATTCCTTTCTATCCTCAATCAGAAGATCCTTTAAATGTTTCAACCAACCAGGCTGTCACAGGTTTTATCAACAACCTGTGACTACAGTTTGATGTTTATATCTGCCTGATTGTCCTACATGCTTCAGCTGATCTATTATGAGTGATTAATCTCATAATAAACTGTGTTCTGAAATTCTTCCTTATGTTTTTGTACATTTTTTTTCACTTTCCTCTTCAACAGAGGAACAAGAGTGTTGCAAGTTTTTTCACTTGGTTACACTTGGGTAAAGGATTAAACCACGAATATAATTTCTTGGCATTTTTAATTTATAGAGGAACAAGAGTTATTTCTAATAATTAAGAATTATTAAGAAATAACTCAATAAAAATATTGAGTTATTTCTTAATAATTCAATACTTTTCCAAGTACTGTTCTTGATATTTTTCTCAAAATATTTATTTTTCACCTGTATCAGTGCATCTTCTGTTGGAGCACACATTTTTATGACGACCATTTATGCTCCATAAACATTGAGCACTACCTCTTAATAACAGCTCACTAGCTTCCTTCCTCCCAGTAGTGAATAATTTTTTCCATTTCTTCTTTATTCACAATAGGAAACCCAATCTTGCACTATGCTCAAATTATCCATACCATCCAAATGCATATATAACCACTCTGGACTTCCTTCTAATACTTTTTGCTTTAGTTCTCTCGTGACCATCAGATCTAAGTTTTTAGTAATGACTTCTTTCAACACTTTGTTTAGTTTTGCAACTAAACTCTGTATGTTCCATATCTCAAAGTCTGTATTCATAAATTCCAGTTCCATTCTTCTTTTGGAAATATGTAACAACTTTTTTTTTTGTCAAAAAAAAAAAAAAAAAAAGGAGGGGAAATTACCTCTTTGCTTAATCCCAAACTTGGAGGATCTGAGTTTTATTCTTAGAGTGCACCGCACCTTCTCCTAGCCTATGGGGGAACAACTTCCGATTGTCAAACCCCATAGGTGTGGCATCCTTTTTCTACGAGAACTAAAAACAATACAAAGGTGGACATACATAATGTTTACTTTTCCAATTCATATTCTCTTACTAAAATACTGCTCTTAATCAGAGTAATATTTTAGAATCTTATTTTCTTAAGACCATTTCATTAAGTGTGCACCATTACAGAAGGAATTTTTCATGCTATATGCATGAAAAATTCCTTCAAACTCATTTCTTGTTTCTGGACTTATCTTTCTTGGAATTTTTAGAGCCTCTGTGATGTTCTCTTTGTATAAAAGAAAGGCATATTTTTTCCACCATATACTACTCTCTGATATCTATCAGCCACCCTCTTATCCACATCACCAGCTTCATGTCCATTCCCACTTGGTCCAGCTTACATTATACAACTTCATGTGGCATCCTGAAAAATGCCTTTGCAAAGTCCAGCAATATCATGGTGTAACCATTTCCCTTATCCAACTCAGCTGCAATTTATTGTAAAAAGTGAGCTTCAAGAAGATGGGTCTTGACAATCTGAAAAGAGTCCCTCATGTCATTCACATTGTCCAAGTGGGGAGGCAGAACATCATTCGCATAGTCCTCATTCTCGTTCAAAATCTCGCTCTTATACAAGAAAGCAATCCAAATCAAGGTAAGATAGGCAGATGTAGACCGTCAATATCCATACAAATATTCTACAGTATTTTGTATACGTAAATTAGTATAAACTTAAATATTCTGTTTCAAATTACCAATTTTGGTTATTAGTATGTTTTGTAATGTAATACAAATTTGATGAAATCTAATGATTTGATGAAAACTGCATGTTAAATTGGTGTGTGCTTATGTTTAGTGTTAATTTTTAATTAAACGAATTTACATGATTGTAATTTAAGTCTTGCCAAAATTAGTATTATAGTTTAATATTTAGATATGTTCAAATTACATAAGTTAAAAATACTTAATTGATTGAAACTGAGATTTTGTGACTTTCAAGCAAAGTGCCATGAAGATAACATGTAATGGCAGCAGTTTTCCTCACTTCAGGACTGCAGCAGCACTGGAAGTATCTTATACACTGGAGCATGTGTGAGTGAAAAGAATACCAGTAACTAAGAAACAACTGGATGGAGTTATGTCTCTCTCACACATTATGATATAGACAAATTTTCAGAACAATTGAGTACAAGTTCTGTTAGTAGTCTTTCAGAAAGAAAGATTTTTTTAAAGTTATTTAGCTGTTAGGTTACAAAAGTAACAGGAATAACAGTTGTAGAAATTTATAGGAACTTTAGAACTTGATAAATTAAGTTTCTCATCTAGGAAAGAAATGCTTATCAGATATTGAAGGTTCCATTAGTGCAGTAATGATTTGATGGCTGTTTCAGAGAATAGATAATAGCTCATTAACTAAGCATTTGATCATTTTTCCTTGAAAATCCTTCACACAGGAAGAGGAAAAAGATTGAATTTTGAAGATAAAAGTAGAAAAAGCTTTTGAGTAAACCTTCAGGGAACACTAGACAGTGCTTGAAATTGAAGATTTTACTGAAGTGGTTTTCAGAAAAACTGCTCCTGTTAAAGAAATAAAGATACTGTTTTCTTAGAGAGATCCAGATGCATTTTAAGAGACTTATTTTTACTAAATAGTTTAAGGAAATTACAACGTAAACTAGGATATACATTCAAATAAATTTTAATACGCTTCCAATATTTCGGCAACGTCACGCTGCCATTTTCACAGGAACTTAAGAACAAGACACGTGCACGCAGGCACAACAAACAGTAAATGAGGAAGAAGCAGGAAACTATTCTTTCTCCTAAAGTCCTGATGGTGCCCCCTAGTGGGCAATGTTGGTATTCTTGGGCGATTGGGCTGAAGGCCTTCTGATGTAGGTTTCCCATGGTGTAACCATTTCCCTTATCCAACTCAGCTGCAATTTATTGTAAAAAGTGAGCTTCAAGAAGATGGGTCTCGACAATCTGAAAAGAGTCCCTCGTGTCATTCACGTTCTCCAAGTGGGGAAGCAGCACATCATTCGCATAGTCCTCATTCTCGTTCGAGATCTCGCTCTTATACAAGAAAGCAATCCAAATCAAGTAAGATAGGCAGATGTAGACCATCAGTATATCCATACAAATATTCTACAGTATTTTGTATATGTAAATTAGTATAAACTTAAATATTCTGTTTCAAATTACCAATTTTGGTTATTAGTATGTTTTACATTGTAATGTAATGCAAATTTGATGAAATCTAATGATTTGATGAAAATTGCATGTTAAATTGGTGTGCTTACGTTTAGTGTTAATTTTTAATTAAATAAATTTACATGATTGTAATTTAGTCTTTCCAAAATTAGTACTATAGTTTAATGTTTAGATATGTTCAAATTACATAAGTTAAAAATACTTAATTGATTGAAACTGAGATTTTGCGACTTTCAAGCAAAGTGCCATGAAGATAACATGTAATGGCAGCAGTTTTCCTCACTTCAGGCCTGCAGCAGCACTGGAAGTATCCAGAAGACCTTCAGCCCAATCGTCCAAGAATACCAACATTGCCACTAGGCAGCATCATCAGGACTTTAGGAGAAAGAATAGCTTCCTGCTTCTTCCTCATTTACTGTTTGTTGTGCCTGCGTGTACGTATCTTGTTCTTAAGTTCCTGTGAAAATGGCAATGTGACGTTGCCGAAATATTGGAAGTGTATTAAAATTTATTTTAATGTATATCCTAGTTTACATTGTAATTTCCTTAAACTATTTAGTAAAAATGCATAACCAATGTCTAAGCCTTTCCACGAGAAATAAGAGACTTAATGTTCTTTTTAGTTGGTATAATTTTGGGCCCAAAAAACCAGATAAAATTTGATTTGTTTAATTTTTGTAGATTTTAAGATTTTCTGTTGTTGAAGTTCATAATACTGTGTATATATTTTTTTTTAATGTATGTTGGTATTATTAAATTTTCCATTTTTTTATACAGAGGTGTGAAGTCTCAATGTGATTAATTATCATTGAAGTTAAGTTTCAAATTTTGAGAATAGATAGAGAATTATCATAGCAAAATATTTCGATCTAGTATCTTACTGTGTGGTTTTAATTACTGATAGTTTTTACACTTTTATAATAAAAAAAAAAAATCCATCACAGAAATGTGTTATGTTTAATGCTAAGGGCATTAATGTTATTTGGAGATTTCTCTGCTAATGTTGATTTATGGCTAATAAATTATTTCTGCAGGTTTAGGACTTGATTATTAGCTAAAACTCATTTTTCTGCAGGCAACAACTAGCTTGCAAATGTAGACCTTATTGGTCATTCTGAGTTTCATATTATGCAAGCATATAAAAACATTCTAGAGGAATAGAGATATAAACAGGTCAATGGTTGTACAGGAACAGTCACACTGCTTTATGTGTGAGCTCTGATTAGTCACAGTTAGGAAATGATTGATACTGAGTTGTTATATGATACCAAATTTACTGTACCTACAGATAAAACAAGATTTATGTAATTCAAGACATTACAAAAATAGTTATTACATAAACAAAATAGTTCATTCATTTGAGGCAAGAAAAAGAGCTTTAACATGTTCACATCTAGGCAATCAGCACTTCTGCCATCACCCTAACTATGATGGGGTGAGAGAAAACATTGTGTCCCATGAAAGTTTCATGTCTGAATTTTGGTGGATGTGCCCCATGAAAGTTTCATGTCTGAGTTTTGGTGGATGTGCAACATATCGTGACTGTTCTTTGATTGTAACCAAATCTCTGTAGAGAGTTTTAGGGTATTTTAGAAAACAATAATTAAGGATAATGCTATATTTCATTTTAATGTAATTCAACTATTTTTTTCTGATCCATCGTCTCCTTATACAAAATAACTGATATAAGTAGATCTTCCATTTTCTTTTTAATCCGATTGGTTGGGTTATAGTTCACAGGTTGATAGGTGCTGTTGTCTGAGACTAACTGATTTATTTTTTTCCTGTAAGTTGTTCAGTTTAAAATAACCATGGCACTGCATTTATCAGCTTTATCAGGAATGTTTTAAAGCAATTAGATGAAAAAAATCTATCTTTAAAGTACTCTAAATGCCAATTTTTATTAAAGGAAGTTGAGTATTTAGGTCATAAAATCAGCAAACGAGGAATTATGACAACTCAGTCCAACACAGAAGGCATATTATCAGCTTCCAAAGACAGTTAAGAAGGTTTGTTGCTTTATTGGCATCTTAAATTTTTACAGAAAATTTATTCCTAATGGTTCATCACAGCTGTTGAGACCTCTAGACCTCTAGTCTACAAAAAAAGGTGTTAGATTCATTTGGGGTAAAGTTCAACAAGAAGCATTTGACAACTTAAAAGCAGCATTAACTAGAGCTCCAGTTCTTATTTACCTTAATTTGGTGAAATTTTTTATCTTTCTGCTATGCTTCAAATGACTGCATTGCTGTTTGTATTAGAACAGAAGAAAGGAGATTTTAAGCCAGTAGCTTTTATAAGTAGGAAACTATCAGGTCCAGAACTGAAGTATTCAATCTTAAAGAAGGAAGCACTAGTGCTCTAAATTGGCATTTAGACCACTTTCCTTTGAGAAAATTAGATATTTGTTGTTAAGGCAACATATTAACATAAGATCCAATCACCAGCCTTTGTCATTCCTAAGTACTATGAAAGATAAGAATCAATGTATAATTAGGTCGGCAATGGAACTACAGGAATATAATACTGATTTGACTTATATTCCAGGAAAAAGAAATGTAGTAGAAGATTACTTATCTAGATCTCTAGGATCTGATGATCAGTCAGCTAAGGATAAATAACCCTTTATATCAAAATGAAAAGAAGTTCAAAATTCATGTTATTGATAAGATGAATAAGGAACCTAGTTCACAAAAAGCCAGATAGTATATTAATTGTTTTAGAGATTATAGGTCATTTGCACAGGGAGATTTATTGTTGGATAATAAATCTAGTATAAAAGGAATAGGAAAATTAGGAATGAAAGTTTCACATCCATATAGGAGTTAAAACCAATTTTCATGTAAATTTTGGGTTTCAAGATGTAATAAATCCTAGTAGAATAGTAAATGTACATTCTAATAGGTTTAAAAGGTACTTTTTGGGCAAGAGAAATTTAATTATGTTAGGAGAAAATATGAATAAGATATTGAAAAAGTAAGGTTTTCCTGATACTAACCGTGCACCACATTCACAATCACACAGTTATGAAAAGAAAGAGTATAAAGCTCATAATTCAATTACACAGAAAAAGGGGGAATTAAGAAAATTTGATAAGGCAAAACATAATTTACACACAAGAAATTTCAGAAACTTAAAAGTACATAATTCAGATAATTTACATCAGAGTGATAATGATCATAAAGAATCTATCATGGATGAAACAGTGGCAGAGTATTATAGGCTAGAGTTAACTGAGAATTAAATAAACCAGAGGAAATTGAAAATATCTCACATTTAGTTAAAGATAAGGAATCTCAGCCTGCAGAATTTGATTCTGATGGTGATGGTTTTGTAAATTTAGAACATAATTCTGGTAATTTAAGTGAAATTTTGGAAAATTACAGAAATGAAATATGTAAATATAATTAATTGGAGATGATATAAATTCCCAGTTGTCTCTGGAATTAAGTGGTTCTGATATTACCCATTAAGAAATTGTAAATAATGAATCATCACATAATGAACAAGAACCTCCTTATAATTTTAGATCTAGGCATAAGCATCAAAGGAATTGTAAATTTTGTTTGATGTGTAAGATAAATGTTTAGGAATTTTAAAAACAAAATTGAGACAAAGCAGAAACTGATGTAAAAATAGTCATAATTTAAAATTATCTTTTTACAATTGTTTCTTTAAATTAGTATTTCATTAGTTTTGGTTTTGTAACCATCTATAATCAGCACTTGTGATGTGTCCAATCAGAAATCAATATTTATGTTAAATGAAATGTAAAGTATTTTTTCAGATGAACTCTACTTGCTACATCAATTAATTGCGGTAATTTCAATGTTCTTTATTGTAATTCACAATTGTTAAACGTAGTAAAGACATTATCTTTTTGCTAATGATGATAGTTGTTGGCCATTACTAATTTCTCATATGTCGCTTAATGGAATAAGTGTGCATGCTCACCGAGGTAAGTGATGGGTAATTGACAGATGACAGAGAGAGCATTCAGTACTGGGGTAACAGAAAAAACAAGAGAAAGAATGGACGTTTCAAGAACATAGACCAGAGAATCTTGTTTTAGGAAGTTTTATAAGAAAAACTTGACAGTCGAAATATAGTAATAGAGGATTCCAAAAAGGGAATCTTAACAAGGTGAATCCTTAGACTGGAAAAGTTAGATTGTCAAGTGAATAGCAAATAAAAGGAGATATTAAGCAGATGTTCTATTTAAATGTTCAAAGAAACAGAATGGAAAGTTTAGCCTTCTGTCTCATGGATGCTGGCGATATTAATTGTTTTATTGAATAAGTGATGTAATTAGAGAAATTCGAAACTGTAAAGCGGCTTTAATGAAGAGCTCCACCTTAATGCATTTTGGTTATAAAATAGTATAAGAATTTTTTTTTCTAGTAATAAATTTGTGCATCTAGTAATTATATTGTCTGAGGTAAGAATATTTAAATTCGGTATAACAGTGAGGATGATTGGAACATTATATGCTAAATAAGGAAATGCTGCATAGTCCCAAAGAAGTTAAGGAGAAGTTTTATATTTTGAGAAAAGGCCTAATAAAGAACTGACTCTGATGAACAGTGTAGGAACTTGTGAAAACAAAATGTTCAGTCTAGTAGACTAGTTAAGAATGAGTCAGTGAGAGAATGATCTTTATCCTTTAAACATAAAGGAGATCTTAAAGTACAGTTTCTATTTAGAAGGCTTAGTTTTTATAGTTATTAATTTAATTTTATTTATATTGTATGAGATCCAACACAAAAAAAATGAGACTAACCCTATAGCTTGGGAAACAAATGGAGAGTGGGAGAGGAGAAACAATGAGATGGTTACAGAGCATGTTCTAACCTGTCACTGTGAGACAAGACTCAACTCTATTGCTTTACTCAGTATGAGTGAATGCATGTTCAAATATAGATGTTTTTTTACCCTCAGTCAGAAAATGTTGGAATGCAAGAGTGAATAGCGAGTTAACATCAAGTTTCTTGTGAAACTGAAGAAATCCATGACAGAAACTTTTCAATTATTGACTGAGGCTTACAGTGAAGAGTGCATGATGTCTTGTGAATGCATTTTTGAATGGCATAAACAATTTTCAGAAGGCACAGAAAGTGTGAAAGATGATGATAATCACTCAGGCCGCCCATGCACAGCAGTTACTGATGACAACATTAAAAAAGAGAAAGTGATTCAAAAAGAGAAAGGTTGGGTGTTCGAGCTGTAGCTGAGCAAGTTCATTTGGACAGGGAAAGTGTTCGACGCATTTTAACAGAAGAATTGAACATGAAAAAGGTTTGTGCAAAAATGATTCCAAAAATGTTGTCAGATGAACAAAAAGAATGTTGCAAAGAACTGTGTTTGGACCTTTTGCAAGGCATCTAGATGAATCAGATTTGTTGAATTTGGTAATTACTTGTGATGAAACTTGGATATTTATGTATGATCTGGAAACCAAGCGACAATCAATGCAGTGGAAGTCAGCAACATCTCCAAGACCAAAAAAAGCACACGAGTCATTCGAAGTTCAAGGTCATATCGATTGTTTTCTTTGATACTCAGGGTATTGCAATGGCAGAGTGAGTTCCCAGCAGCCAGACGGTAAATCAGCAGTATTACCTTGAAGTCTTGATGAAATTGCACAAACACGTAAGAAGGAAATGAATTGTTGAGAAACAGTTGGATTTTGCACACCAAGACAATGCGCCAGCCCACAATGCTTTGTATGTGAAGCAGTTTTTAGCTAATCACAACATCACTGTGCTTGAGCACCCATCCTATTCGCCAGATCTGGCTCCCTGCACTACCTCTTCCCAAAGATCAAATTGTTGCTCAAAGGAACCCATTTTTTGTCGGTAGAAGATGTGAAAGCAAAAACGATGGAGATCCTCAACAGCCTTGCAGAAAATGATCTGCAGAATTGCTTTGAATGTTGGCAGCATTGTATGCAGCTGTGTATCAACTCAGAAGGGAACTATTTTGAAGGAGATCATAGTTAATTTTCTCAATTTGTTAAATAAAAAGAGATACAGGCACAGTCTCGTTTCTGTTGTGTCAGACCTCGTATACAGTTTTATTATCATCATCATCAAATTCCTGCCATGTATACCTTCAAGGGGGTGTACAGGATATGATAGTACTACATGGAAAATGAAATATAGTTTTATTAAGTTTCATTAAATATTTTTTTTTTTTTGTTTTGTTTTTGGTCTTGAGTCAACCATTTCCTGGATTCTGAAAATTTAATAAAGTTAAAAGTCATTGCACCAATCGGATTGAATTCTTGTATATTTACCTAACACTTAGTGTAAAAACAGTCTCTTTACAGAGATATAACATAAATGACACGGATGACAGAATTTTTAACATAACTGGAACAGTTGATGTGATAATAACATAGTGATGTAAATTTTTGAGCAATGATCCCCCCCCCCCCCACACACACACAAAGAAAGGTATCCGGGTAAGAAACTGCAGTGTGTACAGATGGTGGTATTTATAACTGAAAAATTTCTGGAAGTATCCACAAAAGTTAAAGGGAGGGGGGGGGATTACTGCTATAATCCCATTGACTTATTCATCTGGACTACTTAGCAGCAAAGTGACTACATTCAGCAAAATTCTTTACATCCTAAATCTTTGCATTCTACACCAGTGAAATTTGTTACAATATAATCAGGCAGTAAATCTTATAAGAACAATTCCATATAACAACAAATTGATCATGAGTGCTATACAGTGAAATGCGAGTCAATCACCAACACTTTTTTCTTCACATACAAGTCAAAAGACTACCAAGTAGAGGCAGAATTTTAAGAAGATTGTCTAAACCGAGAAAAGAAATAAGTCTTCTGAATAGTGAAGGAATCAGATCAAATAAAACTACCTATAATGACCTCATTGACATTCACCTGCTCGTCTTCTCAACTTTTATCATTCAACTCTCTATTGTCATGTTGAGAGTTTATTTTTTACTTGATTAGACACTATAATAAGTTTAGTTTAATCCTTTATCCAAGTGTGAGCAAACAAAGTTTGTGCCTGAAAGTATCTTCAGGACTGGGGTAAGGTGGTACAACACCGGGCAACTCGTTGCAAACATCCAACTTGTTGGATTTTTCATAGAATAGAGACAAGGGTAGAACAAGAGGCCATCCCTGGAAGCTGTATAAGGAGGGTGTGAACAGAGGAGTAAGAAGCAAGTTCTTTGCATGGAGAGTGATTGAACAGTGTAATGCATTTCCTGGAAGTGTGATGAGTGCAGAAATTGTGAATGAGTTTTAAGGCATGGTTCGATGATCTTTTCTGCATGAAATAGTATGGACTTCCTAAGATGAGTCCTTTAACTCCATAGAGGTCAGATATTTGTTTTTATTATTATTATTAAGTGTTTTAACACAAGTGACATAAGTATGGGGGAGAGTAAGAATTATGACAATAGAGATTATAATAGGTTTAGTTTAATCCTTTATCCAAGTGTGAGCAAGTAAAGTTTGCGCCTGAAAGCATCTTCAGGACTGGGGTAAGGTAGTACAACACCGGGCAACTTGTTGCAAAAGGTGGAGAAAGCTCTCATCACTCCTATCTCAGTATCTCTAATAATGCAAAGCACATCTCCTTGCGGATATGTGTAACGCTATGCATTAAGGCAAGGGCCACTACCCATACTGGTTTCGACCTTTATTGAGGTCTCGTCAGTGGGAGCCAGGCCCAGTAGTGGAGACACCAAAGCAGAAGCAATGAGAGGTTATCCCAGCCTATAGGAGTTGCCAAAGGGCATACAACCTTATTATTAAATTTTGCCAGCTTGACAAGACCTCAATAAAGGTCGAAACCAGTATGGGTAGTGGCCCTTGCCTTAATGCATAGCATTACACATATCCGCAAGGAGATATGCTTTGCATTATGGGAGATACTGAGATAGGAGTGATGAGAGCTTTCTCCACCTTGGCAATGAGTTGCCTGGTGTTGTACTACCTTACCCCAGTTTTGAAGATACTTTCAGGTGCAAACTTTGCTTGCTCACACTTGGATAAAGGATTAAACTAAACTTATTATAATCTCTATTGTCATAATTCTTACTCTCCCCCATACTTATGTCACTTGTGTTAAAACACTTAATAATAAAAACAAATATCTGACCTCTACGGAGTTAAAGGACTCATCTTAGGAAGTCCATACTATCTCATGCAAAAAAGATCATTGAACCATGCCTTAAAACTCATTCACAATTTCTGCACTCATTATGCTTCCAGGAAATGCATTACACTGTTCAATCACTCTCCATGCAAAGAACTTGCTTCTTACTCCTCTGTTCACACCCTCCTTATATAGCTTCCAGGGATGGCCTCTTGTTCTACCCTTGTCTCTATTCTATGAAAAATCCCCACCACATTAATCTGGTAATAATCCCTCACCAACTTGTATTTTCAATCAGATCTCTCATCTCCTCCACTTTCCTCAAAATTTCCTCACTCCTTCAATTCACAAGGCTCTGCAATTTCCATTCCTTCAATCTCTCTCTTCATATCTGACATTCCATAGACCTGACACTAACTTAGTACACTTTCCCTGGGTCCTCTCAAATACATCACCCTGAAAACCAGGTAACCAATTGAACAGTAATTAGTCCACATGTAGCCTAATCAAAGACTTAGAGAAGGGAACCATAACCTCTTTGCTTCTGCATATCAATGTCCTCTTCATTATATTGGCATAATTCGTTGGGTCTCATTTTTATAGAAAGATGAAATGATGGTGCCATAGAGAAAACATTTTTTCAAATTTTAGTACTGCAAACATCCAAACTTATGACAATAAGACATGCTAAAACAAGTCCCTTACAAAAACTCCAGAGCAGTTATATCTAGTAGGTAACATAATCTAATGCCATATTATAGGATCTAAACATTTTTTTAACTTGTCTATCTTATCTCTAAACCACTATTTTCTTCTTTTTTCCAGCCTTGACTGACATCTAATCTGCCATTCACATTTTCTTTAGGCTTTAGCATCAAGGCTATTTTATTTAGGTTTAGTCTGCTAGAATAGGTTTTGCATAAAAGTTACATTAATTAAAGGGTACTCTCCTATGACTCTGTCTTTCTTACAGTAGGAAGAGAAAACTCTGGGATCATTGTGAAGAGGTAGTTAGGCTAAAGAATTGAGAAACAGTAAAGAAAAAAAAAAGAAATTTAAAAAGCAAGTGGATTGGAAAAGTTCTAGGGTGTGGAGGCAGAGAAATTTCTTCCTCTCTTTTTAATCTATAATATCTCTGGATTAAAGTCAGAAAAGGATAATAAGCTTCTTACTACAAGAGAGTTGCTGAGAATGCTAGCAACCTTTGTTTTCTGTACTGGCTGCAGTCCAATTTTGAATGAAATTTTGAATAACAATGAATTATAACAATTCACTATTATAAATGATAAATCATGTCCACGTTTACTGAGATTTCTCCGTTTCCATCCTATTTCATTTTTTAATCCTTCAGACTAACAATATACTAAAAAAAGCAAAGGCATTCCTCCTTCTGCACCAAGAAAGATAAGGGCCTTTCATTCAAAACTTTGTGTTATGCATAGTGTGAAATAAATTATTCTTTACCACCAGTATAATTTATAATTAATGACACCTGAGTACACTGGCCCTGTTTCTACAAATCAGGTTCACATTTCAGTTGTACTACAATGGACTATGCTTTATTTTTTTAAGACAGAACTTTCCAGAGTATAACACTTACTCCATTGGTAAAATAGAATGCAAGCTTTATTGCGTTTTTATTAAATGACTTATTAAATACTAAAAAAAAAAATTAAATAAATAAATTCATCAGACATAATAAATACACCAAAGCTATGAAAAACCAACCAACAAAACCAACTTTTGTTAGCCAACAACTGTCATCACAAAACACAAAGAAAGTCAGTTGTAGCAAGTGCTATAACCTGTCATAACTAAACATATACTGTATTTAATGCATCCCTACTACATTTATCACCTATGCTCAAGATTAGACTTGCATAGAAAGTTGCATAAATCTTCAATCTGGATTTAGTAGTGGTGTCAAGATGTGTGTTTTAAGATTCATTCATAACAATTTCATATTTGATATGCAGAGGATTCATTAGTTCAATGGAATAAATACAGTACACAAAAATAAATAATTAAACAATGCATTTAATCAATCCTATATTTCATGTCGGTCACTGAGACAATGTCAGAGAAACAATATTAAAATTGCAAAAGCACACTCAATGCACAAACGATAAGTGGAAAGGATTAGACTCACAGCCTAAAGTCCTATGAGGGGCACCCTCCATGGGTGCTGTTTAGCAGAAGGTATAAGAATTAATTCATTTTAGAAATTATGGACTTTACAACCATGTTATAAATAACTATTTTAATTTCCTGACATTTCGATCTTCATATTAAGGTCATCATCTGGAGTATATACAAGGACAAGCTGAGTTACATTTCACACAGCAAGCTAAAGAAACAATGATTCGAGCACTGGTAATTCTACTGGTATGACCTCTAGTGAAAAAAATAATAATAATACAGATAAAATTAAAAATTAATTAAATATTTAGAAACTACATCAAAGCTAAATTCTATTTAAGATAACATGGGAGAAACTTTCAGCGAACAATGAACAAGTGCTGAAAGACGAATTTAAAGTTATCAGCAATACTTTTCTAAAAAATGATTACAGCCAAAACACTATTAACAAAATTCTCTACAAGACCTCAATAAATCAGACTACAATAAAACTATAACTATTCCTTACATTAAATGGACATCAGATAAAATAAACAGAATACTATAGAAATACAACCTCAAAGCCACCTTTAAACCTCCTGGAAAATTAAAAAGCTTACTCAACTCATCCAAAGACCCACTCCCTCTGCTGGCCCATCCTGGAGTATACCGTATTTATTGCACTTATAATCTACCATATATAGGGGAAACAGGATGCACAATTCCTATCAGACAAAAGGAACATAAACGACACATTGAATATAATAAATGTGGTGAAGCTGGCCTTTCTGATCGTGCCCTGACACTTTACATAAGAATTGACTGGAAAAGCACCAGTTGTTTACATCACACCAAAACATGGTATGAAAGCAATTTACGGAAGCCTGTGAGATTGTTATCAACCATCCCAATCTGAACAATAATGATGGTCTAAAAATCCCAAGCATGTGGACGGCACATATTCTACCCATAGAAACTTTCTTCCTAAGAGCTAACTATAAACAGGACTGTAGATAATCCAGAATCTTAGATGTAATATAACAATTGTCATTAAAAATAGGACATCATTGTTACTGTAAGAAAACTATCTATATGAAAGAATGTTTCTCCCATGTCATCTTAAATAGAATTTAGCTTTGATGTAGTTTCTAAATATTTAATTAATTTTTAATTTTATCTGTATTTTTTTTTTTTTTTTCCACTAGAGGTCATGTCAGTAGAATAACCGGTGTTTCTTTAGTTTACTGTGTGAAATGTAACTCAGCATGTCCTTGTATATTTGTATTACTCCAGATGATGACCTTAATATGAAGGTTGAAACGTCGAGAAATTAAAATATTTATAACGCAGTTGTAAAGTCCATAATTTCTAAAATGAATGCTGATCACTATGCAACACTAAAAAAAAGGAAAAGAAAAGTATAAGAATTAAAGTTTCTCAAATCTTGGGTCTATTACAGCCATATTTATTAAGATTAGGTTGGTTTTTTAAATCTGCTGCTGATTCTAAAAAATGTCTTTCAAATTTGTGTGTGTTTGTGGTGTGAAGCATAATAGTGGGAGAGCAGACGAGGGCAGCCAGCTTTTGATAAGGTTTGAATTCCTTTTTTAGAGTTCTAGCTATTTTTTCTGAGTTGCCCCGGATATAAGGAATAATGATAGCATTACTATAGTAAGCATGTTGAGAGGGATGGGAGGAACAATTAATTTGTTGATCTTTTTGGCATTGCGGCTATTGGACAGGAAAGTCTGGCAAATAAGGGGGAATTCAGCTATAAGTTCAGTAGAGCAGAGATTGGAGGCTCTATTAACAAGGGTTCTGATAACACCATATTGTTTGGGGGAGGGGGGGGGGTTGTGTATCTATCTACTTGTATGGGTTTTCTATAAATTGAGAAAGAAAAGATGCCATTTGGAAGATGTGTGAGTAGAGTATCTAGAAAAATCAGGCTATTATTATTTTCTTTTCTATAGTGAACCAGATTCTGGGATGCTGTCTGTTGAAATGGAGGAGGAAGGAGTCTAACTTGTCTGAGCCTGGACAAATAGAGAACACATTATCAATGTATCTTAGCCAGATAGAAGGTTTGAAAATAGCAGTATCAAGAGCATATTTTTCAAAATGCTCCATATAATAATTAGCTAGAAAGTGGGAGATAGCCCATGGCTGTACCCTATCTGTTCATAATAATATCTTTCTAGGTGAAGTAGCCAGAATGAATGTAAAATTAAAATGATCAATTATATTGGGGGGGGGAGACATTTTTTAGTAAATTTAAAGTTCCAAAAGGAGGAATACTATGGAGGCTGTTCAATAAGTTATAAGACTATATTTATACAGAAAACAGATTACCTTTAATCGTCATCATTTACATGGTATTTTTCGAAGTAACTACCATGAGACGTGATGTATCCACTTCTTAAACACATGTGAAAGTCCGTTTTTTGAGAGTTCTTTTAAAACCGCCTCCGCAGATTTTACACATGCTTTGTTGCTTTCGAAATGGCGGACTCTTAGTGGTTTCTTAAGCCGAGGAAACAGCCAGAAATCACACAGTGCAAGATCAGGACTGTATGGAGGGTGTGGTAGGATATCTGTGTTGTTCTTCTGCAAAACGTCCACTACACAACCAGCAAAATGTGGCCTTGCATTATCGTGGTGCAATAAGAAGCCATTCTTCAGCAATGGACGCTTCCTTTTGACGTGCTGTACCATTGTCCGTAAAACATCCACATAGTATGAGCTGTTTACAGTATTCCTGGGTTCTACAGCGTGTTGGTAAACAATACCTTCGTAGTCAAAAAAACATTATGGTCATAACTTTACCAGCCGATTTTACAGTTTTTGCTTTCTTGGGGGTAGGCGAAGACGATGCTTCCATTCACTGCTTTGTTGTTTCATTGTAGGGTCATAGTGATACAACCAAGCTTCATCTGCTGTAATGATGCATTTAAAGAAGTTGTTGCCTTCTTGTTCCAGTCTTTCTTTCCATTCTGTGCACACATCCACTCAATGTTGCATTTGCTCCGGTGTCAAGAGTTTGGGAATCCATCGGGCACAAACACGTTTCAGTCCCAAATGTTCAGCCATGATTGAGTGAACACTTCCCACAGAAATATTCAGGGCAACATGCAGCTGGCGTACTGTAATTCTTCGATCCTCCTTGATGATAATCACTGCTGTGTTGATCATTGTCTCTGTGATGGATGTTGAAGGTCTTCCCTCACATTCAAGATCTTCCACATTTTGCCTTCCTTCCTTAAAAGTTTTATGCCAGCGAAAAACACTTGTCCTCGACATCGCTTCATCATGGAAAGCTTCGCGTATCATGTTAAAAGTGTCTGATGCCGATTTTTGCAAACGCACACAAAATTTAATCGCATAATGCTGTTCCAAGGACACTTCCATTTTGACGACTGGTCGCGGCTCGTAGGCGTGCCGAAACATGCTTGTGTTTAGTCACGTGGCACTCTGGCACATCAACCCGTATACGCCATCTATCAACCTCTTTTGTTAATAGACAGCAACATTTCTTTATTCCACAGAAATTAATATTGTGATGAATGGTTTCGCAACAGTAAAATTAGTCTTATTACTTACTGAACAGCCTTCGTAGTAAAAAGAGTGATAACATCAAAGCTTATCATGATATCATTATTACCAAAATTTTTGATTTAAGATTTGAAATAAGTAGAATTTTTAATATAAGAAAGACTTCTAAGCAGGATTAACGATTTCGTTAACTGTTTGGCTAACTTAAAGGGGGGGGGGGTCAGTAGCATGTTATTGGGTTATTGGGTTTTTATGAATTATTGGCAATCTACATATATGGAACAAGAACTAAATGATTTGAGTTTAAATATTTCAAGAGGCCAATATGTGACATTTTTAAGAAGTCATTTTAATGTTTTCTTTTGAAAATGAGTGGGATCACAATTCAGTGGTTTATAAATAATGTAGCCTCTGAGAAACACATTCATTTTCCAATTATATTCACTGGCACTGATGACCACAATAGAATTACTCTTGTCAGCTCTAGTGATTATCCTGCTACTGTCTTTATATAATTTAGAGAGAGAGAGAGGAGTTGACTATTAGAGAGAGAGATTTCTTCTAAGCAGTGAAGCCTGAGAAAGGATATTTGCTATGTCAAGCCTGATATTATTGGTGATGTTAGGAGCCAAGTTGCGAATACCATATTCTATATGGAGCATGAAGTCTAAAGATGGAACTTAATGTGGCACTACTGCAGAGTTGTGGTCAACGCTAAGAACACTAACAGCCATTTCATCAAGCTTTCTATGTGAAAGGTTTACAAAAACTTGCAATGGCTGACTCTGTGGTGGAGAAAAAAATCTACACAAATTGTTATTATTTTCCTAGCCTCCATTTATATTTCTTATTATGGTCAAACTGGGAGATCTGCTAACATCCACTTAGAAGAATATAACAAAATACAGCAAGCCCTAACTGATCAACATAAGTGATCAGTTGGGGCTTGCTGACCATACTTTAGATACCTTGCACAGAATCAAATGGGAAAAAACTACTATACTTCAACACAAAAAATACAAATTTGAAAAACTATTTTTTAGAACTGGCAGCAGATTTAAAAAACCAACCTAATCTTAATAAATAGGGTTATATTAAACTTCCCAAGATTTGGGAAATTAATTTTTATGCCTCCCACCCAACACAGCTAAGGCTAGCCAACTGCACCCAAAGAGGCCACTCGTATATGACTTAGGCTTTCAGTTGAATGTTATCCGCCTGTTTGTGCATTTTGCAATTTTAATATCGTTTCCCTGATGATGTCTCAGTGACTAAGATGAAATACAGGAGTGATTAAACATGTTGTTTAATTATTTATATGTACAGGATTTATTCCATTAAACCTTATGAGTTCAAACCAGCATACAAGTCTAAACAGTTCATATACAGAGGATTCCCAAATTAACCAAGACTCATTTGAGAAAACTGACTAGTGTCAAAACCTAAACTTCATGTGAAGTTTCTTTTTTAAAAAAGTGAAATGAAAGGAATTTCATTTTATGTTTCAATATGTACTTAGAAAGTCAGGAAGGTTTTTGCTTGTTTGTTTTACATGTTCTTACTGGAGCATATAACATTCATATTCAAACCTTGGTTGCTGAAAAATACTTTAACAAGCAGAGACAAACAAGTTATTGTTCCTCTGTATCGAGCCTTGATAAGACCCCATCTAGACTACTGTGCCCCGATATGGGCGCCAGGGTTTCTTCTTGATGGGGAGGAGGTGGAGAGAATCCAGAGACGAGTGACCAAGATGATAGCAGGTCTATGGAATGAACCTTATGAGAACAGGTTGAAGATTTGTGGGTTGCAAAAATTGGTTGATAGGCAGAAAAGGGGTGATATGATTGAGACATTCAAATTACTGAAGAGTTTCTAAAAGATTAATCCAGGAGATATTTTTGAGAATAGGACTGGTGGTGGGAGGACTAGGGGAGCTAGTCCTTCCACTAGCTCCCCTAGTGGGAGGACTAGGGGACTAGGGGTGGTGGGAGGACTAGGGGACTAGAGGATTTTGAGAATAGGGGACATGGAAGCTGGGCAAGAATGTGGTTAGCAGGGGTGTTAGAGCTAGGTTTTTTACTTGAAGAGTGGTGAATAAGTGGAATAAGCTGCCAGAGTCTGTTGTGGGTGTTATGACTGTGAATGAGTTCAAGGCAAGGTATGATAGATACTGTGTGAATGTTGAATACTTGTTCTTGACATGATGTTAGGGCCTCCCTCGATGAGTCTGTCGACTCCTTGGAGTTGCCCGAAATAATAATAAAAAAAAAATCTCTTCAAGTTTTTTGATTAATTTTTTCTGACATGTGTAAAAAGACCAGTTCTTTCAAACAAACAAAAAAAATTTTAACTGAATGATAAGACTGCAATGGGTGACAATGAAATCATGCATTGTTTACAATAAATAACTTTTATTATTAAAAGACCAGAAGATAAATGATAAAATATATATATATAAAGAGCCAACAACTTTTGCTAGCCACTGTCTAGCATTTTCAAGGCTGAACTGGTGTGAAAACAAATGCATTGAGTTACATTTCAAAAAAACATACACTTTAGTTAACTGTTAGGCCGTTACATTTGATTATTCTGTTGGAAGGCGTGCATGTGTTCGAAAACTTCAGTCAGATACCAGTACATGACCACGTGTTTTATAGTTGTTTGCATATATTGTTATGACTGTGAATGAGTTCAAGGCGAGGTATGATAGATACTGTGTGAATGTTGAATAGTTGTTCTTGACATGATGTTAGGGCCTCCCTCGATGAGTCTGT
Organism: Typopeltis vanoorti; assembly: GCF_054136105.1. Taxonomy (NCBI): domain Eukaryota; kingdom Metazoa; phylum Arthropoda; class Arachnida; order Uropygi; family Thelyphonidae; genus Typopeltis; species Typopeltis vanoorti. The sequence goes on from NC_143556.1 coordinate 138,772,965, forward strand.
CGACTCCTTGGAGTTGCCCGAAATAATAATAAAAAAAAAATCTCTTCAAGTTTTTTGATTAATTTTTTCTGACATGTGTAAAAAGACCAGTTCTTTCAAACAAACAAAAAAAATTTTAACTGAATGATAAGACTGCAATGGGTGACAATGAAATCATGCATTGTTTACAATAAATAACTTTTATTATTAAAAGACCAGAAGATAAATGATAAAATATATATATATAAAGAGCCAACAACTTTTGCTAGCCACTGTCTAGCATTTTCAAGGCTGAACTGGTGTGAAAACAAATGCATTGAGTTACATTTCAAAAAAACATACACTTTAGTAACTGTTAGGCCGTTACATTTGATTATTCTGTTGGAAGGCGTGCATGTGTTCGAAAACTTCAGTCAGATACCGGTACATGACCACGTGTTTTATAGTTGTTTGCATATTGTAATTCTGTTGAACTGAGAGAGATGATGAGATTTTTCCATATGTCTTTAAGAACAATGCCCTGATTTCTATTTAAATTATTGCCTGTGCGTAATACCACAGCTGCTTCTTTTAAAGTTCTGTATCTGTAGTCATTCTCGATGTAAGGAGATGTCAATCATAATAGAATCATCACATCTGGTTTAGCACATCATTTCTCAACATCAAATCACGTTATAGATTGGAAAAACAGTTCTATGCCTTACATCGAGAATGACTACAGATACAGAACTTTAAAAGAAGCAGCTGTGGTATTACGCACAGGCAATAATTTAAATAGAAATCAGGGCATTGTTCTTAAAGACATATGGAAAAATCTCATCATCTCTCTCAGTTCAACAGAATTACAATATGCAAACAACTATAAAACACGTGGTCATGTACCGGTATCTGACTGAAGTTTTCGAACACATGCACGCCTTCCAACAGAATAATCAAATGTAACGGCCTAACAGTTACTAAAGTGTATGTTTTTTTGAAATGTAACTCAATGCATTTGTTTTCACACCAGTTCAGCCTTGAAAATGCTAGCGAAACTTGTTGGCTCTTTGTATATATATTTTATCATTTATCTTCTGGTCTTTTAATAATAAAAGTTATTTATTGTAATACATCAGACCAAATATGTACAAGTTAAATTAACATGCATTGTTTAATTAATCATCAGAGAGCTAACTTGAACTGAAAGAACATACAAGAGAGAATTTGGTGCCAGAGGAAAGATACTAAGTTGTGCCCTTCGAATGGAAAAGGCTAAAGTTCAATTCTTGTCATGATGGGAGGAATATTTGTTCTGTTTTGTTTTTTCCCAAGTGAAGGTGAGTTAGCCAATCTCATACGAAGGTAGCAGGATTTTTATTCTCAGAAACTTGGGTTTTTCATCCTGCATACATATAAATCAGCCATGAGATCATATGTAATTTACAGACAAAAAATAATAGTGGTGGTGGTGGGCAGTAGATGGTATTGTGTGTGGTTGATGAATGTAGTCCCATTCTGTGTAGATGGTGGATTAAGTAGGGAAGACAGAGTTGTAGAATAGTGTGCTCTCCTTCGATGAGTCCTTGGACTACTTGGAGGCATCATGCAATAATAATAAGAAAATACTCTCTTAAAATCACGATGTTTCAAATTTATAATGCAGAAAAGGAATAAACAAGCTCCTTTACTTCTTTTTTTTAAATCGAGAATTACAACTACATATATAACTGTACATATCATTATTGTACCAATACAACTTTATAAAGGGTACGCTCGTACAAATCCCAATGCATATGTTAGTTACACATTCCTTTTAGCAATTATCTGGGAAAATCATTTCCATCCATGGAATCTAATCAGGAATCTACTATATATGTATTTTGCTTTTAATACACACATACTAATCATCTCATCTTAGGATGCCATTATAAATTAGGTATCAAATCTCCCACCAGTCGGTGAGAGTGGCCATTAAGTGATTACCTGGGAGGTTGCTAACCATGTGAGAACTTCCGTGAGGATAGGGTATATGTACAGCTACAAGGCTGATGATTATGAGAAGTTTGGGAGACAACTTGCAGCTGTAGCATGAAATGAGAAATTGGGTGGAAAGGAATCAGTGATGCCTGAGTGATATTCAAGACTGTCTAATGCAATGCCTAAATGTATTCCAAGGGTCAGTAGGTTAAATAAGGTGTGAAATGGATGAATGAAGAGATTAGTATTCAATATAGAGAAAGAAGACAATTATGGAAGAAACACAAGATTAGTGGTAATAATAAGTCCCATGAGGAGTGCAAAGAACATGCAAGGAAGGCGACTCAGTAAGGTAAGAGTAGCAAAAGGGCAGTATGAGCAGCTGTTAGCTAATGAAGCAAAAAAAAAAAAAAAAGCAGAGAGCTCTTTCAGTAGGTAGCCAGCAGTAAAAAGAATGATAATGGTAGGATGGATGACAATGACTGGAGAAAATAGTATATGGATAACTTCTGCAGAGCATTCAGATATTAAATGAAAAGTTCATAAAGGTCTTTTCATCCTTGTGAATTGTGATTGCATCAGCTTGCAGAGTTTGAGAACGGGGGGGGGGGGGGGGGGGGACACTGAGTGTGAATTAATAAGAGGTTTACAGGACAGGGAATTGAGAAAAGTTGATGTTGTTAATAATGTATCAGACTTGAATGATATATCACCACATACGTTTTGAGAGAAAGTGCCAGGGAATTGACATCTGCCTTGGCATATATGAGGTCTTACATTGGGTCAAGTTCCAAAGGAAAGTAAAAAGAAGGCAAGATTGCACTGCTTCAAAACTTAAGCTTCAAATTATAGGCCAATCTGTGTGTCGCACGTTGTAGTTAAAATGTTGGAGTGGTTAGCAAGAACTAGAAACAAAATTGGGTTGACAACAGTGGTATTATCTTTGATAGAGAGCAAATTTTCTTAAGGGAGGTTATGTTTTAGTAATCTACTTAATTGTCACAATAAAGTGACAACTGCAGTAGATGAGAGATGGATGTACAGTAGTGTTAGATTTTGCAGAGGCGTTTTATAGATTATCACATATTAAGCTGATAGTCAAACTAGAGCAGATGGGGTTGGGCACCAGGGTTTCTTGGTGATGAGGAGGAGGTGGAGAGGATCCAGAGGCAAGTGGCCAAGATGATAGCAGATCTACGGAATGAACCTTATAGGTTGAAGATTGGTGAGTTACAGAAACTGGTTGATAGGCGGAAAAGGGATGATATGATTGAAACATACAAATTACTGAGGGGTTTTTACAAGATTAATTCAAAGGAAATTTTTCAGAACAGGTGTGGTGGTGGGAGACCATCCATGGACACTGAGTGAAAGTGTAGTTATCAAGGATGTTAGAACAAGGTTTTTTGCTTGGAGAGTGGTGAACAAGTGGAATAGGTTGCCAGTCAGTTGTGGGTGCCATGACTGTAAACGAGTTCAAAGCAAAGTATGATAGATACTGTGCAAATGTTGGATAGTTCTTGACATGATGTTTAGGGCCTCCCTCAATGAATCTAAGAACTCCTTGGAGTTGCCCATAATAATAATAATAATAATAATAATATTAGATTAGTCAATTAGATTGGAGACTGGCTAGCTAGTGGTGTGCCTCGGGATCTGTTTTAGGGACATTGTTGTTTGACCTTGTATATTAATGATATTGGGGAAGATTTGAATGTGGATATTCAGTTGTTTGCAGATGATGCAAAGTTAAGAAGAACTATGAGAAGTAAAGCAGATGTTATAGCATGACAAGGGGAAACAGAATGAGTGAATGGGCACAAAAGTGGGGATCCAGTTCAATGTCACAAAGTTTAAGGTTTTAAAATCTGGAAAACAAAGATGGAAAGGTACAATTAATTTACATTCTAGTAGATTGGAGGAGAAGGAGTGATATGAGAGAAGTTGGTGAGAAGTTGTTTACAGGATTAACGTTCAAGAGGCTTTTCATAAAATGGTGGGAGATGGGGTGAGAACAAAAGGTCATCCCTGGAAGCTGTATAAGGGTGTGACCAAAAGAGTGAAAAGTAAGTTTTTTGCATGGAGCGTGGTGAATGATTAGAATGCATTGTCTGAGAGTGTAGTGTAGTGTCTGCAGAGAATTTGAATGCATTTAAAGCATGGTATGATGAGCAGTGCACAATACAGGGACCTCCCACAATGAGTCTTTGACCCCATGTGGATATGGGGATAATTATAATATTTCCTTTTTTTTTTCCAAATCAGTGGACATTTTCAGTTATTAGATAGACTCATAGTCAATTAATAATGACTACTGAGCATGCATTATATCTCTAATAAAAGCAAAATTTAAAGAATATTTAAAAATATAATTCCTGCACCAAGTGCAGGAATTATATTTTTATATCTTATCTTAAACCCCATCAAAACAATCATATCTTAAAACCCCATCAAAATATATACATTCTTCCAACAATGTTTAACCAGCTTTCCATCATTATAAAAGGAAAAAGATTCCACATCTTAATTTATTTTTTTTATAATTATCCCATAAACAAGAGGTAGAAGAACCACTCATGTATGGGGCATTTTTCTACTGCTGGCATAATTTACAAAACGTTAGAAGATGCAGCTGTTGGGAAATACCCAGTAGTGTGCTGGAGCTGGCTCACTTAGCTGGGTTGTTAAACTAACAATGGCTATAAACTGTGGAGTGACAAACTTCAATCCACAATGGCTAACAGTATTTAGGCAATAAGCATGTCTATAGTGACATGGAAAATCCAGCAGGGAATGCATTTATTTTGGCATTATTTTTGCTTCTTTTCCCTCTCTTATTCCCTACCTGGCAACCTGTGTAGGGATTATCTCCTCCATCAATTTTACAGGAATATTGTTTTTAAATATTTTAAGGTAAGAAACAATTCTATCTGTCAAAGATTTTGCATTTCTAGAATTTTCGTGAACATAATAAGATCATTACCATAACAAGAAGCAACCCAGGTAAAATCAAGCAGATGTTTGCTGATAAATTAAATTTATTTACACTTCTGGGGGGTGGGGATTAATTTTCACAAATGGAGAACCTGCCACATTTTTAGTGAGCCACTAACACATCCCTGGAAACACCGGAAGGCTGTTCAGAGGTAGATGAAATAAATGAGAAAGAGGAGCAGCAGGCTCAATGTGTTTGTAGTTGTAGTGAAAAGGCATGATGGGCAGCTGCTGCTCTTCTTTTAACAGGCCCAACAGGAAGTGAGAAATTATGGTTGCTGTGAGAAAGATGAATCATCTATAGCTAAACTGCTCTCCTCTGAACAGCACTGAAAATTTTTAAGGTTCTTAGGGGACATCATCCTAAACATGTGAACAGTATCTGGGATTTCTATAGTGTAAGTAGTTGGGTGAGTAAAAAAAAATATAGCTTAATCAGAAGAGAGTCTTACTTTTTTAGAGGCTGCTACTGATGTGATGATGTTTATGTTAGAGAGGCCAGAGATAAATGTCTGTTCAAGGAGATATATCTGATCCTGTCTGGTGATATGCATATTACTGAGGGTAAGGGAATGTAAGCCGAGGTTCCTTTTTGTGAGAGAAAACCAAGACTTCATTTTGATGGCATTGAAGGTGACCAAATTATCCTCACTTTATTAAAAAATTATATGGAAATCAGTGTTTGAGGTACTGGTTGTAGATGATCTTGAAGTTTGGAATGTCTCAACACTACAAGGTTTGTTGAAAGAGCAGGATGAATAGAGTGCAACATCATTGAAAAAGATATGGATAGGATTAGTGATGATTGAGGTAGTGATGATTAGTGATGCTCATTTATATATAGGAGAAAGACGGTAAGTGACAGAACAAAGCCTTAAGGTACCCATGCAACTGGTGGCAAAGCTCAAAAAAAAAAAGTGCTATCAACCAAAAGCCTTGGGAACATCAAGAGCGATATTACATTTCTCTGAACCTTTCCATAGTACTTCCAGTGGTGGATGATGTAGGCTTAGAGGTTAGCCATGGATCTATATTGGCAGAATCCATACGGGTCACTAACTGGTGAATTTCTAGATAGTAAAGAAGTTGACTAGTGATAACTTTTCTCCTTACTCTGGAAAGAACAGGTGATGGCAACTGGTCAGAAGGTGAATAACACACTTTTATTTCCCTTTTTTGGAATAGCTTGGATATATGCTTGCTTTCATGTGTTGGGATAAGTGCCAGCTGAGTATAAAAGACTGAAGTTTTTTTTTTTTTTTTTTTTTTTTTTATTGCACACACAAGAGATACAAGAACCTACAGCACATTAGTGCCATGTGTGAGGTGAGGATAAGGGTTGAGAAAGAAGAAACCCACTGACATTCTTCTTAAAGAGCTATAGATTGAAATTGTTGGGAAACACATCACGGAGAAGGCTGTTCCAGAGGGGTAGAGGTAGATGGAATAAATGAGAAAGAGGAAAAGCAGGTACAATGAGTTTGCAGTTGTACTGTAAAGGGTTGTTGGGCAGCTGCTGCTCTTGTTTTAATAGACCTAACAGTAGAGGAATGATGGTTTGCCAATTCAATGAAGCAGTGACTATGGAAGTGCCTGTAGAAGAGACACAGAACTGAAATTAATAGAAGTTAAAGTGATCCTGGGAGGGAAAGGTTATCTAAAAGAGAAATTGCTCTCCTCTGGACAGCAGCAAGAATTTTCAGTTGATTTTAGTACACCACCCCAAATGCATGAACAGTATTCCAAGGATTGGTGGATTTGGGATTTATGTAGAGTTAGTAGCTGGATGGGTGTAAAATAGCTTATTGATCGAAAAAGAATGCCTAATTTTTTAGAAGCTACTGACATGATGTGTTTGTGCTGAAAGGGATTGGAGGTAAACGTCAGTCCAAGGAGAGACAGTTAATCCTGTCTGGTAATGTGTGTATTACTAAGGATGAGGAAGGTGAGCTGAGATCCCTTTTGCAAGAGAAAAGGCAGGACTGCATTTTGGTCATATGGAACCTTGCCCAATTGAAAGATGGTATGGAGATTAGCGTTTAAGGCACTGGTTGCAGATGATCTTGACATAAGGAATGCTCGGAAACTACATGGTTTGTTAAAGAAGTGGGATGAACGGAGTGTGTGCTATCATTAGCAAAGCTATGAATAAATTTGTGGTGATTGAGAATAGAGCATTTATGTATTAGAGAAAGTGGGTAAGTGAGAGAATTGAGCCCTGAAGCCCTCCTGCATTGGTGGTAAAGCTTGAAGAGAGGATGCCATCCACCATGACATGCAGTGAACGAAGGAAGACAGTTTGCAAAGCAAGCCTTGATGCCAAACACAACTGAAAGCTTTAGAAATGTCAAGGACGACAACACATATTTCTCTGAACCTTTCCATGGCATGTGTCCAGTAGTGATTCATGTAAGCTAAGATATCATCCATGGATCTAGATTGGCAGAATCAATACTGCTGGTTAGTTATTAACTGATGAGCTTCTAGGTAGTGAAGAAGTTGACCACTGATATAACTTTCTTCAGTAATGGGACAGCAAGCTTTTGTCTCCGTTTTTTGGAATGGGTTGGATATGTGTTAGCTTCCATGATTTGGGATAGGTGCCAACTGATAGAGAAGACGAAGAGATGAAAGAGGGCACTCTGGTGCACAACGTTTAAGTACAATCAGAGCGATGCCATCAAAATCAGACAATTTTGTAGAATTCAGGTTGTCTAACATTCTTCTTCTTCTTCTTATGTCTTTCTGCCAAAAAGCCACAGGAGGCATAAAGTGCTTGGTTGCTAGTATGGAAGGAGGTGATCTGCGTTCTTTGTCTATGCAGGAGTTACAGGAAAAGAGTTGCTAGGAGGTCAGCTTTCTCTTTGGGTGCTGTAACACCCAAAGAGAAAGCTGAACGAAGTTCAGCTTTCTCTTTGGGTGTTACAGGTGAGGGGGGGTGTTATAGGTGAGGGGGGGTGTTACAGCACCCCCCCTCACCTATCCAGTGGCACCATCTGGATAGGTGAGAGGTGGGAGCGCAGATGTTATGCCCAATGACTTTTTCAAGAGACCAGAAGGCACAGCTACCATTTGGACAAGAGGCAAGTTTTCTGTACTGGCCTTTATAAAGTTGGATTTGATTTAGTGATAGCTGATTTATATTCACTGCATGCTTCTTACACAGGCTGAGTATGGAGCCTGGGTTCTTCATGCATGCCATCTGTGGTAAGCTGAGTTTTTATCTTCGATTGCTTTCAAACATCTTCTGTTGAACTAGAGCTTGGAAAGTGAATTGGAATTTTGGATGGAATGAGGGATGAATGCCTTCATGCCACTGTGGATGATTTCTGTGATTCGCTCAGCGCAAAGTGTCCGGGTCAGAAGAGCAGAAGTAGTAGTCACGCAATGGGAAAGAGTAGTAGTAGTTCCGGAGATCATCCCACTTTGTAGTGCCAGAAGACATGGAGTGTGGTCAGAGGAAGGACGTTCTGTTTTACTGGAAACTTGCACAAGATTGTGGTCTGAGTTGTCAAGAGGGAAAATAACCTTCTGGGAGGAGAAATAGTTAAAAAAATATCAAGGGTATTGGAAGAGTGGAGTGAAGTGAGTTATCTGGAATTCAGGCAGGAAAGGATACAACTGGCAGTGGGTCTCTCTCTTTTCAAACATCACTCACCAAGTTGGGTGTGATGTGGAAGTTTTGGCTATAAGTAGTGAGGTGGTGACTTTAATTCACACATGTGAATTAAAGTCATTTAGGAAGATGACTTCATTATTTGTATAGCTGAACTACAGAAGGTCAAGTTTCATTGAAAGAAAGGTAAAGAGATCTGTGAGGTTTTTTCAATTTGAAAAGCAGTAAATACAGCAGATGAATGTTACTGAATAGAGCAAGGAAACCTTGAGCCAAAGGAGATCAAAAGTAGAGGATTCTAAATTAGGCATTCTCTAGCAGACAATATAGAATCTCATAAAGGTACAGTGCCATCCTTGTATGAAATGAATCATGACATGATTAGTTTGGACACTGAAGGTGGACTGTAGTTGATGTAGCTACAATTTGACAAATATTAATTAAACAAACATAAAAATGTGAAAAAATATGCACCCTCACAAAGGAAAATAGTAACTGACTCAAAAACTGGTTGGCTTAAAAACTATGACATCTAGCTCACTCTTATGTGGTGCATCCTGCATATCATGCAACTGCTGCTATGTGACAGCCAGGTATTGTGATAATAAACCTTACTCTAAAGAATAACACCAGAGGACAATATTAACAAATTAAACATTAAGATTAAACATTAACAGAAATGTCAAAAATTTCATGTTAACGAAGTTTTTTACATAAGTTTTCCCTTTGGTGTTATAATTCTTTTCAATATGTCAACTCACGGTTCATTATTGAAACAAACCATACTATTTTATCGAACAGAATCTAAGCAGATGATTAAATTCTAGTAGGTGCGAGTCAATCATTCCAATCAAGCAGTCTATGTCTTCTCAATAGTAGTGCTTCCATGAAATGACGTTTTGAACAATAAATTTTCTGAAAAAGATATATTTCCTTTCTTGAACACCTTAATTAGAACAAAGAATTCACTTCACGATTAGCAATTAACGTGAAGTCATTAGCCTGTATATACAAGTAGCCCAGTTGTGAAGTGACTTCATGTGCAAATTTTGTTTGTTTACACTTGGATAAAGGATGAAACTAAAAATATAATTCTTGGCATCTTTAATTTATACTTCAGATCAGTAATTTCCATTCAGTAATTAGTAAGTTATACATGCCTATAATACCTAAACAATTTTAGATTATATTGTTGGAAAAGATCAGCGAGTTTACTTGTTATGCAGAATAAAAAAAAATGAGTTTCTGGGAAAAACAAAAGAAAATAAAAAATAAAACCTCTATATGTGTTTTGTTGGTATAGTCATTAGCATAGCTTCATTTCAGGCAGCTCAGCCAGGTTCGATTCTTGGCTGTCGCAAGGTACATTTCATCTTTTTGGAAATCTCCGTAGCACAACTAAAAGAACAATACATTGCACCCCTCAATTAGAAAAGGCCTGAGTTTGATTCTCATCATGACAGGAGGAATCTTTATATAGATTTTTTTCAATTAAAGGGGAGTTAGCCAATATCATATGGAGGTGGCAAGATATTTTCTCCTGGAAACTCAGGTTTTTCATTCCATGTGCAGGCAAATCAGCCATCAGAGCAAACACAATTTACAGACAAAAAATACAGCTGTGATGGACGATAGATGTCGTTGATGGTAGCTGTGTGTGTGTGTGTGTAGAATGAGAATTAAGTAGAAGGAGAGACAGTGAAATTTGTGTAGCAGAGTGGAATAGAGTGCTTTCCTGCAATGAATCTTTATACTCCTTGGAGGTGTCATGAATAATAATGATATGAAATGACATCAAATACATTGATTTTTACTTGTAAGTAGCACTAACTCACCCTGAATTGAAAAATCCTTATAAAGGCTAATTTGCATGTGATGAGATTCAAATCCAGTCTTTCTGTCCAAAGGACATTACTGCTATTAAATGAGCCATAGTGGTCATCCACCTTAAGCAGATTCAGGACAGAATGCACCCTCCACATTTAAATGGCATAGAAATTGTTCCTTGATATGTTGAGGAAATCTTTCGGAGGAAAAAAATACATACAGAGGATGATAACTACATTTTCAGATAAAAAATTCCAGGATACCTCTTGATTTCTATCAATAACCATCCAAAACATTGCATGGAATAAGTCACGTATATGATTGATGTCATAAATTATACCACATAAAAGTAGACAAACAAAAGTCATGGGCCTAGATTCTAAATAATTACGTTCAGAGATCATTAAATAAAACAATAAATGATAAAATAGTGGTGAATTATATTCAAGAGGAATGCAGTCAGGAGTACTACTTGAAATAAAAAAAACTCCACCAAATACGTGAAATGTGAAAAAGCAACTGGAGCAGATAATTTACCAGGGAAAAAAAAAAAATCAATCAAATATTGAGATATAAAAGTTTTACAGGGGCTGCAATACATAATAGAGAAGACTTGGGCAGATCAAATTCCAGATAATTGGAAGAAAGTTTTCATAGCAGTCACCTATAAAAAGCATCAGAATTACAGTGAAGTTCCCTACTGAGTGTTCCAGACAAGATTTATGAAAGCAATTTTCAAAAGAGGCCAAGAAAAACAGTGGAAAAGTAACATGGAGAAGAACAAAGCAGGGAACAAATTTTTGTTATATCCCTTGTTATAACAAGAATCCATATATCCATATTCAGATCTGGAGAGAGAGAGAGAGAGCAAGTCAAAATGCTACAGTTAGAATACTGTGACATAAACACAAAATTATATGGAGCAAAATAATGTCCCATTACTTACAACATAAATATAAAATACACATCGTCATCATCATCAATTTCCTGATATGTACCCCTAAGGGGTGTTCAGGTTACTATGACAGCATTACATGATTAGTACCAAATGATAAGTACAAAATATACTTATTATTATTATTATTACAGACTCAGCAATTACAGACCCACAGCAGCATTACCAATTATCAATCAAATTATGGAGCAGATCATACTAAAGAAACTCACAGCATATACAGAGAACTTTCATATTATCCCCAAAACACAATACAGTTTTCAGAAAAATAAGGGAACAACATCTCTCTTGGAAGACATTACAGACGTAATTAATACCGCCTTAGACAAAAACAAAATTGCCATGGTAGTCTTTATTGATCTAACTAAAGCATTTGATACACTCACACATCAAACCTTATTAGAAAAGCTGAGACATGTTGGAATAGATGGGCCTCTGCACAGGTGATTTACAAACAAAGTATATCACATGTATCGGGTCAAACTGAAGTAGAGAGCTACCAGTAACCTGTGGAGTGCCACAGGGAGCTGTACTCTCCCCAACTCTATTCAACATTTATATGCATGATATTAATCAGCTACCTCTCAAAGGTAAGATCTTCCAATATGCAGACGATACAGTTATAATATCCATCCATAATAATGCAAGCATAGCCCAAACAAATATGCAACGTGACATAAATCTGCTCACAGACTGACTCACCAAAAACTCCATACACCTAAACTCAGATAAGACAAAATTAATGATATTCAGAAATCCACTGACTCAACCAGTTGATAACAAATATATAACCATCCAACATCCACTCTCCAACATAAAAAACACACAGAACAGTAAAACCACTACAATCACTCGGGTTGAAACAATACGATACCTTGGAATTTACTTCGATGCAGATATGAACTGTAATAGCCACATAAACCATCTACACAACAAACTTCGAACAATAACTGGCAAACTCTACAGGTTAAAAGATATAGTTCCCACACGCCTAAAAACACTAATATACAAAGCACTTTGTCAAAATATACTAAGATACGCTATAACAATGCATTCTTTCTGTGCCCTACAAACTAAATAGATTAATGTTGTTACAGTACAAAATAAAACTGATCTTTTGGGAACAAAGAGACAATATCGACTTTATATACACTGCAATGTCAGAACACAAAATACTGACAGCAAAACACATGTCACTATGCAGTTTTGCTAAAACATTTCGATGCCAACTACAGAAGTCAGAAATACATACCATATAACAAGACCTCAGACAACTAATTATATCACGTATAAATACGATAATCATTATGTAAAAGTCACACGAAACTTCTACATCCCAGACATGATAAACAAATTATCTTTTGAATACAGAAACCTTACAAACTACAATAGCCTGAAAAGAGCTCTAAGGACATACTATGAACAAGAAACGCACCCTAAACACACAAACTTAATGAAACACGATATATTCTTTCAGGCTTCCAGTTCAGCGACGCATCAAGACATTCCAAGTTATCATGTGTGTATGTGCGTGCGCGAATTTCTCAATCAACGGCTGCAGTGGAAATCAAACCTATTAAACATCAGTCTACTTCCAAACACAGCAAACAAACCAATAAATAATAACTAACTGATGTCATCCTCAGATAAGCTTAACATATAAGCTTCGAGGATGAAAGCTGAGAAATTACATCTCATTTAAGATCAATTTAAAAAAAAAAGGGGGGGGAATCCAAATCCATATATCACATTTAAGTGCTGTAGTTACAGTTCTTAAATATACTAAAAAATCAAAATTGTCAATATATATAACTCATTGTTAAATGAATAAATGCTGTATTATTATTATTAATACATTATACAAGAAAAAAAGAAAAGATGGGAAAAAAATCTGTACGAATTTCATTGTTACAAAAAAAAAAAAAAAAACAGAATTAAATCTGTTGTAAATATGTAATCTTATGTGTTGTAAATATGTAATCACAATATGTAATTTTAATTCTCGTACAGATTTTTTATTCCTTCTTAAATGTTGGTTGTACATGCTTACCAAATAACTTAAGGCAATTACAACGTACAATAGAATATACATTAAATTAAACTTTAATATATTTTCAATATTTCAGCAGCGTCATGTTGCCATCTTCAAAGGAACTTACAATAAAGACACATACATGCAAGAACTAAACACAGTAAATGAGAACGAAGCAAGGAAGCTATGGTTTTCCTAAAAGTAATGATGGTGCCCTCCCTAGTGGGCTATGTAGGTATTCTTGGCCATTGGGCTGAAGGTCTCCTGATGTAAGCCTTCCAAATTTGGGGCAGTTTCATGCAACCAAATTTGTTGAGATTTGGCATGTTTCTTAGGGCTGAGGCTGATTCCATGAATAGTCTTTCAAATTTGAACTTGCATACACTGTAGTAATGCACTGTGGAAGAAAGCCACAGTGTATTACTGTGGCTTTCTTCCACCGTATTCTGTGGCGTGTATCCAGGGCATGGTCTGCAAGACCATGCTCTGGATACATGCCAAAAGTCATTTTAAAAAACATGACTTGACCTCTTGTTACAGACCTTATAGAAAATTGGCATCCCTTATCTGTTCCACTAAAGACCAACCGCTTCCCCCTAGACCTACCTTGTGTATACCAGGTCCCTTGCAGCTATAAGTTGTCCTACTTTGGCCAAACAGGCAGGACAGCGAATATCAGAATTTCAGAACACAAGGACCACATCCAGTTTCACCAGTACAGCCACTCTGGTCTTGCAGACCATGCTCTGGATACACGCCACAGAATACAGTGGTAGAAAGCCACAATAATACACCGTAGCAAGTTGAAATTTGAAAGACTATTCATGGAATCAGGGCATGGTCTGCAAGACCATGCCATGATTCCATGAATAGTCTTTCAAATTTCAGCTCTAAGAAACATGCCAAACCTCAACAAATTTGGTTGCATGAGACTTCCCCAAATTTGGAAGGCTTACATCAGGAGACCTTCAGCCCAAAAACCAAGAATACCTACATAGCCCGCTAGGGGAAACCATCAGGACTTTTAGGAAAACTATAGCTTCCTTGCTTCGTTCTCATTTACTGTGTTTAGTGCCTGCGTGCATGTGTCTTTATTGTAAGTTCCTTTGAAGATGACAACATGATGCTGCTGAAATATTGGAAATATGTTAAAGTTTAATTTAATGTATATTCTATTGTATGTTGTAATTTCCTTAAGTTATTTAGTAAATATGTAATCATAATTTTAAAAATAAAAAAGGATTGAATTTTTTTAAAAGAAAAATATGTAATCAAGTATGTATCATATGTAATCAAATGTAAGTAATGTATAGAATGTATGTATCATATGTAATCAAATGTAAGTAATGTATAGAATGTATGTATCATATGTAAACAAATGTATGTAATCGATACAAAATTAATAACGGAAAAAACTCATGTACAAAGATTATTTAATAGTATAATTTTCGCCTGTGTGTCACAGACATCTTTATCACAGGCGAAAATTATACTATTAAATAATCTTTGTACGTGAGTTTTTTCCATTATTAATTTTGTATCGATGTCTATTCACGGTATACCTCTTTTAAAACTTAAATGTATGTAATGTATATATATGTAAAAAATGTATATAATGTATGTATCATATGTTGCAATAATAATAAAAAAAATTATTACGTAACACCTCCAGGGAGTCCAATGCCCCATCGAGTGAGAGCACTCTGTCTCCACTGCTCAATCTAGCCAACTACCTTCATCATCATCTACACCAGCACCATATTTTAAGCAGTCTATTTTTACCATAATCTTGTAATCCTTTGGGAATTACACAAAGTCATAATGTATGTACATCAATCCTTCAATTAATGTGTCTCTGATTAGTGCATTTTCAATTAGCGAGTCATTTTTTTCTATACCCAAATTCAATTAATGAGCCTCTAAAATTCGATTACTGCACCACTATACAGTACTACACTATTTTCATGTACAGTATTATGCTCCAAATTTATCATCTAAATTTATGTGGTCTGCTAATTACATAGCATTTTGCTGATCATATCTCGTGCCTCCTTTGTAATTGTTTTCCTTACTTTTTTATTTTAAAATAGTATTTTTCCCACTCTTTAATCATGAGTAAGAGAATTAGTGAGCAAAAAAGTGGAAGTGTGAAAAAAAAGATATGAAAAGTAATCTCACTGGAAATCATAAAGAAAAATGAATAAGGTGAGTCAGTCCAGAGCAAAGATAGGACAAGAACACAATTTTAAGCAAAAGCTGCTGAATATAAAGAGAAAGGTAAGGCTACTTCAAGCTCATCATGGAGCACACCACTTGAAATCAAAGTATTATAATGATTGAATTAGAGAGACTTCTTTCTACATGGATCAAAGATTGTAACCAAAAACGGATCCTGCTAAGCACTGCCTTATTAAATCAAAAGCATTACGTCTCTTTGCAACCTTGAAAGAAAGGGCTATCGGTGATGGGAAAGAAGAAGAATTCCACACTAGTGCTGGGTGGCTTGAGCGTTTCAAAAAGAGAAATGGCACACATAATGTTTGAATCAAAGGCGAAGCTGCATGTGCAGATAAGGAGGTAGGCACAAATTATCCAGAGATTTTGAAGAAAATTGTGGAAGGAGGCTATTGTGACCAAAAAATATTTAATGCCAATGAAACAGGCCTTTTTTGGAAACAAATAACTTCCAAGATATTTGGAGAGCAACATCAGGAGAGAATTCTATGAGAATAGTAGAATTCTGGAAGAAATTGAATGTTAAATCTGCTATTGAAAATATTCATCAATCTTGGAATGAAATTACTGCTAGTAATATGCGAGCTGTTTGGAAGCACAATCTTCCACGTCATGCAAATTATTTTACAGATTTTTCGAATGAAATGGATAATGTTGTTGAGGAAATTTCCAACATCAAGCGTGAACTGGATTTTGATGAGATTGACAATGCCAACATCCAAGAGTTAATTAAATCTCATTCTGAGGAATTGGGTGATTCTGACCTGCTAAA
Source organism: Typopeltis vanoorti (assembly GCF_054136105.1). Taxonomy (NCBI): domain Eukaryota; kingdom Metazoa; phylum Arthropoda; class Arachnida; order Uropygi; family Thelyphonidae; genus Typopeltis; species Typopeltis vanoorti. Next base: position 138,789,331 of record NC_143556.1, read on the forward strand.
TTTAGATGTAAAGTGGGAAGAACCCTGAAGAATATGAAGAAAATTTAAACTGGAAATACTTTTATTGGGATTATATTGATCAAGTGCATATAACAACAACTAAGTTATACCAACTAGTTTCACCAACTAAGTCTGTTGGCATCTTCAGGGTACATAATTGATGTAAGGCACTAAAAAGTAAAAAAAACTGTTACAAACTATAATCAACCGATTCCAATTATATTAAACAAAGTTTTTTAGTGCCTTACATCAGTTATGTACCCTGAAGATGCCAACAGACTTAGTTGGTGAAACTAGTTGGTATAACTTAGTTGTTATATGCACTTGATCAATATAATCCCAATAAAAGTATTTCCAGAGCTTTTTGGTCAAGAAAATTAAACGTTTTTTTAACATGAAAATTTAAACTGTCATTGACTGTCAGCCAAAAGAGATTTCACAGAAACAATTTGAAAATATTTTTTGGACAATCGAAGATTTTAAGCAGAAATGCTTCGAGGTTGATCCTGATGAAGAGAGAAGCAGTAAAATTTGCAAAGAGTAGATAAGGCAATAGGGCCATACCGTCAGTTGTATGAAAAAAAAGAAAAAGAATGCCCACCAAACTACATTAGCTCAGTTCTTTGTTAAGAAGTAGAATAATAAATTTATATTTTGAATATGTTTTATCGACTTTCAACTTCATGGTTTTCCTTTAACTAGGCCCTGAGACATATCCTAATTCTTTTATAAAAAAAATTAAGGGTCAAAAAAGAAATTTGAGGAACGAATTGTACTTTTACCCATCAGTTATTATATTTGATTAGTATGATTTCGATTAATACGCCCATTTTAAAGAACACATTTGGTGCATTAATTGAGAGATTGCTGTATATTACTTTATATCTATTATTATTATTATTATTTTCGGGCTACTCCAGGGAGTCCTTAGACTCATCGAGGGAGACCCTAAACATCATGTCCACACAACTATATGACATTCTCACAGTATCTATCATACCTTGCCTTGAACTCGCTCACTGTCATAGCACCCACAATAGACTCTGGCAGTTTATTGCACTCATTTACCACTCTAAAAGTAAAGAGCCCAGTTCTAACACCACTGCTAACCACACTCTTGCCCAGCTTCCATAGGTGTCCCCTAGTTCTCCCACCACCAGTCCTGATCTCAAAAATATCCTCTGAACTAATTTTATAGAATCCTTTTAGCAATTTGAATGTCTCAATCATATCTCCCCTTTTCCGCCTATCAACTAGTTTCTGCAACCCACAAATCTTCAACCTGTTCTCATATGGTTCATTCCATACACCTGCTATCATCTTAGCCACTTGCCTCTGGATCCTCTCCACCTCCTCCCCATAGAGAAGGAACCGAGGTGACCAAATCTGGGCACAGTAGTCAAGATGAGGTCTTATCAAGGCTCGGTACAGAGGTAAAATAACTTGCTTGTCTCTGCTCGTCAAGGTATTTTTCAACAACCAAGTGAGTTGATGAGCTGATTTAGCTACTTTTGCAATGTGCCCCCTAAACTTCATCTCCCTATCCACCAACACTCCCAAGTCCCTGGCCTCATCAATCTCTTGGAAATCTATTCATAAGTATTCCTATGCAATACACAATTGTAATGTGTAATCACTGCTAACCCTAGCCACATTTTCACTTGACTTTCACTTTGAATCTTGGTAACAGACATGCATGTTTGTTGAGTTTTTCAAACAGTGCCACCAGGAAATGAGAATGAAAGCCAGAAAGCAAGAGAAGGGAAGAAGAAAGCAAGCTGGAAAGGAGGAAAAAACTGCTAAGAAAATTCTGTGATCTTCAAAAAGTTTATATATATATATATATATATATATATATATATATATATATATATATATATATATATATATATATATATATATCTTTATCGGGGTGCTTAAGGGTCAAAGCTGTATAACTGAGAGGAGACCTCCACATAGCCTTCAAAGGAAAAGCGGAGAACCGACCAGGGCTTCTGACCTAATGTCCAATCCTCACCTTCTCGTGGTGCACCCTGTTGGGTATTTACCTGGATACTGAACAAACGAGGATGGGCTGGCAATTTGGGATTTAGCCGACCAAATTGTATTCTTATTGGCTTAAACCAATATACAAAATGATGGTACAACATGACAAAATTTCATGCCAGCTGGTGCATCGCCCGGTTAAACAAGGCCCCCGTTGTTTTCGCCAGGGAACCAGGGCAAACAGAGAAAAGTCGGACACTGGAACAAATCTGGAAGCACACCGAACTCAACATGACCAGAGTTAAAAATCGGTACTATCAAAATAAGAAGCCTGAATGGCAAAGAAATGCAGCTAGCTGAGGAATTAGATAAGTACCAGATCGACATAATAGGGGTGACTGAAACAAAAAAGACAAAAACTGGTGAGATCTTTCTGAGCAATAAATACAAAATGTTATATTCAGGCAATTACAATCGAGGAAAAAAAGGTGTAGCCATAGTATTCAACACTAAATACGAGGCTCATCTTCTTGAATGGCAGGCAGTGTCAAGTAGAGTGATGTGGGCAAATATCAGAATGAGGAACTGGACAATGAGACTTATTTGTGCCTATGGTCCCACAGAAGGTTCTACTAAGGTAGAAGTGGAGGAATTTTTTGAGGCTTTAGAAAAAGCAACTGACACAATGAAAAAGGAAAAGTTGGTCCTTGTTGGGGATCTAAATAGTAGAGTAGGAAATGATTGTGAGACATACAAAAATATTTTGGGAAAATTTGGAGAAAAGAGCAAAGCTAATAATAATGGCAAATATCTGTTGGATTTCTGCTCAGGACATGGAATGGTTATTACTAACACCATGTTCAAACATAAAAATGTGCACAAATTCACATGGAGAGAAGAGGCAAGGAATAAGAAAAGTGTCATTGACTACGTTATTGTTGATAGTGATGTTTTCTCCCTGGTGCAGGATGCCAGAGTGTACAGAGGATTTGAAATTGGAAGTGATCACTATTTAGTCTTGAGCAGGATAAAATTGAATTTCATATTGAAAAGAATAGCATGTAAGAAAGTTTTAAAGCAAATAAAAGTTAAGCAGCTCTCAGATATAAACTGTAGACTAAAATACACAAAGTTTATTGAAGAAAAAATGAAAAGAGTTTGAGAACAGGAACCAAGCTTTGGAGATTCAGTGGCAAGCCTTGAAAACCCTGATTGATTCAGCCAGAGAGGCATGTGGTGAGGCTATGTGCAAGGATAGAAAAATCAGAACTCCATGGTGGACACAAGAAGTTAAAGAGGCAGTGAAGGGAAGGAAAAGAAGAAAGCATATCAAAAGTTCCTGGCAAATAAGTCAGCTTGTGCTCTTAGAGAATACAGAGACAAATGCAAGAATGCTAAACACTGTGTAAAATTAGCTAAACAAAACTCATGGGAGGACTTTGGCAAGAATATAGAAAATAAATATCAAGAAGGTGGCAAAATATTCTGGAGGTTGTTGAAAAAGCTTAGAAAAGGAAAGAATGCTCTAAAAGGAATTAGAGATGATAAAGGTGATATAAAAATGGGAGAAAAAATCCTTGAAGTATGGAGTAATTACTTTAAAAAATTGCTAAATGAAACAAGCGGTGATAGCACAGTGGCATGTGCTATTACTAATTGTTTAAAAACTCAACAAGCATACAGTCAGAAATACATATCAATACTTGAAGTAGAAAAAGCCATAAAAGGCTTGAAATGTGGAAAGGTAGCAGGAGTAGATGACATTCGACCAGAAATGCTGAAGTATGGTGGTATAAAAGTCTTACAGTGGCAGCACTGCATAGTTCAAAAGGCCTGGACAGAGGAACGAATTCCGGATGATTGGAGTAGAGCTCTCATAGTACCCATACATAAAAAGGGAAATAAAACTGAATGTGAGAATTACACAGGTATTTCTCTACTGAGTGTTCCTGGCAAGATTTATGCAAGTATACTTGAGAAACGGTTGAGAAGAATTGTGGAAGAAAAGCTTGGGGAAGAACAAGCTGGATTCAGGCCAAATAGAGGTTGTCAGGATCAGATCTCCACTTTATGACAAATAGTTGAGAAATCATGGGAATATAACAAAGATCTGTATTTAAGTTTTGTCAATCTGGAAAAGGCATATGACAAGGTGCCAAGAGAGAAACTATTCAATACTCTATAGTTATATGGTGTCAATGGAAAATTATATCAAGCAATACTTAGTCTTTATTTGAAACGTGTTGAAACTTTATTTTTCACTAGGTTAGACTATGATAAATTTAGTTTAATCCTTTGTCCCAGTGAGAGCAAACAAAGTTTGCACCTGAAAATATCTTCAGGACTGAATATAGTGTTGTACTATCTTACCTGGGTAAGTAGTACAACACCAGGCAAATCATAGCAAAGGCGAGCAAGCTACCAACACTCCTATCCCAGTATCTCCCATAATGCAAAACACATCTCCTTGTGGATATGTATACTGTTATGCATTAAGGGATTGGCCACTACCCAGACTAGTTTCAACCTTTATTGAGGTCTCTTCAGTGGGAGCCAGGCCCAGAGTTGGAGATACCAGGCAGAAGCAGTAGCAAGGTCATCTTTACCTAGAGGAGTTGCCAAAAGGTTTGCCACCTTTTTTTTATTAAATTACTCTGGATTTAGAGAAAGATGTTGAAAGTTTATTTTTCACTAGGTGAGACTAAACAAAGTTTGACCTGAAAATATCTTCAGGACTGAATATAGTGTTGTACTATCTTACCTGGGTAAGTACTACAACACCAGGCAACTCATACTTGTTGGTAGCTTGCTCCACCTTTGCTACGAGTTGCCTGGTATTGTACTACTTACCCAGGTAAGATAGTACAACACTATATTCAGTCCTGAAGATATTTTCAGGTGCAAACTTTGTTTGCTCTCACTGGGATAAAGGATTAAACTAAATTTATCATAGTCTCACCTAGTGAAAAATAAACTTTCAACATCTTTCTCTAAATCTAGAGTAATTTAATAAAAAAAGGGGGCAAACCTTTTGGCAACTCCTATAGGTAAAGATGACCTTGCTACTGCTTCAGCCTGGTATCTCCAACTCTGGGCCTGGCTCCCACTGAAGAGACCTCAATAAAGGTCTAAACTAGTCTGGGTAGTGGCCAATCCCTTAATGCATAACAGTATACATATCCACAAGGAGATGTGTTTTGCATTATGGGAGACTAGGATAGGAGTGTTGGTAGCTTGCTACACCTTTGCTACAAGTTGCCTGATGTTGTACTACTTACCCAGGTAAGATAGTACAACACTATATTCAGTCCTGAAGATATTTTCAGGCACAAACTTTGTTTGCTCTCACTGGGATAAAGGATTAAACTAAATTTATCATAGTCTTTATTTGAGTTGTAAGTCAGCAGTTAGAACTGAAGGAAGAACAGGAAGATGGTTTAATGTTAAATCTGGTGTGAGACAAGGATGTGCATTATCCCCTCTGTTATTCATTATCTATATAGATCGCATTATGAAGGAAAGTGGTATTAAAAATGATATCAGAATTGGAGATGTTAATGTCAGCTCTTTGCTTTATGCAGACAATGTTATACTTTTGAATAAATCCGCTACAAGTTTGCAAGATTCCTTGACTAAATTGAATAACTGTTGTAATAGATATGGTATGAAGGTCAGCAATAAAAAGACAAAGACAACGAAAATAGGTAGAATCGTTGAAAATGTCAACTGCCAAATAAGAGAGAAATAAGTCAGAACATTAAATTATCTGTATACAAGACAATGTTCAAACCAGTTTTAACTTATGGATCTGAGAGCTGGGTCAGAAGTAAAACACTTGACCAAAGACTACAGACCGCAGATATGAGAGTCCTGAGAAAGATTAGAGACATGAACAGATGGCATCAATGGCAATATCATATAAAAAATGAGGATATTAGGAAAGAACTTGACATTGTTGGAATTCAGGAAATGCGTTAGCAGATCTAATCTCAGGTGGTATGGTCACTTAAACAGAATGGGCAAGGAAAGATTAGCAAAACAAGTGTTCTCTGCCAGGTTGGCAGGAAAACGATCCAGAGGAAGACCAAGATATAGGTCGATTGATATGGTACAAAGTGCCTTAGATGATAGAAATATAAGATCTGATAACGTTGGAGTCTTGACAAGTAACAGACTGATTTGGAGGAAAATTGTAGATAGGAATTAGTAATGATGTAAATTTATCATGTAGTACTATCATATCCTATACACCCATTGAGGGTACATGTCAGGAATTTGATGATGATGATATATCTTTATCTACTCTCTAAGGATGAACCGTGAAATTAATTTGACAGATAGTACAATGTATCAAGCCTTCAAATATCAGTGAGAGAATATTATATGCTCAAATAGGAAGCAAGTAGCAATTCAATATGAAGCAAAACTGCAAATTGGAATCTTAAGTAAATTTCTTTTTCCCGAAACTGACTTTGGAAGTGTACACTGAAATGTACACCTAGTGTCTCAGTGGGAGGATGTTTTTAATGAAACTTGCTTTCTAGAAGAATATACATGCAAGTATAATAAACAAGTGAGATCTTTTACTTCTTTTATTAAGATTAAGGTATTTGAGAGGTAAGACAGACTGAATGAATAAGTACAAACAATATAAAAAAAATAAATAAAATGAAAGAAGACAAAGGGGATAGTGATGAGATAAATGCTACATAGGAAGTTCTCATACAGTCAAGTGGTAGTATTTGATGTCTCTCAGAATTTAGAGACATCAAATTCCACTTGCCTGTCAACATCAGAGAGTGAGAGATAATTTTATTTCAGCTCCCATCATGTAATTCTTAGAAAGACCATATAGTTATCCACTACATTTAATAAGAATTTAAAAGTTATAATTTATACAGAACATTAGAAATTATTTACAAATTTTAATTCTACAGAGGATAAAAAGAGATCTTAGAGAGAGAGAGAGAGAGAGAGAGAGAGAATACCTGAAACTATTCAATTTTATCTATTGTGTATGTGTATTTACACAAATACTTTATTTTTTTTAATACAGGAATCCCTCATTTTACATGATTTCAAATAACATGCTTTTCAAATTAACATGGTTAATAAACCGATACCAAAATTTATTTAACACAGGTTAAAAATTCACTTCACACATTTTATGAGGTCTGGATGAAATTTTGCACTGTCCTTGACTTTAAGGCAAGAAGTAGCTTTATTGTATAAACATGGTACAGAAACAAGTAGAATGTATGTACCATATTGAGCAAAATTAGTGTTATTAAAGACAACTGAAACAAAAATGACCCTACATAATGAAAAAACACCTCCGCTCTCACAGGCACTAAAATGCATAATGTACGCAAACAAACCAAAGTTTTATTGTAGCATCAAAACATAGTAACTAACTAAATACATTTCTCCTAACATCCTTTTTCAAATTTTCAGTTGCAGAAAGTATGTGGTAACAAATGTTTATAATTACTCCATTATAAAATATAATGAAATAACGATAATCATTGACGATAATGAAATAACTGTGATTATAATGAAATAATATAAAGCAACAAAACAGCTATACCAACATGTAGACTCTTGTTGAAGAAATAGCTATCAATGGGAAAGAAACTAAGCTTAAATGAAATGGACACTGTAAATGTTCTGGAATTCTTAGACTTGCACTCAGAAGAATTGAGTGATAGTAACCTCATTAACATGGTTGAACAATGTGTGTGTAAAATAACATGTTAGGCATCACTAGCTTCTTGCTTTCCACTTAAGGAAACAAGTGCACATGCTCACCAAAGAGGTTGATGGGTGGCTGACAGAAAGAGATCAATACTTAGGTAAGTAAAGAAAACAAGAAAAGAGAGAGAGAGAAAATGGAAGTCTGAAAACACAGACCAAAGAATTTTGTTGTAAAAAGTTAAGAAAACTTGACAGTCAGAATATATTAATAGAGGATTCCAAAAAGGGAATCATAGCAAATTGAATCCTTAAACAGGAAAAGTGACACTGTCAACAAGTGAATAGTAAATAAAAGGAGATATTAAGTAGACATCCTATTTCAATATTCAAGGAAAAGCAAAATAGATAGTTTCTTCTTCAGTCTGAAGTTCTATATTTTGAAAAAAGACCTAATAAAGAACTGACCCTAACGAACATTTATTGTTTGTAGGAATGTTGTGAAAAACAAAATGTTCAATCTGACAGACATGATTAAGTACATATTAAACAAACCAGTAATAGAATGAGTCAGTGAGAAATTTATTTTTATCCTTTAAAGATAGGGAGATTTCAAAGTATAGTTTTTAATTTAATAGACCATGAGATTCAAATAGTTTTGTACTTATTAATTTTATTTTATTTTCCACATACATAATGTTTAGTTTCATTAAATATTTTTTTTATTTGGTCTCAAGTCAATCATTTTCTTCATTCTCTTGTATATTTACCTAACACCTGGTGTAAAACAATCTCTTTAAAGATAAACAGATTAGCATAGTCTCATTAAAGAAATAAACAGACTGGCATAATCTCATTAAAGAGATAATTAGCAGAAATGGTATAGCTGACAGGATTTTTAACATAAGGTTAAATACAAGGTTAAACATAATATAAGGGACATCCTAGATGAGTCTTTGACTCCATGGGATCTTAGGGTAATAATAATAATAATAACTGGCACAGTTGCCATGATATAAAACTAGGCTTAAATGAAATGGACGCTGTAAATGTTCTGGAATTATTAAACTTGCATTCAGTAGAGTTGAGTGACCTCATTACCACATTGAACAGCATGTGTGTGTGTGAAGAACAAGATGCTTGCAATGCAGAAGAAAATGTACCAATGAAAGACGTAACTTTAAAAGAATTTGAATCATTGTTTCAAGCTGCTGAAACTTAAACAACTGAACCTAATAAACATTTATTATTTGTAGGAATATTGTGAAAAACAAAACATTCAATCTGACAGACATGATTAAGTACATATTAACCAAATCAGTAATAGATATGGATCTTGACCATAACTGTGATTGTAGTATGTAAGTTCAATGGAATGTAGACAAAGCCATGAGCTATTAGTGTGAGGCGTACATACAAAAAACGAAATCCACCATCAAAATATCTTGTTCAAATACTTCTCAAAATTTTCTTTTAAATATACTTGTTGAGGTTGTTGAGGAACACACTGACATCCAGAGATAAAGAGATTATTATTCCCCTTTATAAAGCATTGATACTTCCACATTTGGATTACTGTGCTCAGGTCTGGTCACCTGGATTCCTTGGAGATGAGGAGGCTGTGGAGAGGGTTCAGAGAAGAGTGACCAAGTTGGTGAGTGATATAAAAAATGTTCCCTACGTTGATAGATTGAGAGCTTGTGGATTGCAGAGATTGGTTGATAGGCGAAGAAGAGGGGATATGATAGAAACATTCAAATTACTAAAAGGTTTTTATAGGATTGATGCAGGGGAAATGTTTCAGCTGTGTGATAGTGATAGAAGAACAAGAGGTCATCTCTGGAAATTAAAGAAGAGTGTGGTTAACAAAGGTGTCAGAACAAGGTTTTTTGCCTGGAGGGTGGTGAATGAGTGGAATTCATTGCCTGACTTTGTTGTGAGCTCTTCATCTGTAAATGAATTCAAGAAGAGATATGACAGATATTGTTTTGCTAGTTTGGGTCTCCCGCGATGAGTCTACTGACTCCATGGAGATACCCGTAATAATAATAATAATAATAATAATACTTGCAAGTATAATTATGAATAAATATCATTGTGTTTAATAAACTTTCAACTGTGTTCAACATTTGATTATTCTTTGTAGTTATACTGGAAGCAAAGATCAGTAAAAAAACAAATGTATTTTTAAAAATTTAGTAACGATTTTGAAAGTACATGAACAAATTACAATTTTTATCATTGCTTATTATATTTGATTAACATGTTTTCACGGGATGGGATACATTAACTGTGTAGAGTGAGGGATTCCTGTACTTGAACTTCTTTTTCAGAATTCACATGTTGTTCTTTGAAGTTAATGCACCATCACAGACACAAATCTGAAACATTATAACCAACAAACAAGCAAAATAAAATTTAGATATAAATATAGTTAACTTAGTCTCCACAACTAACTATTAATTAAAGGTTGAAGGTTAACACCACCTTCCTCATATTTATCTTCTATATTCTTATTATCTCATATTTATCTTCCAGTCTTCTCATGACTTTTGTTTTTTTACTTTTAAGCATAGCTTAGCTCTTACATTTTTTTTTTTTTTTTTTTGTATTCTGTTTTGCCTCAAATACACAACATGACTAATTTATTACATATTCACTGCAATTTGTCATGAGTACCTTTGCAAATTCATTTAATTCTAACTCATTTTTCTGCCATCTGCTTTGAATAATTGCTAACCATGATGCAATTAATTTCTACTCCTCTATTCATCTTACTAGTTAATAGTAGCTACGTTGGCAGTCTCCAATACAATATTAACCAGTATGAAACTGTGTGAGAGTGGTAATAACTTTTTTTCCCTCTATACTTTGTTGTCACTGACCATTAAAGTATATTTTATGAAAATTAATTAATTGTACCATCAGTCAATGAAGAAAGCTAATGACTCATTAGGCATGAATCAGAAGGTTTTATGGGAATTCTTTAAATCTTTAAATTTTGCTTTCACTTGGAATTCTAATTTTCTAGAAAAAATGTGCTAAAACATTCAAGATTTGACAAGCCTTCAACGAATTAGTAGGAGCAGCACTGATAAAAAATAAATAAATCCTCTAATACCCTTATCCCCAAAAGAAAGAGACAGAGCTCTTTTAGACCTAACCAACTTTTTGAAAACAGGTTGGCAGCTATTCTCTATCTCTGATAGTGAGCTAAGCTATCAATGAATCAAGGATTTCACAGCCATAAGCCTGGAAACTTGTATTATTGTCTGAAATAGTGCAAGTTCTATAATTTATTTTTTTTTTCAGATGTGAGGGTTAAAAATTAGAGTTTCTGAGAGGAAAAAAATAAATCTTACTTGCCTGTGCCAAAGATTGACCAACTCCAGAACAAGCAGAAGAAAGGCCTAGAAAAACGTTCCTTTAGTTAATGATTAGAATCAGACCTATAATGGTCCTTCTTCAGATGGCCTAGTGCCATGGAAGCAAATGCCATTTCTGTAGGGCTATACAAGTAACACCACTATCAATGTTATACACATACTGCCAAGTGAATCAGAAACCTTTATACAGATGTGGATGTGTGGAGTGAGTTTGATAGATGAAAGGATTTGTATAAGAAGGATGGTTTGCATCTGAATGGATTTGGTGTTCAGAGTCTAGAAAAAGTTTGCTGAATAAAGTGACAGTGGATGTGCAAAATCAGGAAAACTAGAGTTTTTTTTGGGGGGGGGGCTGTTGAGCAGGTACACAGATATCATTGAGGCAGCTTAGTGTAAGAATGTGCATAAAATGCCTAAACAAACAAGAATGGGATAGTTAGTATAAAACATGTGGTGGGCCTAAGGGGCTATTGCATTTTATATACACTAATGCCAAGAGCATTTGGAAGAATGGGGGGGGAAGCTTTTGGCATAGGTTAGCTCATCCTGGCCAGATGTTAGTGGCATCAATAAGACACAGCTAAAATAAGATATAGTTAGTGGGAGAGAACATGAATAGTACAGTGTGTTCAGGGAGCATAAAGGGAAAATAATGAAGGGGGGGGGGAGTATCATTGACAATAGCCAATGAACCACAATCAAAGAGAGTAGAAGCTCTACAGCAAGCCAGTGAAAATAGCACATTTGAGGCCATCTGGTGTGAGATAGTAGACAGCATAACAAAATATACATTTGGATGCTTCTATAGACAAGGAGATGCAAAGGATGATGGAGATAGTATGTTTTGGCAAATAAGCTCAATGAGTTTAGGGTAGGTAATTATTATGGGGGATTTTAACTATGGGAATATAGAATGGAAGGAGGAGAGGACACACAGGAAGAAGGAAATGAAATTTATGCAGTTACTAAGGAATAATTACTTGAGCAGCATGTGATGGAATGTACTAGGGATTTGAGTGTGCAAGGCTATAATCCTGATATGCTAATCATTTGGTAATTTGCTACATCAGTCTTGGAGCATCCTTTATATAAGTGAACTGTTTATCTCTCTTTCCACCCCAATGAGAATAACCCAGAGCTGAGACTTAGATTAAGTAATGTGGTCAAAGGCATTGTCAATTCCCTCATGCCTTCTCGTAAAACTTCAGCTGGTATACCATAATCCCATAGCTGAATTCACATCAAGGTCAAGTAACTGCAACAAGTTGGTCAAGAGGGCAACGGTTTTGTGAAGGGCAAGTCATGCCTCAGTAACTTGCTCACATTTTATAATGCAGCAACAGCTGAGTTCAATACAGGTAATGGGTTTACAGTGCTACTGCTAGACTTTGCAAAAGCTTTTGACAGGATACTGCATGGAACTCTTATTAATAAATTGGAGATCATGATGATGGATATAAAGATGAGTAGATAAGAGGATGACTGATGGAGAGATATCATAGAGTAGTTTATTCAGGAGTAGTCTAGTATGCTTATGACCAGTGGTGAGCTATGAAAATTTTAGCAAAGGGCTCGCATCGTCGAGCAAAAAAAAAAAAAAAAAAAAAAAAAAAAAAAAACCTAACTTAGCCCTTATAATACTTATATTGCGACTTTGTAGAGCTTCTGGCAGATATGATAATTCCTGTAGGATATCAATCATTAATGCTAGATCTTTTAAAAATTCCAAATTGAGAAGTCGGTTTAAAAAGCCCTTATATTTATCGTTTGATGCAAAATGCTTGCATAAAGCTGGGTAATTTTTCCACAAAGCAAGAGCCGTTTGTAAACTGCAAGCTGCCCATCGTGGTCCAAACACACGGCCGATCTTTAAAATTTCAATACCAAAGTCTTTTGCAATCGTATTTAATTCTCGTTGATTTTTTGGTGAGTGATGATAAAAAGCATATAATTTATCCATAAATATTTCAAAATGATTTATTTCTAATGTTTTTTATCGAATCGTCTAACACTAAGTGTAAACGATGAGCGCAGTTTCCAAATCACAACGTTGGGAAATTTTTGTAGACATTTGATTGCAACACCTGATTTGTTTCCTAACATTACACTAGCTCCGTCAGAACAAAATGCAATGAAATGATTTTTTATATAGTTATCAGAAAATCCATATGAATTTAAAGTAGCAATTATAGTAGCATGTATACATTCCACGGTGGTATTTTCTAGTTCTACAAGATTATTAAACAAGAAGAACAAGGGGCTAGCAAATTTGAGAAAAATTTAACACAGGGCTTGCATGAGCCCCTTATAACTCACCACTGTTTATGACTAGTGGTGTGCTACAGGGCCCTGTTCTTGGGGTGCTATTGTTTAATTTGTACATTATAGTTAATACAAATGATGTTAAAATTTTGCTGGATGATTTGGATAGAATGGCAGTTTGGGCAAAGGAGGCTGGATGTCAGTTTAATGTGGCAAAGTGTAAGGTTATGCATTTTGGGGCAAAAAGATTAAAAACTGTGTACCATAATGATGAAACTGTACTCCAGGAAATTGAAAAAAAACAGGGATTGGGGGTGTTAGTAGATTGGAAGTTAAAAGACATATTGCACAAGTGGCTAAAGCAACTCATCAGATTACTGAAGAACACCCTAATGAGCAGAGACAAACAGGTTATTATACCTCTTTATGGAGCCTTGATAAGACCCTTGAATACTGTGTGCAGATCTGGTCACCTCGATTTCTTGGCGATGAGGAGGAGGAGGCAGAGAGGATCCAGAGGTGAGTGACCAAGATGACGGGTCTATGGAATGAACCTTATGATGAAAGGTTGAAGATTTCTGGGTCACAGAAATTGGTTGAAAGGCAGAAAAGGGGTGATACAATTGAGACACACTAATTACTGAAGGATTTTTACAAGATTAATACAGAGGATATTTTTCAGAACAGGTCTGGTGGTGGAACTAGAGATCATTGTTGGAAACTAAGCAAGACTGAATGATATATGCACGTAAACACACGAAAGATATTTAATTAACCAAATATTTCGGTCTGGAAATAGCAGACCATCCTCAGTGGTATTACAAGAACAGTTTTAAAAAAAAAAAAAAATACAAGCTAGAATTATTATTATTATTACGGCCAATTCCAAGGAGTCGACAGACTCATCGAGGGAGGCCCTAACATCATGTCAAGAACAACTATTCGACATTCACACAGTATCTATCATACCTCGCCTTGAACTCATGCACGGTCATAGCACCCACAACAGACTGGCAGCTTATTCCACTCATTCACCACTCTCCAGGTAAAAAACCTAGCTCTAACACCCCTGCTAACCATATTTTTGTCCAGCTTCCCCTAGTCCTCCCACCACCAGTCCTGTTCCCAAAAATATCTTCGGGATTAATCTTATAGAAACCCTTCAGTAATTTGAATGTCTCAATCATATCACCCCTTTTCCGCCTATCAACCAATTTTTGCAACCCACAAATCTTCAACCTGTTCTCATAAGGTTCATTCCACAGACCTGCTATCATCTTGGTCACTCGTCTCTGGATCCTCTCCACCTCCTCCCCATCAAGAAGAAACCCTAACGCCCATATCTGGCCACAGTAGTCTAGATGGGGTCTCATCAAGCTCGATACAGAGGAACAATAACTTGTTTGTCTCTGCTTGTTAAAGTATTTTTCAGAAGCCAAGTGATTTGATGAGCAGATTTAGCCACTTCTGCAATGTGCCTGCTAAACTTCAATTCACTATCCAACAACACCCCCAAATCCCAGGCCTCATCAATCTCCTGGAGTATGGTTCCATCAATGTGATATACTGCTGCTAATCTTTTCACCCCAAAATGCATAACCTTACACTTTGCCCCATTAAATTGACATCCATTTTCCCGAGCCCAGTCATCCAAACTATCCAAATCATCCTGCAAAATTCTGACATCCTGTGCACTCACAATTGCTCTACCCAACTTTGCATCATCAGCAAACAAGCGAACACTTCCTCTCAAATCCTTTCCTATATCATGGATGAACAAATTGAAAAGTAGTGGTCCAAGAACAAAACCCTGCGGCACACTGCTAGTCACAAGCCGTCTTTTGGACTCAACTCCTGAATAAACCACTCTCTGGTATCTCTCCATCAACCACCCTCCTATCCATCTCACCAACCCTATATCCATCCCCATCTGCTCCAGTTTACTGATTAGAGTTCCATGTGGTATCCTGTCAAAG
This sequence comes from Typopeltis vanoorti, assembly GCF_054136105.1. Classification (NCBI taxonomy): domain Eukaryota; kingdom Metazoa; phylum Arthropoda; class Arachnida; order Uropygi; family Thelyphonidae; genus Typopeltis; species Typopeltis vanoorti. The sequence goes on from NC_143556.1 coordinate 138,804,632, forward strand.
GCCTTGGCAAGGTCCAGTAGAATCACTGTAAACCCATTACCCTTATCCAGTTCAGCTGTCACTGTGGTATAAAATGTGAGCAAGTTACTGAGGCATGATCTACCCTTCACAAAACCATGTTGTCCCCCATACAATATCCCATTTTCATCTATCCAATCCTGTATTCTTTTCTTGATTAATTTCTCCAAGACCTTGACAACGATTCCTGATATGCTAATCGGTCGGTAATTTACAACAGCAGTCTTGGAACCTCCTTTATGCAGTGGAACTATTTTCCCCTCCTTCCACCCCCTCGGGACTAACCCAGACACGAGATTCAAATTAAACAAAATGGTCAAGGGTACTGACAATTCTTTAGCCACTTCATGTACGACACGAGCTGGTATACCATCCAATCCCACAGATATATTGACATTGAGGTTTTGTAATAGACTGCTCACCTCCACTTCATTCACCACAATTCCCATATAATCTATTGGTTCATTCATTTCTGCAATGTTACCACCTGGATGATATATTCTTGCAAAGTGCTCGCTCAGTAACTCTACTATATCAACTGATGTTACCTCCCTACCATCGGCATTCTTTAAAATCATTCTGCCATATACATTTTTTCTTTTGCTTGCAACATATCGAAAAAACTGTTTAGGATTCTCTTTAGCCTGCATGCCCAATTTTCTTTCATAATCTTTTTTTGCTTTTCTTACCACACTCGTTACCCTTCTGGCCTGTGCATTATACCGTTCATGTGCCTGCCGGTCACCTTTCTCCTTAAATTCCCTCCATAGTTGTTTCTTTTTTTTTTTTTGCAGCTCAAGCTTAATAGTGTTATTCATCCATTTAACCCCTACTTGATTTATTATTCAGACTCTAGGTATACAGTCAGCCATTGCTTCATGCAAACACTTCTTAACCGCTTCCCATGCACTATCAACTTCTAGCCCTTGCAGTTGTACATGCCGTGGCACTGAACCAAACAAACTCCTAAGCTTCTCATGCTTACCAGCCCGATAATTCCACATGTACCTTGTCTTAATTGTAAATTCCAGACCTTTAGCCACCTCCCAAGTCAAGACCTAACCCAAGAATACTAACAATAGAACGTTAAAAATAGAACAGCCGCGTGATGTTATATCACTAAGTATGAAACGGAATATTTTGAAGTAGAGATTGGAAAAAAAAATAATAAAAAAAGATAAATAAATAATGAGTAATCTTGATTAGACTATCCCAGATTTTTGATATAGATATACAGTCATTACGATTTAGGTTGGGACGATGGAGCAAGGCCTCCACGCTTTCCTTGAATAAACATTCAAACCTATAACGGGATCTATGCAGGAGGCGAGTCCTGGACCAAAAGATGCTGTGGTCAGTTTCATTTCCATATTGAGCCAATTCAAACTTTTCAGGTTTGTTGTGAAGAATGGAGGATTGATGTTCTTGGATTCTTTTTTCAAGAGAATGTCCAGTCTGTCCAAAACAGGAGAAATCCCAGTTGCAAGGAATTTGATAAACTCCAGGAAGAGATAAAGTTGAGCGTTTTTCTTTAGAAGAAGGAAAATGAGAAGACAATTTGTTAATAGGTGAATAAGTAGCTGTTAAATCATATTTCGTTAAAATTCTTGCGATAGGTCCTGAAATACCAGAGATATAAGGAATAGGCACTCGACGTATTGAAACTTTGTGTTTTGGAGGATTATAAGAATTGAGAACATTTAGAGTACTTTTTTCAGAAAAGCCATTGAGTTTCATGTGTTATTGGATAGTAGAAAGTTCTTTCTGTAGATAATCAAAAGTAAAGCAATTAGTTTCGGCTCTTCTGATGAGGCATTTTATAATTCCTGTTTTTTGACATGGATGATGGGCTGATTCTTTAAGAATATAACGACCTGTGAACGTTGGTTTCCTGTATACTGTAGTTGTAAGAAAATTTGAAGGTGACCGGATGAGGAGAACATCCAAAAAAGATAACTGGTTGTTTTCTTCTATTTCCATAGTAAACTTTATACGATGATGTAAGGAATTGATACTGTTTAAAAAAGAAGGTAAAGAGTTTTTGCTGTGTGGCCAAATAGTAAAGATGTCATCTATATATCTTACCCAAAAGGATGGTTGAGGGAAAATAGATGAGAAGAGGACTTTTTCTAAATGTTCTAAATAAAAGTTGGCTAAAGCAGGAGAAAGAGGACTTCCCATGGCCATTCCTTCTACTTGGCTGTAAAATTTATTTTGACATACGAAATATCCAGAATGTATCATGAAATTGAACAGTTTTATAATGTCTTCAGGAAAGATGGCAGCAAGCAATTTTAAAGTTTCCTTGAGAGGTACATTGGTATATCAAAGCTAACCATAAGATCTGTAGGTTGTAATGAGACATTTTTTAATTTTTCTAGGAAATCTGAGGAGTTTTTTAAAAAAGAATTAGAATTGCCAATGTAAGATTTCAATAATTTAGCTAGATATTTGGCTATACGGTAAGTAGGAGAATCAATACAATCTACTATTGGACGAAGAGGATAGTCAATCTTATGGATTTTAGGAAGACCATAAAATGAGTTTTAAGTCTTTCAATTGTGTCTTTATCTAAACTGATGACTTCATCTAAGAGAGAATTTAATTTCTTTAGTTGTCTGTTGGTTGGATTATAATCAATTTCTTGATATGTGGAGCGATCCCGAAGCAAAAGAGAAAGTTTTCTTCTATAATTTGCTGAGTCCATAACTACTGTTGCTTTTCCCTTGTCAGCTTTGGTGATAATGAGGTGATTATTTTATCTCAAGGACTGTAAAGATTTCATTTCGGAAGGAGATATGTTGGAAGGAGGAAGTTTGGCCTTAAGTAGAGAAGAAGCGACTTCTAGGCGAAGAGCATTAGCTTTATCATTAGTAAGATGATTGAGATTCCGTTCAATGTTAACTAGGAAATCTAGATATGGTATCTTATTAGGAACAATAGAAAAATCATGTCCTTTTGACAGGATGAGGGTTTTGCTTTCAGTCAAAGGACGTCCGGATATATTGAAAATGCAATTATCTGGAGTTATGAAGGGCTTGGATTGTCTAGACGAAAGAGCTTCATATTTACGATTTAGATGCTGACTTAGTTTATTATAAGCATGTTGAGTAGAACGTTTAGCCACATTTAGAACTATGTGAGAAAGATGTGAATCTAAATTTGTGGAAATATAGGTACGCAGATCAGAAATGTGATGACTGTGAATAGCAAGGTCACGTTTTGCAGCTTTAAGTTGATTACGGATAAGAGATAAACTAGTGTTCCGGTAAATATTATGAGCTCCAGGAGATTTTATCGTTTCTTTAATCTTAACGAAATTGGGAATAATCTTGTTGTCGCGGCATTTTTTTAAGAAATTAATCTTTGCTCATAACCTATCTTGTATAACTGAAAGTTTTTCTAATTGACCGGTTATTTTAGTAGCATTTTCCCCGTGAAGGATAAGAATTCGCTGTTTTAAGGATACTTGTAACGTAAGACTGAATGATGTATGCACAAGAAAGATATTTAATTAACCAAATATTTCGGTCTGGAAATAGCAGACCATCCTCAGTGGTATTACAAGAACAGTTTTAAAAAATAAATACAAGCTAGAACACTAACAATAGATCGTTAAAAATAGAACACGCCGCGTGATGTTATATCACTAAGCATGAAACGGAATATTTTGAAGTAGAGACATAATTGAAAAAAAAAATTAATTAATGAGTAATCTTGATTAGACTTTCCCAGATTTTTGATTTAGGTTGGGACGATGGAGCAAGGCCTCCATGGTTTCCTTGAATAAATGTTCAAACTTATAACGGGATCTATTCTGGAGGCGAGTCCTGGACCAAAAGATGCTGTGGTCAGTTTCAATTCCGTGTTGAGCCAATCCAGACTTTTCAGGTTTGTTGTGAGGAATGGAGGAGTGATGTTCTCGGATTCTTTTTTCAAGAGAACGTCCAGTCTGTCCAAAATAGGAGAGATCACAGTTGCAAGGAATTTGATAAACTCCAGAAAGAGACAAAGTTGAGCGTTTGTCTTTAGGAGAAGGAAAATGAGAAGACAATTTGTTAATAGGTGAATAAGTAGCTGTTAAATCATATTTCTTTAAAATTCTTGCGATAGGTTCAACCATCCTTTTGGGTAAGAAATATAGATGACATCTTTACTATTTGACCACACAGCAAAAACTCTTGACCTTCTTTTTTAAACAGCATCAATTCCTTGCATCATCGTATAAAGTTTACTATGGAAATAGAAGAAAACAACCAGTTATCTTTTTTAGACGTTCTCCTCATCCGGTCACTTTCAAATATTCTTTAACTACAGTATACAGGAAACCAACGTTCACAGGTCGTTATATTCTTAAAGAATCAGCCCATCATCCATGTCAAAAAACAGGAATTATAAAATGCTTCATCAGAAGAGCCAAAACTTATTGTTCTACTTTTGATTATCTACATAAAGAACTTTCTACTATCCAACAACACATGAAACTCAATGGCTTTTCTGAAAAAAGTACTCAACATCTTCTCAATTCTTATAATCCTCCAAAACACAACAAAGTTTCAATACGTCGAGTGCCTATTCCTTATATTTCCAGTATTTCAGAACCAATCGCAAGAATTTTAAAGAAATATGATTTAATAGCTACTTATTCACCTATTAACAAATGTCTTCTCATTTTCCTTCTTCTAAAGACAAACGCTCAACTTTATCTCTCCTATTTTGGACAGACTGGACGTTCTCTTGAAAAAAGAATCCAAGAACATCAATCCTCCATTCTTCACAACAAACCTGAAAAGTCTGGATTGGCTCAACACGGAATTGAAACTGACTACAGCATCTTTTGGTCCAGGATTCGCCTCCTGCATAGATCCCGTTATAGGTTTGAACGTTTATTCAAGGAAAGCGTGGAGGCCTTGCTCCATCATCCCAACCTAAATTGTAATGGCTGTATATCTATATCAAAAATCTGGGATAGTCTAATCAAGATTACTCATTAAATTTTTTTTTTTTCCAATTATGTCTCTACTTCAAAATATTCCGTTTCATACTTAGTGATATAACATCACGCGCTGTGTTCTATTTTTAACGAATATTGTTAGTATTCTAGCTTGTATTTTTTTTTAAAAACTGTTCTTGTAATACCACTGAGGATGGTCTGCTATTTCCAGACCGAAATATTTGGTTAATTAAATATCTTTCTTGTGTTTACGTGCATATATCATTCAGTCTTATGTCACAAGTATCCTTAAAACAGCAAACTGAGCAAGAGTTAGCAGGGATATAAGGACTAGATTTTTTCCTTGTAAAGTGAGTGGTGGATGAGTGGAATAGGTTTCCAGAGTCTGTTGTGGGTGCCATGACTGTGAATGAATTCAAAACAAAATATAATAGTTACTGCACAAATGTTGAATAGTGCTTGGCATGGTGTGTAGAGCCTCTCTTGATGAGTCTAAGGACTCCATACAGTAGCCCATAATAATAAAAATGCACATAAACATCACTTATGCAGCATATATGAAAAATACTTGGTCACGTGCATCATGACGTGTTCTAGACAACTATTTAAGGATGCTAGCTACTGGTCAGTAATCATCTATAGTATCACAATGGGGGGAAAACAAAGTATCTTGCTGAATTTGATAAAGGACTTGCTGTGAATGCCAATCTAGATGGAGCCACAATTTTGAAAACAGTAGAGCTGACTGGTTTCTCAAAAGGTGAGGTATCCCAGGTGTTTAATCAGTGGAAAAATAATACATATTGCTTGTCATCATCATGTCACTAATTACAGGTATAGACAATATTGGTCTGTTCCGGTTTCATTATCCATCCAATATCCTTTTTTGAGGTCTACTCTGCCTTCTCATTCCAATTGGCTTATATTTTAGTATTTGTTTAGGATATTGGGTGTTGGCCATTCGGTTTACATGTTCAGTCCATTTTTGTTTATAACTGTTTAGTTTTTCTTCTATTGGTTTTGTTTTTAGTTCTTTTAAAATGTCTTCATTCCTTTTTTGATCTAATAATATGCATTTTGCAGTTCTCATAAATCTCATTTCACTTGTTTTTATTCTTTGTTTATTGCCTAAATTTCACTGCCATATAATAATGTGGGCACTGCTAAAGTATTGTATATTTTCAAGAGTGTTTCTTCTTTTTGTACTATATTTGGGTTGAGTGTTCTATTTATCAGGCCTATAATCTGTAAAAATGTTGAAGTTTTTAATTTTGTCTTTTTCTTCTTCATATGATATTTCAGATCCAAGATAACTTAAAGTATTTATCTGAGACAAACTGGAGTTTGTCCACAAAATGCCATTGTTTTAGTTTTATCTATGGAAATTTTCATTCCAAACTGTTCTACTATAATATTTAAATTATATATTGCTCCTTGTAAATTGTCTTCCTTATCTGATATTATTATTTGATCATCTGCAAATAATAGCATATTTATTTTGTTATTCTGGGAAATGTCTATACCTTGATTGTTTAAGGTGTTCCACTGTATTAATATTTCATTAATGTAAATATTGAAAAGTGTTGGAGACAGAGGACATCCCTGTCTTACTCCTTGGTTTATAGATTGTTTTACAGACAACTTTTCATTTTTTTTTTTTTCCATTTCATTATCTTTATATATATTCAATATTGCATGTAGTAAAATATTAGGTATATTTATTCTTTGTAATATATCAAACAGTATATATCTTTTTACTTTGTCAAATGCTTTTTCGTAATCTATAAACAAAAGATGAGTTTCCAAATTAAATTCTCTTCTTTTTTCTATAAGTAGTTTTAAACAGAAAGCTGCATCCTTTTCTAAATCCATTTGGACATTCTAATAATATTTTTTCACTGTATATTTTTAATTTTTCATTAAGTATTCTGCAATATATTTTGTAGCATGTATCCAATAAACTAATATCTCTGTAGTTAGCAAGTTTTGTTTTATCCCCTTTTTTAAATAAAGGTATTACTATGCTTTTATTCCATTCTATTGGTATTTGTCCATTTGTATATATTTTATTTAAAACCTTTAGTAATCTTTGACGAAATTTTTTCCAGCAAATTTATACAGTTCAGAGTTTATCCAATCTTCTCCTGCTGATTTGCCATTTTTTATTTTATTTAGGTTGTCTTTTAATTCTTTCATTGTTATCATATCATTTAAGGTATTTTGTAAGTTTCTGGTGTAATTATTTTTGATGCCAGTATTATCCATCCAACGATCTGTAAAGTAATCCAAGAATTCTTTTACATCTATTTCACAATTTATATTTGCAGTTTCTTTTATATCTACATTCATGTGTTTTAGTATTATTTTGTATGCACTGGGTCTTATTTTGTATATGTCATTTTCTAGATATGATACAAATTTTTCCCAGCTTTCTCTTTCTCTCTTTCTAGTTTCTCTTTTGGCTATTGCTCGTCTTTTTTTATATTCAATTTCATCTTCTTGTTTTTTGCTACTTAGCCATCTTTTAAAAACAAGCTTTTTATTTTCAATTACTGTTTTTATTTCATTGTCCCATTATATAATTTTTTATTTCTATGATATTTTTTGTGTGTTCCTAGACTTTCATGTGCTGCTGATGCAATAATTTCTTTTATATTATTCCATTCTTTCACAATGTCTTCATTTTCTTGTATTTTTTCAAAGTAGTTATTAATCCTCTGTTGGTATAAATTTCTTATACTTCAATCATTTAGTAGTTTTACTTTGTAATTAGATTTTATTTCTCTAGTTTGTTTATTTTTTTGTATTTTTTGTAGCCAGTTTGGTGGAAATCTTAGTTCTGCCTGTACTAAATAGTGATCCGTGTCAATTTCTAGCCCTCTTCTAACTTTAATGTCTAGGAAGAGGTTTCTGCTTTATCATTTGCTATAAAGTAGTCTATTATTGATTTTTGTCCTCTTGCATACCACGTATATTTATGTATATACGTGATATACATGAATACGTGGTATTCATGTATATAAAATGTATATAAAATATACATTTTATATACAATATATATACATTTTACAAACATTTTATGTTTGTAAAATGTATTCATTATTTTTAAATTATTATATAATGTATAATCAATGAGCCACTTTCCATTTTTGTTTACTGTTAGTTCTCCAAATTTTTGTGTATTATTGTTAATTTTTTTCATTCATTGTCAGTCACATGTCTATACCGAAACTAGTGATTCCATGAAGAACTAGAAAGTTTGTCTACAGTGGTGTCAGAAACACCATGAATGGACACCAAAACACTGAAGAAAGCCATGTATTCTGATGAGCCATGGTATGCCTTTTTCTGTACTGATGGCAGGCAGAGTTTGGTGGGAGCCCCATGAAACAATGAACCCAGCTTGCCTTGTAAACACATCTCAAGGTTCTGTAGGTAGTGTCAAGGTATGGGACATGTTCTGTTAGTAGGGAACAGGTCCCCTGATAATGTTGGAAGGTCGGGTGTCCTCCAAGGAATATCTGAACATTGCTGCTGATCAAGTTCATCCTGCAATATTGTCTTTTTATCCAGCAGGTAATGTTTGTTTCATGGAAAACAATGCTACTGTACATCACGCAAGAATTGGTTCACAGTGGTTCAGCACTCCCACCATCTTCCCTGAGCACCACAAAGACTGGATGTTAGAAAAACAGATCCAGGAGCTGGGTCCCCCTTTTGTTAAATCTGAGCCAGTTAAAGAACTGTCTGGCTCGTAGAATCTATACCAAACAGCATGTGTATTAAAATTATGCTTAGGGGTGGTTCTAATTACTAAATCTTGGTTTCACTTCATTCAGAAAATAAAAGAAGCTTTCAAACAGTCCAGCACATGATCATCTTAAAGAATTTCTGCTATGTTCCATCACACTAGCGGACAGTAAAAAGTGCTGGTGCGGATTGTTGTGGTGAATTTGGTGAACTAAGGTTTAATGAAGGTTCGTAGAATTTGAAGGCTGTCTACAAAAATTGGAAAACACTCAAATAGTGGGAGAAAAACTACATTTATCGAGAGAGTATGAATATAGGCCAAAAACTAGAAGTCTGTCTAAATCAGGAGAGTTACGTACCAAGTGTGTTGTTATACTATTTTTGAAATTATATATACTCTTTTTGTTGAATCAATACACAACAATGTAGAATATTATCAACAGATGATATGACTGGAAAGTTTATCACCAAATGAAACACATTTTTTAAACAATTTCACACACTTTAGAACAAAGACAAATTCTTGTGCTATAAAAATATAGGTCTTATTGCTATTTTAAGTAGACATCTTAGTCATTCCACAAGTAATCTAATAACTATCCTCCCCTTTCAAGCTTACTAGCTTCTGCTTCTTGCAATTTAGTGGACAATGACCCTTGAGATTGCAAGTTGTCCAAAAGATGGTTAACCTTATCTCTTATTTGCTGAAGTCCTTTTCTCATACTTATTACTTGTTCAGCTACTAATGATGCTCTCTGGTCTTTCACTGAAATCAGAAAGAGATTATATAAAAGTCATTCTTAATGCAATTTATAACATATTTTTATGTTTACATTATGACCAATCTATTCTGATTAACAGTTGCATAGTGGAAGTTGAAATTAAACAAAAAATGAAAGTTTTTAAGTTTGTTCATATTTATCATGACATAAAGTGAGAATTTTTTTCAAAAAATTGAGCATGAAAAAGAAATTCAGTAATGGGAAAGTGAAATTTTCAAAGATTATTATATGGTATTTCCATGGAGTCTAGAGACTCATCATGAGAGACCCACACTAACTTTTATACACATGAAACCTATCATGCCTCATCTTAAACTCATTCACCACTCCCCATACAAAAAATCTAGTGCACACACTCTTACTAACCACACTTAGACAACTTCCATGGATGACCTCTAGTTCTCTCTCTTTTTGTCATATAATGACAAATTTCCTTTGCATGAATTTTATAAAGCCCCCTTAATATCTTATAAGTTCTATCATGTCCCCTCTTTTCTGCCTATCAACTAGACTTTGTAACTCACACGCCTTTGACCTATCCTCGCAGGGAGCATTCTACAGACCTTTCACAAGCTTGGTCACTCATCTGTGAATTCTCTCTCCCACCTGATCCTTAAGAAACCTAGGTGACCAATGCAACTGAATCATAACCTTAAAAAGAGAAATAATTACTTTCCCATCTTTACTTGTTAGTGATTTTTTCAACATCCAAGTAATCTGACTATTTTAATAACTTTTCCAATACAACCTCTAAACTACAACTCTCTGTCCACCATTATCCCCAAGACCCTAGCCTCATCAGTTTCCTGCAATCCAGTACCATCAATCAATGTGATACACAGTGCGATACCTTTTCAACCCAAAGTGCATAACCTTACATTTTGAAACATTAATCTCATTATCCATTGCCCAGAATGTCAATTTATTTAAATTACTTGCAGGATATCTACATCACCATTATCAATTACTGACCTCCAAAGTTTTGCATTATCAGTAAACAGCTGAATGCATTCCCTTTCTTTAAATCCTTCCCTATTTATTTATTTATCGCATGGCTTGTACACATGGTTAAAAGACAATAAGATAAAATACACATGAATATAGATAAGATACACATATATGATAATATAAATAAAAAAAAAGTAAAACATCTACATTCAGGCAAATACAAATATGAAATTTATGACAAGCATCAGACAGAAGATTAATCATATTTTAACATTTAGGTTTTTAATCCAGTTGATCACCTCTGGGGATAAGTCAAAGATATCCTTGAAGTCACCTCAATATGCTGTCAGCTCACATTCCTGTACTATATGGCAAATGGTTTGGGTCTCGGCTCCACGGGGGACAGTGGGGATTTGGTATCTTACCCCACTTTGAAAGTAAGTCTCCACATACACCATGGCCTGTACGAATCCTGTTAGCCGTCGTCCATATATTCCTGGGCAGGTCAAATCCAGATGGTTTTTGGAAGATGTTTATGTAATTACGAACTTCAGGTGATACTGCTTGGGACCACAGTATATCCCACCTATTCACCATACTGTCATTCTGGCTAAGAAGATTACAGGCAGTTTTTATGGTAGGTCTTCTAGATTTTAGTCTATTAGATAAAGCATCTGGAATAAATTCATGTATTGGGAGGTTTTGGTTATTTAAAATTCTTTTATATTCACAAAGTAATGCTTCCTGTCATCGCAGGGAGAGCAATATGGCTCAAAGTGGAGAGCCATTGTATGGGTGTACTCCTAATGCAACCCGTTATTAAACGCAGAGTGGAGTTAAGTTGAGCATCTAGATCCTTCCCTATATCATTGATATACAAAACAAAGAGTAGTGGCACTAGTACAGAACCTGGAGGTACTCCACTAGTTACCCTCATTCTCCTAGATTTCATTCTCCTTGATACTCATTATCCATTGCCCAGAATGTCAATTTATTTAAATTACTTGCAGGATATCTACATCACCATTATCTACATCCATGCTACTAGCTTCATATCCATTCTCATTTGCTGAAGGTAAATCCTTCCCTATATCATTCTCATACAAAATAAAGAGTAGTGGCCCTATAACAGAACACTGAGGTACTCCACTAGTCACCCTCATTCTTCTAGATTCCACTCCACCACATAGTACCTTCTGGTGTCTGTTGGTCAGCTGCCCTCCTATCCATTCTACTAGCTTTACATCTATCCCCATTTTCTCCAACTTTTGCAATAGTCTTCCATGTGGTGTTCTATAAAATGCCTTTGCAAAGTTCAGCAATATCATGGTATCAACATTTCCTTTATCCAATTCCACTGTCGCTTTAATATAAAATGTGAATAAATTACTAAGACAAAACCTATGGGTTTTGTCTTAGTAATTACTAAACCATGTTACCCACTGTAGAATATCACATCCCTATCCACCCATTGCTGGATTTTTCCTAAGTGACAGCTTTTTTAATGCTTTAACAACCACTCCTGATATATTAGTTTGCTACTTCTGTCTTGGAGCCACCTTTATGTAATGGAACTATCTTACTATCTTTCCAGTCCTTGGAACTTCACCAGAGTTGAGACTTAAATTGAACAACTTCATCAGAGGCAATACCAATTCTCTTGCACATTCACATAATACACAAGCTGAAATGCCATCCAGTTCCACTGCTATATTCACATTGATATTTGTCAATATGCTGAACACCCCTGTTCACCTACCTCAATTTTTGACAGGCATGTTTGACCACAATTTTTGATATGCATCAACAACTGCAAAATCTCCACCTGGATGATACATCTTTGCAAAATGATCACTAGACAACTCAAACAACCTCTGTCACCTTCCTACCATCAGCAATGATTAAAGTCATCCTACTATAGTCATTTTTCCTCTTGCACACAGCAAAAAAAAAAAAACTCTTTTGTGTTTACTTTGGCTTGCTTAGCTAATTTTCTCTCATAATCCAATTTGACCTTTCTTACCAAACTAGTCACCCTTCTTGCTTTGCACTTTGTACTGCTCACCCATGAGTATATTGATGACCTTTTTCATTATATTCCCTCCACAGTGTTTTCTTTCTTTGCAGCTCTTGCTCCTCCTAACCTTTGATGGCACTGCTCCAATATGACTCCCAAGTCTGTCATAATTACCAGCTTGATAGTTCAACATAAACCCTTTCTTGACAGAAAATTCCATGTTTAGTAGCATTCCAGAAGAAGACTGCATGGTCACTTTTTCCAATTGGAGACAGAGTGTCTACCCTGTTTATACATATATCTTATGATATTACCAGATTTAGTACTCTCAGACCCTTGGTCCCCTCTATATGTTGTTTCAGATAATTATCCCTTACCAACTGTATAAATTCCAGCTGATGAGTGACAAATTTTTGCACTGTAAGTACATATAATTCAGTTAATTCTTACCACACCAAAGTTGTGGGAACTCCAAGAATAGTTTGTTATAATGGAAAGTTTTGATATAGTGAATTTCCATTAAAATAGCATTGTACTTATGAGGTTTTCAGGGTTGAGATTTTTTGTGTTATAACCATGTTTGCTATGCAGTTGACTGTGCCATTACAGATACTGTTGATCCATATAGCCCATATATACTGTTAATTCACAATCAACTGGAGATGCTAAATGTATTTATATCATATAGGTAGAACTATTTTTAACCTGTGTAACAATTCAAAAACATGATTTCAATTTTTCTCTCTCTTTCTGTAATATACCGACTTACTACCATATAATAAAAGGAAGAAGTTATTCACTCATCAGTGCTTCATAGTATAAACAACACTAGAATAAATACTGGTTTCTAACCATCATCTTTGGAGAACAAATTACAACTGTAGTAAAACACACGATACTCCATTAGACTGTTGTAGAAAGAATTCAAATTGTAACTGCAAAAATCAACTGAACATTAGAGCACCTTTTACTGAATAAAAAGGAAGTTAATTTAGAGAAGTCATGCTACATGTCATCTTGTATGGATTGTCTCCAAGATCTTGGACAAACTAAATTAACAGATCTCCTAGTCCAGGGTTCTGGTCAGGATTATCTGGTATTCTGGTTGGTAGGTGGGCAAATTTTGTTAGATCACTGCTAACAGCAAATATTAATTTTTCCAGCTTGATCACTGGAATGAATAAAGGAAGCCATTCTGTACTATGGAGATAGGTGAAAGAAGATGACTACACAGTTTGGATATCTGAACAGACAGGTCTGAATGGCTATCAAAATCTGCAGAGTAATAAAGACAGCATATGAATGAATGAAATGTTGTTCATTTGAGTTTTTCTTGGGAAAAAGTGGGTGTCAGATCTGAAATAAAATCACACTCTGAAAAAAATCATGTGATCGTGTGGTAAGAAAAAGTTCATGTTACTCATACTGTATGCTACAAGGAAAGGAGAAATAGATGCAGGTAAAAAAAAATGCCTTACCTCCCATAACTTTAATATCTACCTTACAAATGCACATGAGCTCAGTTCCAACCAAAATGATGTTAATTTTCAATCTCTAATCTGCTAAACATCATCCACATTTCCCAAACGAAATTCAACATTCAGCTTCTTCAATCACTAGTCATTCATCATAATTTTTTGAACTACATACACCCTTTCATTTTTCATCTTTTCAAAGGTGGTATTGTATTCTGTGCATGTGATCATCCAAACTTACACAACAGAGAGTGGAGAACTTAGAATATCCTTTCTGTGACATTCTCTGCCAAAAATCCTCTTAACTTTTTTCAATTAAATTTATTTGGTGTCCCTAATCCCACAATTAATGCAAACAAACATTCTAAGCTTTCTGATTTCCCTTCTTTCACTCGTGATGAAAGGAAACTGATATAGATTTTTTTTTTTCCCAAATGAAGGTGAGCTAGCCAATCTCATACAGAGGTAGCAGGGGTTTTCCTCCTGGAAACTCAGTTCTTCATCATCCATATAGGCTAATGAACCATGAAACCACAATGCAATTTATAGACAAAAAATACTGTTGGTGGAAGTGGTGGGCAGGATTAAGTAGGGGAAATGAGTTGTGTACAGTGAAGTAGAGTGCTTCCTGCAGTTAGTCCTTAGAGATCATCATCATCATCATCAAATTCCTGCCATGTACCCTCAAGGGGTGTACAGGATATGACAGTACTAGATGAAAAAATTACATCATTACTAACTTCCTATCTACAATTTTCCTCCAAATCAGTCTGTTACTTGTCAAGACTCCAACATTATCAGATCTTATATTTCTATCGTCTAAGGCACTTTGTACCGTATCAATCCACCTATATCTTGGACTTCCTCTGGGTCGTTTTCCTGCCAACCTGGAAGAGAACACTTGTTTTGCTAATCTTTCCTCTCCCATTCTATTTAAGTGACCATACCATCTGAGATTAGCTCTGCTAACACATTCCTGGATGCTGACAATGTCAAGTTCTTTCCTAATATCTTCATTTTTAATATGATATTGCCATTGATGCCATCTGTTCACGCCTCTAATCTTTCTCAGGACTCTCATATCTGCGGTCTCTAGTCTTTGGTCAAGTGTTTTACTTCTGACCCAGCTCTCAGATCCATAAGTTAAAATTGGTTTGAACACAGTCTTGTATACAGCTAATTTAGTGTTCCGACTAATTTCTTTCTTATTCCATATGAATTTATTCAATTGACTTCCCACGATACCAGCTTTGCTGATTCTGTTGTCTATTTCTATATTTAGTTTACCATCTTCAGTAAAAATTGTGCCTAAGTAGCTGAAATGTTTTACTTGTTCCACAGGTTCTCCATTCACAACACAGTTGACATTTTCAATGATTCTGCCTATTTTCATTGTCTTTGTCTTTTTATTGCTGACCTTCATACCATATCTATTACAACAGCTATTCAATTTAGTCAGAGAATCTTGCAGACTTGTAGCGGATTTATTTAGAAGTATAACATCATCCGCATAAAGCAGAAAGCTGACATTAACATCTCCAATTTTGATATCAGGTTTAATACCACATTCCTTCATAATGTGATCCATATAGATAATGAATAACAGAGGGGATAATGTACATCCTTGTCTCACACCAGATTTAACATTAAACCATCTTCCTGTACTTCCTTCAATTCTAACTGCTGACTCACAACTCAAATAAAGACTAAGTATTGCTTGATATAATGCCCCATTGACACCATATAACTGCAGCGTATTGAATAGCTTCTCTCTTGGCACCTTGTCATATGCCTTTTCCAAATCGACAAAACTTAAATACAGATCTTTGTTATATTCCCATGCTTTCTCGACTATTTGTCGTAAAGTGAAGATCTGATCCTGACAGCCTCTATTTGGCCTGAATCCAGCTTGTTCTTCACCAAGCTTTTCTTCCACAATTCTTCTCAACCGTTTCTCAAGTATACTTGCATAGATCTTGCCAGGAACACTCAGTAGGGAAATACCTCTGTAATTCTCACATTCAGTTTTATTTCCCTTTTTATATATGGGTACTATGAGAGCTCTACTCCAATCATCGGGAATTCGTCCCTCTGTCCAGGCTTTCTGAACTATGCAGTGCAGCCACTGTAAGACTCTTATACCACCATACTTCAGCATTTCTGGTCGAATATCATCTACTCCTGCTGCCTTTCCACATTTCAAGCCTTTGATGGCTTTTTCTACTTCAAGTATGGATATGTATTCCTGACTGCATGCCTGGTCAGTGTTTTTTATCACTGTGCTGTCATCACTGCTTGTTTCATTTAGCAGTTTTTCAAAGTAATTACTCCATACTTCAAGGATATCTTTTTCTCCTGTTTTCATTTCACCTTTATCATCTCTAATTCCTTTTACAGCACTCTTTCCTCCATTCCTAAGCTTCTTCAACAACCTCCAGAATATTTTGCCACCTTCTTGATATTTATTTTCTATATTCTTGCCAAAGTCCTCCTTTGACTTTTGTTTAGCTAGTTTTACACACTGTTTAGCTTTCTTACATTTGTCTCTGTATTCTGTAAGATTAAAAGCTGACTTATTTGCCAGGAACTTTTGATATGCTTTCTTCTTTTCCTTCACTGCCTCTTTAACTTCCTGTGTCCACCAGGGAGTTCTGATTTTTTTATCTTTGCACACAACCTCACCACATGCCTCTCTGGCAGAATCAATCAATGTTTCCTTCAGAGTTTGCCACTGAATCTCCAAGGTTTGATTCCTGTTCTCAAACTCTTTCATTTTCTTTTCAATAATATTTCTGTATTTTAGTCTACAGTTTACATCTGAGAGCTGCTCAACTTTTATTCGCTTTAAAACTTTCTTACATGTTATTCTTTTCAATATGAAATTCAATTTTATCCTGCTCAAGACTAAATAGTGATCACTTCCAATTTCAAATCCTCTGTACACTCTGGTGTCCTGCACCAGGGAGAAAACATCACTATCAACAATAACATAGTCAATGAGACTTTTCTTATTCCTAGCCTCTTCTCTCCATGTGAATTTGTGCACATTTTTATGTTGGAACATGGTGTTAGTAATAACCAGTCCATGTCCTGAGCAGAAATCCAACAGATATTTGCCATTATTATTAGCTTTGCTCTTTTCTCCAAATTTTCCCAAAATATTTTTGTATGTCTCACAATCATTTCCTACTCTACTATTTAGATCCCCAACAAGGACCAACTTTTCCTTTTTCATTGTGTCAGTTGCTTTTTCTAAAGCCTCAAAAAATTCCTCCACTTCTACCTTAGTAGAACCTTCTGTGGGACCATAGGCACAAATAAGTCTCATTGTCCAGTTCCCCATTCTCATATTTGCCCACATTACTCTACTTGAGACTGACTGCCATTCAAGAAGATTAGCCTCGTATTTTGTGTTGAATACTATGGCTACTCCTTCTTTTCCTTGATTGTTATTGCCTGAATATAACATTTTGTATTTATTGCTCAGAAAGATCTCACCAGTTTTGGTCTTTTTTGTTTCAGTCACCCCTATTATGTCGATCTGGTACTTATCTAATTCCTCAGCTAGCTCCATTTCTTTGCCATTCAGGCTTCTTACGTTGATAGTACCGATCTTTAACTCTGGTGATGTAGAGTTGGGGTTTGTTTTCAGATTTGTTCCAGTAGCTGACTTTTCGCTGTTCGCCCTGGTTCCCTGGCGAAAACAACGGGGGCCTTGTTTAACCGGGCAACGCCCCAGCCGGCATGAAATTTTGTCATGTTGTACCATCATTTTTTATTTTGGTTTAACCAATAAGAATACAATTTGGTCGGCTAAATCCCAAATTGCCAGCCCATCCTCGTTCGTTCAGTATCAAAGTAGATACCCAACAGGGTGCACCACGAGAAGGTGAGGATTGGACATTAGGTCAGAAGCCCTGGTCGGTTCTCCGCATTCCTTTAAAGGCTATGTGGAGGTCTCCTCTCAGTTATACAGCTTTGACCCTTAAGCACCCCGTCCTTAGAGATTTAATGTAATAATAATTATAAATGATCTGATATAAATTGTTTCCATACCTGTCAGAACATCAAGCAATCCTAACTACTCTTCTTTCCCAACAATAATAACTCCATTAAGTGAGTATGATGAATTCCATCTGTGGATCACAAATTTCAAAACTTTATATTTTGTTGCATTAAAATGATGCTCATTTATCCACCTTTCCAGCTTATTCAAATCCTCTTGCAGAACCAAAACATTAGTACTGTTACTTATAACCTCCAAAGTTTCACATTATCTGCATATAACTGATTATCTCCATGTAGTCCCATGACAATATCACTGATATAAAGATTGAACAGTAATGGTTCAAGTACTGAACCAGTGGAACTCCATTTGTAATCTTCCTACTCCTTAATCCAATCAGAAGGCTACTTGCCAATCCAATCCACTAACCTGATATCCAAATCCACATGTTGCAAGTTAAAAACCAACTTGTCATGTGGCACATGTCAAATGCCTTTGTAAAATCCAAAAAAATAACAGTGTATGCCTTACTCTTATCTGCTGCTCTTGTTACTCAATTGAAAAGGTAACCAGATTACTGTGGTTAAGCCATGTGGTTAAGCGGTAGTGATATAAATGAAACTTGAATGTAATTAAATAGTAAAGTTGCTTACCGTATGTTCTAATTCTTAGGGAATGACACAAAAATTATGTATATTATTGTCTGTGTGTGTGGGTGGAGGATTAAGTGGAAAATGGGAAATGAAGAGTGCTTTCCCACAGTGAGTCCTTGGAGGTTTAATGTAATAATAATAAATGATCACACATAAATTATTTCCATACCTGTCAGAACATCAAACAATCCTAACCACTCTTCCAACTACTCTTCTTTCCCATCGATAATAACTCCACTAAGTGAATATGATGATATGATGCATTCCATCTGTGGATCTCAAATTTCAAAACCTTACATTTTGTTTCATTAAAATGCTATCACTGCTCATTTATCCACCTTTCCAGCTTATTCATATCCTCTTGAAGAGCCAAAACATCAGCACTATTACTAATAACCCTCCAAAGTTTCACATAATCTGCATACAACTGATTATTTCTCAGTAGTCCCATGACAATATCACTGACATAAAGAGTGAACAGGAATTGAGGAATACATTTTATTAAGTGATAAAGTAATCTAAAAATATATATATACAGTATGTATGTGTACACATTCAGTAATGCATTGTGCTTAGTATTACCAGAGCTGCCATGTGGTTAAGATCTCATCGTAGCTTTTTTTTATATCGTTACCGTAATTTTCACAGTAGCGACATAAAAGAAACTTGAACATAATTAAGTAGTAAAGTTGCTTACCATATGTTCTGATCCTTGGGGAATAATACAAAAAGTATGTATGTATACTATTGTATGTTTCTTTAAAGCAGTGTTCGTATGTCACTATTACTGTACAACGTGTGAACACTGTAGTAACAGCAACCATTTTGTCACTTGAATTTTGCTTTGAATCTCGGTAATGGACATGTGCGCTAGTTGTTTTTAGAACAGCTGTCGCTGGGTAACAGGAACGCTAGCAAAAAAGAAGAAGGCAAGCAAGGAAGGAGAGCTGGAAAAGTATAATAAACTACCGGGTTAAGTTCTCTAATCTCAGGAAAGTATTTATATGCATCCTTAATTACTCTCCAAGGATACAGAACTCTGAAGTTAATAAATGAAGGACAGTATAATGTATCAAGCCTTTGTAAATGAGAAGCAAGCGATATATATGTTCCAAAGAGCAAGACAGAATCTGCAGTGAAGTTCCTTTATTAGAAATGTTGGAAGTTTTTTCACTTGGTTATACTATAAATTAAAAATACCAAAAATATTTCAGGCACAAACCTTGTCTTCTTATATACTTGGTTTAATCCTTTATCCAAGTGTAAGCAGAAAAGGTTTGTGCCTGAAATATTTTCAGGACTGGAGCACCTCGTATATAGAAGCTAATGACTTCACATCACTTGCCTTGGTATCCCATAATGCAAAGCACATATCCTTACAGGTATGTATAATCCTAAGCATTATGGGAAGGGTCACTACTCAGACCGGTTTCAACCATTATTGAGGTCTCTTCAGTGAGAGCCAGACACAGAGGTGATACTAAGATTGAAGTAATGCAGAAGTCATATTTTCATATGATTGCATGCAACAGTGAAACTGCATGACAGACAGTACCGCATTACACTAATAGCTCACATCTCACTATGATGTGCATATGCTTGCGTACGTAGCAATATGACAGTGTAATAAACACATTGCTGCTAGCATCCTTCGTCCTCCTAAGTGCTACAAGATGGATTTTTATTATTTTTTATACAAAATAAGAGAATTGCATAGGATTGTTGATAATAAAATTAAATATTACAAGCAAATATAAATAAATTCATAAATATATTTATATATCGAGAAAAATTGGGGGTGCTGCAGTTCCGCAGTGCCTATGCACGAGCTGCCCCTGATAAAATTTTTTATAACACTCAAAAAGAATTAAAATATAATTTAATACTTCCTATATTTCGTCCTAGTCACTAGGACATCTACGGGGATTACAAAAACAATTAATGTAACATATACACAAATAACAAACAATACTAAGCCCAACCATGTGGGTGACACTAAAGTCCTAGCTAGGTAGAGTGCCCTCTAAGGGCAGTAGTAGGTGGCCTGAAATGTAAAGTGGGAACTCTGGTGATGAGTGTTTCCCAAATCTTAGGAAGCTTAATGCAACCATATTTATTGAGATTTGGTTGGTTTTTGAGAGCTGCCGCTGTTTCTAAGAAAAGTCTCTCTTTCTTGAATTTGCTGTGGTGGAGCATGGTGGTTTTCTTCCATGATACCCTGTGGGTGGTGTCCAAAACATGGTCAGCCAAGCCTGAATGGCCATAGTTGTGTTTGAAGATGTAAGACTTGTGTTCCTCCAGGTGGATGGATGCTGATCTGCCTGTCTGTCCAAAATACGCCAGCTTACAGGAACAGGGTACTTTGTAAACTCCAGGCAGAGAGAGAGGAGGGAGCTGATCTTTCGTAGAACGGATAAGGGTAGCCAGTTTGCGGTGGGGCTTATATGCTGTGTGTAGATTGTACTGTTTTAGTATCTTGGCTATTTTTTCGGATGTGCCACGGATGTAGGGTATGGTGATGGCATTTTTAAATTCTTGTTGATGAGAAGGACGGAGAATGGGGGAGGAGTTGATTATTTTTTTGATACTGTGATCGCTGTAGCCATTGGAGAGGAAAGTGCTGTGTATGTGGTTAAGCTCAGTAGTGAGGGTGGTTCCACTGGAACAAAGATTGTGGGCTCTCTTGGTAAGAGTTTTAATAATGCCATATTGTTGAGAGGGGTGGTGGTGGGAGAGTTTGTGAATGTGTTCTAGCGGGATGTATTCCTCCGCGATCGCGCTACCTACATCCCGCTAGAACACGACCCCACAAAAACACAAGTTAAGAAACTAAAAAATTTTACTCAAAAAAGTATCTTCCTGGCTGCCTGATGTCACGGAAAAACTTAAACCTTTCAGCTCCCATACCCCCCGAATATACGGTTTACCAAAAATCCACAAACCCAATTCCCCACTCAGGCCTATAGTAGATGCTACCAATGCACCTTGCTATAGACTATCTAAACAGCTGGCCAACTCTCTGATCCCCCTCATCGGAAGGTCCCCTTCCTATATAAAAAGCTCGACCCACTTTAAAGCCCTCACAGAAAATTTAATCTTGAAGAAGACAGACATATTGGTAAGCTTTGATATCTCCTCTTTGTTTACCAATATTCCCTTAATTGACACCTTATCTCTCTTAGAAAACGTTTTTCCCTCTGACATCTTAGATCTCTTTTCCTTTGCCATTAACTCTTGGTATTTCTCTTGGAACAACAAAATCTACAAGCAGATAGAGGGAACTGCCATGGGTTCCCCCCTCTCATCCCCCCTTGCCAATTTCTATATGGAAGATTTCGAAAAACGAGCCATAGACTCAGCCCCACTCAAACCTTCTATCTGGCTAAGATATGTAGATGATGTGTTCTCTGTTTGGCCTCATGGCCCAGACACGTTAGACTCCTTCCTCAGTCATCTCAATAGTCTACATCCAAGAATCCAGTTCACTATGAAAAGGAAAAGAACAATTGTTTACCCTTCCTAGACACCTTAGTCACACGCCTGACTAATGATACACTTACCTTCACCGTATACAGAAAACCCACACACACAGGCAGATACATTCACAAACTCTCCCACCACCACCCCTCTCAACAATATGGCATTATTAAAACTCTTACCAAGAGAGCCCACAATCTTTGTTCCAGTGGAACCGCCCTCACTACTGAGCTTAACCACATACACAGCACTTTCCTCTCCAATGGCTACAGTGATCACAGTATCAAAAAAATAATCAACTCCTCCCCCATTCCCCGTCCTTCTCATCAACAAGAATTTAAAAATGCCATCACCATACCCTACATCCGTGGCACATCCGAAAAAATAGCCAAGATACTAAAACAGTACAATCTACACACAGTGTAGATTGTACTGTTTTCCTTTTTTCCTTTTCCTTTTTCATTGTGTCAGTTGCTTTTTCTAAAGCCTCAAAAAATTCCTCCACTTCTACCTTAGTAGAACCTTCTGTGGGACCATAGGCACAAATAAGTCTCATTGTCCAGTTCTCCATTCTCATATTTGCCCACATTACTCTACTTGAGACTGACTGCCATTCAAGAAGATTAGCCTCGTATTTTGTGTTGAATACTATGGCTACTCCTTCTTTTCCTTGATTGTTATTGCCTGAATATAACATTTTGTATTTATTGCTCAGAAAGATTTCACCAGTTTTGGTCTTTTTTGTTTCAGTCCCCCCCTATTATGTCGATCTGGTACTTATCTAATTCCTCAGCTAGCTCCATTTCTTTGCCATTCAGGCTTCTTACGTTGATAGTACCGATCTTTAACTCTGGTGATGTTGAGTTGGGGTTTGTTTTCAGATTTGTTCCAGTAGCTGACTTTTCGCTGTTCGCCCTGGTTCCCTGGCGAAAACAACGGGGGCCTTGTTTAACCGGGTGACGCCCCAGCCGGCATGAAATTTTGTCATGTTGTACCATCATTTTTTATTTTGGTTTAACCAATAAGAATACAATTTGGTCGGCTAAATCCCAAATTGCCAGCCCATCCTCGTTCGTTCAGTATCAAAGTAGATACTCTGTATGCATTATTTTTTTTTATGAAAAGATGTCCATACCTGACGTAGAATCATAATTTGTTGCCTGTTGAACTAATGTTTTTTTATTTATTTATTTTTTTTTTTATAGCATAATATAACATAAATTGCATGTATTCCACTCTTACCATTGTTAGTCTTGTGTGTGGTGTGCTGTGTGTGTGGAATTTATATCCGACTTAAATGCTTAACATGTTATTTGTATATCATCTTGGAAGTTGGAATATTACTGCAGAAATCTTGTGCACATCTTTGGAAATAATTTGAGCCTGTGTTTTAAAGTAATACACTATAGCAAATTCTGTCAAAGAAAGAGTTTGTTAAAGAGCATAGCTTGTTATTTGAGGAAGATCCCTTCCTCTTGTTACTTTCCCAACCTGGTTCTTTGAGAAAAAGAACGGTCCAATAAGTATCTGTATTCATGGATATAACACGGTTGCTTCCTCTAGGCAAAACCTTTCCTTAGGCTACTTGAGAAATTTATGTCCTCTCTCACTCTGAATTGCAGGATTTTGCAGTATGGTGATATGCCACTGACAGCATTAGTGCAGCACATAGCATCATTTTACCAGAATATATACAGGATAAACAAAAATCCTTTGTAATTTTTTCATTTGATACTCAGTATTATCTTAATGAAAATAAATACATTTTCAAATAAGTCAGCATTGAACATTGACTTAATTTATTAGTTTGTATCATCTTAAGTGCATTACTGATTTTGTTTGGGCCTGTTGTAGCTAACGAAAGTATTATTATAATTCATATCATCATAAACTTATCAAAAGATTGCTATTCATGCATGAAATTATGTTAGAATGATTTTTTAAAAAAAGTCACTTACTGAAAATGTTTCCTTTTTCCCAGGAAATGTGAAAGGCAAACTGCTAGTATTACCAAGTCTATCCTCAAACTGATTAAGAAATACTAGATTTTGTACTGATGAATATTGTATCCTATTTCATGTACATAATTGAATGGATCTCGTTAGTATAAAACTTCTCACTGTCAATAAAACATAAGACACACACCAAAAAATGATATTTCATAAAGGAATATCATTCATACAATTTAGTCAGTACCATAAAATCAAGATATAAAATATTAATTTCGTTGGTTTTATTCTAATTAAATATGCGTTTTACTTATGTTCACAGAATTGCATTCAGTTATGACTTAAGAATAGGAGAATTTGGCACAACATCAGAAAGCTTAAAGTTTCTGAGATGACATCTCATCAATAAAACAAAAGAATATAATGGTACAAAGTCTCTGGGAGAGGTGTAGAAGAGAAATTTTGTAGGGTCCCCTCTGCTAACTCATTAGACTTGTCAGTTCCCTTCCTTTCCATGCTGTGGGATGCTATGCCATGGTGGTTTTGCCACCTCACATTTTTGCCTGGAAGGGTTACTTAAATATTTATATTTAACTTTCAAATGTTGGGAGTCTGGGTGCACATTAAATAGGAGAAAAAAATGTTATCTGTAACTCTCTTGCACTATGAAGGAACAAAATTATTTTACATAGTCCTTTTCAGTAATGAAACTTATTCAAATAATTCTGATCCAGTGAAGAATATTACAGCAGGTTTTCAAGGAGTCAGGATACAAATATTTCTTGTCATTTTATTTATTTCCTATATTGAATAAAACATGAAGTTCTTTCTATATTTAATTTTGGATAATCAGTTTTGAGCTTGTTTTAAATTCGAAATTTTACAGTACAAATGAAAAAGCTAAGCTATTTTTGGCTATGGAGCAGCCCTTTTTTAATGACTCGGCTTTCACAATTGAATTTAATAAAGTTTAAAAAGAAGAATATTAATAACATACCTGTGTCTTGAAGGTGAGAATGGTAAAAACTTAACAAAGATTTGATTATAAGGTGTTAAAAATTTTATTTTTAAAGAAATTGTTTTTAGATTGAGACTAGAGTGTGTCTATGAGAGAAGTCACCAATTAACTGAACTGCAGTTCAGTTAATCATGAAGCATTTTTAGAGAAGTTTTTGGTGCACCCCCACCCCTTTTGTGAGAACAATATTATAAGGTTGGGGCAGATTTGGGATTTGTACATTGGTAGGAGTTGCATGAAAAATGATGTCATGAGTGGAAAATTACGCCTAGTTTTTTTGGATGAAGAGAATGCCATGAGAAACTTGAAGTGCCAGTCAGTCCATGAGGGGATATCTGATCTTGTGTTGAAACTAGACATTATCAAAGGTGAGGAAAGATGTGCAGTCTTTCTTGTGTGAAATAAGGATAGCAAGAATATCCTCTCCCATAAAATATAGTGAGGAGAGTGGTGTTTAGGGAATTGATCTCAGAAGATCTAGCTTGGGATATATGGTCATTGAAAGGTTTGTTGAAAAAGAAAAACTTTGGATAGGATTTCAGGTTAATGATAGGTCATTTATGAATAGAAGAGAAAAGAAAAATGGGTAAATTTCAAGAAAGGAAGCCATCAACTGTGACACATGAACAACCATGTGTCACATGGTTGTTCATCATGTGTTGCAAAGGGGTGGAATGTAGACTGTGCAATAGTAATTTTATAAGTAAGCCTTCATGCTATACCCAATCAAAAGCCTGGGAAGTATCTAGAGTGACCAAATGGATTTTCATCCAAACTTTCCAAAGCTTGGGTTCATACAAGGGCAATATTGATAAAACAAATGGTGTCAGAATTCATCCTTGTTGGCACTGATTGACTGGTTGGCTTGCATGTGAGAAGGATTGTTGATGTGTTTCTTCATTATTTTGAGTAGAATTGGGGTGAGTGCAATGGTATGATGACTGGTTTTTATATCCTTTCTTTGGGTTAGGTTGGATGTTAGTTTCTATGTTGAAGGATAGATGCCCGATGAGTATTAGAGATTGTAAAGATGATGCAGGATGGATGGATGGATGCTAATTCAGGCACACTGGTTTTAAACACATTTGTATGTGTGTGTGGTGGTGGTGGGGGGGTAACCATCAGTGCCAGAAGCCTTGTGAATATCCCAGCTATTTAGGATTCTTTTGATGTCTAAATCTTGATGAAAGTCTAGAGGGAAGGATGTATGTACAGTTCTTGATAATGCTGAGTATACTTTGATCATTAGTGTAGGAGTTGGAAGAGAAGAATGATGGCAGGCAATCAGCCTTGTCTTTGAGTGATATTACAATGGATGTGTGAGAGAGATAGAAATGTGGACGGGCAGAAGTTGCAGCCAGTGGCCTTTGTGAGGGACCAGAAGGCTAAACTGCCATTTGAGTGAAAATCAGGTTTGTTGCACTTTATCTTTTCAAAGTTAAATTTGGATTGGCTGATGATCTTTTTGCTGTTTCTTCCTACCATCTTGTAGGCTGAGTGAGATGCTGGAATTCTGGCTTCAATCCACTTGAAATATGCAGAATTATTTTCTAGAACTGCATTGGTACATTTTTTGGAAATATCAAGGCTTGGATAGCGGTCCGAGTTTTCGATTGGAGTGGAGGATGATGAATACCCCCACACCTGAGCACAATACATTTACCATTACTCAAAAGGACTTGTGGATTCAAATTCACATCTTTTGTTACCATATCAAAACACCCAGGAAACCTTCCTCCAAATCTTCCAAGTCTGAGTGGATTATCTGTCCTCTTGACCCTTTCTCCAAAAGGATATGTGTTAAATGTCATGCTGTTTGCTGTCAAAGTTAACTCTATAACAGTACCTGCCTCCAACTCTTAGTACTGCCCCTGTGTGGATGACTTTCCTATCTTTTGTCATTCTTATCAGAAAACTGTTTGTCGCAAGATGAACATGCATTTTTACCATAGACATGATGTTCATCTCGCCACAAACAATAATCCTAGTTGCATCAGAAGTATTTTTTTCCTCAGATATATTTGACAAAAAAAAAATAATAATAATAACATTTCTAACTTTAAGTTGCAAGATAAGTGCCAAAGAAAGATGAACATATACTTATCAGCCTAGTTTGGGATGCAGACATACACTATCTACCAATAATTGTCCAGACACTTTAGCAATTTACAGCAGGCGGACCCTAATATCGGTCATGTCTACCTTTGGCATTGATCACCCTCACCCTTTGAGGGAAGCTTTCAGCCAATGTGTGGCAGACATCAGGTGGAATTTGTCTAAATTCCTCCATCAAAACAGCACTGAGTTCAGCGACAGATCGAGGATGTGCTGCTCTAGATCTTAATCACCCTCCAATTCATCCCACAGGTGTTCGATGGGGTTGAGGTCAGGGCTTTATGCAGGTCAGGGCAGTTGTTTAACACTCATCTCTTCATACCATTCCATAACAGCTGCAGCTTTTTGGCATTGTTATCATTGTTATCTTGATAGTAACATTCCATAAAAACTCCACAGTGCCTGATTATCTAGATTCTAGGATATCAAGATATTGAGCTACCTTCATGGAACCGTGGAAAACGATCAGTGGTCCCACTCGAAACCGGCTGAATGCACCTTACACCATTACTCCTCCACCAACAAACTTTAATTTGGGTACAACACACTTTGATAACAAGCGTTCGCCAGGGCTGCCTCAGGCCACATGAGTTGCCTTGTTCATTGTTGTGATGTTCGGCCTGTGTGCTGCTGCTCTTCTGTGGAAACCCAGTAAATCGAGTTCTTTCCGTACAGTATTAGTGCTCATCACAGATGGTCTGTGCCGATTGTAGCTAGTTTTTGCGTGTCACCTGTTTTAAACATCTTCCTGTCCTGTCAGTCATTTTAAGCTGTTGTCCTGGGTGTTTTCCAGCAATAGTGATTCCAGAACATCTCCATTTGTTGAGCACATCACTAGCCGTTGATTTTGGATGCTTCAGTTGAGCGGCAATGGCACGTATGGACATGCCACCAGCTTGACAGCCCACGATCACACCGCTCTCGAAGTCACTGAGTTCACATCATGTTTCCATAGCATACCACCTGTATTCAACTGCTACAATGAAATACCGCTTCCTACTATCTGGTCACCGGTTTTTATGTTATTAACAAACCTGGAATGTTCCATAACTTCAAATAACAGGGATGTCCAGACAATTATTGGTAGAGACTCTGTTATGGGTTTCAGGTCTATACTTCTGCAATAGAAGCAGGGCCGAGCCGTGCGGTTGTGCGTAGTACAAGGGCGCTTGAATATAGGGGGAGCCATTTCACCACATGAAATAATAAAAAAATATATAAATTTTCTTATTCTTGAATTATATCGTTTGAAGTGAAACGTTATCAATATTACCACAGATTTTATTTCACAGAGTAAGCATCGACTCAGCGAAATTTTATAAATATTCTCTATTGTTTATTATATTTTTAGTGGAAATTGTTAATTCAAGACAGACCGTGAATTCATTCTTACGCTGTGCTTTGCCCAGTACCGTTGACAGGATGTAGCATAGAAGCAGCCTGCCTCATGGTGCGGCTTAATAAGGGCACATGCTCGTTCAACCGTATTACGGTAACAAGATATTTTACAAAAATACAGCATTTAGTTTACCAAATAAAAAAAAGCGCCATTTCCCATTGACAGTTAAATATGTGCTTATTATATTTTATTAATAAAAAAATTATAGTCATACATACTAAAACAACATTTTAGAACCCACTTATTAGATACTTAAGGAAACAACCCATAAAGTATCATACGATGTGAATTTCATAAACTTTTAATATATATATATATATATATATATATATATATATATATATTAAATTATATTATGCATGAATTCTACTCAAATTGCGAGTCTATCGCTCCGAATTTCACATTTGAGCGATAACTCGCTCCCTGCAGTAAACAATATGCCATCCCCAACAGCCATTATACTGCAGAAACACGAAAACCAATTGGTTTTATCATGTCAATGGATAAGGTTCACAGACATCATTTGCAGACTGTGTAATATATTTCTCAACAAATAGTGCAATTGCAGACAACTGGGAATATAAACACTAAACTAATGAATCACATCTTCCCTCCAACAGAAACTGCTATATACAGCAGGTGCAACATATGGTTTTGCTTGACACTACCCCGTCATGAACGTGTTAAAACTAAGAAATATATAGTTAATGCATTTCAGTTATTATAGAAATCAGTTTAAAAGAATTAGCATTTCAACTCAATCAGCATGTTTTGTTTGGGTAGCACGATCTTTTGTTAATACCGCACCAATCATATGCACTTCTTTAATAGTTGCACTTTCTCTACTGGCCTACAATCGCGCACATCTTTCACTTCTCATTAGTAATTTGTCAAGGATTGTTCATTACTTATCTCAAGTCTTAAATTACTGGTAATTTTTGCTTGATATATAATGGGAAAGAAGATGACTCCATTTGGGTAGATAACTTTGATTGCACACAAGGAAACCGCTCTTGAGGACAGAAGACGTGATGAAGAATAGAAGCTTCTTGGTAAGTCATACCCATTTTCAGTTTTTTTTTCCTTCGGAAAAAAAAAACTGAAAATGGATATGAAAATTTTTTTTTTCTTCGGATTTTCGGAAACCTTTTGGTTTCCGAAAATCTCCGCATATATCTCGCAGCACGATTTTTTAGCTTTAATTTTGGGAAAAAGTGCGAGTTATAGTCGAGTAAATACGGTAATTTTTTTAGCTTTCAAATTATTAAGTATGGATCATTGGTTAAAGACTGGATTTATAAAACGCACAAAAGAGAGCAATATAGCAGATATAGAAATAAGCAATTTCACTCCTCTCATTGATGATAAATTATTTATATTAAGTAAAAATGTATAGTATCTTTATAAATTTTGTTCTATTAAAAATAAATCATGTTTTTTTTTTGTTTAAATGTACATCTGAATTCAAATAAAACATACATTTACAATGAAATATATTATTATTATTATTATTATTATTATTATTTTGAAAAGGTACTTAGTAATAATGAAAATTAAAGAAGGGGTATACGGATATCTGAAGTTTCAGAAACACTGATCTATCCAAAAATATTTAGTCTGAAAGATAGGTGTATATTTCGATGTTCGTTTTCTTAAATTCCGCTTCGAATTTGAATAGACGAAATAGCGTCTATCCAAATATGCACTTCTTACATTTTTTTCGGCGTCATTTCAATTTTGAATGTAAAACATATTGAGTGTATTGTGTATTCCGTGTTTAAGTGACGTTGGACAATTTGACTTTGATTTTAATTGTGTACTTATTTTTGATAGACAAAAATTTAAAGATCATAGTTTATAAATTATAAACATATTAATCAGCTGAGGGACCATAGCTAAAAATCCCGTATATATGTGGGATAGACTATCGGCGCGTCAGGCTGACGTGGCTCGAATTAAATTAATAAACATAGGTTATTTATGAGCTATAAAACCCTTTAGATGAGCTTTGTTTACACATACTGCAATTGGCCCTTTCTTGATACTTTTTTGGTTTATTTTTGCATCATTTCATTTTGTGCGTTACAGTAACTGTGTTACTGTGCAGTTGCCTTTTGTTTTATAAAATATATTTATTGTTCTTTAGAAATTTTTTGTGAATTTGGATTATTATTCACGTAAAGTAAGTACATCTATTATATTTTTGCTAAGTTTGAAAATCAGTTAAATTGTTTCATTTTAGTTAATTATCTTATTTTGAAAACAAAAGATTTTTATGTTATGTTGGGTAGACGTCTAGAAAATATTTTTCAATAAGAGATTTATTTATATATTTGTTTTTGTTCTGGTTGGAAGACCCCAACGTCGTTGGGGTCCTTTTGCTAATTTCTTTAATAAATAATTTTAATATTCTAGAAATTTCTTAACTATTAAACATTTACCGGAATGTAAAAAAAATATTAAATAAATATCACTGAGAAATCAATCAATGGCTAATATCTCTACATGTTAATTTTCAAAAAATACCTAAAATGTAAGCATATTTATTATTCATAACATCTGAAAAATCAAATTCTGTAATAATAATAAAAAAATAGTCAGTCTTGGGCCATTCACCTTAAAAATAACAGCCGGTTAAGGGGTTAAAAAATAAGTTTAAGGGAAATTTTCAGAAATTATTATTTATTTTGGTGGACAACTTTTAATGCTCTTCTTATTTTAAAGTCTAACCAAGTGTGTTCACCCCTAGATGTCGGGAAAAAAGCCAAAGAAGTTATCAGGTGCACAAAAGAGGAAAAGACAATTGCAACGAGTACAACTAGAACATAAATTGGCTGGATTGCTGAATAAATTTTTAACTTCAGGACCACATAAAAAACGAAGAACAGAAAGTTCTGACGAAGCAAGTACTCCGTGTAGCTTTACTACAGAAAAAGAGAGGACACAAGATAACCATGAAGAAACAAATGTTACATGCGAAAATGAAACTTGCCTGACTGGACTGTCTACAGAAGTTGCAGCAGAAGAAATATTGGATTCCGATTCAGCGAAACACGAAACTACAAATTTTGCTTTAAATTTTAATGTTAAGGATCCAGGTACTTGGCCAAATCATATAACTACCAAAGTTAGAGATTGTTTAGTTGAGCATTGCCCGCGTCAAGTAGTTAATAAAGAACTTCCCAAAGATGAATCTAGCTGCAAGTTTTCCGATTGATACTATTATCGAACTTTAGCAAATGGAGAAAAACTTTTACGAAGTTATTTAGTTTATTCAGAATCGCGAAATTCGGTTTTCTGTTACTATTTTTTTTTTGCAAAATATTTGATAGTCAAAATTCCCAACTTTCTAACGAATACGGTTGTAATGATTGTCAACATTTGAGTCATATATAGTATGCCCACGCTTTTGAGATCTACACTTGGAAACTTGCCAAGAAATAGTCGATTCATGCTGAAGGGGAGGGAAAAAAAAAAATTCATGCTGAAAATGAAGGACCTACGAATTGGTCGCCAACAGGCGAAACCACGTGTTTTATAGGTAAAATTTTCCAACTTTTATACAAGCAACATAGTCTATAATGATCATAAAAGAGAAGTTAATTTTCCGACGGGTAATCATAAACAACTCATCCCACAACACGGACTGATTATCCTATTATCGGAATGGATTCTCCTTTTGTTGACATGCGCAGAAGTGTTGAAGGTTCTCTAATCTGTGGGCGAACTATACCAAAAATACACGAGACAAGTTCCGCACACATTAAAAACTGTTCAAAATACAGCAAACTTAAAATGGCGTTGATTAAGAAATGCATTATGGATTGCACACAACAAAGATTATACGAAACAGAAAAAATATTGACAATCTGTTATAGAACGGTTAATCTACATAATACAATATTTATCAAGACGGTGTATAGCTTTTAAAGGTTCTTCACAAAAACATTTTGAAAAGGATAACGGCAATTTTTTAAAGTTAGTAGAAACTGTCGCTAAATTTGATTCGATAATGGCAGAACATTTTCATCGTATTATCCGAACATCACAAAAAAGGAACATTGCTCATTATTTAGGTGATAAAATGCAAAATGAAATCCGTATAATTTCTGAAGCTATAAAACAAATATTTTAGAAATGGTTAAAGAGGCGAAATATTATTCATTAATTCTTGACACTACTCCTGATATAAGCCACACAGAACAATTATCTATTGTTATTAGATTTGTTAATGAAAATGAAGATACAAATATAGCAGAAATTCATGAATATTTTTTGGGCTTTCAATCTGTAGAAGATACCACTGGGCAAGGACTTTCAATTTATAAAAAAATATTTAAAATTGTTGAATATTAACATTTCGGATTTACGCAGCCAAGCTTATGATAACGGTTTTAATATGCGAGGCAAATATAATGGATTGCAGAAAAAATCCTTGAAATAAATTCAAGGGCTTTTTTATTTATTTATTTTTTTTAATTTCGTGTGCTGCTCATTCATTAAATTTGGTAGTTAATGATGCAGCTAAGATATCCTGTGAAAGTGTAAATTTTTGGGGGGTAATACAGGAATTATATATTTATTTTTCGATATCTGTGAAGCATCAGTCTATGTTAAAAAAACATATTCGTGTTTTATATTTGAATCCACTTTCTGCTACCAGGTGGGAAAGTAGAGTAGGAGCAATAAAGACACTTAAAAATAATATCAAGGAAATTTACCAAGCTCTTTTTGATATTACGGAAGATGAAACTAAAGATATCGATTCTAGACTTCAGGCATCATCATCATCAAATTCCTCAAAGGGTGTACATGATATAATAGTACTACATGAAAAATTTACACTATTACTAACTTCCTATTTACAATTTTCCTCCGAATCCATCTTTTACCTGTCAAGACACCAATAGTATCAGGTGATATTTTTCTGTCTTCTAAGGCACTTTTTACTGTATCAATCAACCTATATCTTGGTCTTTTTCCTGCCAACCTGGCAGAAAACAATTGTTTTGCTGATCTTTCCTCTCCCATTCTGTATAAG
Source organism: Typopeltis vanoorti (assembly GCF_054136105.1). NCBI lineage: Eukaryota > Metazoa > Arthropoda > Arachnida > Uropygi > Thelyphonidae > Typopeltis > Typopeltis vanoorti. The sequence goes on from NC_143556.1 coordinate 138,838,234, forward strand.
TGACCATACCATCTGAGATTAGCTCTGCTAACATTCCTGGATGATGACAATGTCAAGTTTTTCCTAATATCCTCATTTTAAATATGATATTGCCATTGATGCCATCGGTTCACGCCTCCAATCTTTCTCAGGACTCCCATATCTGCGGTCTGTAGTCTTTGGTCAAGTGTTTTACTTCTGACCCAGCTTTCAGATCCATAAGTTAAATCTGGTTTGAACACTGCCTTGTGTACAGCTAATTTAGTGTTCCGACTAATTTCTCTCTTATTCCATATGAATTTATTCAATTGACTTCCCACCCTACTAGCTTTGCTGATTCTGTTGTCTATTTCTATATTTAATTTACCATCTTCAGTAAAAATCGTGCCTAAATAGCTGAAATGTTTTACTTGTTCCACAGGTTCTCCTTTCACAACACAATTGACATTTTCAATGATTCTGCCTATTTTCATTGTCTTTGTCTTTTTATTGCTGACCTTCATACCATATCTATTACAACAATTATTCAATTTAGTCAGAGAATCTTGCAGACTTGTAGCGGATTTATTTAGAAGTATAACATCATCCGCATAGAGCAAAGAGCTGACATTAACATCTCCAATTTTGATATCATGTTTAATACCACTTTCCTTCATAATGTGATCCATATAGATAATGAATAACAGAGGGGATAATGTACATCCTTGTCTCACACCAGATTTAACATTAAACCATCTTCCTGTACTGCCTTCAATTCTAACTGCTGACTTACAACTCAAATAAAGACTACGTATTGCTTGATATAATGCCCCATTGACACCATATAACTATAGAGTATTGAATAGCTTCTCTCTTGGCACCTTGTCATATGCCTTTTCCAAATCGACAAAACTTAAATAATACAGATCTTTGAAACTATATATATATATATATATATATATATATATATATATATATATATATATATATATATATATATATATATATATATATATATATACATATACACATATATGGGTACTATTAGAGCTCTGCTCCAATCATCGGGAATTCGTCCCTCTTTCCAGGCTTTCTGAACTATGCAATGCAGCTAGTGTAAGACTTTTAAACACCATGCGCCAGCATTTCTGATCGAATATCATCTACTCCTGCTGACTTTCCACATTTCAAGCCTTTGATGGCTTTTTCTACTTCAAGTATGATATGTATTCCTGACTGTATGCCTGTTGAGTATTTTCTACAACTGTGCTATCACTGCTTGTTTCATTTAGCAATTGTTCGAAGTAATTACTCCATACTTCAAGGATATCTTTTTCTCCCGTTTTCATGTCACCTTTATCATCTCTAACTTCTTTTACAGCACTCTTTCCTCCATTTCTAAGCTTCTTCAACAACCTCTAGAATATTTTGCCGCCTTCTTGATATTTATTTTCTATGTTCTTGCCAAAGCCCTCCCATGAGTTTTGTTTAGCTAGTTTTACACAGTATAACTAGTAAAATTTACAGTGTAAAATATAGTTTTACACTATATTCTCTAAGAGCAAAAGCTGACTTATTTTCCAGGAACTTTTGATATGCTTTCTTCTTTTCCTTCACTGCCTCTTTAACTTCCTGTGTGTGTGTGTCCACCATGGAGTTCTGATTTTTCTATCCTTGCAGACAACATCACCACACGCCTCTCTGGCTGAATCAATCAGGGTTTTCTTCAAGGCTTGCCACTGCATCTCCAAGGTCTGGTTATTGTTCTCAAACTCTTTCATTTTTTCTTCAATAATATATGTGTATTTTAGTCTACAGTTCACATCTGAGAGCTGTTCAATTTTTATTCGCTTTAAAACTTTCTCACATGTTATTCTTTACAATATGAAATTCAATTTTATCCTGCTCAAGACTAAATAGTGATAACTTCCAATTTCATATTCTCTGTATACTCTGGTGTCCTGCACCAGGGAGAAAACATCACTATCAACTTCAAGTCAATGAGACTTTTCTTATTCCTTGCCTCTTCTCTGCATGTGAATTTGTGCAAATTTTTATGTTGGAACATGGTGTTAGTAATAACCAGTCCATGTCCTGAGCAGAAATCCAACAGGTATTTGCCATTATTATTAGCTTTGCTCTTTTCTCCAAATTTTCCCAAAAGAGTTCAGACAGACAACTTAATTTCAAAGATTTATTCATTTAAATTTATTTGCTCTGTTCATGTTTGGTACGAATCTTAAGTCTCGTAAATGTTGCAAGCAAAATAATGCAGAATCCGACATTTGATATAGGAAAAATTACAGAAAATCTTGATTATGTTATACAAGAATTAAATACTCGCTGAAGAGACCAATATTTTGAAAATATTATTAGAACTGCAAAAGAAGTAGTAAACGATCTTAATATTGATCCTATTTTTCCAGACATTCGCAGTTTGAACAAATACAAAAATGTTTGGTTACGAAGCATCAGATGAGACAACGCATGATCCTAAACAAAATTTTAAAATAATTTTTTTCTTCGCGATTTTAGACACGACAATAACTTCAGTCACGGAAAGATTCATACTCTTAAAACAACATAGCGAGGACTTTAAAGTTATAAGAGACATTAGCAAATTAAAAGATTGGAGCGATGAAGATTTAATGAAACATTGTACAGATTTGCACTTAAAACTGAGCGACAATCGCAATATTGATGGTATGACTTTATTTGAGGAATTAAAAACTTTGCAATGTTTTATTAAAAAAGAGTCGACTCCTCAGGATGTTTTAAATTATATATACGAAAATAAATTAACCCACACGTTTCCGAATACTGCGATTGTGATGCGTATTTATTTAACATTACCAATATCTGTAGCATAAGGGGAAAGAAGTTTTTCAGGACTAAAACTAATAAAACATTATTTGCGGTCAACAATGTCTGGAGAGCGTGAGTGACAGCTAAGAGGAAGGCAAAGCAGAAGTGGGATGAGTCAAGAGTGGAAGAGGACAGAGAGGTGTACAAAGAGAGAAAGCAAGAAGCCAAGAGAGTTGTGGCACAGGCGAAGGCCATGGCATATCAAGATCTGTATGATCAATTAGAAACAAAGGAAGGACAGAGAAAAATTTACCAACTAGCGAAATGTAGAAATAAAGCAGCTAAGGACATCTTACATGTGAGGCAGATCAAAGATGCTGAAGGTAGAGTATTATGGAGGGATGTGGACATAAGAAACAGATGGAAAATATACTTTGAGGGACTTCTGAATGAGGAAAATGCAAGGACTCACAGAGGAGATGGGCAGCCTTCTGAGGGGATGGTGCAGAACATCAGTAGAATGGAAGTGACGGAGGCCATGAAGAGGATGAGGAATGGAAAAGCGGTGGGCCCCAACAGAATTCCAGTGGAGGCATGGAAGGCACTGGGGGAAGAGGGAATTGACCTGCTGTGGGACCTGTTCATGAAAGTTTGCCAACAGCAAAATATACCCGAGGAATGGAGGGAGAGTACTCTTGTTCCCATCTACAAGGGTAAAGGGGATGCACAAGACTGTAAAAATTACAGAGGAATAAAGTCGATGTCCCACACAATGAAGATCCTAGAAAGGGTTCTTGATGGTAGATTGAGGGAGGAGGTGGAGATTGCAAAGGAACAATTTGGCTTCATGCCTGGTAGATCAACAACAGATGCTATCTTTGGGTTACGACAGATGATGGAAAAATATCGAGAGAAACAAAGGGAGCTACATCTGGTATTTATTGATCTGGAGAAAGCATACGATAGAGTGCCAAGGCAAGAAGTCTGGAGGTGTCTGAGGGAGAAGAAGGTGCCGGAGAAATATGTCAGGTTGGTGCAGGAAATGTACAGAAATGTGAAGACAAGTGTTCGGACCTGTTTGGGACAGACAGAAAGTTTTCAAGTAACAGTTGGCTTGCATCAAGGGTCAGCATTAAGTCCGTTTCTGTTTAATATTGTGATGGAGGTAGTAACAGAGGAGGTGAGAGAAGATGCACCTTGGACAATGTTGTATGCAGATGACATCTTGCTGTGTGTAGATTCAAGAGAAGAAGCGGAAACTAAACTGGAAAGATGGAGAAAAGTACTGGAAGAGAGAGGTATGAGACTGAGCAGAAGTAAGACAGAGTATATATGTTGCGCAGTGGGCGGTGGCCAGAACACAGACCTGGAGCTGGAAGGAAATGTCATCAGGAAGGTGAGAAACTTTAGATACTTAGGTTCGACAGTGGAAGAAGATGGAGGAGGTGAGAAGGAAGTGGGATGCAGGATACAAGCAGGTTGGAGGAACTGGAGGGAGATGGCTGGAGTGTTATGCGATAAGAGGGTGCCGATCACTCTGAAAGGCAAAATTTATAGGACAGTAGTGAGGCCAGCTATGACATATGCTATAGAAACTGTGGCCCTGAGAAAAAATAACAGCAGGATGGAAGTAGCAGAGATGAGAATGCTTAGGTGGATGTGCGGTGTGACCAGAAAGGATCATCTGAGAAATGACTATGTTAGGGGAACAGTGAAAGTTACGAACTTAGGAGCGAAAATACAGGAGGCAAGGTTGAGATGGTTTGGTCATGTGATGAGGAGGGAGGACGAATATGTGGGAAGAAGGGTCATGCAGATGGATGTGCAAGGAAGGCGGAAGAGATGGAGGGAGCTGGTAGAAGAGGACTTGAAGATGAAGAACTTGGATGTGGTGACAGCCCAAGACAGGAAGGTGTGGAGGAGACTCATAACAAACAGTGACCCCGCTTAAGTGGGAGAAGCTGCAGAAGAAGAAGTAGAATGTCTGGAGAGCGTCTAACGGATTTATCAATTATATCAATTGAAAATAATATTATGGATTCATTAGACATTAAAGATATTATTAAAAATTTTGTGGCGGCTAAAGCAAGACGGATAAATATGTAAAATAAAGCTACATTTATACTAATTGTTATATAGTAAAATCATATCTCCAAATTATCTTTGTTATGTAATATTTCTTTTTATATTAAAATAAGGTTGGTCGATTGGTAGAGCCTCTGCTACTAATAGCTCAGTTAATTAAGTTTGAGCGCGGTTAGTAGTTGGAAGGGACACCAATCGTTCGATGCTGTTGTCACACTCTCAATCGATGAGTCTTTGGACTCCTTGGAGGTGTCAAATAATAATATGTATATTCTGTTGTATTTATATATTAAGGAATAAACATTTTTGAAATTTTTTTTATTATTAAAAATGCCTTATTAATGAATTTCAGTGATTACAATGTTCTACTGCTGTTAAATAAATTTTATTTTTATGTATGCGTATAAACTGTTTTGTACTTTTAACAAAGTAAAATTTTTCGCAAAAATGTTTCATGGAAACTTATTTCATGGGGGCGCTGAAAAACGTTTTGCACAAGGGTGCCTTCTACCCACGGCGCAGTCCTGAATAGAAGTACACTTTGTGGGAAGTTTTCGGCATTGAGACCACATTATAATATAAATAAGGAGTTTAATAAACATAAGCAATTAAAACCCGAGAAGTTTCGTACGTCGTAAGACTTACATCATCGGGGGGGGGGGGGGTACATAAAAGGTTTGCACAAAAAATGCCTATTAACAATTAATTACACATATTAGATGTTTTTGATAACTTCACAACTGTAAATATAATTGATAAACTAGAACACAAATGGTAAATTCGTTACTGCATGCGTGTGGAATATTACACTGTGAGGGATCCTATGATTTTTAAACAGCACACTTCCTATGGAATTGATAAAAAAACTAATAGCTATATTAAAAGATGTTTATCAGAATGCAGTTGCAGCAGTTAGCATAGGTGATGATTTGGGGAAATGGTTTAAAACAAGTAGAGGTACTAGACAGGGAGACCCAATATCACCAAGCATTTTCATCGCACATTTAGAAAGAGCAATGGATAAAATGAAAGAAGATGCCAAAGGAATATCTGTACAAGGAATGAGAATTAACAATCCGAGATTTGCAGATGACATTGTTATTATTGAAGAAGACGAAAGAGAACTACAAAAAATACTGAAACTGTTAAATGAGGAAGGGAAGAGATTTGGAGACGTTATGAACTTGGAAAAAACAAAGACAATGGTATTTGGTGATAAGAACATGAAACAAAAGATACAAGTGGATGGAACTGATATAGAAAATGTAGAACAATTCACATATTTGGGAAGTAAACTGACATATGACTTGAACTGTAAAAAAGAAATAAAGATCAGGATTGCAAAGGGAAGAACAAATCTGAAGGCCATGGATAACATCTGGAAAAGTAAAGTGATCAGTCTGCAAACAAAACTAAGAGTATTGGAAACATGCATCTTCAGCGGTGTACTGTACGGATCTGAAACTTGGGTAATGAATAAGGAATCAAGAAAAAGAATTTTGGCATTTGAAAGAACTTGTTACAGGAAGGTTCTAAGAATAGGATGGGTACAGAAAATCACCAATGAAGAGCTCTATCAGAAGATACAACCAAAACAGAATCTAATGCAGAATATTATAAAACGGAAGCTGCAATTATTTGACATCTGTAGAATGAGTGAGGACCCGAAGATAAAGAAATTTATGTTTGGTATTTTGGATGGTTTAAACAGAAGAGGTAGACCATACAGAGAATGGATAGACGATATAAAAGACTGGTGTGGAATGGGTGCACAAAAACTGCGACACTGTGCACTGGACAAAGAAAGGTGGAAGAAGATAGTGAAACAGGCATCAGACATCAACGGGCAGTGAGCCCATGGTTCGTGATGATGATGATGACAGCATCCTGTATAGCAGTTTGATATTTCAATAATGAGAGGGTCATATCGAATACTCTTAGGACTGCATAACGGGTACTCATTCTCTATTCTTTCAAAAGCTTTTATCTAATCATGGCTGATGAGCGCTTGGTTTTCATTTTGACTGTTTTGATTGTTGATGTGGACGATATCTCTTATTAGATGTAGTTATTATGTATTGATCTTCCTGGAACAGAATAAGTTTGGTATTGGCCAATAACTTCAGGCAGTATGGCTTTAGTCGGTTGCAGTAAATTTGGAAATAATTTTACAGCCTGTATTGATAAGTGAAACAGCGACCCTACTTAAGTGGGAAAAGCTGCAGAAGAAGAAGAAGAAGAAGAAGATTGATAAGTGAAGTTGGATTCCAGTTTCCAATATGTGTGGTTTCCCTTCTTTAGTAACAATTGCGTTACTGAAGTCGTGACGGATTGTGATGCCCACAATTAAGCGTCTTGCACTTTGGAAATGATTTTACAGCCTGTATTGATTAGTGAAGTTTGATTCCAGTTTCCAATGTGTATAGTTTCCGTTCTTTGGTAACATTGTGCTACTGAAGTCGTGACGGATTGTGATGCCCACTGAATTAAGCATCTTGCAGTGTTTTAAGAAGTGATCCGAGTTGATCTCAAAAACTTCGAAAATATCTGTCGTGAGTCCATCGAGGCCAGGAAAGTTTTTGTTGGCAAGGATCTGCATGCAGTTTTGATTTCATCTAGAGTGCTTGGTTTTTCTAAGTGGTTCTGATCTGTTGCAGAATTTTTTTTTTTTTTTTTCAGTATTTCTTGGATGGCCTGAAGAGATGTTCCTGTGGAGCTGCATGTATTCTTGTAATATTGTGGGATTTTAGAAGCAATATTATTGGTCATACTGGTTCTTTTGAAGATTATAATAATGTGCATTTTTTTAAAGAACGGTTCGATGGCTAATGTACATAATTGTCCAGAGAGAGGATATCCTTGTTTGATACCATCTCTCTGGATATCCAGAGATGTTGGTTTTTCTGTGATGTTGCCATTTTGTTGATGTTGCCATCAGGCACCAAAATTAAATAGACTCCGTCATCCATTCTATGAATTACACCCGACAATTCCTGGACTGAGTAGTCTTTATTTTATTACTTAGTTGAGATTGTTGTTATTCTCTTTAAAGTAGCTCCATGAAATTTATACATTATTTCTGCAGCTACTGAAAACAGCTTACACTTTTTCATTGAGAGCGTGTTTCATAATTAGTTTAAATTTTTTTCTAGAGGAAGAAAAACGGAGATAGTCAGCTCTGTGGAATAGAGAGTGAGAGTTCATAACCATATTGCTCATAGGTAAAACTGTTTGGCTTGAATGTTTTTCACAGGAAACCAGTTTGCATATACTACATTTCAGGTTAATTTTGACGAGCATCTTTCCTGAAACGTGCAAGCGTTTCAGGAAAGATGCTCCTGATTTAAATTGCAAGAATGAATTCCGGATGCACAGTTCCTTTGTCAGTCGAAGAAAACAATCATCATCATTATCATCATACCTCTTGCTGTTTAACAACATGCCTGACTTTCCTTGGATGCATTCCTGATGGATTTTTTTTCTATTCGGAGGATTGTTGTTCGGTTTCATTATCGTACCCGTAAATCCGACTTTTATTTTCTGTTATTAATGATAAACTTAAAGCAGAACCTGCTGCAAACTATTTGCTTTTTCGTGTCCCTCATTCTGAAAAAACCGCTAAACACGATAAACGACCGATGATTGCCATGCTTGCACAAAAACACTACAAGCCACACGGATGACACTTGCAGATTAACTTATATTGATGCAGTGCAGGAATATGTAGACGTCAAAAGTCGCACTATCAGCTGTACACGACCTTTGCGGCCAGCCAGAGTTTTTGGTCTGCAGGTTTGTGCACACAAGTGGACAGATAAAACAAAATGTAATAGGTGATGCACATTTTAGGACATGAACCTCGATATGATCAAATGGTATTTTATCGAATAAAAGCGTATTAATAGTCATTCCCTTAATGCAGGATTTTTTAATTATTTGATTTTTTTATTTTTCCTTAATTTATGTATTTTTTACACTATCCCGAAATCCTGTTCATGAAATGAAAAACAGAAAAAAAAACACCACAGAACTTTTTCAGTCTAGCTCTGGAAGGGTCTTTCCACAAACATCTATACTGCTTGTAAAGAAGTCAACGGACACCATAGAATGAGGAACAAACGGCCACGGCGCCCACCTTAATAAGATGTAGGCCATCCTTTCACTGCGATGACTGCAACAATTCTATGGGACATACTTTCCACAAGCGATCAATGGGAATATTCGATCATTCTTCCTATAGGAATGTAATGAGGTCCTGGACTGTTTATGGGACGCACATCCCTTGACCTCACCCGACGCTCCAGCTCATCTCACAGATGTTTTCAGTTAAAGTTGAGATCAGGACTCTGGACGCCAGTCAAGTGTGGTGACGTTCATGTTCACAAACCATATCGATAAACCACAGTGTCATTAGGCTGCTGTTACACAGCCGCCTTAGGACACGGTGCATTGTTTTGTTGAAAGAGACAATGGTCAGTTCCGGAGAAACGTCACAGAGCATTGCATTGTCCAGAATGTTCAGATAACTCTCGGAGTTCAATGTTCGTGGTACCACAAACAGAGGTCCGAGACCAAAACAGGACTATACTATTACAGTGCAACCTCCGAATTTCATAGTTAGTGTTACGCACTCTTGTAAAAGACGTTCACTGGGCATTCACCACATCTAGTAAGTTCTGCTATTTTCAAAATGTGGCTCTAGCCAGACGGGCACCACAATAAGCCCTTTATCAAACTCCTAAATAATCTGTTTTTTTTTTTCCATTGTGATCAACCCAATTTACGATTACTCACAAACAGCATTCTTAAATAGTTGCCTAAAACGCCTGGTGACACACGTGACCAAATATTTTGCATATAGGTTGCGTAAGTGACGTTTACTTCTATCTACATAAAGGTTTCTGATTCATCTGCTGGTATGTGAATATAGAGTAGATAGCACAGTAGATAGGGGCTGTGGGTTCAATCTCCCCAATACATGCACTATATATATATATATATATATATATATATATATATATATATATATATATATATATATATATATATATATATATATATATATACAGTATATAATATAAAATTTATAATCGAGTATGTGAGTCTACATACTCGATTATAAATTTTAATAACTGAAAATAAATGAATTTACAATTATACATTTATCTATTTAAAAAAATCTTGAATTGTTGATTGTTTTTGCTTATCTTTTTTTTTTTTTTTTGACATAGCGCCAGATTGCTTTTGCATTGAGTTCAATGCTTGACCTATTTTTTACTATCGTGTTCAAAGTGGACACGGAGAGTCCAAGATCTTTTGTTAAATGCACACGTGTTCCGGCATGCCAATCTACACGTCGCAGAATTACCATCTTTTCTGCTAGCGAAATACATATTCGCTCTTTTTTCTCCATGATACTAACATGGATAATCCACCATCGTAATTTAGCAACTTTCACACGCTAAATTACGTAGCATGATTGAAAAATAACGGTATCGCTCATCACTACATCACTGCTTCCGGCGTGCAAATCACCGTGATGGCGGAAACGAAACTACAGCCGGAAGCAACGCCATCTGGGAACAGAAATGCGCAGATTTCCACAGAAATCGATTTGGATGAGAGGAAATCTCGAAAATCAGTATTGTAACCCGAGAAAAAAACGCAAATCACGGGAAATAACGTCCACATCAAGTTGTTAATGGCGGAAAAACAATATATCGTAAGAATAGGCCTTAAGACGGGACCAACGGAAAATGACGTAAATGGCAGGAAACCATAAATTGCGGGAACGTAAAAACGGGGTTTTACTGTGTATATATATATATTGCCCCCCCCCCAAAGAATATATATATATATTTGGGGCCCCTCAAAGAAAAAGGAAAAAACACTAGAAAATTTTCCAAAAATCATTTCCTAATTAATAAAATTCATTTTTTTATTTATGTTGTGTCGTGTCTTCTATTTCTATGCTACTTATGAATTAGCGATCATTGCAGATGCTCAATCATAGGTCGTATGCGCTGCATACTGTATATTCTCAAATCGTCTACTCATCTCGCTCCCCTCCCCCCAAGATTAAATTCTGAGTGCGTTACTGTATACTGAGTTAGCTTGCATTAGGAACACCCACTTAACAACGCGTTAGAGGATGTACCGTGATTCGACGCTCCATAACACAGCTTTCCAAGCTTCCACGTCTCGCTGTACACGCTCTTTGCACCACTGAAGACGACGCTGCATGTTGGTTCGGGTAATGTAGGGCTTGCGGTCTAACTATGGAAACCTATGCTGTATGGAAACCTCGGTTCTGAATGTTTTTGTGCAGGTTCATGTTCGAGTCGATACCCGGAACTCCGCATTCAACTTGTCGGCCGATGAATGGAGGTTTTTACATATTATCATTCGTAGCACCTTACGGTCACGTTCGATGAGTGTGGTGTATCGTTCACTGCGGGTAGCACTTTCAGTTGATTACCTGTGCTTCCATCTCACTATGGTATCACTGATTGGGATGGTTGATCTAGAATGGCCCAAACTGTCAACAATTTGCGCAACATATAGGTCTGCAACATGGCATCCTATTACAACTCCTCTTCCAAACTTCGACTCCAAATGTCGTTAATGCTTTATTCGACAAAGACTCCACCGATAGTTGTGGATGTACATATCATCAGGTATAAACATATATTTCTTTGTTAGTAAACCCGTTTACTCCATAACATATATCGTTGTACTGAATATGTTTATTTATGTTTTTTTTTTTGACGCCTTACTGTAGAATATTTATACTGAAAAGAAAAATGCATGAGAATTTTTTTAAAAAGAATCAATATCAAATAACTCTTTGATCGAGTCAAACGTACATATTTTATTCACGAAAAAATGAAAGTCTGTAAACAAGAACTAAATCTTGGAGACTTATTGGCATACTGACGAAAACTGATTGATTCATCCAGAGAGGCAAGTGATTAAGTTATGCAAAAAAAAAAAAAAAAAAATCGGAACTCTGTGGTGGATTCGGGTAGTTAAACAGGCAGCCATGGAAAAGAAGAAAGCATATGGAAAGTTCTTAGCAAGTAGGTCAGCATATACTCTGAAAGAATACAGAGAAAAATCTAACTAAGCAAAGCATTTTATAAACATAGCTAAACAAAAGTCATGAAAAGACATCAGTAAGAATATAAAAGAAATATATATCAGGAAGAGACAAAACGTCTTGAAGGGTGTTGGAAATGCCTTAGAAATGGAAGAATGAGTACCCAAAGAATATCAGGTGACAAGGTGACACACAAACTGAAATCAAAGATATTCTGAAGTGCTAATCTCAGGTAGTATGGTCGTTTAAACAGAATGGAAGAAGAAAGGTTGGTATAACAGGCGCTAATTTGGGAAAAATTGCCAATAGGAAGTTAGTAATAATTATTATATACTTCTTTTACGAGGTCTGCCTTAGATAATTAATTTTCATTATCATTATTACGTGACACCTCCAGGAAGTCCAAAGATTCATCGACGGAGGGCATCTACTCTACAACTCTCCACCACTCAATCCACCACCGCCATCTACCGCCCACCACTAGCATTTTCACAGACAATCACAAACATCCATGCCCACGGCGGGTTTCGAACCCACAGCCTTTTGGCTGGAGAGCGTATAACCACTTGGCCAACCAGGCAGGCATCATGTCACTCTTTGCAACTTATTCACTATTTGCGCTCATCACTCTCTCTCAGGAAATGCATTCCATGATCCAATCGCTTTATATGCAGAAAACTTACTTCTTACTCTCTTACTTATATTTTCCTTTTGCAACTTCCAGGAATGGCCCGCCTGGTTCCTTCTCCTCATTCTACCATGTGAATAATCTTTCTAGTATCGATCTTGTAAATGCCTCTCAACAGCTTAAATGTCTCAATCATGTCTCGACCCTCCATCGTCTCTCCACCAAACTGTAGTGTGCATGCTCACTCACAAACTCACTCACTTTGCCCCTATACACCATGCTTTTGAGATAACTCCAAAGCCAAAAGTCACGGGGATGGATTACGAGTCTCGTAAAGTCTCGTAACGCGGTTGCTATTTCATAGAAATGAGCGACTAATTACTTTATCCTCTATGAAATGCTGACCTAATGATTGTTGAACTTCACGTCCCATGTGGAAAGGTGTTCCATTTTGTATCAACACTGTTGTGTTTGCTGCAGTTCCAGGATGACGAAACTGTTCACAAGTTCGGTTTGATGGTTTCTTCGAAGTAAAACGACCCAAACTGCAGCAAATGCTATCCATACCATGACCTTTAGCAAATGTAAGAAAACTCTGTAGCAAGGTGCGGCAGTTTTGAATGTGTTCCACAAACATGAACATACGTTTCACATTCCATACGATGTTCCAAGGCCAATCTTCGATCACCTGCAGAAATGTCACTAAACGTATTCCGGATGCTGACGTCTCCGGTTTGCAACTCTTGGCCGTGTAGCATTGCAACGCTTTACGCAAAATTCACCATACCATTTTGTAAGGCCAATCTAATTTATCTGGCTACAGGACGTGCACTGCAAGAACCTACAACATTCTCATTTGATTGCTCAACAACTGCAGTTGCAATATCGTTAGTCATTTGCAGAATTTCAGATTTACGTCCTTTTGCTGGTTGAACTGTCAAACTGCCTGTCTCTTCAAATCAACGAATCATGGGACGCACTGTCTTTGACGTTACTGGGTGGTAGAAAGACCAAAGGATGACAGTTTGTTTTGCAGGCCTCGATGCAGACACGATCAAAAGCTCTCGAAATGTCAAAAGCGATAGCACAAGTTTCTTCGATCCTGTCCATTGTACATGTCCAGTGATGGGTGATGCAAGCTAAGAGGTCGGTTGCGGATCTTGAATGGCAGAATCCATATTGGTGTTCATTGATTAATTGGTGGCCCTCCGGGTAGTGGAGAAGTTGCCTATTCATGACATTCTCCATTATTTTGGAGAGGACCAAGGTGATGGCAGTTGGTCGGCAGTTTTTGGTAGATTTCGATCTCCCTCGTTTTTCTATTCTTTTCTTTCTTTTTTCTTTTATTTGAATTGGCTGCATATGCGATTGCTTCCACACGTTGGGATTAGTACTAGTATGTATAAAAGATTGAAGAGACGATACAGGACTTTTATTAGCTATGGAGCAATATCTGAGAACAAACGGATTGATGCGAGAGATCCGAGAGACGTTTTTAGTGTCCAAGTTATTTAGTAATTTTCTGATGCATTTTTTGCCAAAAATTACAGGTGGCATACTATGCTCAGGTTCTAGTATGGTAAGAGAATTTCGCTTGGTCATCGCCGCAGGAGTTTGAGAAAAACGGCAATGCTAGGAGGTCAGCTTCATCTTTGGCCAAGGTAACAATGGGGCCATCAGGATGAGAAGAGAGAGAGAGAGAGAAAGAGAGAGAGAGAGAGAGAGAGAGAGAGATGGAAAGTGAGCTGAAGTTGGGTTCGACGGCCTTAGCAGGGGACCAGAAGGCGTGGCTTCCATTTGGAGGCTAGTTTCTGCTGTTGGCCTTTACGAAGCCGGATTGAGATCTGCTGATGACTGCTTTGCATTTGTTGAGTGCTTTGGTATAGAGAAGGTGCAGGGTCGGATTTAGACTTGCTGAGACTCTAAGCTATATAAAACCCAGAGTCCCCCTACTGTTTTAAATTACATCAGCTGGTCTTTTTGTTTTTTTATTTGAGGCCCCGGCAGATTGCGAGGCCCTAAGCTGTAGCCTTTTTGCTTATACGTAAATCCGGCACTGAGAAGGTGTCATGCCTGGAGTTCTTAATGCGCGTCATCTACAGAAAGCTGATTTTTTTCTCGATTGTTTTGGTACACTTTCTGTTGAGCCAGGGCTTGGAACGCAGGCGAGAATTCTGGGTAGAATGGGGGATGAAGGCCTTCGTGCCGGTAAGAATAATTTCTGTTACTTGGTGAGAGCACGTGTTAGAGTCTAATGAGCTAAAACAATAGAAAGACCCATGGAAAGGAGAAGTAGAAGTTCCGAAGGTCGTTTCAATTGGCAATTTTTAAGTGCCAGAGGATGCAAAGTCGGGAGTGACTTGAGGAAGGGCATTCCGTAAGAGAGACCTGTAAAAGAATGAGTTTCCGAGGGGGACCTCAACGGTATGTGTGTGAAGGGAGAACTGGTTAAAAAGAGATTCATCTCTCTTTCATCAGCAGATTATTGGTTGAGTGAAGACTGTTATCAGGATTTCTTGTAGATAGATGAACGATTACGTTAGGTCATTGCTTATGTCAAATATTTCCACCTCTCGTCCAGCTTGGTCTAATGTTAGAAAAGTGAAAATAACTGGAATTATGGATATTGAGATATTTGAATGGCTGCAATGCAAGTGGTCGAATTCCATGGAGAGGAGTGTGAAGAGGTCAGAGTAGTTATCCGAGTTTGGAGAACGGTAAATGCAGCAAATGAATATTCAAGGTCTCCTTACCCCATCTTCCTTTACGTTGGTGTTAATGGCATGGATGTTAGTGACGTGGATGTGAAAGCGAGTTTTTAATGAGGTGATTTTGGCATGGTAGTGATTGGCTGCATTGTGTATTTTTTGTTGTTTATGAGAGATATTCCTTTTCGTTGCATTGTCACGTCACAGTTTGTAAGGTTCATCATTAGTTTGTTCATGGTTAGATGGAATGATACAGTGTGGACGTGCAGTGAGAGAAGATAGATTTTTGGACATGATATCCATACAGTGAGTGACCTTGCCATAACGTGGCCTCGACAGTGCCTCCCATCAATTCTCGGAATCCCTTTCCATCCAAGCAAGACTCAGAAAAGTATGTGGAAAGCAGGATTATTCGTCAGTTGATCGGGAAACTTTCTCACTCGTTACTGACAGGTTCGTGCCAATGCACTAATTGGAGACCCGCCTGCGACATGTACCCTCGACGTAGGGGAGATTATGGGTCTCTACGTATGTATGGCATGACCTTGAAGAGCACCGCTTTCATTGCACGGAGAAGGGAGAAGAATAAACCGAAATCCTTGCTCTGTAGACCGAACATTGCATTTGCCACTTGAGGCGTCCAATAAGCGAGTTGGCAGTATTTCCCCAATTTATCCCGATAAAGACAATTTACTAACTACTGTTCTAGGTGGATAAAAACAGGAATGCAATTTATTATCAGTATGCTATATTGTACTTTCCAATCCAGTGAAGAAGTTCTTGACAGAATTATTGTTGATATCTAGAAAGAGAAAGAGATGAATGGCTGATAGTACATAGCTGAAAGAGAAATATTTAGTGAGTTTGGTGGCGTGATGGTAGCACAGCTGTTTCAAATAGATATGGTGTCAATTCGTGTTGTTTTTATTTATTTTATTTTATTAATAAATAATTAGTGTATTAATATTTCTGGCAGGTTTCTCAACTAAAGTACATACTATAGCGACGTGGCACTGAGCATTAGCCGATATCCAAAGTTCTGTCCAGTATTATGAGTATACCATATGGTAATGTTGGCGCTGCTGCTTTGTACAGCAGCGCTGTTGGATTTTTTTTTTTTTTAACGCCCTTGGCAAATTCTTAGCTAAGTGTATTTTATAGTGTGACAATTTTGATAATCGTTTAAATATTCTACAACTGGCGCCCTTGTCAACTGCAAACTTCTGAAGCATTCATATGTCTCCGTTTTGATATACTTTCCTTTCTATTCAAGTGCGTTCAATCAAACGTTTTAAGAAGAGAACGCCAAATTTCTTAAACTGTACAGTACTGGTTTTCTCTTTGTCTCTGAACAATGTATGGGGAATCTTAGTGATGAATGACAGCCTGTTAGGGGTGACAGCGTTTTTGTTATCAACTCGTAAGAGCAAGATGATCCAGTGTCATGCGAGTAACACATGCTATACCTACCCATCAGAATAATTTTCAGTGTTTTGACTTGGAGATATTCATGGCTGCTCTTCAATATATCATCATCTGAAAGTTGGTGAATTAGCCTTACCAGGTACGATATGTACTCAATTATCAGGTAAGCAGGGGTTTTAAAGTGGCTTTGATATTTATGAATTTTTTAGTCGTAATTATGGGTTTTGAGTATTTAGCAAACAGTATCGCTGTTGTTAATATTTCCCTGCATCCAAATTTAGGAGTTTTGCCATTCACTGAAACTAGGTTTTAATTTCTTATATTTCTTTTAACGCCCCTTTAATAAAAGTGTATAGATTTCTCCTCTGTCATAAAGGAACTAGTAGACAAATTAATAGATTATTTATACTTCTAAATTGATATGCTCGCAATCCTAACTTCGGTGATTTACAAACCATTACCTTTTGAGGGTGTGCGTGTGTGTGGGGGGGATGGAGATGGCATGATAGGAGGCAAACAGTACTGCCACTGACACGTAAAGCGCCTTCGTACAAAAAGGTTTTTTTTTTTGCCACCCCTTGATAAAAATGTACAAAGTTTTTAAACAAATATAAATGTTAAAATAGATGATGACTACAAATCTGTAACTTCGAGAACTAATAGAAAAACGGAAGGGGTGTTAATTTGTATTTGCATAGCAGACGACTCGGCTCAGTTCGTACTTGTTAGGCAGATCGACCCGGAACTGCAACAATATGCTCACCGGAAGAAGTCAGCGGCGCTGATAGTTTCAGATTGCGCGGTTTCTCTGAATTGATATACAGCACCTGTTTCGGAAGAGGTGAAATCTGACATAAGAGAACACCATGTGGATGGTGTTCGGAATGGGGAGATTTTAAAACTTAATTTTTGCACCCTCTCTGCTATGACGCCTTTGTGGGGCGCACTACTTGCACACCTGCTTTCTGTGGCCCTGGAGGCAAAACCAGAGAATAAAGTCCCCCCCTCTAGCCAAAATTCTAAGCTTCCAAAATTTGTTCACACGAACAAATTCCTAGGTGGCTGTGCGTAAGAAAAATTATTTCGCAGTATAATTTGCATTTCAGTTACTGTATACCAGTAGAAAATGAACGATGGCACGTCATTTAAGTATCCATGACTTAATTTTCATTTTAAGTCTTATTTAAAACACTCTGCATTTTTTTTTTACTTAAACCAATGTACATTTAAACATCCAGGAACAAATACCTTCAAATCTAAACGATTTCCTCACTTGACGCCATCTTTTTAATAAAAGTGACGGGTAACACCCGAGACCATGACAGTGAGATGTTACAATCATCTTATCAGTAAGTGGATTCATCAATAGAAAAGTCAGTCAATTCAGTAGAAATTATAATCTAAAATGGAGGAATGAGGCTTAAGTGATATTGAAGGTAGGATTCAAATAATTATGAGGATTTTTGTTGTAGTTGAGACAGTGGCACACCCAGGGAGGGAGCCAAGAGGCCCTGGTCCCCTCCAAAAGAAAAAGTAAAAAACACCAGAAAAATTCCAAAAATATTTTCCTAATTAAAATTTTTTTTTTTTTTTTATTTATGTTGCGTCGTGTCTTCTATTTCTATGCTACTTATGAATTAGCGATCAGTGCAGATGCTCAGTCATAGGTCGTATGCGATGCGTAGTGTGTATTCTCAAATCGTCTACTTAACTCCTCCCCCCCCCAAGATTAAATCATGAGTGCACCACTGAGTTGGGATATTTTATGGACAGCGAATGGGTTATGTTTATGATAATCTATGCGCTATTCTATGCGAATTTTCTTACAAGAACGTTACTGTATATTTATTTCGAGAACGTTAAATTTCGTCTAAATAGTTTGTAGTGTATATCGTCTTTTTTTTTTTTTTAATAGATGTGTAAAAAGTTTAATGTCGGCGAGTTTTATTTCACTGTTGTAGTAGAAATTCAAGTGTGAGTAGTTTGCCTCTCCGAAATAACAGTTGACTAGTATAGTAACAGATTGTATTTGTAAAATAAAAAAAAAATAGTGGGGGGCGAAGAAATGGAGGATACACTCGTACGTTATTTACACTGTGTTCGTGTGTTTTCCTGTTACCGTAAGAATCTGAATAACCTGTGCTGGTGTGGTGTCAGTGCAGATGAATAAGGACGTATTCAGATGAGTTTCAACTTTGTACCAAATCTTCCTAAAAATAATTTTAAATTAAAATAGCTAAATTAAAGAATTCGCAAAACTTGACGTTGTAATTTTGAGTTATTCCCGAAATAATCAAGAGCGCGTGCTCTTTTCCTTAAATTTCAAAATGTAAATGTTTGTGATTATGAAATACAGCGAGATGGATTTCATACTAGCACAGTATTGCTTTTCGTCGATGAGCAGACACTAAAGTTTCTGAAATTGTTGTGTTCACTTCCTGTGTGGTAGTCGGTTCTGTTAGTCACAAACGTATGGAGTATGATGACACAAACTACATTTTTGATAATGTTGTTACATTGAATTAGTGCAAATCTTCTTTTCTTATGTGTAACATTTTTACTGTCAACTTTTTTTTTTTTTACTGTAGTCGATTTTTATTAGAAAATTTAGTTTTCTGTGCTTGTGAAAATGGCATCTGATTGTATTCAGCTAGATCGCATGAAAACCGTTATAGGTTACATTCTAGTCGCCGACTAGAATTTTTTTTGTAAGCCTTTCCTTGGCATTCCGAGTTAGTCGATCTTTGTCACAGGCATGTAGAATTTCCGTCCCGTGAATTTCGGGGTTTTAACCCTACAGCTCAAATCGAGCATTCAAATCACAGTTTGAAACATAAGATACACCTGTTACGTACCGCCAACTCGTGATCCTAAATCTTATTTGTTATTTATCGGCCATATTTATCTTAATAAAATCTTCCATTCTCCCACACAAGAAAGCGCCCATTCATTGATACTGACTTCGAGAAGGCTATCAATGATGGCTAAAAGGTAGAAACCTTCTGAACGGCGGATATTTGAAAACGTTAGAGGAGGGAAAATTGTCACCCTCTAGAGGACTAAAATACGCTACAGGGCTTATTTTTAGGGAAGTACAATCAGTACTCGAGGTATGGAGCTCCATTCCTACGATCCCGTCGTAAGTTGGAAATCACTATATCAATCCTTATAAGCATACCTGAATGCTAAAATGTAGAGATATTTTTTCTTTGTATTTTATAGTAAAATAGTACAATGTACGAATTATTACGTAAAATTACTGTACCCTGGCGTAATAAGTTATGAAACCCAAGTATACAGTTCTTCTTCAGGGCACTTAACAGAAAAATAATCAATCGTGGATACACTAAACAAAGTAATTTTTCAAAGCTGTTGCTTTATTAATTAGATTAATTCAAAGGAGGAAGCAAGGAAGCCTAGGTCATCAACAACTTATTCAAATTCAGGAATTGCTACAAAGCATTCTGAGAATGCGTAATCAAATGCATAACTTGTCGAACGTCTAGGATCATCTTCAGAGGAGGTGACAGCAGGAGTGGGTTTATTTTTAAAAATTGTTACGTACATTCAGCTAAGTCTGCACCGTTTGGCAATTCTTTTCTGCGTAAAATTATTGGTAGTATGCAATTGCAGCTTGCATCGTTCTGTTTGATTTAGTCAATCAAATCTCTCCATGTTGGTGTCTACTTCTTCAAACAACCTAATTGCTTTATTAATGGAGGCAAATGCACCTGTCTTTTTTTTTTTCCCCGTAGGATTTATGAGTAAGTGTCTTGTCCTTTTTTTCTCTCTTCTGAAAATTTTGTGCCTTAAACTCTATGTGAAAGCTCATCTTCTAGTAAGTGCTATCTTCATTGTCAGTCTTCCATCAGAAGCACTATCTTATAACTAATCTCTTGTAAGGCTTTGTCTTTATCGAATCCTGCGCATGATAACTTCAGCAGTTTTTTCCAAACTTCATTCGTATGCTCGGCTGTCACCTCGAGCCATGTCGTAACTACATTCTTTGTGCAATGTATGATATATTTCTTCTAAAAGAATGTGAGAGTTTTTCTCCTTAAGTATCAGCAATGTCCTGAGCAAAAGTATTAAGTAATATGCTCTAAATGTAGCAATAACATCCTGGTCCATGAATTGCAGAAGTGAGATGGTATACGTTAACGGAATCGTCTTGGTAAGTACAAGTGGTCGTTAGTCGAGAACCGGCTGTATTTATTTGTGCATTAAGTACACAGCTAGTAATGTAGTCCTAGTATTTATCCCAAACTTGAATTTCTTAACTTTTTACTCTGTTTGCAAAGAATCTGTTTGTATAATTTAATCGGTGTCTGGTAAAATCAATTACATTAAATGTAGTGTTATTAAAATGTTTTGAAAATACGAACCCACTATATCATTTTACGTATTATTCTGCACGTATGACTGATGTCTAACGTGAGGGTTGATGGCAGTGTTTCTTCGCTGTCTGGAAATATTATATCGTAAATCTTAGGTCAGAGAATAAAATTCAGACTTCATATGTTATAACATAGGATCAGCATATCAGAGTAATAGTTAAGATATTCGCAAATCGTTTGGGTATGCTATAAGAATTGCGAGGAGTAAGATATCGCTTATGTAGTTATTTATTTATTGGTAATGCACTCTAATCTTTGGGTATGCGATATCAAAGACTTAAGTTATCTTCTAAATTACATTTATTGCTACCGAATGATATCGTAATCCAGACAGAAGACAACGCACCTTGCAGAGAAACGGGACAAGCAAGAGCGTAGAATGACATACATTTAAGGGTGCTCAAATGTTCTTAATCATTCTGGTCGAATGATTAACATGTTCACTTCTACAATGTTAAATATCTTAGCAGAACTGTTTGAAACCGTTTGTGCTGGGAGCCAACCAAAACACTTTCTCTTCCCTCTATTATGCAGTCAGTTAGCAGCTATCCTGTAATCCACTGTGCATACTGGAGAGGGATAACATTGCACTCTTATCTAGTTTGACGGCATTCTTCGATGGAAAACAAAGTTCCAACATGTTATTTCCATTTTTATAATATATCCACAAATGCAAAATTTTTTTTTCAGATACAAGTGCTTTAAATAATGAATGCATAGAGTTTTTAATCATACATACAGCAAAAAATGATTAAAGTATAGCATAGTCTGTGGAATACATTTTGTTTCAACATCTGTGAAGCTCCCTTGTAACAGTGGAACTCCCAGTATATCACATGATTACTTGGTGTTCAAAAAACATGTTCGAATGCAAACCAATTTTGAAAAAAAGAGCGACAATTATCTACCTTCTGGTAGATAATTGTCGCTGGTACGCCCCGTACCAACGCCAAACGTTGGTACAGGGAGGTTTTTACAAAAAGTTCATGTAGTTTAGTTTTTAATGACTATAAGAGTAACGTATGTTTTTGGAAAAAAACTAAACAAGCATTCGAAAATTAGTATTTCCACAAACGTCAAAGGATTAACTTATCCTGAGGGCCGTAATCTTTCTTTTAACTATTCGCATTCTTCAATTAATAAACAAAGTGAAGCACTGAGCTATTTTGAAACAACGTCGATCGGAAAAGCAAACGACTGACATCATATGATTCATCAAAACCGAACAAAATTGCAATTCCTGTCCGAGATAATTTAGGAATTAGTTATCACCAAACTTGGCGATTAACAGCCATTAGAATATTAAGCGATACTTAAAACTCGGACCCACATAGTTTCTGGTTTCATAAAGATATGTTTTTAAGTAATTCAGTATATGAAAGAGAGTAATATTAAATTGTTTTCTGTCAAAATGCAACAGCAGGTGTAGAATTCAATAACGTGATCTGAATAAGGACGAACATACTAAGCACTTGGAGATTTTCGCCTGACATTTAGTTTCAAAATGCAGTTGGGCGGTCTGATCATGAATTATTTAACGCAAGAGAGTACGCAAAAGATGAGAAACCTTGAGTGGTAACAGGCAATTAAACATACTTTGCATAATAAAAGTTAAATACTGTTCGTATAGCGTGTAGATTGCTCTTTTTTTCTGTTTTAATTATGTTTTAAGATTTCGCCTACCAATGTTTTGATTTAGAAAAGCCCAAATTAAAAATTTAATTAGGATTACTGCGCCCTTTCTATTAGCAACACTTTTCTTTCCATGTGTTCTCTGGGAAAGTGACAGGCGCCATTTGCATGATCCCCCCCACTTCCGAAATTGGTTGAGAGTACCTGCGAAATACTGACATTGCTTATAATGATGGCATATCCTGCTTACGATCGATCTACGCCAAAAATGTGAGTAAGTTTTCAAGCAGATTTGCTCGTAGACGTTTTTCAAGAAGATGGTAGAAAACATTTTAATAGTCATGGCATCTCATAAGATGTGTGATAGTCGTTTACTTGATGTATTGTCGACATTTCTGTGCACCATTAACCAGTGACACACTTTAACATCTGTCTTCGCTGTTTAATCTTATTTATTTAGCCCATGTGAGTTTATAACAGGTGAAAATAGAACATCTGTGACATTAAAATAAAAGTGATACGTACTGAGATAAGTATATAAAAATTGTAAGTGTAGCAACCGTTGAACATCACTTCGTGTAATTTCTGCCTTCCGTTTGAGCAAAGTGCAGAAATAGTGCTTTGTCATCCACGATACAGATTATTGTTTGCTATGCCTTGTGTAACGCAGCCGTGATCAGAAAGCGGATTTGTCATACGATATCCTAATGTGGATCAGTATTGGCCACAGTTATCTAGACAGACAAAGCAGATCCTTTCATTTGGATCAGATAACTAGGAATTTGTTGGTGCATTCGTTTTTATGCTGAATATGCTTCTGCATCACGTGAGTCTTCAGGAGTATTTCTCAGACTTAATGAAGTTCTCTGTTTTGAATAATTTCAATGCATGAATGGAGACCCGAATCAGAATCGCATATCGCTGAATGGCACTGTTTGTCAATTATGTATGTTTATCATTTACTGCTTACTATGATTTCTCGGAAGGACGAAAGACATTGGCAGTTCAGTCTTTCCTCCCGTACTCTACTGTCCCGGTCATCCTCATGCCGTTGTTTTAATTCAGTATCCGTGAGGCATAACGTGCACTGTATTATAACCCCCCACGACCTATCAGCTAGTTCGCTAACGATATTATTTTCTGTTTACTCTTCTGAATGAGAAACCTAATCAGATAGACATTGATTAGTCTTCATCATTCAGGAATTGCGAAATGAGTTTTATCTGATTAGTGAGCATTTCACGGGAAGGTTTCTTCAGCGGCAGGTCACCTGATAGTAAATGCGATCGGTAATAAGCAGAGCGATGAACATTTCTCATCAGCTACTGCAGGAAAGCGCTTGTAGAAAAATCGGTGCGAAAAGATTTAATGATTTGTTATAGTTACGTACGTACGTTCTTTTCTTTAATGTTCTTTTGCTGAAAGATGAAAATAATGATTTTTTTCATGATACTCAGTTTGTTTTATCTTTTGAGTAATAACTTTTGTAACGATCCTTTTTATCATTTTCCTGTATTGAGTTTGAAATGCATAAATTGGAGAAGTTGCAAGAATACTACGTGGCAGTAACTTAATCATAATAAATTATTGATTCCTTTTTATATTTCTTATGAATATTATGTATTTCTGTACTTGCCAATATTTATGAGTCTATCAAAAATGTTGCTTTTTATAGGAAAAAAGATGCTGTTTGTGAATTAGTCTCCCTCCAGCTGCTAGAGTAATTAAAATTGGCAGCTAAGCTGTATCTACTGTGTTAGCAGTTAAATATCGTTCATATTCATTTCTGTGGTTAAGTTAAATTTTGTGCAGACTACCTGGAAGTCTGTGCAAAAGTGTTTGGTACTATCGCTGATACTCTCGTGACAAAGGAGATATCCCAAGGTACATTCATTGACTTGTCTCTGGATGTCTTGAAGGGCATTTGGCTGGTCACCAATTCATGTGATTTTTTTTTTTAGTTTTTTGTGTGCTAAATAGCGAATGATGAAACGATACGGGTACTATTTTTTTCAAGTTGTACTTCACTCATAGTCATGTAAACCGTTCGGACACTATAAAGGTGAGAGTCCTAAATACTCTCTTTCTCTCCAGGTGTTTTGTCTTAGGATCTCCTTGTTAACAAGGGATAAAGAACGAAGAATTAGTCCATTGTCTAATGTTACTCGTATCTGCCCAGGTGAGTCTAGGTCCCAGTGTTTTTTCACCAAACGTCAAGCCCTCTAGTGCTAATTTAGGTAAGCTACGTGGTCCACTCACCAGAGCTGTTTCGGACGTATTTTAGGGATAATATTTTCTTGTGTTCTAGCAGTGGAGCGGATTTTCCTTCTAACCTCGTAATTTATTACATGTGCCGTGTATAATATCTGAAACGTTTTCTGTAGTACTTCATCTGGAAGGCCAATAATCTTATCTTCCTTTTAGCAAAGTTAAACTCTCATATCCGTACAATAACACCGAGTTAAGGGTGTCGATGAAGTAGTCTTGTAGTTAGCTGTGTTGTCCAGTCGAAAGTGGCTATAACCTCTGAAGGACAACAGTTGTTCAGCAATGCTGATTTAATATCGTGTTTAAACCAGCCATCTCTGTGTTGTATATGCTTCCCAAGTAGACGAGTCTTTCGACTTTTTCCAATTTTTCATCATTAACTGAAATGTTCATAGGCTTATTGCCTGACGACGTCGTTTTGGATTTGTGAATGCTGATCTTTAATTCATAATCACAAAGCGCCTTAAAAACTGTCTGTTAATTCTTGTAACTGATGTTCATTCTCTGCTATTAGGTCAATGTCATCGACGAATCTGAGATTACTGATTTTTTTCCCCAGCAACTGTCATTCCAATGCCATTGTTTTACAAGTCTAAATTTATTATAGATTCCAAATATAGATTAAAAAGCATCGGCGAAAGCATGCAGCCTTGACGCACAACTTGCATTTTAAAAGGCTTGCTGTAGTTGTCTTTGATTTCTATTAACATTTCTGAGGAACGGTAAAGAGTTAATCAGGCATGCTAGTTTATTATCTGTACCATACTGGTTCAGTATTCTCTACAATGCCTCATGCCATACTGAATCAAAGGCCTTCTGCATACCTACAAAATTGTGACATAATAAAATACTGTGCTGAATATATTTTTTCCACTGAGATGTATTGTAAATAAATGACCTATTGTACTCCTATTTTTATGTAATCCTGATTGATTCTCTGAAAGCAGACTTTGTATTTCCCTGTCAATCCTAGAGTAACATTTCAAAGAAACTTTTTCTTGGATGACTGATTAAACTGATAGTTCTATAATTGCTGCATGTTGTACTATTCCCTTCTTTTTTAGGAATTCCGAACAGAAGTGCACCAATCTTTAGGCCATAATTTATTGTTCCACACATCTATGCCTGGCGATATTACCATTTTCAAATAATAATAATAATTATTATTAAGAGACCTCCAGGGAGTCGGACTCATCGAGGGAGGTCACATACTACACGCACCAGCTCTCATACTTATTCTTGAATTCATTCACACTGCTTGCACTCACAGCATCCAATGGCAATCCATTCCAGTCACGCATCACCCTATGAGAGAAAAATCTAGCCCTCACCCTCTTCTTAGCGGCATTCATTCTCAGCTTCCAAGGATGCCCTCTTGTCCTTTTCCCACCCTCCATAAATTGAAAAATTCCATCAATTGAAATCCTGTCACCCTTACAGAAGTTTGTAAGTCTCAATCATATCACCCCTCTTTCTCCAGTATGCTAGTGTCTGCAGTCTACAGATTCTCAATCTGTCTTCGTAATCAATATTCCACAATCCTGATATCATTTTTTGCACTCTCTCCAATATATCAGAATCAAAACGGAGACCAGACCTGCGCAGAATAGTCCAAGTGAGGACTTATCAAGGCCTTGTAAAGAGGCGAAATGATATCCTTATCTTTTTCATGTGAACGTCCATTTCACCATTGCAATTATTTTTAATTGCAATTAATTTAATTGCTGCTTTTACTTCTCTTAAAATAGGGAAGTCTTCTTTATCCAATGTCATTTCTTTGTTTTCAAGGTTTTGATTATTAAGGTTACTGTATTCTGAGAAAAGATTAGCTGAGTAATCTAGCCGACGTTGCAAGATTTCACCCTTTTGAGTGAAAAGCTTGCTATTTTCATCCTCAGTTGATCACTTATTATTAGCGAAGGATTTTGTTTATCTCCTGATCATTTGGAAAGCGCTTCTAAGGTTGTTTCTTTGTGGTGTTTCTTCAATCTTTCCACATTCATCCAGAATCAAGTGGTTTTAACTATTTTAATTTTGCTTCTTATTATTTTTAGTTCTTTACATTTTTCTATGGTATAGTTATCGCTGTTTATTGTGGATTTTAAGATTCTCCTTTGAACACATAGTTATAAAATATCTTCTGTAATCCATGGTTTGAGAACCCTGCGAAACTTTTCTATTTTGGTATCAGTTGCTTCTAAAATAGTATTGGAAAATAGTTTGTATTCATCATCAATACTTCGAAGTTCTTTTAGGAAAGTACTCCTTTGAACACGCATATTATTCTGTGATATGAGGTGATTCCAACTTCTCAGCATTATATCTTATAATTTGTTTTTGGTTACCTTTTGTTTGTTTTAATTTTGGATTCAAGGTAACAATGCCCATGTTGTGATCACTGCCAATATCGGCTCCTAGAAGACATCTAATCTAGTCTTAGGCAGGTAAATAAATTAAATAAATTCCGTGTGATGATATAACGTTCCCCCCCTTTTTTACGGGAGTTCACGGTACCATCTAGTCCCCCCCCCCCCCCAAATTTTATCCGAACCGGCATAGGCTGACGAATCAGACCTATGGCTGGGTCAGTGTTCCTGACTGTAATCCGTGTGTGTCCTCGGACCGGTTTGCCTGCTTGCGGGATGAAAAACACCAGATAAACTGGCGGAAAAAACCATGCTGTCCACGCCCAACGGCTAACTTGGCTTTGGCTGAGAAAGATCCTTGAGCTCCTCACGTCGTTGACGGGAACCGAACCTAGATCACTCCTTCCCCAGGCATATAGTTGCGAAGCGCAAAGACACTAGGCTACCCGCGCGGATTTAGGCAGGTTAACTGATGTTTTATGTGTTGTCCAAGTATATGATCAATTAAATTATGCGCAGATCCATTAGGTGAAACCCATGTCCACTTTCTTGTTGACTTATGAGGATATAATGTATTAATAATTGTCAAATTATTTTGAATGGCAAAATCAATAAGTTTGTATCCTCTGTTACTGGTTTCACCAAAACCAAATACGCCACAATGGGGGAGAAAATTCCTTCAGTGTCTATACCAGTTTTTGCATTCCAGTCTCCTTGGACAATGAGATAGTCTTCATTTGAAATTTGTTTTATCACTGAGTTAATTTGTCCGCAGAATACTCTTCATCATATAATGATGTAGGTGCATAGACCTGTATTATTGATGCATTTATTGGTTTTTCTCTCTGACATTAGTAATTCTGCCATTTATGGGCTTACAATCCACCATATCTTTTGATAGTCTTAGGAATCACGAAAAACCAACTTCCTCTTCATGTGTTCCAGAATAAAGCAAAAAGTTTCCCTCACTCATCTGTAACCAATTCTCCTTCTTGTGGTCGTATGATCTTCGAAAGTTCCATGACAGACAAATGATGGCATAAGAGTTCATATTGTAGCTTGAGTTAACTACCTATTTGAAATGTCCTGACATTCCAGGTACCAACCATCAAACTTCTCCGAGCTGTGGAGAGGTCTCTTTTGTTGGTCTGCATACTACCGGTAGCAGACTTTCCGCCACCATCTCTGTCATTTCCAGAAGATGACGCAGTCCTTATTTGTATATAGTAGATATAGACAGGTGGCACTCATCTTCTCTTGTCTTCAGCGGCTAGGTAGGGCAAATACCTGAGAGAGAAGACAGACTCCCACTGCATGAGACGAAAGAAATGAGTAAAATAGGGAAGATTCACCTCTAGCCCTCGAATACTCAAATAGCATTGGGGGAAGGAGCAAAAAGAAGGAAGAGTAGGGACCGGTCTACAGATATTATAATAAATGTATAATTACATGAAGTAAGGTATGATCCAGCATCAGGTACCTCGGGTTGGCTACTTCTGTTCTCATTACAGTGAGCCTTTGAGGCATGTATTACTTAGAGAGGTCAAAAATGCTCACTCGGCTAAATAAACGAAAAAACATCATCCCACCAGATTTAGTGCTTTAAGTTTGTTTCAGTATTACTATTCTCAGCCCTTGTTTACTTGTAATTCTATATAAGTGATGTTTTGATTTCTGACATGATGATATCGCCTGTTATTCAGTTTTACATTGACTTATATTTTTCTTCAAAACAAAATCAAAATATTAATTGACTCATTAATACCATTGGCATAAAAAATATTTGTATTAAGTTTCCTTCAAATTTTTAACAGGAAACAATGACTTAAAGAACTGAGTAATATTCTTCCAAATCATGTCAGTACGATTGTGTACTCGCGCATTTCGAATGTCTGTTAACTGTTTGCGGTGGAATTTCCACCAAGCTTTAGTTGGATCTGGTTGCAAGAACTGGAGTCACTAAGGCTAAGAAGCCAGTTTATGTCTGTCATCTGTGTCCTGGGATGTAAAACCTGCTTTTGTCAGGAAGAATTGTGCCACTTTTGTATGAAACTGGATAACTCGCCTTCAGTCGAAAAACCATTGTGCAGATTCCTTGCATTCTGGCTGGAATTCGAGGCCAAGTATATCAATGGGGTATACCAAGTAAACCAAAGCAATGTGGCGATTGCGCCATGGATACGAACACCAACAAAGAGGGCAACGAATAATTTATCGCTGCTAATATCCTGCATGAGTGAACTAAAACAATCTGAATATTATGAATTTTTTTTTATGTTTGTTTGGTCTTCTCTGAAGGCATGGATTATCTAACCTAGTGGATCATTAATCGTACTATATACTAACATCCTTCCTTTCGTGGATATTCGCTTTAAAAATGTGGATCAAGTAAGCTTGTCTGTGTACTGGCGTCGGAAATCGCGGTACCTCTATTGCTGTTGTTACGGTACGTATGTATTTGCGTGTCTGTAGAGTCAGCAAAGATCAAACAGTACGCCTTTCCCTTTTAAATTGACTACACTGAAAATATCATCATTTAATAACGGAGCCAGAACTCAACTGTATTTGTGTTCCAGGCATCTATTAACTATAATAGAGACGACTTAAAATCTTAACAGATATACGTAATTACGTCTAGTTTAATTTTTTTATTTATTTGGGATAAGTGTGATGGTTTCCTATACATGAAGAAAAATTTGAAATTCCATTTTAAAACGTTCAATGAAAACAAAGAATGAAATAAAGAAAAATACCCGAGAAATTCAGGAGGACACTTTGCATCTAAACGAAATTGATGAATGTTGTCTAAACTACGGTGGCAGAAGTGCGTTAGAATATATGAAATACTATATTTTTTAATTCCTTGTTTTAATTCCGTCCTTTGAGTTCAGGAATGAAATTCCTGAACTCAAAGGACGGAATTAAAACAAGGCCTTGCATAAAAAAGATATGATCCGATCCTAAGATAAACATATTGACCATCGAATTAAAATCTTTAGGATAACATTTAATAGTCTGTAAAAATAATAGTATTTCATTTCATTTCAAATTTAAACCATTTTAGATCAATTATTTAAATTAAAGGGATATTAAATCCCACATTGTTTTAAAACCGAATAAGAAACTCAAAGATTGGAATCAGAGTTTCATGCCGAATATAGTATAATAAACTATAAAAGTATCGGCGACTACTAGCGTCAGCTAATGCAAGTAGTCCTAGTACGTAGTACAAACTCGGGCAGCTCGTAGCAAAGGTGGCAAAGTTCTGATCGCTATTCTTTGTATTTTCCATAATGTAAAAACACATTTCCTAGGAAATGTATGCTGTTATTACATTATGGTGGGAGGTCACTACTCAGACTGGTTTCAGCCTTATGTGTAAGTAAAGCCGTCTCTAAAAATTCGGACGATCCCTAGATCACTCATAGTGGGCGAAGACCGTACATCTCAGTGTTGGCCTTCCACCCGCCACCAAGCAGAACTGCTCATATTCCGAAGAAAAAGCATTCACCGACAAAGCCCCTCACCGGGCCATGCCAGAAAACACTCCGGGGAAAGTCTCTTAAGGCAAAAACCTTAAGAGAGCGAACTCATATTAGCCCCCCTCCCCCCCCCCCACCGGTTTCAGCCGTTATTGAGGCTTCATCAGTGAGTAGCTAGACCAAATTAATACCAAAGGGTATAGCGAAAAGATCTTGTATATTCTTCGGTTTTAAAACAATGTGGGATTTAATATCCCCTTAATTTAAATAATGTTTAAATCGCTGAAATGAAGCCGATTGGCTCTTTATATTTAAGTAACTTAATGGGTGCACCTTTTTGACAACTCGTATAGCAGAGTATATAAGATCCTTTCGCTATACCCTTTGGTATTAATTTGGTCTAGCTACTCACTGACGAAGCCCCAAAAAAGGCTGAAACCGGTGAGGAGCTATTATGCGTTCGCTCTCAAGGTTTTTGCCCTAAGGGAGCAATTTGAGTCTCCGGGGAAAGTGTTTTCCGGCACGGCCTGGTCGGTGAATGCTTTTCTTCGGAATATGAGCGGTTCGGCTTGGTGGTGGGTGGATGGAAGGTCATCACTGAGTGGAGCCAACGCTGAGATGGACGGTCTTTCGCCCACAATTGAGTGGCCTAGGGATCGTCCGAATTTTTAGAGACGGCTTTACTTATTCATAAGGCTGAAACCGGTGAGATTGCTAATGAGTTCGCTCTCTTAAGGTTTTTGCCTTAAGGGAGCAATTTGAGTCTCCTGGGAAAGTGTTTTCCGGCACGGCCCGGTTAAGGGCTTTGTCGGTGAGTGCTTTTCTTCGGAATATGAGCGGTTCTGCTCGGTGGTGGTGGTGGGTGGAAGGCCATCACTGAGTGGAGCCAACGCTGAGATGTACGGTCTTCGCCCACAATTGAGTGGCCTAGGGATCGTCCGAATTTTTAGAGACGGCTTTACTTATTTATAAGGTTGAAACCGGTCTGGGTAGTGACCTCCCACCATAATGTAATAACAGCATGCATTTCCTAGGAAATGTGTTTTTACATTATGGAAAATACCAAGAATAGCGATCAGAACTTTGCTACTTTTGCTACGAGCTGCCCGAGTTTGTACTACGTACTAGGATCACTTGCATTTGCTCACGCTAGTAGTCGCCGATGCTTTTATAGTTTATTATACTATATTCGGAATGAAACTCTCTGATTCCAATCTTTGAGTTTCTTATTCGGTTTAAAACAATGTGGGATTTAATATCCCCTTAATTTAAATAATGTTTATATCGCCGAAATGAAGCCGATTGGCTCTTTATATTATTTAAGTAATTTTAGATCAAACTTCTGTATCGAATTCTTATCTCACATCCTTTATTTCGTCATCGTCGTTTTCACTAAGACCTTCAATACCCACTAGTCCCACAACACTAGTTCTTCCTCTTAAATCTCTGTCGAGGTGAATCTGCTATATAGGAGGTGGAATTACTTAGAGTAAATGATTAGCTTCGCCGTGCGGTCCCATTACTATGCTTATTAGAGGTTTGAAAAGCATCGGGATTAGTCTTAAAAGTGGGGTTTTCAGATCATCTCGCCAAGTCTTTTCACCTATTGATGTGCAGTAGGTTTCCAATTACTGTGGATGCAATTATCATAAAAAGTCGATTTTATCTGTCATTTAAGTGTAGTATCTACTCACCGTTTTCTGTACATAACTCATAGCCTCCAAATTCTGGGAGACAACTCAATGTGGAGTTTATATAAGACTTTGCCTACCTGCAATACATAAATGTATAGCATATTAAGCATGAAACTATAATAAAGGTTTAGAAACTCCCGATCAATTTTGAGCTAATATATGCTGCAAATAAGCAAGTTACTGCCTTGTTGATCTACGATTAGTCATGTATTAAAGCAAAAATTGCTGACTGTCGCTCATGGACGATGACTATTGGAGAAATGCATCTCTGTTTTTCCTTTCCCACCACGGAATGTCAGTCAAATGTATATCTGTCCAGTACTGAATGCCATTTGATTGTTAGCTGGAATGTTACTCAGCCGAGTCAGAGAGTTAAGTGTGAAATATTAGTTCTCCCGTATGCTTTTAAAACGAGGTAATGTCAGTCTTCAAGATAGTTGAAGTGTGAAGAACCAAAGTGGCAGAACGGTTCACAAGTACACAACATGGAACATCCAAATGGAACTTAATTACAACTGGATTCATTTTTATTGAGAATTTCATAGTATAAAACGTTTTAATTTAATACTAAAGTTCTAAAGCGTTGTAATTCTACAGGTATTAAATTAATAGTTCCTTTCAATGGGAAAAGCGTGCTACAAGACAAACACACGGGACTTTGCTGCATACAGTAACAAATGATACTACATTTTTTTATATTTGCTTTAGTATGAGGACATAATTTTCAAATAGATGACCCACATCAACATGATTATTGCCACAAAATTATGCTAATACAACACTATTCATTTTTTCTTGTGGCAGGATCAATATGCTTTACGCACGTGTTCTTCGAGCCTTGTTTTAGGTGAGTGTTAAGGAGCTTATGATAGTTGCTTTGAGGCAGATCTGCACTAGACTGATATCAGACATCTGGATATATTTCTGGTCTATTGGAATCCAAAGGTATTCGAAGATGGCTATTTAACAGAATGAAGGAAATCAAATTAAGCTTTTTTGTTTGTGACTGCAACTTATGTCTTCTGGAAGGAATTTTTTAAGATATACAGGAAATGATGACTTAATTAACTTGCTTATTATTATCTATACATCCAAGCAGCAGTTACTATTGTTTTATGTACCGTATTGCTTTGTCAAAAAAGGCAGTGTCACTTTGGAAAACTCTGGGAACTGAATTTCTGATTTATTCTTAGCAAATGGGCTTTTATACTTGTGCATTCAAGCACATGAAAACCTGTCAACCTACTAGTTTCTTTTAATTTGTTCATTTCTGGTTAGCTAGAATTTTATTCTTCTGATAATCCGTCAATTCGCAATTAGTTGTTTCATCATCATCATATATCTCTTTGATTCCTTCTTCAGTGAATAGATTTTGTTGATTTTTAAACCAACCTTCTGATTTTTCTGTTCAGCCAAAATGTTCATCATACAATAAAATTTCGAATTTTAGAAATCACTCCTAAGCACAATCATATAAATGTCAATTGCTACATGAAATATTTTCTTGTACAGTATTGACATTGTCCTTATTAGTGTCACTGTAATACGCTGGACGTCCAGAATACATCACTCTAAGTTTCACCTCATTGTGCAATATTTATTCTGGATTTTATCATATAATACGAAAATTGCAGAAATTTAATTTATCATTGCTGACGAGTTGCTTTTTTTTTGACCTCTGGTAGTCAAACTCTCTAACAGGCTTGTCAAAAGCTAAATATTTGACATTTTTGAATCAAATTTATCATGTGACGTGGTTTATTTTGGGAGGGAAGACATATCAGCTATTCGTCTGTGGTAGTGAGACTATTTTTATGAGGCAGACTTAAGACGGAATGCTTAATGATTTTTTATTATTTATTTATATTGTAAAGGAGTCACCTGCTTTTTTTTTTTTTTTTTTTTTTCCCCAGAAGAGCGTTTTTTCAGGAGTGATCTGGTAAAGTTGTTTCACCTCAGAGTTTTCCTGTCTTGCGGGGAAGAGCCATACACTTCGCTTTAAACAAGGTTTATAATACACCCAAGATTTGCTTGCATTTCTTCTTCTTATGGTGCTATCTTCTATCGAAGGTCAGCGACCATCTTGGCGAACAATCTGCGTTCTTGCGTTAATCGGAGCAGTTGTGCGCTGTTCTTTCCTGTCCACGTCTTGATGTTGTCAAACCATGATATTCTTTTTCTTCCTCTAGTTCCTTTGCCATCAATTCTTCCTACCAAATAGTTTGTCAACTTCTACAAACTACAAAATAGTTTGTAGAAGTTTGTAGAAAATATTTGTACAAGATCTTTAGCTTTTCCAATGGATTTTAAGACATCTTCATTGGTAATTTTTTCTGCCCATGATATCTTTAGCATTCTTCTGTATAGCCATATCTCAAAGGCTTCAAATTTTCTTGATGGTTGTTGCCTTCAATCTCCATGTTTCAACTCCATAGAGCAGAATACACTACACGTAGCATTTCAGCATTCGGCATCTGACTTCCATGTTCAGGTCTTTATTGCAGAATAATGTTCTCATTTTCATGAAGGACTGCCGTGCAACTTCAATCCTTGTCTTTATATCTATTTCAGGATCCCACCTTTCATTAAGCCAGCAACCAAGATATTTATATCTTGACACTTGATCTATATTTTTCACATTGAGTGTCAGTTTCATTGAGGATGGATGTTTGCTGATGACCATGTATTTTGTCTTTTTGATGTTATTAATTCTCATTCTTTGGCTTTCTATGTATACTCTGCCAATGAGTTTTTGGAGATCCATAATGTTATCTGTAACCAGCACGGTGTCATCTGCATATCGTAGGTTGTTAACAATCTTTCCATTTATTGTGATTCCCTCTGCACATTCTTCCAATGCCTTTTTAAAGATTACCTCTGCGTATATGTTGAACAAGAGTGGTGAGAGCACGCATCCTTGTCTCACTCCTCTTTTGATGTTAATATCACTGGTGGCAATGTTGTCTAATTGAATGGAAGCTGACTGATTCCAATACAGATTTCTTATTAGTCTTATTTCTTGTTCGTCTAGCCCTATTTGTTGAAGGACGTCTATTAAGTTAGTGTGTCTGACTTTGTCGAATGCTTTTTCAAAATCTATGAAACACATAAAGACGGATTTCTGTTTTTCTATGCATTTTTGTATCAATATTTGGGCACATAAAAGGGTCTCTCTAGTACCAAAACCATTCCGAAAGCCGAATTGCGTTTCACTTAGTTTCTTCACTTTTTCTATAAATACGATTCTGAATTACTTTCAAAAATATTTTTAATGTTTGGCTCATTAGACTAATAAGTCGGACGTCGCGACAGGAATTCGCTTTGGGTTTCTTTGGAATAGAGAATAAATGTAGATTTGAGCCAATCTGATGGAAATTCATCACTTTCATATATTTTATTAAATAGTTTTTCAAGAAGCTTGATGTTATCTGGTTCTATTAATTTTAAAAATTCTGTTTGCACACACCATCTGGTCCACTGGCTTTTCCACTTTTACTTGATCTTATAGCATTCTCTATTTCATTTCACATTTCATAATTGCTGGTCCTTGAATGTTATATTTTATATTTATAGGCGTTTGTCTAGTATCACCGAAACGTTATGTTACATATTTTATCCAAATCTGTGCTTTATTCTCTTCTTCGAGAACTATTTTTCCACTTTCGTCTCTTAGAGACACTGTTTGTTTTTTTCTGGGTTTTCCGGAAATTTAGTTGATTTTCTTATACAGATTAAAATTATCATGTTTCTTCTGAATCAGTTCAATCTCAGTACATAAATTCTTCATCCAATTTTCCTTGGCTGCTTTTATTTTTTTCCTGATGTTATGTGTTTCTGTACATCTGGCTAGGTCTTTGTTTTTGTACATTCTTCTTGTATATCCTTGCTTGCATTATTTTCGGCTTTAATGATTAAATGAGAATTTTAAGAGTAATTTTGCCAGTGATTACTAAAAATAATTTTTAAAATATTAAAATAAACAATGTTAGAAACTTAACCGCTTTTAGGATGGTTAGCTGAAATTATACCATTCATTGTATTACTAGTTGTGAAATGCTCCTCTTCAATAGCGGTGTTTTAAGATTAAAAAAAAAAAAAAAAAAAAAAAAAATATATATATATATATATATATATATATATATATATATATATAATGCTAGCAATGATTATGGCTGGATTTCACGGAGGTTTTCTAATCATTCCGCTCTTAAGACATGAATCTCTTTCCTTCAGAACTATTGTGGTTAGTAATACTTCGAAATGAATTTGTCTAATCTGAAATGAATTTGTTAATCTGGCATCTATTATCATTTCCATGATAATAGATGTCAGAATCAGATAAGCTCAGCTGAAAAATATCGGTATATTTTGTCTTCTACTATATTTTTCTGTACAAGTTTCTCTTCATGCGTTCATCATCCAGTAGCTACGTTACTACTTATGCAGCTGGTCCTGTCGCTGTTAATGCCAGACACAATGATACATACTGGTATTTCGTAGCTCAGTACTATAGGAGGGATTAAAAACTCGCTAAGCACTCTGCTCATTCCTAGTTTCGTGAGCACGGAAATTGTGGCCTTCTCAATGTGCAAGATCTCACCTAAGTTTATTGAACACAGATTATTTTAATGTGCATCATGTCTTGAGATTGTAATATAAAAATATGGTCTAAGGTTAACCTGAAACATTATGTAAAGCCTTTCCACAGTGTCTAGACAATAAGCAGAACGACGGTGACGGTAATAGTGAAAATATCTTGTGTGACTTGAAAGGACTTTTCAGTTAACGGTGAATTAGCCAGTCCTATATGGAGATGGGAGGTTTGTCCTCCCTAAACACTTCAGTATTTTTATTCTGTATACAGACAAATCAGAAATGCGACTGGCATGCAGGACTTGAAGAATGATTTGAATAAGCTGGAATTGTGGGCATATGGGAATGGTTCGGTTCAGTGTTAGTAAATGTCAAGTTATGCTTCAGTGCGAGATATGCAAATATCTTATTGGTGAAATTATGCTAGAATAATTCCAGACTTTTCAGGCTTAGGAATTTTGGAGCTTTAGCAGATAGCAAATTGAAGTTCAGCAGCCATATAACAAAGAATGCAAACAAATTTGGGGATAGTGCAATGCTGAAACGAACACTAACATGTAATGGTGGGCAGGCCATTTTTTAGAAGTCCTCAATACGACTTTAGTTTTCGATGTGATGCAGATACGGTGGAGAAGATGCAAAGGAGTGAGTTAAATGCAATAGAATTTGGGTTGCGGAGTGCAGACGCTAGGAAACTGGAGAAAGCGGGGTGACATGAGAGATACCTAATAAACTTCTGAAAGGATTACATAGGATACTGTGAATAGAATTTTTCATTTTATGGGGGATGGACATTAGATAACCGTTAGTCTTAAACTTTTAACAAATTATACTGTTAATCTACACCTCCACGGAAATAATCTTACTTCCTACTTTAAAGGAATTCTAAAGATATAAGAGAATACCCATTACCTTTTTAGTTGTAAATAATTTTGACAATATTCTCGAGCCAAATGGTTGAGAAATGAAACTAGATTTAAGTCTCTTTGTTACATAGAATGTTTTTAGATGTACATTTTACGCTTGGAGAGTCGGGTGCATTGTTAATCACGTATAGTACTGTATATCCAGCATCTAAGATAATTTCAATTAAATCGATGCGCAATAATTTCTGTAACAGTTATTGAATCCAGAATAGTTTGGAGTCTGATACAAAATAATTTCTGCGTCAGAATTGCTAATGACTTGAATCTAGTAAAAAATACACCTAATTCATAGATTATTCTTAGCAAAATATTTTCCAGTTGAAATGGTAGTGTTGTAGAACTTGTGACGGAACAAATTGGGTGATTTTCGTATTTATTGTTCTTTTCTAAATTGTCCATCTTTGGCTGAGATGATATGCTGAGAGTATGAGCATAACATCTCAGGAAAAGGCACAGTTGGGAAAGTGCTAATACTTTATTTTAAAGATCATCGATAGCACTAGGATGATAATAATTTTCCAATAAATAAACATTCTCCTTATTTGAAAATGTTGGCCTTTTATGCCATTGCATCCCGAGTCGGAAAGTTTTTAAGACTCATAATATTTCTATCTTTTTCTTAAGTGGGAAACGACATTGAAATTCTCACTCCTTTTTGTACTTATCTCCATCAATTTTAATTCTATGAATTATTAAATTGATTTACTCAAGTTCTTGGTTCAGTTGGTTGAAAACTGCTATAATTGTCTTCGAAGTATTGTTTCCCGAATACCTTTGCCAATTACATTATTTACGAATCTGCATTATTTGATATTAGCTTCACATTTTAAAAATACATTTGCAATGATCGTTTTTCTTTTAATTTATAATGAGTTTCATTCCATATGGCGTTTGAAGCTGTGTTCGTTTATATTCATTGTGAGAATATTTATTGTACTTTCTTCCCCCATGCTGTGAATTTGATAGTCTGAATCTGTCTTTCTGTCATCATCATCCGAGTTTTACTATTCGATATATAGGTTTTATAGGATTTCTGTACAGTGCATGAGGGGAGAGGAGAAGTCGCCCCTGGAAATTATATTAAGAGTGTGATTAACAAGAGTGTTAGGACTAGATTGTTTGCTTGGAGGGTAGTGAATGTAGAGAATGCGTTGCCAGAGGTGGTTGTGAGTTTGTCTGTAAATGAATTTAAGGAGAGGTATTAAAAATATTATGTTATTAATGGCTGCTGTCTGCCGCGATGAGTCTTCTGACTCCATGGAGACGCCCATTATTATTAAGAGAGACCTTCATGGAGTCAGGGACTAATCGAGGGTGGCAACATACTACACCCACCTGCTATCATACTTATTCTTGAATTTATTCACACTACTTGCACACTCAACATCCAATGGAAATCCATTCCAATCACGCACCACTCTGACAGAAAATCTAGCCTCCCATCCCCATCTTAGCGGCATTCATTCTCAGCTTCCAAGGACGCTGTCTTGTTTTTTCCCCATCCTCCATAAAATGAAAAATTCCATCTATTGAAGGTCTGTATGACCCTTTCAGGAGTTTGTCTCAACCATATCACTCCTCTTTCTCCTGTTTGCTAGTATTTGCTTCCTAGGAATTTTCAATCTGTCTTCATAATCAGTATTTCACAATCCTGATATCATTTTAACACTCTCTCCACTGTATCAGAATCACAACAGAAATCAGGAGACCAGACGTGTGCACAACAGTCCAAGTGAGGCCTTATGAAGGCCTTGTGTTTTTATAACACAAATGTGTTCTACCTTACACCAAAATGGCATCCTTATCTTTACATGTCAAAGTTCTTTTGATCATTGCAATTATCTTTTGAACTGTATTTGCAGTCTTTGCTACATGGTCTCTGTATTTCAACTTCCTATCTACTAACACTCCACGATCCCTAGTCTCAGTTTCTTCTAGCGCAATCCCACCAACATAATACGATACCAAGCCCACAATTCCAGTCTATTCAAATCATTCTGCAAGTACTGTATATCAGCAGCATTCATGATTACCTATCTTTGCATCATCAGCAAATAGCTGTATGTCGCTTGTCAAATTTTTCAATGTTATCAATGTACAGATTGTTCTTTGCCTGGTTGGCAGACCAAGCAAAGTACACTTGTTTTGCTAATCTTTCCTCTCCCATTCTGTTTAAGTGAATCATACCACCTGAAATTAGCTCTACTAACACATTCCTGAATGCTAATAATGGCAAACAGTCTCTTAGAAGAATTCTAAGTATTCCATTTGCTCTTATTTACTTGTAATATTTTAAGTGGGTACATTTGTTTAGTAAGGAAAAAAAAGAATATCATTAGTCATCAAGAAAACGAATATCATCAAGGGAACTTTAACATTCTCTTTCGCAACATCCATTACTGTAAGAAAGAGCAGAGTTTGAAGATCTTCGCTATCTGCCATACAATAGATTTTTTCCTGGTAATAGTGCTTATCTGGTCATATCTATATCTATGGCAATGCTCACTTAAATATATCTCTGCTTCAGAAATTATTATTAATAATATTATGTCATTTTCGTGATTTTTAACTTTTGTCTCAAGTCTCCTTAGATTGAATTTAACAATTCTTTTTATTTTTGTGCACATTATAAACTCTGTGCACAACTTCACTTCACCACCGTTCAAATTAACCGAATGGTTTTCTGAGATATTTCGCATGCATTTTCAAGCTGCTCTCGAGTAATACTGCATTTCCAAATTTGACTTTATAGTTTGTTGACTGAGATCAACTGTTTTGTGAATAAGTTCCTTCTTTCCTTAGCTTTGATATAACACTTTCTAGCTCTACATTTTTGGATTTTAGTACGTCATTTCCCTAATCAGCTATGCACAAAGGGAAATTATCCATTTAAGAAACGACCGAAAAAAAAAGCTAGGGAATTAATCAGACTTATTAAGTGGGCAA
Organism: Typopeltis vanoorti; assembly: GCF_054136105.1. Lineage (NCBI taxonomy): Eukaryota > Metazoa > Arthropoda > Arachnida > Uropygi > Thelyphonidae > Typopeltis > Typopeltis vanoorti. Next base: position 138,879,246 of record NC_143556.1, read on the forward strand.
TAGTCACGCTAATGACTAGAGTATCAAGATTGACTGTCTGCCTGCGAGCTGCTCATGACTGCAGCTATCGACCATTGAATATTAAAACTTCGGTCTTCTTTGTTGCTCACTAAATTTACATGATTTACATTTGCTTCTCTCATTCTTGAGCTTTTTAAATGTTTCCACTGATTCTCCGCAATGAAAAGCATATTTAGCGAGAAACCAGTCCAATTAAGCACGTACATCAGAACTGTGGACGCTTTACACGTTACGCAATACAGAAACTCTGATTTAAACAAGGTCTTGTCAAGCTTCCAGTATGTTGATTGCGGGTTTCATATTGGAAGAGTTTTATCCAAACTGGATTCTCTTTAATCTCACATACCGCTAGTATCTACAGTCTGGAAATTAGCACATGCTCAATAGCTACAAATCTTTTTCATCTAATTGCCGTTCAGTTTTACTCACTCCAGTTATTTCTAAAATAATAGAGGGAAACCGTTTATTAATAAATTCTCCGTTACCTGGAATCCTCTGAACTGATACAGGGTGATCATTAAGTATCCCCGTTTAAGGCCTTGTGGAGTGCCACCCAGTGATCCTAATACTCCGAAACCTTGCAGGAATACATTGTGCGTCATGCGCAAGCAATATCTGAGGGAAACAAAAAATAGTAGTTCCAAATCCCCACGAGGGAGCATTGTGAACACCAAATGCATGGAATTTGCATATCACGCAGCAGATGCCAGAAGGGTTTAAAAAAAAGGACAAGGTATTTCCCCCCCCCCCCTTCATTCTGCTTGTTAATACCGTCTACAGCAGCGATGGCGTTAACTTGCCCGAACGTGCTTTGCTCGGGAAGCTGTGAGTAGCAGGTCTGCTTTTCTTATTTACAAGTGTTAAATTTTCTATTTGTGATAATTTATTTGGTGTTCCTTTGTTACTAACTGTTATTAGTCATTACTAACTTGCTGGTTCTAGTGGAGATTCCTTTTTTTTTTTCACTAGAGCGGGATTATCAGCCTTTCAGGCTCATTGACTAAACCTAATAACATTCTAAGTCGGTAGACTTAGTCTATTCTTTTCCCCGCCTTTTTTTTAAACGCAGAGATAAAAATGAACAAATGTGTTTAAGTCCCCCCCCCCAGGACGAGAACACTTGGAATCGAAGTGCCATGATTGGAGGAAACTAGAATTTTAACCAAGATCCTTAAAGAAATCAGCGGGATACAAAACATCTACTCCTTCACCCGCTACGGGGGTGGAAAGTACCTCGTAGTAGTGAAAGACATTGATTCGAGATATAAACTTTTTAGAGGGTTTCTCTGTACAAGGGAACCACATAACACCAGTCATGGTAGTGAGCCAAGTGAGGACACTTAAAATCGACAGCATCCCTATGGAGGATATCTAAGACGAAATGACATTCTGGTACATGCCTATGCTAAGTGGGGAAAGGTGACCAACATCAAGCGAAGCATTTCCAAGGAAGATCCCACTTGGTTCTCCGGGGAGGTAACTTTCACCATGGACATGAAGTTACCCATGCCCAACTTAGTTGAACATCGGAACGCCACGGGTTATGGTTAACTACCCCGGAGTTCAGAGAACAATGCTTGCGTTGTGGCTCGGTCGAACATCTGGGCAAGAATGCTCCCGAGCCAAAATGCTTCAATTGTGTCTGTGTTGGGCACATCTAGCTAGTACCCTAACCCCTGCCGTAAATGCAGCAATCCAGAACACTGGATCACCAGCTGCCCGCTACGTACCTTTGCCGGAAAGAGCAGGAGCACCGATAGAACCACTGACACAACACCCTACCATGACTCAAGAGCGGTGACTTCCCGCAACTCCCCAAGACCAGCGAGGAGAAACGTTTCACGCAGACAGTCCTCGGAAAGATCAAGAAAGTAGCTACAACTGTCATCACTGTAGCTACTTCTACCGCGACAACATCGGCGGCACCGATAATAGAACAGCCGGAAAAAACCAACCGAGACGGAGCCGCCGAAGCCGTCGTCTTACCGGCAACAACATCAGCCGGTAAAGCCGACGACAAGACTGCTCTACCTGAAGAAAGTGACCCCTCCCCTGCAGAAGACATGCATCTTGAAGAGGAGGAAATAACTGACATGCCGCCCCCACCACCAGAAACATCAAAGGCGGCGAAACGTAAGGAGGAATCGGCTCCTAAGAAGGAAATGAAACGGAAATCTAGGACACGAAAACCGACAGACACGCATTAAAATACGAAATGGAGCTCGATTCCCCCCCACCCCCTTCAAGAGAAGACAACATCACGGAAAGAATCAAAAGATATACGGAGTCGCAGTTCAATACTTACACGCATAAGACCTCCGACGATAAGTTAGTAAGCTTCAAGATAAAGAACAGCAGACACGAGTTCGAATTCCCACGATCTCGTGTTCCAAACTTGAAGCAAGCCTGCAGGTGGGGGCCCGGATATTCCACTTCCCGCCTACGTATAGAATCACTGCTTCGACTTGTTAAAGATCTCAAAATAGAAGACTTTGACCGGGTATAAGCAACCAATGATGCCACGAGCCTTTTGCATCGCCTTGCTCAACATCAGAGGCCTCCGATCACCACTCAAACAGGAGGCGGTGTGGAAATTGATGCTAGACTACATCAGACTATTGTTCCTGCAAGAAACCCACGTCTATAACTACAGAGTCAAAAGTACCGCGTGACATCTTACTGGAACTTCGGCCCAACACCATTCAGTGCGGAGTCGGGGTACTTATGCTAAGCCCCCCCGCCCTCTCCTAGGAGCCTTTCACAACATCCAAAGGCAATGGGATGCAGAAGGAAGAACTCTCGCCATGGACTGGAAGTACCAGGGCTATATCACCCGGTTCCTTAACATGTATGCCCCGGCTAACGCACCTTTAAGACCAGCGTTCTTCCAGACTCTTAACAACTATCTCCAAGCCCATCATGTCATCGTGATGGGTGACTTCAACTGTGTGGCAAACCCGGTCTTAGACAAAGTAGGAGGGAACCCAACATCAGGAACATCCGGCTAGAGACACTTGTAAGTCCATCTTAGAAATGCACAGCTCTCCCATGTTTGGCGACATCTTAATCCCCACACCCGTGACTACACATGGTTTGGCCAGGGTATTGGTACTCAACTAGACCGTTTTTATCTATCGCCATCGCTCCTTTCTAGAGTTGAGATGGTAAGGCAGGTCAATATCAGCAACAACATCTCGGACCACAAACTAATTGCGCTCAAGTATCATCTTGTAAAAGTGGAAAATGGTCCGGTCCCCCCTGGAAGATACTATCAGACTTCCGGTCCCTTTTCTCAGTCCAGCTTCACCTGGACTGAGAAAAGGGACGGGAAGTTCCACCTGGACGCATGTGGCTGGGATTGGGGCACTTGGGCGCAATTTAAATTCACCATCAAGAACAAAATGATAGAATGGGGTCAGGAACGTGCCTACCTCCACAGATCTCTGCTCCGAGACCTCTACAAAGAAAGGAGCTGGTTCATATCCAGCCAACGCCAAGGAACACCCTGTGATAACATCATCCGGGAAATTACCATTGAAATAGACGCAGAAAAGCAAAGGCAAGTGGAGGAAAGAACTTTAAGATCAGAACACATTTGCACTATGAAGACAGGCCGTCAGCTGCCTTTTACAACAGGCGCTTCACAAAATTCAGAGAGGAGAGAACTATTCTGTCCATCACAGAAGGCAGCAGCATTCCGAACATCACTTCTGACATCCTGCAAGCCTTCCAGAGGCACCGCAGTGAACTATATTCAGACAACAGTGCCTCTCCGGACTTCTCCTCTTGGAACATCCAAGCAGGGTTGGATGTCCCTTTACAGCGGCCGAAATAACAACAGCCTTTAAGCAATGCTGAGTCAAGAAAGCGCTGGGTCCAGAACTGGCAGTAGAGTTCCATCGTGAGGCATGCGACTTAATCCTCCCAGCTCTACTGGAACTTTATAACATCTTCCTTACCACAGGAAACGTGCTAGGCGAGTTCGTGGAGTGCCACACGGTGTTCATCCACAAGGCCAACAGGAACCTTTCCCTGATCAAGAACTGGCAGCCAATTAGTCTTACTAGCATCGACTACAAGATCCTGGCCAGAGTCATTAACACCAGACTCAAAGTGGGGATGAATTTAATCGGTAGACGATATCAGTCTATCGTCTATCAAGAAGCATCCGATGGCATTGCTTTCGATCGACCTCAACGGAGCGTTTGACAGCGTCCGACACTCGTATCTGTTTTACATCTTTAAAGAAGTCGGCGTTAGCATTGGCATCCTTTCTCCAGGGAGGCTATAACAACAGCTCTACCCACCTCCAAATTAATGGATACTTATCTGACCCCATTACCACCAAGAAAGGGGTCAAATATGAATGCCCGTTCAGCCCCCTTCTTTTTGCTCTGGTCCTTGAGCCTCTTCTTCCAGCAGTTAACAACTCTCGTGCCATTAGAGGAATACCACTCCCGCTCACCAAGGAAGAATCCAAAATAATAACCTATGCGGATGACGTCGTGGGCACCCTTAGGGAAAATGACTCCATCAGGAACCTCTTTAACATCCTTGATAGGTTCAAAGTATCGGGATTAAAACCCAATCCCGATAAAACTCAGCTAACGACATATGGAGTCTGGGACCCAGTTAACATCCCCCCCTGGATCTAGTTCCTAAGGAAGACCCCATTAACATCTTAGGGGTACCCTTTATGGCGCAGCCTGAAGTCGACGAAGATAATCTTATCGCCAAGATCGTCGACAGTCTCAAGGACTGGAAAACCAGACCACTGTCACTTTCCTCCCGGGCCACAGTAATAAAAACCATTGTGTGCCCAGCGTACCATTATGTCGTGAACATTACAGACATCTCAGAACAACAAGAGAGCCGGCTCTACAGGAAACCCTTAAAGTTCTTCTGGGGCAACTTACGCCCGGAGGTTGAAACCAAGATCCTTCAACTTCCAGGGAAGTGAGGGGGTGGGGGCTTTGGCCTCCCAGTTGTTCTCAAAGTACAATACCCGAGTAATACCACATTTCCTCTGAGCAGGATACTGCAATCTAACCATTTTAGCAGTTATCTTGTTCGGTATTACTTGGGTTTCAAGCTTTCTCTCTTTGGTGTTCCATCCCACCAAGGATCCAAGGTGGAAATTGTCCCAGAATACTACAACCAGCTTTGCCAGACTTTATAGCAACTCCTCTCTTCGGGTATAGACATCGGCAACATCCGGAGCAGTAAAAAATGGTACAACATCATCTTTGACCATCTTCGTACCGACGTTTCGGATCTAGGGATCGACAACAATATCCTATTCGGTCACCTAGGAAGACACTGTGGCTACCCGACGAAAAAGGACCTGGCATTCAAGTTAATTTCAACATCTGGCGGTTCCACAACAACAGGAACCCCGTTTGTAACTTCTACCCGAGTGTGGACAATGTGGAGCATGCCTTCAATAAGTACCCAGTCTCCAATAACATATGGAGGAGGCTGAGCGACGTGCTCCACATTCTGCTCTTAACACAGGACCAAATCATCTTCCTGCAGTTCATACCACCAACAAACAACAGACAGAGGTTACTAATATTTGTGATCAATGAGATCAAGTATCACATCTGGAAGATGAGGAAAAAACATGCCACCAACATCAATCCTCCGAGGTGAACAGACATCTCCCGGATCGTGTCGTATTGCTTCTACGGGGCAACACGACGTTTACTGATGATTGAAAAAGAGACTCTAGGTGAGCAGAAATTTAAGAACATCTGGTGCTCTCCTCCCATACTGTGCACCCTAAGGGGAGGAGTCTTCAAGTTTACACTCCTTATACTATAAGATCCATAATGGAGTGTATTATATCTGTTGTCTACCGATTTGAGGTTTTCGTTGTAGGTTTTCCACGGAGGGTAAATTGGATGCGAACCCGGCCAGGGAAGGCCAACTCTAGGCGGTCGACCCGGATTGGGTTTATCACCTGGGCGCCGGTTACTCCCGTGGTCTTGGTCGTACAGCAGACCTGTGAGGCTGGAGGTGAAAGAGTTAAACATCTCAGAGCTCTGAGCTTATAATTTTCTTAGATGAAAATTATTAGCTGAGGCCTATTTTTTTCTTCTCCCCACCCGACCTTCCCATCCCACTCCTTACCTCTCCAATTCCTCTACCCCCCCCCCCCATCCCACCTCATTGTCATCGCCTCTCCTTTCTTTTTCTTCACCTGACCCCTTTTATATTTCCATAGGCAAATGATGAGTTTCTTTACTCTTTCACATAACTTTGCCTCAACGTGCTTTGCACATGAAGCTGTACTACATAAACAATTGCAATGCTGTTGCTGCACGCCGTGAATTTCGTGGCCTGAACAAATATTGACGAGGTCCACTATCTCCATGACGAATGATTAGTCGTTTTTAAGTCGCCAATAAATCAGTTCATTCACAAAAAGTTAATGAAGTTGTTACTGGCGCTGTGGAGCAGGCCATGAATAACAGCATTGGTCTCTGCAGTGCACGTGCTGTATTGTTTCAAGACATCTATGTGCCTAACACAACTGTCTGGAAAACTCTACGGAAGATTCTTCATTTCTACCCATTCAAGATAACCCTGACACAATAGTTGCGCCCGCAGGACTTTGAAAGTCGACCGACATTCGCTTTAACATTCCTTTCTTGGGTAGGGTTGGACTCTGCATGACCCTGAATGATTTTTTGTGGGAAGATGACGCTCACTCTCACCTGAATACCCATAATTGATGGGCTACGCAAAATCCGCATGCAATTCAACAAATTCCTTCGCATTCACCAAAAGTTACTGTCTGGGGCAGGTTTACAGATTCGTTTATCATTGGACCATTCTTCTTTGAGGATATTCGCCAGTCGGCCTGCTCAGTTACTGCCGACAGGTATCGTGATATAATAAACAGTTGTGTTTTGCCACAGTTCCAGTAGCGCCAGCGCATCGATTCAGTCACTTTCATGCAGGATGGTGCCCCACCACACATCGGTCGATCCCTATGGAGGTTCTTCGGGAATAGTTCACGGAAGTCAGAATGATTAACCGTACGTTTCCCACTGCATCGCTCATTTGATTTCACCTCCTATGACTTCTGGCTGTGGAAATTTCTGGAAGACGGTTTATCAGGATCATCCTGATAACTTGCTAGCGATGAAAGACAGTATCTGCAGCATGAGTGCAACATCACTTCCGACCAGCTGCGTTCTGCCGTTGAACGCACTGTGCAAATGATGCAATTTGTGGCATGATGAAAAGGGCAGCACATTTAATGATACAGCCCGTGAATGCATAATAGAAGTGAATAAAAATGTGTTATTTATGCTTATCACTTTTCTCCTTTTACATAAACAGGCAGAAAAATTACCACATCTACATTCGGTATCACACAGCTCCCCTGGTGGCGAATTTTGGAAATACTTTTACTACTTTTTTTCCTTACATGTTATAGTTCCCACGAAGCACAATGTATTCCTGCGAATACATTGTGCTTCGTGGATGCAAAACATTTGGATCACCACCCAGTGATCGAAATGTTTTGCAACATTTGGATCACTGGGTGGTGCTCCTCAAAGCCTTAAACAGGGATACTTTAATTTTGTAATGAGAAGAACAAAATCGAGTTTTAACAACACCAACACCAGTGAACCCCATCTCTTCTTGGGGTTATTCTAACGTCAAATTTATCTTTGGTATAAACATTAGAAATGTCGTCTCCTTAGCCTCCAGAAAATTAGGTTTTCTTTTTCGCTCGAGATAACTTTACCTCTGAGTTACACCGCAGAACTCGCAAATCCGTCCAACCATCGGATATTGGGATATTGTTCTAACTTTTGAGGTGATTCTCTAAATATATATATATATATATATTTGATTCAGTATAAAAGAGTAGTTAGGTTGATTAAGGATCCATCTCTCACTAATTCACTTCGAATACACACACACTTCCTACGTTTATTATTCTACAAATCCATGAACGCTTTATCAGAATAAGCATCGATTATTCTCCCACTCTCTTCAAAAACTGTAGACGCTTGCACTATTCAACATTGCCCTTCATAGTTAAAGCTCACAAAATTTTTATCCACCTATCTTCACTCCTTTCTTCTGTATTTTTTCAAAAAATATTCGTGTATTTCCTAAAGAATATGATCTATATATCTTCCAATTCAGTGGTAACAATTGCTTCTTTTTCTTTCAATTTTCTGCCTATTCACTGTACTCTAGGTTGAACAACCTCTCGTAGATAGGATCACCATAAACAAATAGACACTGCACGTATGTGCTCCCTCAATGCAATAATGGACATCTGATAGGAAGTAGAAATTCGCTGTTGTATCAGTATTATCACTCTTAATGAACGAAATATTTTTCTGGGACTGGGAGAATCCTCTGGGCGAATGACGTTTTGCCAAAATGCATACTTCAAAAAGACATTTGCAATATTAATTAGGATTGTTATAATCAAAACTACTAAACCAACACGAGAAAGTTCTTAAACACAGTAAATCAAAACGTGACCTATGGACGGTAGCTATTCCATTATCGTTACTGTGGTTACGTCTGTATGTTTAGTCATTCATGCTCCCCAGGTTTCATTATACAACAAATTCCATTATGGAATCTATTTCTTAAATGTCTGCCACTTTGTTTCTTTTTCATGAGCTAATAAATAATTTTCCGAAATGGATTTTCACAGATAGATCACTCGGAATGTTGGTACTGACTAGTGGAGTTCGCATTTTAGAAATCTGAGTTGAATACTTCTCGGTTAATTTCAAACCCTTTTCGTAACCATTTACAAGACTTCCAAAACATCGAATAAGTACAGTGCTTGAGATCTTTCGCGTTCTTATCCTTTTAAATTTTAAATCTTAAAATCTTTTACAGATTTAAAGTTTTAGAGCAATTATTAAGCATTTCCCTGAGCCTCCCTATCTCACCTAAATTGAAAGATATTCTATTAAATGCTGCAATAGTTAAATGATTAAATGCTAGAACGCAACTTATTTTAATTTTTCGCATCTGGTCGTTCATCTGAATATACTCGAACAAAGATAATTTTTTGCCTTTCCGCTATAAAGTGAGTTCAAGCTTGTTGTAAAGAGTATTTTAACAGTATTGTCATTGTGCCATCGTACCTACAAATATGCCAGAATTTTATATAAATTCCACCTACTAAAGATTGCAAGCCTATAGTTAATTAGTATTGTATGTAAGATAAGCATTAGCTTACATACTTACTTACTATTGGAACCCTTCCTCTAGAGACGAAGTATGGAACTTTCCAAGCCATTTCGTAGTCTCTAATAATCGATTTGGTGGTGGCGTCGCACCGAAAATCGTCTATCACTTTTACTTTATGGAATTGTCCTTGACCATCAAACACTTGTATTCAGCATTAGAGAAAGCGATAAGTGGTTCCTCCACCACTACTTTCTTTCTGTTGTCTAGCCTCATACACTACTTCCTTTTATTTGCAGTCCCATTAAGAACAGGCAGCAAAAATTCACTTGTGAGCCAACAGGAGTCATTAGTTAATGCTCGTTTTATTTATCGAAAATTTTGTGGCACCCTAAAACTGATTGTCATTTTCAGGAATTTTCCTGTATTAATTAAAATTGCATTATTTTGACCATTATCTCTTGAACAGTCTTTCATTGTAATCATGTTAAGCAAGAGATTCGTAAGAAAAGGACGATGTGGAAGGAATACCGTTTGCATAAGGATGACGTCCATTATGAACGTTATAAGCAGCATACTTGAATAGTCACAACTGTTGTACGGAAAGCAAAGTCTGATTATGAAAAGAAACTGGCTCTGCGTGCTAAAGACAACCCACAAGAATTCTATCGATATGCTGCAAGTAAAAGAAAGAATGAATATGAAAGAATAACTCTTCTAAATTCAGATGGAGTGAGGGTTACTGATGCAGAAGAGGTTAAGTTAATGAGTGCCCATTTCGTTAAAAGCAATCAACCCTGTGAACGCAACATTGAGCTCACTGTTACCTCTTCGCTAGATGAAGAAATGCAGGTGTGTGAGGCCGAGGTATTAGAGCTGTTGCACAAACTGAATAAGAATTCAGCAACAGGGACTGATGGAATATCAGCATGTGTGCTAAAAGAGTGTTCAGCTGAATTGATCATTCCTTTAACCAGGATGTTTAATATAAGTCTCAGAACAGGGAAGATTCCGAAGGAATGTATGGTAATTCCATTGCATAAGGGTGGTGCAAAGACCGATGTATCAAACTATCGACCAATTAGTATCTCAGCAGTGGTAGTGAAGATTCTAGAAAAATTAGTTAGTGCCCGCATTCAGAAATGGGTTGACAGTGAATCTCTACTTTGCAATGAACAACATGGGTTTACTAAGGGAAAGTCATGCTCGCATTCTATGACAATGTTATCATTGAACTAGACAAGGAGAATGGATACACCATGATACTTTTGGATTTTGCTAAGACTTTTGACAGAATACAAGATGACAGACTGCTGCATAAATTGGAGAAAATGGGTTTGGGTTATACAACATTAACATGGATAAGAGGATGGCTGACTGACAGATATCAAAAAGTGGTATACGGGGGATCTTAGTCTGCAAGGTTTAAGGTAATAAGGGGTGTACCACAAGAATCAGTGCTTTGTTTCCACCTGTTATTCAATCTGTACATTAATGATATTGGGAAGGATTTGACAAGCGACATACAGTTATTTGCTGATGATGCAAAGATAGGCAGGGTAATCATGAATGCTGCTGATATGCAGTCCTTGCAGAATGATTTGAATAAGCTGGAATTATGGGCATGGGAAAATGGGTGTCAATTCAATGTCAGTAAATGTAAAGTCATTCACTTGGGCATGATTACCTATCCAATGTCGCATTATATTGGTGGGAATAGGCTAGAAGAAACTGATGAGGCTAGGAATCTTGGAGTGTTAATAGATAGGAAGTTGAACTTCAGGGACCATGTGGCAAAGATTGCAAATATAACTCAAAAGATAATTGCAATGCTCAAACGAACGTTCACATGTAAAGATAAAGATGTTATTTTGCCTCTTTACAAGGCCTTGATAAGACCTCATTTGAACTATTATGCGCAGGTCTGGTCTCCTGGTTTCTGATGTGATTCTGATATATTGGAGAGAGTACAAAGGCGAGTGTTAAAAATGATATCAGGATTGTGGAATACTGATTATGAAGACAGGTTGAGAATTTGTAGATTGCAGACACTAGCACACAGGAGAAAGAGGGGAGATATGATTGAGACTTACAAACTGCTGAAAGGGTCACACAGGATTTCAATTGATGGGATTTTTCAATTTATGGAGGGTGGGGAAAGGACGAGAGGGCATTCTTAGAAGCTGAGAATGAAGGCCGCCAAGAAGGGTGTAAGGGCTACATTTTTCTCTCAGAGGGTGGTGCGTGATTGGAATGGATTGCCATTGGATGTTGTGAGTGCAAGCAGTGTGAATGAATTCAAGAATAAGTGTGATAGCTGGTGTGTGTAGTATGTGGCTTCCCTCGATGAGTTTAACTCCCTGGAGGTCTCTCTTAATAATAATAATTTCATATTAACATTTATGCTGAATCTACTTATATACACACACTAGTCTTAGAAACTTTATTTTGATTTTAATATTATTTGAAGAAGTGACTCTGAGAAGTGTATATATCCTTTCTATCAGTCGTTAGCGACTGATAGAAGAAGAGCAATGGTCTATTTCAAGATAATTTCGCTTTTCAATATTTAATTTGTGAAATTCCTGCAAAATAGAAATCCATAACTCATGTTCATGAATTAGCGTTTTTATCTCTGTAAAACCATTATTAAATTAAGGCACTTAATCCTCTCTGAACCTTCATTAAGATTTTCCTCATCAGACTCATTCCGTATTAAAAAGATTTGAGGAAACCATGCAAATCCTTTAAATACTAATGCCAAAAGTTTCACTCTGCCTAATTTACAAAACTGAAAAAAGAAAACGAACTCCTGTATTTAATTTGACAGGAGAAGAACTGTGTTATTCAGTATTTCTGCTCTAGACATTATACATACTAATTTTCATTCCAAAGATGTATTTAAGACATTTTATTTACTTTCAATTTAAATGAAAGCGGCACCATTAGAATTTCAAAATGCTTGTAACATTCAATGAACGCTTGTGTTTCATTTACATTTTTATGGACATTGACGGAAGTTGTCCTTTGATTTCTATGAGTGGAAATCGAAGTACCTTTTTTATTTCCTCATTGTTTTTGAAGTGTTTTGTGTTGTTATTAATCCTTTTCTTCATTAAAACTTTCATAAAAAATTACAAATTCCAAAATACTGTTGCACTACACATAACAGCGCTTTATTTGCTTTATTGTTTTGTAACGTTTACGTTTGTAGAAAAGAAGGGAAAGATATTTTTTCTCTGACTTCTCATATCTGTTCTTTGGTCTTTGATCAAGTGTTGTACTTCTAACCCAATTCTCAGATGATGAAGTTAAATTGATTTGAAATCTTATTCAGTGCGCATTTATTCAATTGGCTGCCCATTATATACCAGCTTTGGTTATTTATTTTTTGTCTGTTTCCATATTTAATTTGCCAACTTCACTATAAAAAAAATGCAGAAAGTTTTTTACCTTGGGTATAATATATGTTAAAGATACCAAGTTATTTTAAATATAAACCTAGGTTTATTTACTCCATTTCCCAAGTAAGCAAAGAGACAAGTCAGTCAAGTTCGCGCCTGCAAATGTTGCAAGTCTAGCTGATCCTGTACGTAATGCAAGACCAAGGCAACTCGTGGTAAAGGTGGTATAAGCTCTGATCACTATTCTTAATATTTACCCTTAATGCAAAGCACATCTCCTGGAGGAGATGTATGATGCTATGTATTAAAGGCAAGGGGCCACTACCCAGACCGGTTTCGACCTTTATTGAGGTCTCATCAATGGGAGCCAGGCTAAGAAATACTAAGTTTTAAGTAATACAGAGCTTATAAATATTTTACCAACACAAGTTACTACAAGGTGCTTTGACCTTATTAAATAAAAATCTCAGGATGAGAGATAGATGTAGAAAGTTTTTTACCTGGGGTATAATATATGTTAAAGATACCAAGCTATTTTAAACCTGGTTTTAATTTATTTCCCAAGTAAGCAAACAGACAATTAAGTCGAGATCAATTAATTAAGACAATTAAATCAAGCAAGGGATACATTTTTGTGTGTGTGTGTGTATATATATATACTCCATGGACTCAAAGAACTCATCATGTGAGGTCGACTGTTATACACACAGTTTATCATACCGCGTTTTAAATATGTTCACTGTCTCTGCGCTCACCACACTCTCAAGCAATGCATTGCAATCACCCACCACTCTCCATGCATAAACCTGCTCCTCACTCCCTCTCCCTTGTGCACACTCTCCTTATACAGCTTCCAGGGATGACCTCTTGTTCTCTTCCTATCTTCACCCTTTCTGTGCAAAACCTCCCCTACATTAATCTGGTAATAACCTCTTAATAGCTGATGTCTCGATCATATCCCCTCTCCTCCTTGTATCCATCAATTTCTGCAAATTGCATTTTGTCACTCTGTCTTCATACTCAACATTCCAAAGACCAGAAACCACCTTAGTCACTTGTCTCTTAACCTTTTCTACATCATCTTTTTGAAAATCAGGTGACCAAATCTGCGTACAGTAATCCATATATTACCTGATCAATGCTTTATAGAAGGAAACCATAACATCCTTACTTCTACAAGTCAGTGCCTTCCGCATCATTCCCATTATCCGCTGTGTTGTCCTCACAATTTTAGTAATATGTCCCCGAAAGTTTCGGTCCTTGTCTACGATCACTCCCAGATCTCTTATCTCCTCTATCTCTTCCAAGATATTTCGACGGATTGTGTACCCTACATCTCATCTCTGCTTTCCAAATTTAAAAACCTTACCCTCTGCAACATTGAATTGACATTTATCCCCACTCATTTACCCATTCAGCAAATGTATTCAACTCCTCTTGCAAAGGCACAGCATCCGCTTTACTCCTGATAGCTCTCTCCAACAATACATCATCTGCATATCACCATTAAGACCTCTCCAAATATCATTAACATACAAATTAAACAGCAATGGACCCAAAACATACTTGGAGTACACATTAGTAACTTTCCTCTGGGATATCGCTCCTCCATAGACAACTCGCTGATAATTATCAGACACCCAATCTACAATCAAGCGAACTAATCTACTGTTCAGCCCCATCCGTCCAATTTAATTACTAGATTATAATGTGGAAATTTATCAAAGGCCTTTGCAAAATCTAAATATACTACTGTATATGTAACACCCTTATCCAATGCATTTGTCACTTTATTATAAAAAGTAAGCAGATCGCTAAAGCACGATCTTCTTCCTTTAGTAAATTTATGCTGCCCCCCCCAAGAGTATTTTTCTGTTGTCAACGCAATCTGAATCTTGGTCCTAACTAATTTCTCTAACACCTTAAACACAATTCCAGACTGGCCAATAATTAAAGGCCCCACTCTTATCACTTCCCTCATGAATTGGAACAGTTTTACCCTCTTTCCACTCCTTTGAAACTTGACCCAGTGAAAAGACCCATGTTGAAAAGATATGAAAAAGCTATTGTTAACTCTCCGGAACATTTCCTGAAAACACGTGGTGAAATAACATAAAGTCCCACAGCCTTATTTGCATCAAGTCTATTCAGTTCCTCATATACCTCCTGTCCACTTACAAACAGTTCCTCCTTACCCACCGCTTTTAAGTTCTGCATGATGTCACATTCATAAGAATGAAATGCCTTTTATAAATAGCTCATTAAATATCTCAACTATATCCTCCGCAGGATATAGTTGAGATATTTAATGAGATATTTTAAACACATATAGAAAAAACTCCTTAGAGTTTTTTTTTTTTTTTTTTTTTTGGCTGCTTTAGCTATCTGCTGCTTATACCGCACTTTTGCTATCCTTATCAAGCGAGTCACCGTCCTCGCTTGCTCTTTGTGCTTCTCATGCAAATGGTTGTTATGACTACTCATCTTGTGGTTCTTCCATAAAACCTTCTTCCAGATTTTAATACCATTTCTTGATTCATTCATTTCACACCTGCTTTATTTACCCTCTTAACCTTTGCAATACATTCTGATATCGCCTCCACCAAATAGTTCTTGAGTAGGACCAGCAGCAATCTGTTACCTGAGCTTTTCATTTCATAATTACGAGCCTAATAATTCCACATGTATCCCTTTCTAACAGTCGTCCTCGAATGACTGGTCACTTGCAAGTGATCACCTGGTGGTCACTCTCACCAACTGGCGGAAGATTTGACATCCCATTTATAAAAACATCTGATGAGATGATCAAATCCAATACTCTTGATCTTCGTGTACCCTCTGTTAGGTGCTTCCTAAGGTAATTGTCTTTTAAAACTCCAAAAATTCATTTTATTTGTCCCCCCGGCTCTTGATTCCAGTCTATATTACTATAATTAAAGTCACCCATAACAATCACTAGTTTCTTAATAGCCAGGCTAATTTACCTAAATATTTCCATATTGCCAGTTCTATAGCAAAACCCAACTAAACATTTCATCCTGCTCACTTCCATCTCACACCATACTGCCTCAGAACTGTGGCCGCTATTTGCACCTTGCAAATCCACCTTAGATGGGCACAACTCATCTGCTACCATTAACACTGGTCTTCCTCCCTTTCTTCCCGTTCTGTCTTCACGAAAAATATCCTATCCGCTCATTTCTATTCTTGGCAGGATGTCATCATTATCTAACCATGTCTAGCTTATACTTTTCTGCCTTCCACGCTGTTGATGCGGTAGTGTAGGCCGCGAGTGGTTAGCGTATCCGCAATCCATCCCATCAGGCTGTGGGTTCCGATCCGTCACTAGCTTAGATGTTTGTGAAGGTCTTTGAGAAATTTCGTCGCTCAGTGCGAGACCACCTCAATGCTTAAGTGAAATAAAAAAAAATTGCATATTTGACCTCTAGAGTAGTTTCATAAAATATTCTTAGCCCATCAACGGTACATAACACTAACATGGTATAGATTTACGGCCTTTCTATGAGATTCACAGCAAGCTGACACCTAACTCGATGCATTCACTTTCGAGGACTGCGCACAAGGGACTACTGAATACTTTCCTACTACTGTGCGTTTCTGCATGTCTGCTTGGTCGACAAACTTTAATTTCTGAAGATTTGCTAATGTCTTGGAATCGCCCATAGATATCGAATTGAACTTAATTGGCATATGCCGATGAAATATATCTAGGTAAAATTTGTTATGGTGAGCAAGAATAAATAGCGAAATGAAAGAAATCAATAAGCTAGTAAATGGCTTTGAAGTTTTCTTGCCAGCGATCTAGGTTTCATTTCTGTATGCCATTTAAGCGTGCAGAGCAAACTGCGGGTTTTCACTGAGATGAACCAAAATTTAAATTTTATTCAGCGGTGAATAAACAAGGTTCATAATGAAGCGATGAACGGCACATTTTATGTTACTTTCGTAAATGTTTAAATTTGAATGGCTTCCGTAATTAGACTACTTACTACGTGGTCAAATTATGTGGATTTATAATGTTTACTACAGACAGTCAAAAATAGTAAAACACTTTATGGTATGAATGACTTAAATTTCCTTGACGTGTGTTGCTGCTAACCGTAATTAAATACAAAAGGAACTGTTTGGCTCATACTAGCAAAAGCCCTCATGCT
Source organism: Typopeltis vanoorti (assembly GCF_054136105.1). Lineage (NCBI taxonomy): Eukaryota > Metazoa > Arthropoda > Arachnida > Uropygi > Thelyphonidae > Typopeltis > Typopeltis vanoorti. Next base: position 138,896,026 of record NC_143556.1, read on the forward strand.
TTATTAACAGAACTAAGTTTAATATTTGCTCCACTAAAATAACTGAAGAGCAATCCTCTTCTGAACATGTTTTTGTCCTAAGCATGGTGAGGGTGTCACAGTAGGAAACTATAATTTACCACCTAACATTTATTTTATTGTGTAGGACGATATCGATAAACTCCAAGCTTTCTTGAAAAAAAGTGCGGGTGTGTGTATTTATTTTTGTCATCCCATCCCTAAAATATACACCTATAACACAAAACATTGTACCTTAACAAGGCTAAGGATTAGATAATGAAGAACCCATGCTCTTAGAGACCAGACAGAACTTTTCGAAGCCACGTCAGGCTTCTAATAAGCAGAGCTCTGAAAGGACTTGAATATTTTACAGAATTTTCAGAAAGGACGTATTGCGATTTTTTTCCACTCCAGCTGATAGCAACGCTGAAATGCCAAAGCGCTTTTTAAGGGTCATTCCCGCAAACCGGGAATGGAACACACAGTTGACAGGCATGTGGCCACATCGCTTTATTTTATGTAACTGTAATTACAAGTTTAAAAATCATCACTAGACGAAGTTTGTGAAGTACTTTGTGAAAAATCATTCCAAAAATCACGTGTTTTTTCGTTTCACATATGTGCATACTAAAAACCAGTTGTACGTTTCACTAATATATATCTTAGCCATATGAAGATCGTAATTTGAATTGAACTGACCAGGTCCCCCACATATCGTAATTCTAGCTCTTCGTCCGTTAGATGAAATGCGAGAGAGAGAGAGATTTTTCTCATCTGTGCCTCCGTAGCACAGAAGCAATGAATTCGTGACATTTCCCTTCATGTAGAAAGACTACCAGAGTTCGAACCCTGTCTAGAATGCTAGGAATTTCTAAAAGCACTTTTGAAGTGAACGTGAGGTATTACGGAGGTGGGATTTGCCTCCAGGAAACGCAAATTTCTTCATTCTGCTAAGCGGCGGGATAATAAAACAATTAAGGCATTATAGACTGATTTCTTCAGTCTATGCAACCTACCATTTTCTGCTTATGAATGTCACATCCTCATATCACTCTGCATCTTATCGTATTTTCCTATTCTGAGTCGACTCAGAACAGGAAAATGAGTCTCCAGAGTCAACTTTATATCTTGCTCTTTTTCTGTCAAATTTTAGAGCACTTGAGACAATCAATCACTGTCTACTTTCATTCTAATTTTATACTTGCCGAACTTTTTCCTCAATTCATTTCCTTCTTTCCCTCCTTATTAACGTAATCCAGTCCACCAAAGATATAACCTGTGGTGCTATACTACCAGCAGTGAGATGCGCAAATGAATAAACGAAGACAAGATTGGATGTCTTATTATTATTCGAACTGTAAAAAAGGAGAAGCTGCAAAAGTAGTTCATTCCAGAGTGGAGTAAGCTGGTAAGAAAGGTTATTTCATCATACCGCTGAACGAAGGCAGAATTTAAGTTTTCTCTTTTCTCGTGTGTGTGGGAGGGGGGGGGGGATCGAGGGAGGATTCTCCCACGATATGGGAGCAGTATTCTATACGTGAACGAATTTTTGAAATTTGTAGAGAAAGTAATGTTAAAAGAAGCATTTGGAGAGGAATGACAGGCTAACGTTCGGCATGCACTGTAGCTGTAATAGCATTGGATTTATGCTCATATTTTAGTGTAATGTTAGTAATACTAATAGTACCAAAAATACAGAGAATAGTTATTTATTCTCTATTTAATGTTCTTTGAGAATCCTACACAATATTTATTTTAATAATCAAAAATAAGTTTTTTTTAGTGTTCCTATATTTTCCTTTACTTTTTTTAAGACTTTAACGTAATCGTTTGTTCTTTATCATGTTTCGCTAATGCGTAAAACCGGAAAAAACATCTTGATAATTGTCTTGTAATTCGAGTTGAAGCAAGTTACCCGATTAAATCAAATATCCCCCCTTGCGACACTGACTTTAAAGACTGACTGATGGACACTTGTTTGTCGTCGTACGCTAATGATCTGGACGCTTCTTTTGTTTACCTGACAAAAGCTATTTTGCCTCTGTGTAATACATCATATTGAGTTTCGTCTGTTACAACCGACAGGCAAATACAGTACAGAAGCAGCTTTACTTAAAACCACGACTGATTAATTAAATGCATACGACGGTACACGTGCAGTTCATATCATAGTTCATACACGGAGAGCCACACGTGGCAGATGGATTTAATTTGTTTCGTCTGCCTTCATAAGAAATGTAACATAGTTTTTGAGAATTTAATCTCTGCTCTAACTTTTCATTCGGATTAAATTACTACAATTACCGAAAATCAATAGACTTCTCTATTACATGTGTCATCAAATTTCTGTTGACTGTTTAGAATCATCCATGGAAGGCAATCCACCCACAAAAAGCTCTAAAGACGCTTCAGCTCCGAGTGTCCTTTCTAAATATTTAGGCATAGTCCAATTAGACACTATAAAAATAAGCATTTTTGTAAGAGCACACGTTGTAGGTCAGTAAACAAAATAAATAAAATTAAATAAAAGGTTTTTTGCATTAACTTATGGAAATCGGCAGACAGCTATTTACCCTTAGCAGCTGATAGGTGAGTTCCGGTCTACCGATGATTTCAAAGCATCGTGATGTCGGTGCGCGGAAAATAACTTTCTTCATCTTGTGAACATAAACTGTAACTTTGTATCATTCTGAAACAGAATGGGTTTGACGGTCCATTTTTCTGAGAGGTAGGATTTAAAATTAGGTTTCCAAACTTACAGGAATGTGCCAAAAGCATTGATCAATGATTAATGATTAACCAATTTAAGCCAACCTTAAATTGATTAATCAGTGATTCAGCATAACTGTTACAGATTATTATGACATCCTAGACTGGTTGAACCCTTTTAATGCGGGATTAAGTACTATATCCTATGACTGTAGCCTGGGCCAATTTGCCTGCTTGCGGAATGAAAAGCTCCCAGATAAACTGGGGGCAAGCCCTGTTGTCCACGCCCAAAACTGGCTGAGGAAGATCCTCAAGTCGTCGAAGCACATAGCCACTAGGCTAACCGCGCGGACTTGTCACTTCGAGTATAATTAAGCTTATAATTCCTTCCTTATTGCCAGGTTTTAGTTCACCTACGTCCTACATTATCAGTAGTTGCTATACGCCATATCCAGCAAAACAGGTAAATACGACTTACTGAGAATGCATTAGTTCGGATCGATATCTCTGTCTTAAGTTTGTTCATTTCAACAAATCAGATAATCCTCCATTTCATGGCTAGATTAAGTCTTTATATCATAGTGGCCTTAATCTAGTCGATTCGAAAGTATTTCAAAGGAAACTATCTGTATTCACCTCTGCAACCTCCCGAATGCAACGTCTATTTCTAGCGGGTTTTCTGTATCCGAAATTCAGAATTTGCTCTGCTGAGATTGACTGCATACTACAACGGAGATCAAAGGCTTATTTATATATAAGACGTTTTGCAAAGAAAATATCAAAGGAAACTGTGTGACACAGTTACATTAGATGATCGATCGAATAGTACATCTTAATAAGAAAACTCCTTGCGGGCTTTTCGGGATGTTCTTCAAAATGCGACAGTATAAAAACGAAGAAACCCTTTGGATTTCTGAGAAAAGCTCTTTAATATAACCACATGTTTTTGTAATAATTCCTCTTCAGGATTTCATTATATTCTTAATTTTTATAAACTCTTGAATCTGTTTTAAAACTGAGCTGGGTTTACCAATTTCATACGGAGGTGAGAGGGTATTTTCTCTTAGGAACTCTGCACATTTTAATTCTGCAAATCAGGCTGATTATACTCCTGTTTAACAGACAGGCACAGATTACAATAATGGGTCATGGTGGACTACACTCGACTGTCACAGAAGTCTTAGAAAAGATCCGAGATAATCACAAAAAGGTGCGTTTTCAGTAACATTCTTGTATGATAAGTTCATTCATTATAACAATTAAACTGAGAACCGTTGTCGGAACGTGTTTTGTGAAAATAGGTTATTTATTGTCATGGTGGACTACACACGACTGTCACAGAAGAGCACAGCTTGTGAGTTTATTTCCTCTTCTAAGAATGTTAAAAATTGCCGCGTAATTATGGATCGCTTATTATATTTTGTATTGTTCACTTCCGTAACTATAAACGTGGTCATTTTTATACATTTCAAACTCTTAAAGAATTTCATACCCTCTTGTAGATGCATCTCACAAAATGCGTTATTTTAATGGCATCTATCAAGGCGTGCGCATATAATAACTGCGCTTGTCAAACAGAATTTAATGAAATATGGTAACTAAATTTTTACTTCTGATTTAAAAAGAATTATATGAAGGGAGAATTAGGAAATACAACAGAAAAGCACATGCTACGAGTGAGTGACAATAAATAACCTATTTTCACAAAACACGTTCCGACAACGGTTCTCAGTTTAATTGTTATAATGAATGAACTTATCATACAAGAATGTTACTGAAAACGCACCTTTTTGTGATTATCTCGGATCTTTTCTATATTTGTTTAATATTGTACCTTTTGGGTTTTGAATCCTGTATGGGACTCAAACAACTTATAAGACTGAAGATGAAATTGCCAGTCTCAGTCGGTGGTGGAAGGGTTTTCGCTTCCAGAAACAGTTTTTCATTCAAAATAAATCGGCCAGTGAACACAGGCAACTGATGGACAGAATATACTGTCCTCATAGCCTAAGTTGTTTGAGCTGTAATTTTCAACAAAAACAATAATATTCCAAATGTATACTTTATTTGCAGTTCATCCATAACCGAAATAGTTTTGCAAAGCGTACAGACTGATCACAAAATTTGCTCGCTCAGTCTCTGTGAGGAGTTGTGATCAGTCTGTACGCTTTGTATTATAAGTATACCTACGTAGCAGTGAGAAGACTCCTCGTAACTCTCAGAACAGCATCAAAACTCGATCGCATCTGTCTCATTGGCCCACGGTGAAACTTCACGCGAACAACTGGTTCTATCTTATTCAACAGCTGCTCAGTTGAGATGAGATTTAATGACTAACCAAGCCACTAAAGTATGGTATAGTCACCCTCGTGTTCCTATAATAGACGTATTTATCTCAAAGGAATAGTCATCAGATGCATAAATTGAGCATAAAGAGATGCAGCCACCTAGGCGACAAGTATACAATTGTGTACAAGCATAAATTAACTCACCCAGAATCACTGAACCGATAAACCTTTTTATCACTTCTTAGTATTCATTCAGTACCGGCAGGATTGCGAATCCAATAAGCTTGATGGTTACGTTTTGGTTGCTATGTCCAAATATGGTTCTTCTGTTGGATTACACTATTCCAGTAACCCACCAGCGTCCTCACATCAGCGAGTTAGGTATGGCCAGAGATCGAACAACTAGAAAACAGATGTCGTTAAAAGGATGTTTTCCAGTTGCTATTATTATCGTATCATGAAATTTGGTCCCTCATTCCTTGCGCATATTGTCATAGCTTGTCCAGTCACTTGTCGCACTTTTAGCCCACGACTGCGTTGAATTGTATGTGTGGAGTGTATACGCTTGCGAATGTATAGAAATTGTCCTTTGGTCTTCCCCCCCCTTTTTTTTTTCTATCCCTCCTCAGACGAACTTACACGCCCGTTTATCCATGAAATGGATAAACGGATGCGTACCTAATAAACTGGACACTAAGTGTATCTTATTGGTACATGTTGACGACACGACATTCAATAACTGTCAAACTATGGGAAAATAAATAAACTTAAGAGTACATCCGTTCTATTTGATTTCATCGATTGCAAGCAAAATATATTTATATTTTGTGCCCTAACTGTATGTTATTCCTAATTTTTGTTTAAATACTGTACTGATGATGTCTTAAGATACTTAGGATGAAATATTTACAATTAGATAATTTTCACTGGGTTTGTACGTGTGTTTCTTCTAATTAATTAAAAAAATATATATATATATATATATTTATAGTTATTTTTCTGTTAAATGTTCCAGCTTACTTGATACCTGATTAGTAATATGTCCACAAAAGTTTGAAAGGTTTCTTTGACTCTATTTGTTCGTAACATATTTACTAAGAAATCCATTTGCTTTCATTAATTTGTTTATTCGCTTAGCAAACTCCTGCATGTGATGCTCATGTGACGCACTTGGTGAATACTCATTAAAATTTTTAATATACAGGCTTTTATTGTGGTTTGCAACAGAGCACGTTAGTGTTCGCCTTTCATTATAACGATGTATGTATAGTTATAGTAGGCGGTGATATAGTCTAAGGAGAGCTTTTCTGTTATATACCAAAATAGAGCACCTCATCGTTTGCCTGTCAGAAATTTTATCAACAATGTTTTACATTTCCTGTTTGACTTAGATAGTACACATTCCCGCCACCTGAATTAGAAACTTTTATTTAATACCGTGTTGGATCTCCTTTGGCGACTGCTAATACGATGCTCTTCAATTCCCCGAGCTCGGTGAGATATGGATCGGGAACAGCCTTCATTAAATGCTTCGGTGAATTGCTGCACACAGGAAGTTCGGTTTGTCCGTCTAGGCCTTCCCAGACAATGGCGATTTCGTTCCTGACAGACTGTCTTAGGACCACAGTTGCGCCTCTTAGATAAGCAATGAGTTATTTTTCCACTGATTAAACATAGAATCTCACCTTTTGAGAAACTCTGTTTACGAAATCATGGTTCCAGCCGGGCACTCCCCCCAATAAGCCCTTTATCGAATTGCCAAAAATGCTTTGTTTTTCCCATTGTGATTAAACGCTAAACGCTGTTGACGATTACTGACGTCCTTAGGAGCATTCTTAAATAGTTGAATAGAACACGAGGTGACGCACGTGACCAAGTATTTTGCATATACACTGCGTGAGTGACGTTTACGTATATCTTCATACTGATTTCTAATTCAGTGGCCGGTATGTGTATTAACTAGCGAAATTCTAAAGTGTCGTTACTCCAGTTTATCATTATGAAAGACGCCCAATCCTCTCATGTGGAGTAGTCAATAACAGTGCTCTTTGATCAGAAAGACCAGGATTTGTGGAACCCTTTTAGGATGCGACATTTAATATGACAGTTCATCTGAAGTTGAGTTACCGGTCTCAAAGAGTTTCATCATTTAACGCTTAGAAGAAACTAAATTACTCATGAGTTTACATTAGGGTAAACTCATGGGTAATTCAGCTTAGACTAGAACGCTCTTGGCTAATACTTATGAGATATTTTTTCTTTCCAGCTCTCATTCTAGTGACGTACAGATGCTCATATATTCAAATAAATCTGCTTTCAGCTGTAATTCTGAAAGCTCATCTATTGCTTCGTTCATTGTTATTGCAAAATCCAGAGTGGCGCTGGTATTTGCAGATACTCGATGAATAGTAAGCTGATATGAATGGAATACGTGGCCCATCAGTACTGAGATATCGAAAGCCCATCATGTTCAATTAATTTCTTGGTCTTTTTGAATGTTAATTGAAAGAGATGTTTCGCTGTAATGATGAAATAGAAAATTTAACTCTAAAACATAACAGAATATATAACTATAATTTAAAACTACAAAACCATTGTTGATAATTTATTTTGTTTTAAATTTTATAAAAAAAACTTTGTAATCTTTGGATCAGAGTTTATCTGCCACGGGGATGATATTTTAATTTGTGTTCTTCGGTCACTGAATTTGTCATACTAGTATCAAAATGAAGGTTGATCTGAAACCCTTAGGTATAAAAATGGCCTCACTCAGCTCATAAAGTTGTGTACGCGAGGGGATATATATATAACCCTAATTATGGAGGTAACTGTCATAAAATCCTATATTTTGTCTTCAAAATGATTGATTGAATTGTCTATGACAAAAGACGCCACTGATTTTGAGGGTTTCACCGTAACAGTCGTTGATTGTGTTTCTTACTGATCTACCCACGCCAACTATTTCGGTTGCGCGGTGTACACACTGGCATCAACATGCAATAGAGAAACTGTTTACGGTTATTATATACACAGCGGTGTATCTAATATACTTGAAGAACTTAGCGGTTCCGGTAAAAGCGCTGGTGGAACCCAACTAAAGGAAAGGGCTTATCTAAAGCTTGTAACTACGCTATTCTGCAGCGTTATTTTGTTGTGAAGATATCGGAACTGCCGAATGTGATACAAGCTGTTTAAATGTACCATTTTTGATCAAAGAGTGCAACTATCTCGAGAGTATTAGCTGAGAACTAGGTATAGAAAATACTGAGAAATAATTTGTTCTAAATAACTGAATTCAAATGAAATTCTGAATGCACTAAGGGTCAAGGTTCATTTTTCTTATTCTAACGACATATTTTTTTTGTTTTTATGCTATTTTAAGGCAATCCCAAAATTATTCGAAACGTAGGTGATGGAAGTTTATTAAAAATGGGCTTAAAAATCTATCGCAAGGACCGAACCACCAAATAACGACTTTAAAATGTTTCATTTTAAAGGTCGTTATTAAAGGTGTTTTCATTTTTAATTTCATTTTCACTTTTGTTTTATCCTCTTAAGTTCAGGGTGCTGTTTGTAAACCAACATTTTCAACTAATAAAGTCGTGTGTTTCTGATTAGTTTTTTCAAAAACTGGAGTAGAACTCATCGAACACAGTCTGGAGTAAGTGTGTGTGTAAGTAAGCTATAGTATGTTGAAAAAAAAAAAGTGATTTAACAGTAGCATTATCCTTTAATTATTCCACTAAACAGTAAGAAATATTTGTTTTGTATCTCTATGTAAGCAAGAATACTGCATTTAGCGGCAGTATTTTCTCGAGAAACAGCGTTGATTTAAAGATCAGTTGCCTTTTGAGTTATCAACAAAAATAAACTCATTGAAGAATCTGCACAAACACTTTGTCTTGTAATACTTTGAGGGTTCTCGCAATTCCGAAGGGAACAGCTTTGTGTGTTCTAATGCAGCTTCCGCAAAGTGCGATCTGCGGCTCACTAGTCGGCTGCGTGAGAATTTTATTAGTGAATAAATAGCATTTTTTTTTTAAAATCTTAGTTTGTAAATTTTCAGCTATAGTTTAAAACACGTGTTAAAAATCCTATTAATTCAAAATTTTATTTTGCATAATTAAATTCAGTATAATATGCATGATATTTTCCCATATGTATATTTCAACATGCGAATGGACAGTGGTGCAGAAAATCGGCCACTATATGTCGCCCCAGTACACTGAGAAATTCTATCCTAATTTTGCAGTGAAATATTTTAAGGTTGTTTATGTTATGGCAATCTGTCTAGGAGACGATTTTGCTCTTAGGGGCGACATATGAAGGCTGATCTCAGCTGTTAAAATATGACCTATCGATAGAGGATAGATATGAGGCTAGTGGGTAGCTGAGTTATATATTTTTTCCAAGAAAATACCATTCAAAATATCGTCGTTTTATATTTACATTCCAGAATCTGAATGGGGAAAGAGTAAAAACTAATTAGACGATCTCTTATATTACAGAATGTGCTTAAATAAATCTGTTTATTTAAGTAAATAAACAGAAAATACTTAAATAAATACGTTTTTGATTCATGAGGAAATGAAACATGACAGGCAATTTTATTTATAATGATTACACTATTTAAAATATAAGTGTAATCATTATAAATTGATATGGAGGGAGCAGAGATGCTGTGATTGTACTTTGCTTCCATATGCTTTCTTTTTTGTCAGCTGAGTCTCGAAGATTTTTTCCCACTTTCTCACCCTGTCACTGTGCTACCGAAATATGAAAGAAAAGAGAGAAAAGCAAGTCGAAATATAAAGGTAAAGTAAGCAAGAATATGGAAGAAAATTAATAGTTCCTTCTCTTTCATAATAAAAGTACGATTAAAATGGACATGATGTGCTGTATATTCCCACAGTAATTTACTGAATCTCCATAAAACCATTCGGTTGTGGCTTAAACTTGCGACCAGAAGATGGCGCGGCAGTTATATGCCTTTCTCCTCTGCAAAACAGCAGTAAGCAAATTTCCAGACAGACTTTAGAAAAAGAAAAGCGCCACTGTCTGGACGCCGCACCAAGCAGACAGGAACTGGCGTGTTTCAAGGATCCGATTGAAAGGTAGCGTTAGAAGTGGCCTTAACCGTGCATTCACCATCATCCTACTAGAATGTTGCGCTAGTTTTTCTGATATTTTGTTCTTTGTTTCATCCGAGCATCAGAATATAATTTTGTCCTTGAGATATAGCTTGTGAGAAATTCAAGAGAAGACAGCGTTAGCTAGTTATACTACTACTAACTATATCTTCCAAAATCTGTCAAAAAAAAAAAAAATCGATTTTAGCAGTTAGAATTTATTCAGTTGTCCAGCACTGTGAGCTCTACTTGTCACGTATCATAGTATAGTGCAGAACGGGATTAATAAAGTATCAACTGCTGAATTGTGGAAGAGAGAAAAAAAGTTCCGATTTAATTAGGGGATAAACTAGGTTTTTCTGTTGCTTTTTTCTCAGACATATGAGGATTTAGGAGGTAACCAGCATAAGTAACAAATAGACACTCGACAGTGTTTCTTGAGACATACCCAAAATGTAACGGTAATACCTATAGTCCGTTTATTAGCAGCAGACTTAATAGTGTTCTGTCGAATATGTGTACCTCTAAAACGAAAATAAGACAGTTGCAGTTTTCTAGCTTTAATGAAAAAATTACTTAATTAGACGAAGTATTATCACTAAAATAATAATTTTGATATAAAGTCGATCGAAAGTAATTAACTTTGCTAAATCATCAAACTAACGCAACGGGCGGATTATGCATTAAACTGTTACAATGTTCCGTGAGCTGAACATGGAAAACCTAGTATATTTTCAAATCATGGAAGCAGTTTCTTTTCTTAGGTACAAGAGATCTCACTATATATTTGAAAGCGAATCAAGTTCCATATAAAACGGAAGCTAGATATGAAAAGCATTTTGTGATGATTACATACTTATCCGTTTCAAGCTAAAAAAAAAAAAAAAAACTAAAATAGGTCGATCCGATACTCGAAATATGAATAGCACTGTATAGTTTATATACGTACTAGGGGGGTTACGGCGCCCAACCCCCCCCGTGTTTCGGACTGGTGGGCCGGTTCTCCTTGAATTTTGAAGACTCGAAAGGGGAGTTCCTCCCCCCTGTCGCCTAGGGTAGCCCCTGAGTGTCGAGTCTTCAAAAGGGCCTCCGCCCCCTGGCGCCCAACCCCTCGAGTTCCGTACTGGTAGGCCGGTTCTCCTTGAATTCTGATGAATCGAATTTTGAAGACTCGGCACTCAAGGTAGCCCCTGAGTTTCAAAAAACGTGACATAAAAAGGAAGGCTTATCATTTTATATATATATAGGGTAGATATACTAATTAAATTATAAACAATTATGCTATACAGCTGAAATGATTACTGTATATAAAAACTGAACGACTAGATAATATGTAAATGAATGAAGATGGAGTAGCAGAATTTCGATATACCTGTACTCTCTTCCCACCCCCAAGGATATAATTTTTCTAAATACTTTTGTGATGTTTGAATACAAACGAAATATCCTTTACAACTAACCGAGAATAGAGTAAACGAAGTGCCGGGACTAAGGGGGAAGAACAATATGATCATGTTGTGGGGAGGTGGTCAAGAACGTGTTTCATTGAGGGAGAGAAAAACAGAATAGGTGTGCAGGAGGTGATGGAAGACTCGGATTGGCAGCATATCCTGGAATGAGGAAGTGGGTGGGAACTAAATTAATGGTGTTTTGGAACGAATTCATTTGGAAACAGAAATTGATTAATAGGTATTACATGAGCTGTGCATGAGATGTTGGTATCTCAAAGAAGATGAATGTTGAGGTGAGAGAGAGAGAGTGCCACAGCTATTTAACTTCTGTATTAATCACAGAGGTTAGAATTTAAAAGATGCAACCATTTTGCAATGTGCAAATAGGAGAGTTAGGAAGAACAGCATTAATGTGATGTACCCCTTCAAATCCGATTTGAATAGACGGGATTTCAGTTCAAGTAAAAGGTTCGCACCAAGGAGGGAAACCTCGTTATTGAAATGTATCGTATTAACATTAATGCACTGCAAGGAGGTGAAGGAGGCAATATTTTTAAAATGATAGAAATTCAGGATACTCATGAAAATTTAAATTGAGCGCAGTGCAAAAAATTATGGTGCTACTAAATAAGGTGTTGAGCACATCACTTTTGGATTGTGTTAGTTTTGTCATCTAAATTACAGGAAATGTCGAATAGAAGGAGTATCTCTCTCTCATCGTCTATTCGATCAAACTAGTATCCATCCTTAATCCGTCTTTCTTCGAAATATAAGAACAAACGTCGGCACACACCACTATCTGTACAGTCCCAATCCAATACAGAATCCAGTTAAAAGGTTATTTTATAGTTCCCAAAATCGAGAGCCTCTCTTTCTTCAGACCTGTACAGCGGGAATGAGAAAAAGATCTTGTGTATTAGTTCGACAAGAAGAGACAGAAAAGTTATTTATTCCAGAGATAGAGCGTAGAATCCGCAAAAATCTTTGGTCACTGTAATTTTCTGTACTATTTTACTGATAGATTTCATCATCAGCTACTTGATAGATAAATGAACCGCATATGCTGTTAGCCACATAGCGATAAAATTATAATACTATGCATTTAAATTGCATTTGTTCATCGTGATGTTAAAGAGATGACTAAATTCATTTATATTTCTTTAAGTATCATATTTTGGAATGAGTTAAATATAGAGCTAATGTTCTGCTTTGTTTCCTGTGAAATGAACCCTGAAATGTGAATGTTTTTTGGTTAGAATATTAAATAAACTGCTTTTCTTGTGAATTTGTATTTTTGTTCGATTTTGGATGAAAGGATTATCCATATACTCAAGGTAGCACTAGACACAACTCCAACCCCCTGAAAAAAAAAACAAAAAAAAACTTGAAGAATCTTAACGCCCCCATCGAGCCTTTCCCCTTGTTCAAATGAACGTTACAAGGTAGGTCAGCGATTCTATCAACACAGTTTGAGTTGTTTAAAAGTCAGAATTAATCTGCAGCTGTTTGTATGGTAGCTTTTTGCACATAAGTTGTTTTATAATGCTAGTTAGTATTAGCATTTCTACAAAATCAGAAGCATTAGCTCGTTTTGAATCTGTATGTTCTGATTTATTTTTCATTTATATTTTTATTTTCAACCGGAAGAACTACTATGTCAGTAGGTTGTAAAGATAGTGTGAATCCTGTTTAGGACACCAAGAACATTAATGGAGCATTTTTGTTTCGAAGGTTTTTTCCTCCTCACACAAAACCGACTTTAGAACACACGCACATACGGTATATTAACTAAACGAATTCTTCAAGGAGCAGCCTTTCCAATCGTTCTTAAGTTGATTTGAAATGGACATGAAACAATAAATTGAAAATCAAATACAAAATCTTTGATAAACAAGAGAACATGAAAATTATCTCTAAAAGATGTTCTTTAGAACCATCCATTGATATCCCATCCAGATTGAAAAACTCTCACTAAGGGCTTTTCACCTCAGAATTAACCGGTATTGTGTGGATGTGACAAGGTTTCCTTTCCGTCAAGTCGGGTTTTTTCCTCTGTGAAATCTCTCAAAAGAATACTCCCATTGATGAGCTATCTTAATAGGGTGAAATGTCCATTTGCAGCATAATTTGGTTTATGAAAAAGACAATGACTTAGCTGTGACAAGCAGGAAATACTATACCTATACGGAGTGCACAAGCTTAACACTTACACTTGTACAGACTATATAATATTCGTTGCAGACGGACAGATTTCTGTAAACACATCTATGCAACACTTCATTGTATTCTATTCGGTTCTATAGATTAATAGCCAAGGTTCATATTCAAAAATGTCGACATCGGCTAATTACTTATGGTTCACTTGAACCATGCAAGCATATCGCTATCAATCGGTTATTTTATTTTTAATTTCACTTTTGTTAGCGTTTAAAATTTTATATCCAAATGTTTTCAAATTAGAATGAAATAAAAATGTAATTTTAACTAATCTAGAATCTTACTGTAAGAACAATATTATATCAATAAATTCTACTAACGCCTGCCTAGCTGATAATGAAAAAAATTAAACTGCGTTGTTATAAAAAATCACCACTAGCACTAGTTAAAATGGATGGTTCTCGACTATGAAGTAAGCCATCTCTTTAGTGTCAGACAATTGTCCCTCTTGGCTGTTGTAATGAAACTGAAGCCACTTATTTGGTTTCCGATTAGATTACAGATGATATATTACATTATTGGAAGGCAGTGAAAGAATGCTCGACTAGCTTTTGCGTGTAAATAGGCTAGAAGACAAAGGGTAACATTTTTTTCTTCTCTGTTAGTCTAACAATATCGATTTAAGCCATGCGAGTGTAAAATTTTCCCTTCTTGAAACCCACGTGGGATTTCAAGAAGAGAAAAAGTTCGTGGATATAGATGTTATTTCTGAAAATTTTTCCATGCTACTCCTCTAAATTAATATTAATTGTTATGGATATTTTGCCTATTTTTCTTTAGGAGTACCCCTTTTATAATGTCATTGACTTTTTACTCATTTTTAGGGCATCACTGATATTTTAAAGACATAGATACATGAAGAATATAAGAAAGGAATAATTATAATTATGAACATACCCTTTAGAGGATGTTCTCGGTTGTCTTCTTTTGAAGCAGCACCAGGCGTATTAGCGATAAACATTTATATACCACTGCTGAAGTATGACAGAAAGGAAGGGGGGGGGCGAAAATATGGAAATAGTGGAAGAATTGCGGAAAAGACAAAGGGTATGTGAATTTAAAACCCGAGTTTCCAAAGGTGGGCTGTGAATTCTTTGGGAAGAAGGTGAAAGATAGAATATTTTTAGGGGCTAGGAGAAGGATAGAATATGATGAATGAAGATTAGGGATGGGAGTAACGAGGTGTGAGCTGTTTCGACTGAGTGTCGTCTTCGGAACTCGTGAGGCTATATCATGTCGGCTTAACAGTGTTGTTGGGTATAACTGTGTTGTATTACATTTGGTCAGAATCTTAACCTAATTTTTATGCTGTGGAGCTTCCGACTCTCAGAGATTATACAGGGGCAGTGAACGTTTATAGAATTTTTGTCACATTTTATGGCTATTGTTTTTGATATTCTTAGTGTTGTTTCGTATTCCTGGATGGCTACTATTATGACTTTGTCGATTTGGGAAGTATGTTTCTGTTCAGGAGCGTGGATTCTATTTCTGTTTTCCCTGTATTTTGGTTCTCTTTTGGTTACTACATTTCTTATTACTTAAATGTTCTGGGATTAGTATGTTGCAGTCACGGAAGTGTTCCTGTAATGTTGCCCATAAAGATCTGATCGTGGAGGTTGTGTAAGTGACGTCACAATTGTGTTGGCAAGGGAATTTGTATACTACGTTGTGGTGTTATATTTCTTTGTATGTGTGAGATTTAGTAGGTTTTGGATTGTTGTGAATACTAATTTAAAGTGGTGTGTTTAAAAATGTATTTGCATGCTTTGTAATGATTTTTGTGTTGCGAAGTTTCTAAAATTTCGGTTTCTAAAAATCTTAATTTCTTTATTTTTATATTGAGATAATTATGTATAGTAAAATTTGTATGCGTTTATAAATTGTGCTAGAATTAAAGATGTTTTGATAGAATAATATTGGTACGAGTTAAAGTGAAAGTAAATTCGTGGAATATTTTTGTGGCTATTTTGTTGTTTGTTTTAATGTTAGGTTGAAATTTATGGATTTTTTATGCTCTTTCTATAGTGTACTTTAGTCTGCTGCTGCTGAAGTCGTTAAGGGATTCTTGTAAAGCGGGATGCATGTTGGTTTTCCAATGCAAAGAACATCGTTTACATATCGGCCATAAAAGGTGATGCCCGGGGGGGGGGGGGCTGAGTAGATGTGATTCTATATGTGATAAACAATTTGGCTAATTGTCCGCTAATATTTTGGCCCATAGGGAGTTCGAAAATTTGGATATAGATGTTATTGTTAAATTTAAAAAAGTTTGCTGATATTATTAGTTTTATCAGGTTTGCGATATCGCTGGGTGTTAATTTTGTTCGTGATCCCAGGATATGGTCTTCTGTGAGAAATGTACGTACGATGTCTAACGTTCTGTGACGTCCACATTGGTGTATAGCGACGTTCCGTCCAATGAGGTGAGGACGTCATCGTGGGATAGTTTTTTGTCTGTGATTTTGGCTTCGCTAGTAAAGGTTTGAGTGGTTTTATTAAGAATTTTGATAAAGGTGATGTGGTGGTGTTTTTTGTAGAAGATTATTGGGAGTACCGGGTAGCCGTTGTCATGGGGTTTAATTTGTCCGAATATATATAGAGTACGTGTGGTGCAGGATGTGGTATTTTTCAACGTTATTTTATCTATCTTGTTTTGTTTTTCAAAACGTGTAGTGTGTTAATTTATTTTACGAGGTTGGGGTCATTTAGGACTTTTTGGTATGTGTTTTGATCATTTTAAAATTTGTTATTTTGTTGCGATAATCCATTTTGTTTATGATGACCATTGTGTTGCCTTTGTCCGCTTTGGCGATCGTTGTATCCGGGTTATTTTTTAATCAAAGTTTTTTGTAGGTTTGGAGTAATGTTTGGTTGTATTTTTAATTTGTTATTTAAGATGTTTATTTTATAAAATAGTACTTCTATGTTGGGGTGTATTATTTTCTAGTTTAGCTTGGATTTCGATAATAATGTCTTCATTTGGCACATATCTTTCCGGGATTGCTAAGTTTAGACCTTTATTGAGAATGGTAATTTTATTGCGTGTGGGGTTATAATTTGAGAAATTTATATAATTGAATTATTTGACGTAGGTCTTATGGTGGTTATCCGAAGGATTGGAAGCTGCACATTTGTTAAGGCATTCCATTTTTTTGCATGGCGAGTTTCAATTAATTGTGTGTAATCGTTGATATGTGATTGGATATTTTCTGAAAAACAGTGCCCATTTGTTTTAGTCTGGTTTTTGTCTGGTGAACGTATAAATATGTCTGTTTTTTTTTCTTCTTCTTCTGAAATCTCTCATTTAGGGCCTTTTTTATAAGTGCTCTGGATGCATGATGACAAATTCTTTTATTTCTGAGAATTGTTTTGTTGCCGCATACTATTGTGAATTTTGGGGTAATGTTATAATTTAGACACTGAGGAATTTTATGTGTAGTTTTTGAGCGATGTATTTTAGGATGTTTTTTATATATACTTCTTTCGTGAAATTGATGCAATCGTTGAATGCGTGCCGTGAGATTATGACAGACTTGTGATGGTGCTATGTGATTACTATTTAAATATGTTATGTGAGTTATGAGGGAAAGGGGGGTGATTTTGAAGGGTGGAGTAGAGCTTCAATGATTGAGCGGTTGTTGGATTACAAAACACAAATTATTATAGATATTATTTCTGGAAAAATTTCCATGCTACTTCTCTAAATTAATATTAATTTGTATGACTATTTTGCTTATTTTTCTTTAGGAGTACTCCTTTTAATGTCATACTGTTATACAACACCTATTATTATTATTATTTAGTTTGATAAGTTTCTTTGGTAGCGAACAAACTGCTTTAGCTTAATTACATTGGAATAATGGGCTTACTAAATAAATGAATAATAAAATAAAAAAACAGTCAGATTGTGGCACTAAATGCATGGTTTGTGCATGTGCAAGTGTTCATTTTACTAGACGTTCAGCTGCTACAGTTTAAAGAAATGCCTTTGAAATATTTAACATCTTCACCAACGGTTTGGCAGATTCCGCTTTCAAACAGCACTAAAAATAACGGGCTTCATTCGGGTCGTTTATTTCTATCTGACTTCAAGTACGGCACTTCATCATTGCGTTGCGCTTTGTTTTCAAGGTCACCACGTACTACGCTAGTCGTCAGCGTGAGTACAATTATGGCTAGAAATAGAAGGCAACACAAAAGTGTCATTAAACAGTCGTTCTTCAAAAAGACGATTCTTCGCAAGTGACGCAGGTTTTCAGTAATGCAAAGTTTCGTTTGAGTGACGGCCTAGTTTACGATTATTTACGAGAACTTGCGCGATTGAGCGAGTTCTAGGCGGTTAGTTTGTCGAGAATGGAGCGTGATATTTAATAGTAATTACGATCGTGTAAGACACGCCAGCTAAAAACAGCAGCTCTTATGTAACTGCGTGGCTCCACTGCTCGGGAAGCAAACTTAAACAGGGCGCCAAGAAACGTCATGAATGTGTAAAGAAAAATTTTTCATCGCACTTTACTGGGTTTCTTCTTGAAATCACACAAAAGCAACAAGGGTACGACTAGAGTAGTACACGCAATAACCAGTCTGATTGAGTGTGTTCTCCAGCTGGTTTGGTCTGTTTTGGACTCCATTTTCTGCCAAGAAAAATCTTGACCCCTTTCCGTATTGAGAGTATCCATCTTTTAGAACAGTATATAATTTATAATTCTTTCTTCCCAGGCAGGATTCGCAACTCGGTCTTGAGAACGTAAACTAACTCACTCCGTGTAAATGTGGTTGAGTGCAGAATTAGTAATCGAAATTTCAGTATTCTAGCACCGACTCAAAGAAACTCGTTCCTGATTGGCATTCGCCGTTTTAAACTGTTATTTGTTCGGGATAGTTAGCTTTCTAACCGCTGGAACAAAAGATGGTTTCCTTTAAATGATTGTCAGAGTTTGTATGTTTGGAGAAATTTCCTTATAATAATCCTATCAAGAGAACGACAGCCTTCAAATTAAGGCTGTCGTTTCTTGATAGGATTATTTCTGCTTCCTTCTCTGCGGCACGTTAGCCAGACTTCTTTTCACCCAATGTCTGTTTGCGTTATTCAGACTTTTTGTCGGAATTTCATAATATCCTCGATGCGATGTTTCATCGTTGAAGCGCAATGCATTTAGTCAACTTTTCGATTCGAATGTTTGTTCTGAGCAAAACCACTCGCTCTCTGCTGGATGGCGTTTCCGTCCTCCAACTGACAGTAAATTTCGAATTTTAAATAGAAAACTCAACAAAATTACAGCTCAACAATTTGAACAGTTAAAACCGTTTTCCGTATAAACGAACACTTGACCAAACTCAATAAGCAACTTCTTTATGAAGCAAAACAAAAGAGAGCAAGTGGTTCAGTCAAGTGTCGGTAAGAGACGGTAAATTTTCAGGAGAAAGGGCGACAACACGGATCAAGATATCTGACGACCTCAACGAAATCAGTAAATCTAAATGTCACCTATGAAAAACTGGAACAATGAAGACCTAAATGGACTTAAGAAAGCACATGATAACTAAGATCTTGGTGCAACTGTAAAAAAAAAACTATATAATCTAACCTCTGTAAAAAGAAAAAAAAGTTTTTTGATGCTACTTCAAATTCTTTGACTGGGTATATAAGTTAACACCAACTTATATAATATAAATATTAGATCGTTAAGATCAAATTTGTTAATTTTACTTTTCACAGAAATCGAACCATACAGCGGTATCTCGCTAATCTGAACCTCTTTAGTCCGAACCCTCCAGTAATCCGAACTGCGGTTTGAAAGAAAAAACTTTTATTTATTACGTATTATTATTTTTATTTAATAATTATTATTTTAACTATTATTATTTATTTTATTATTATTACAGTACAGTATATATTTTTTTCATACTGTCGATTGTACGGTTATACTGTAGTGTAGGCCTATTTTGATTTACTGTGTGTTCACGTTTGCTTTTTTATACTGTACGTACAGTATTGTCGGCATGAATCACCGCTGTTGTTAATGAACTGATTAGTCGCCATTATTCACAATGTTTGTGTATCTTTACGTCCCTTAAACAACAACTACGACTTAGCCTGAAACCTGGTTGTATAACGCTCAGTTTTTCTTTGGTTATTGAAATGAAACTTGTCTGAGTTGTCGTTTATTGTTTTGTGTTTTCTCAAGTTTTCAGGAAAACACACGTATCGATTGTTTTAGTTTTTCATTTTTTTTTCACTTTTTCATTAACTTCATTTTTTTATTTTACTCTTTTTAACACTAAAATTTATTTATTTAAAACGGCTACCGGGTCGAAGCCTACCAAAAGAAAACACGTAACATTATCATTGTCGGATAAGAGTAAAATAATTCAGCGTCTAGAAAAAGGGCAAGCGGCCGTACAACTTATTACTGAATACAATTTCGGCAAATCTATAATCAGTGAAAAAAGAGAAAAAAAAAAGACAGGATTTTAACTTATGTTTCAACCACAGAGGAAGGACCAAGCCTTGCTTGGTCCTTAAGAAACAAACTCTGAAAACAAGTGCTTTTTTTTTTTTTTACTTGATTCTGCTGTTTACACGTGGTTTCTTCAAGAAAGAAGTCGTCATATTCCCATCCAGTGGTGGTCGGTGAAAATTTAAAGTTTTGTATATGCAGCACCCCCAGTGCTGCATATACAAAAAAAAAAAACACCTTTTTTCCTAATCAGTAACGAATTTATTAATAAATAAATTTACATATTAAAAATTGCTTTATTAAAAATATTTCATCCTCACCACGAACAAACACCAATAATAAAAGTTTCGTATTAATAGCAATGACAAGCGCCAACGAATATCGGCGTTAGATCGCAGTGCATTTGTTTCGTGTAACGATAATTGAAAAAATATTTTCATATTTTCAACAGTGACACTCGTCATAATTCAGCCTTGTATCTATAATAAATAAATAATTATGTTATTTTAACAAAATAAAATAAGATTTACAAAAAAAAATTATTGGAACATGTGCCAATAATAAACGTTTCATATCTGACAGAAATAACGAGCTCAGGCATAAGATACTGCCCAAACGGCAGGGTATCTAATGACGTAACGTGCAACGACAAGGCAAACGAATATCGGCGTTAGATCGCAGTGCATTTGTTTCGTGTAACGATAATTGAAAAAATATTTTCATATTTTCAACAGTGGCACTTGTCATAATTCAGCCTTGTATCTATAATAAATAATAATTGTATGTTATTTATTATAGATACAAGCTTTATTTTAACAAAATAAAATAAGATTGACAAAAAAATAATTCACCACGCACATGCACCAATAATAAACGTTTCATATCTCACAGAAATAAGGTGCGTAAGCATACTAAAAATACAAAATAAAACAACACTTTTTTTTATTTTTTTTCCTCCAAAGTTATCAGTATCAGTTGGAAATGATATCACTAAAAGATGAGCTCGCTCATCTCCACTAGGCTGAGCAGACATCTTCTGGAGGAGATGGAGGAGAATAGGGGGTGATGGGATTAGGGGGTGGGGAGCATTGCAGGGAAGACCTCTGTCACCCTCTTGACGACCTTTTCACTTCCACCACCTAATGCTATTTTTTCCCCATCCCAACAATTTCGGACATATGAGTGAGAGAAATAGTCACATGGTCTAATATCAAAATCACTTTTTGAGGATAAAATACTTAACATAATAAGGACAAAAAATATAGAATACCCTTCGAGCCACAGAAATAAGATTTGCCCTATGATGTCTCAAAGTAAGATAATCTCACATCAACATCATATCCAGCAGCATGTAGAAACATGTCTGTGAATCATCTGTGCAAAAGTTTCATTTTGGAAGGAATGGTCAGGGTTAAGGGTCAGGTAAACAGTACTATAAGGAAAAACAAACTAGTCAAGTGTCTTTGCAGTTACGGCAATTCGTTCATCCTGTGCATCTATCGTATTGTGTTGTAGTGATTGGTATCCAGTAAAGTAAAGTAAAATAATGGGTGAGCCACAAAAGTCATTGAAATTTTCTTTCTTCAGGAAAATAGCACGAGACAAAACTCTTCACATAGCTCTAAAAGGATGGAAACCGATTATTATTTTAGAAGACACGTACATTGTGATGTATTTATCCAGGACCACTTGGGAAAAGTTATGCAGGATGTGGTCTGATATCCTCGGCTACTTGCAAAGAAGAGTTGACTACAAAATGGACCTTGGTGAGTGTTATATTCTGAAATACCAAGATGGAGAACTAATACTTGATGATACAGGAGCTGATGGAAGTAAAGTTTTTTCTATTAATTGTGAAGAAACTGAGAGATTTTCACCAAAAATATATGACATTGATAATCATTTACTATTTTTGGAAACTGAATTACCATCTATTCGTATCATGGGGAAAATTATCGCTAATCATTTAAATTCATCAACATTAAATTAGACTTTCAAGATTTTATCCAATTCGATAAAGATTCTTTATTTTGGGACATTTACGAACATTTTACAAAAACTGTTCAAACTGTACAATATGTATATTTGCTGACAAAAGAATACACAGAATGTTTAGGGAGGCATGGTGCCATTTCCAGACTGACACAATATCAAATGTATGGAAGTGTGATTACCATGGTATCTGATTTAAAAACTCTTTTGCATGACCAGCTATTTTGATGTAATGTAACCAAGAACCAGTGAGTAACAAAAATTTTATTCATTGAACTCTTTGGAAGTTGTTAAGAGTCTAAACTAAATATTGGGAAATATTTTTAGGTATTTACATGGTTGGAATTTTTCTCAGTGAATATACTTGTAAATAGTATTTCAGCAAAATAAAATATGCATTTGTAAACTTAAATGAACAAAGATGTGTGGTTTTTTTGTTGTGTTTTTCCACAGTGATTTTTTACTCGCACCAAATTTTTTACTCGCACCAAATAATTTGTCTTAAACTCTAGTTATTGTTGTCTCTTGGGGGAATTTCGCTACTCCGAACGAGCACACTTTTCATCAGTTCGGATTAGAAAGATACCACTGTATATGAATGTACTCATGTTAAGTGAAATATGGATCAAACAACTTGAAATTGATCTTTATTCTCTTGTTAATTACGACACGTTATGGCTGTCGTGATTATAATCGTTAAGGCGGATTAATTTGTACGCTAGGAAAAATACTTTTAATTTTCATAAACTGGAATCAAATATGCACAGTGCTGAAACTGTGATGATTTATGACACAGTAATGAATATACAGACACTGTGCACTGGACAAAAAAAAAAGGTGGAAGAAGATAGTGAAGGAGGCATCGGACACCAACGGGCAGTGAGTCCATGGTTCGTGATGTGTTTTTAATTTCGTATGGGGTTCCCCCCTTTCCTTCCTTGTCCCTTAGGACGGGTTGTAATCTCCTAATGAGTGATGATGAATGAATATACAGGCAGTTCTCACTTTACGAATTCCCGCTTTACAAATTGTTTGAATCGGAATTTTTATTTTAAATTGTGCGCAGAGAAGGCGTTTGGTGCGTGTACTTGGAATTACGCAGTTTGTAATGACGTAATGATCAATTAGAACAAGCCTCGGTCACTCACGAGCCTTGGCGACGCGAGTGTGTTATTCGTAGTTTTCTTCAATTACACTTGATTTTTTATTTTGTTTTCTTTTTAACTATAACCTTACCAACAATGTCAAAAAGAAGCAACAGTGCAAAACCAGAAAGTGAGCAAAAGAAACAAAGCAAAGCAATTACGTTAGAGAAAAAAATACCAAATTATTACCAGCCATCAAGCGGGTAGCACTGTTAGTTCTTTCTGAGAAATTGTCTCTTGCCGATTTTACAGTTGGCACCATTTTAAAGGATAAAGAAAAATATTTCAAAGAAGTAAAAAAATGCTCAGTCTATGCAGTCTACAAGGTTGCATAATAAAGAAACAGGCAGTATAATTTCTCATATGGAAAAACTGTTAACTGCTTGGATAGGCAACCAAACTCAACCATTAAACATGTCTATTACCTACGCAACGATTTTTACATTAACATTAGCCATTTTTAAAATGCTGAAAGACCAAAAAGGGGATGAACTGCAAAGAGATTTTTGCTGCAAGTAGTGGGTGGTTTGACCACTATAAAAAAAGCAAACGTGTTGGCATAAGAAGGTGAAGCTACAAGCGCCGATAGTGAGCTACAAAGTCTTATCCAGAAAAATTAGAAGAAACAATTAAAGAAGGAAATTACTCGCCATCGCAGATTTTTACCGTCGATAACACAGGCCTTTTTTAAAAACGGATGCCCAAGAACTTATATCGCAAAAGAAGAATCCTCAATGTCAGGTCTTAACGCATCAAAAAATCGGATCACTCTACTATTAGAAGGAAATGCTGCTGGCAATTGCAAGTTAAAACCCTTATTTATGCATCGATCAGAACATCCAAGAAGCTTAAAAGTAATTTAATAAATATACTCTCCCAGTAATATGGAAGGCAAATAAGGAAGGCTTGGCTCACGGGTTTCCTATTCGAAGATTGGCTTACGCATCGCTTTGTTCCTGAAGTGAAACTTTACTGTGAGAAAAAACAAATTCCATTTAAAGTGCTTCTGATAATTGACAATGCACCTAACCATCCCTCATGAGTAGCTTACATTTGCCCTAATGTAAAAAGTCTTTTTACCTCCAAATACAACTTCTTCTCTTTTACAACCAATAAAAGTTGTAAACGTTTAAAGCACAGTTAATAGAAGAAACTGATAAAGATGGAAACTTTTATATCAAAGAGTTTTAGAATAGATTCAACATTTTAGACGCAATTCGGGTAACGTAGATCGCCTGGCATAAAGTTTCCGAAAAAAATTATGAAAGGAGTATGACATAAGCTTTGTCCTCAGTTTAATGATAATTTCGAAGACTTTGAAGACCCAACAAAGATTGTGCATTCTGAAACTCGAGCGATCTTAGGTATGACTAACCAGTTGCAAATGGAAGTTTCGGAAGGTGGTGTTAATGAGCTGCTTCAATCTCACACTATGGAACTCTCACCCGATGGTCTGCTTGAATTAGAAGAACAAGAAAGAAGTGAAAAAGAAAAAGAATATAACGAATATGAAGTTTCTACTCGATTTTTTACTTTAAAAGGCCTAGAAGAAGCATTTAAACTTTTCAAAAAAGCTCGAACAATTTTTGAATCGCAAGATTCAGACTTTGAACGATTTAGTAAATTTTCTCGCGAAATGAATAATGCTTCTGCTTGCTATTTTAAACGAAAAGAAGCGAAAGTCAACGAAGCAGATGACACTCGAGGCCTTCTTTCAAAACAAATGCACCGAAGCTTCCTAATATATCTCCTACTACCTCGACGGCTGCCGATCCCCCGTTGATATAGAAATTACCTGATTTTTTTTTCAAAGAATCTTAATTTAAAATTGTTACTTTTTTTAAATATGTAAAATCTTTTGGCTAGTAAAGTCATTTCTTGTCATTTAATATTTAGTTTATATTTTATATATTCCTTCTTACGAACGTAACTCTCGCTCATAGCATTATTTCTAAGGCAAATAAACTCCCGCTTTACGAACGGTCGGCAGAAACCAATTAATTCGTAAAGGTGGGAACTACCTGTACTTATAATTACTCTGTACCGTGCACACAATGGCCTAGTTCAGTGTTTCTCAACCTGTGGTCCGCAGGCAGACTTAAATAAATAAATATTTTTAATTACCCAAACAAAGCAATTTAAAATTGAATAAGTAAGTAAAAATGATTGAAATGAATACTTAAAAAACCAACAAATAGCGGCAGAATGACGAGTTATAAAAGAGGGGTAAAGTGAACAACAATATGGTTTTATTTGCTTCCAAATTTCCTTGCTGTTTTGTCAGATTTCAAGTAAACGTGTTAAACATATTTCAACCAATTGCTTGTTGTTTATTGATTTTATCTTGGTTGCAGGTTTTCCTCCTTCAACCAAGGCTCAGTATATCTTCAGAAGTGCTAAGTGATACTTGGTCAAAGTGTGTCATGAGTTAACCCCACTATTTATATATTTTTCGGAAACGTTTTTCAATAATGGAAAAGTGGCTTAGAACTAGGACTTTGAAAAGAAAAGAAAATGAAACAGGTGATGCGAACTCTAATTGTGATACACGTGTTGTAACGGCGAGTAAATCTGATACTATTAAAGTAGAAGAAACAAGCAGTTCAAAGAAAAAGTACAGTAGGAAATATAACATTCATATTCGGCTATGAAATAATGTTGGATTCAATATCCACTTAATTTGAATAATTTTGCATTGCCGAAGTGAAGCCTTTTGGCTCTCTTTTTCAGTAATTGTTGGTGTCTTTTGTAATGTGACACCCTTTTAAGCAACTCGTATCGTAAAGTATACGTTCTGCATCACTTCATCCTGAGTATTCTTGGTCTAGCTCCCACTGACGAGACCTCAAAAAAGGTCAAAACCGAGGGGAACAACGCTGAGTTTCTGACTTTCTGATCCTGCAGGTCGCTTATTATTGGATGATCCGGGGGATTTTACGAGTTTTTGGAGAGGTATCCCCGCACTTAAACAAAGGGAAACCGGTCTGGGTAGTGACCTTCCCCCATAATGTATAACATCATACATCGCCTAGGAGATGTGTTTTATATTATGGGAAATACTAAGGAGAGTGATCGGAGCTTGCTCCATCTTTACTACGAGTTGCCCTGTCATGAAAGGTTGGCGTACGTTTGTATCCGCTGAAACTTTTATAGTCTCTATATTCGGCATGAAACTCTTGTAGTTTCTGTATTCGGCTATGAAACAATGGTGGATTCAATATCCACTTAATTTGAATAACAGTTGATATTTGGAATTCGGGTTTACTTGGTGTGGAGATGAAAGTAAACAGAAACCTCAATGTGTTTTGTGTTATGAAGTGTTGTCGAACGAGTGCATTAAACCTGAGAAAGTCCGACGACATTAAGCATTCTATCTCTTAAGTTTGCGCATAGCGAAAACAGGGAAACCTCATTCTGTCCGGGAAAATTTAATACTTCCAGCTATAAAAGATGTGGTAAAAACTGTTTGGCAACAAGTTACTAAAAGATGTTGATTTGATTCCACTTTTAAATGACACTTTCGGTCGCAGAATTAATGATATGGCAGGTGAGGTAGAATCTCAGTTAATCGAAAGAGTTAAGAAGAGCCCTTATTACGCGTTACAAATGATGCGCAGTTAATATGCTAAGTAAGATACGCGCATGACAACAGTGATGACAATATTCTGTTTTGTGGAACTTTGTCATCCCGAACAACTGCATTTTACACTCTCAATAATTAATAATACACAAAGGGATCCAGTGGAAAAAATGTATGAGCTTCTGTTCAGATGGAGCTCGCACTCTTACAGTCAAACATAGTAGGGTTTGTTTCTAAAGTCAAGGAAGTAGATCCGGATATGAAATGGGTGCAGTGTTTCATACATAAGGAAGCGTTAGCCTCCAAAGGAATGCCACCAGAATTTAAAACTGTGCTATACAACGCTGTAAAGCTAGTTAATTTTATTAAGGCTCGACCGTTAAATAACAGGTTATTTTCCGTACTCTGCGATGAAATGGGCAGTGAATATATACAACTTTTGCTTCATTCAGAAATTCGCTGGCTTTCCAGGGGCAAAAGTACTAACAAAGTTATTTCAATTAAGGAACGAGTTTTATTATTTGTAAATAAATGTAATTCTGATTTTGTCACTCCTTCTTAACGAAGCGTGGTTATCAACACTATCCTATCTTTCAGGCAATTTTTCGAAATTAAATGAACTAAATCTCTCCCTTCAGGGAAATTCTTTAACTGTTCTTGACGCCTACGACAAAATAAAGGCATTCGAGAAAAAACTAGTGTTATGGATTAGTTATGTAAAAGACAGACAATTTGCACCTTTTCCAACATTGGAATCCTTTTTAGTGGAAAATGATATTTTTGTTGATTCTAAGTTTCTGGAAAGGGTTTGTGACCATCTCAAAACTCTGAAACAGAATTTTGCGGTGGTCACAAACCCTTTCCATCTGAAACATAAGAAATTTCTGTGGGTTCGCGATCCATTTCAGGCTTACAGTCACGAGAACGACCTTTCGTTATCGAAAAAAGAACAGTTAATTAATTGAGCTTTCAAGTGACAGCGGGCTTAAAATGCAATTCCATGATCGGGGTTTGGCTCGATTCTGGATCTGGCCTTCAGTGAGAAGTGAATTTCCCGAATTATCTGAAGAAGCATTGAAAATCGTCATGCAGTTTTCTACAACCTATCTTTGTGAGAAAGGATTTTCATCGCTCCTTCAAATAAAAACAAAATACAGAAATCGTCTTTGTGTGCGCGCGCGCGCGCCGATCTTCGACTGAAGTTGACCAATATTGAGCCAGATATCCAGCAACCCTGCAAGGGCCGAGAAGCTCAACCATCTCATTAAAAGTAAGTAATAACATAATTATCATATTTATCATCATCAAATTCCTGCCATGTACCCTCAAGGGGTGTACAGGATATGACAGTACTACATGCAAAAATTACATCATTACTAACTTCCTATCTACAATTTTCCTGCAAATCAGTCTGTTACTTGTCAAGACTCCAACATTATCAGATCTTATATTTCTATCGTCTAAGGCACTTTGTACCGTATCAATCCACCTATATCTTGGTCTTCCTCTGGGTCGTTTTCCTGCCAACCTGGCAGAGAACAGTTGTTTTGCTAATCTTTCCTCTCCCATTCTATTTAAGTGACCATACCACCTGAGATTAGCTCTGCTAACGCATTCCTGGATGCTGACAATGTCAAGTTCTATCATATTTATTTGTTTAATAAAAATTAAAACTTTGTTTAATGATACATTTTTAATCGTTTACTTCCAAATTAATTATGCTTCCATATGTATTCAAAATATGCTTTTAGATTTATTATGTTATAAATACAGTGTTTCCCAAATGTTGGCGATCCCACATAGGATTTAAAAAAAAAATACATAACTTAATAGTCCGTAGAATTGTTTTAGGCATTTTACTGGTCCTTGGGTTTAGAAAGGTTGAGAAACGCTGGTCTAATTGAATATTTCTATCAGAGCTAAATAATATCCTAAAGACCTTAATACTCTATAATATAATAGTAGTGGGGGATATACATTTGGATTTATATAAGAATAATAGCAAAATTGAAGAATATAAAAATAAATTATCTACACATGGGTTTCTTGCATACATTGATCATATATTCATAAGAAACAAAATGGTTCATGAGGCATCCCCTGCAATCTATTTTAGCAAAATAACAGATCATTCTATACTGTTGAATCTATCATTACCTAATAGTGTTGACATGAGCTGTGCAGCTAGTCATGAAAATTTCGAATTTGTCACCAATTATAATAAATTCGAGAATTACATAAATTACCAACTTCCTCAAAATGATATTAGATTCAAATCAGCTTATGAGGGATTTATCAAAATGATTAAATATGCATATCGCAATATCACAAATAAGTTACTGTGAAAAAGAACGTTCACACACTCTGGATAACAGGTGAACTAAAAAATATATGGACGAAAGAAGAGCTCTATTATAAGCAAAGGAGAATCCCTACAATCTAATGTTCGAACATTGCTATAAAAATTTCGCTAAACACTTAATGTTCCTTTGCTTGCTTTATTTTTTTTTAATCTCTTAACGAAATTTCTTTCTTGTGTGAATGAGTGAAGAATGGGGGTTGGTTAACATGATAATTTGTAATACCAAGCAGAAAACACGTGAATTTCCAGAGGGCAATGACGTCACCGATGTACTTAATGAAATGAACAACCACTTTACAAGCTGTGGTAGTTGTGATTTTGATCCTACAGAGAGGATAAAGTAAGTGAGTCATCTTCAGTGGATTAAGAATTCCATGTATCTATACACAGTAAATGAAGACGAGGTAAAGAGTGTAATAATCGGATTAAGGAAAAAATGGGATGTGACCATATAAATATCGAAAAACTAAATATTATCATTAAACATAAGTCAAAATACTTTACATATATTATTAAGGAGGTAAAAGAAATGAAATAAAAAATAAAAAAAATTACAGACCAGTATTTATACTATCCACAATCTCAAAGGTTATTGAAATCCTAATAAAAAAAAGAAGATTAAATAGCTATCTAAATGCCATGTCCTTTTACGCTCCTAATCAGTATAGGTTTAGAATACCGAAATAAGGGAATGTGTACAGCATCCGTTTTTCTTGATGTATCTAAGGAGTTCAACTGTGTCCATGACCTACTGAAAATCAAAAACTTCTTCAGATCCTATCTGAATAATAAAAAACAATATACCAGCTACGGCACATTTAACAGCGCAACAAAAATAATAAAATACGGAGTCCCGCAAGGTTCGATGCTTGGACCCATCCCGTTTTTAAAATACATGTTAATGATCTGTGTAAATACAAACTTTTTGGCAAAACGATATCGTTCGCTGACGATACGGCATTAGTATACACCGAAACGACCCTTGAGGATCTAGAAAATCGGGTTAATTGTGTTATTATTATGTGATGACACCTCCAGGGAGTCCAAAGATTCATCGAGGGAGAATATGTCAACAGCATCGAACTGTCCCTTTCCAACTACTAACTGCGCTCAAACTTATGTTAAAACTAAGTAAATGGTTTAACAATAATGGAGTTAAAATTAATAGCGATAAAACGAGATATCTGCACTTCATGTTAACAGATAAGCTACATCATCACAATATAACCATAAAATTGCATGGAACGAAATGTAGTGATATAATTGTAACTGTAGCTTTGTCAAAAAAGAAACAATCAGTCAAATATTTGGGCTTCCACATCGATATCAATCTGAAATTGAATTCCCAAATCACATTTTTAACAAATAAGTTGAGGTTGGTAATTAACGGAATATATTATGAAAATTTTGTAAATGAAGTATTCTTAAGATGTTTATACTATTCTTGGGTAAATTCCTCATTGCAGTATGGTATCAGCTGTTGGGGTGGAGATGACTACATCAGTCTGCTTCCGTTGATACGAATACGAAACCGAATAAGGTTTCGTATTCGTATCTAGAGCTATAGCCATTACTGACTTCGCACATCCAACTAACGATTTGTTTATCATTCATAATATTTTGCCATTACAGAAACTATACTGTATCTCTGTGGTTGTATATTATATGTAAGAAAGAACGTTGTAAGTTTTTCGGTATACAATGTAGACTATAGTTTATGCTGTGTCAGGAACATGCTGGTAGTACCCAAGGCAAACAAAGACGTTTTTCATAAATCCATTAAACACTCAGCAACAAGCAGCTACAATAAACTTACAAATGAAATCAAATCAGTAACCTCAGAATGTGCTTTCAGAGATTGATTGAGAGACTGCAGTGACTGAGAGATTGCAGTGACTGCATCGAGCTATTTTAATTTTCAAGTAACCATTATGGCTACGGCCCTTGATTACACACATAAAAAAGACTTCTTGGGACTAAATAATGTTGACATTTATTTCAAACGTATGTTATAAGAGATCACTATAACTTACATATCATGTCCAATTATGAATCTAATATATTAACAAGTATATACCATGTTCTGAGCCCTCATAGATGCAGTCACTGGATTTTGCAGTGACTGCATCGAGCTATTTTAATTTTCAAGTAACCATTATGGCTACGGCCCTTGATTACACACATAAAAAATTGTAAACACTCACTAACTTAATTAAGAGGGAGATGTTAAAGCCGGGTACGAAACTCGGGTCGAAATCCATCGACATCCATAGAGTTTCAATGCCGAAAAAACTATCGGCGGAACCAAGTGTAAATGATCACTTGGGTAGTACAACACCAGGGCAACTCCATGCAAAGGTGGAGCAAGATCCGTCAATAACTTTAACTTTTTTTTGTAATACCCAAGTGATCATTTACACTTGGTTCCGCTGATAGTTTTTTCGGCATTGAAACTCTATGGATGTCGATGAATTTCGACCCGAGTTTCGTACCCGGCTATAAAATAAAACGGGATTTGACATCTCCCTCCTAATTAACAAATTCGCCGGTAAAATAGCCTTTCGGCTTATTATCTTTGTACTCACTAACTTATTTTAAACATTTTTATAAACTAAAAAAAACGATCCGATAATGTATTTTATTCTGCTTATATTATTATTTAGCCTATAGAAGCCATTAAGAACAGTAATGAAGATTTCTGCTTAAACAACGCGTCTTGAATGATTTCACACATTTCCTTCTCATGTAATTCTCAATAATTTTCACGATTTAATTTTGTCGTTTGATCTCTCTCTTTCTCTGGGAGTACTCTTTTGTTCACAATGGTCACTCTTGATTAAAGCAATGTTGTAAATGTCGTGTTTCCTTTGTATCAGTGTTCTAGCTAGTTGAAGTTATGGCTAAAGCAGCTATGTGGCCCTTGTATTCTGATGTTAATTGTGTGCATTCTTTTGTCTGTTCTAGTGGATGAGAAAACAATTTCTGGTGGGAACTCCCTAACTTCATATGATACGGCCGGATAGCTCACTTTTAGCTTAAAATACTTTATACAAAAAGGTTCTTTGCGTCTTACACAGCATTCAAATTCCTGTTTTACAATCCAAAGGGCATCATCAATATCTGCTGAGCTACGAAGACTAGCATTCTAGTAGATTGCCATAACTGTAAGGAAGAGTGAGCTCAAATATTTCATTAAAGTACTGAGTGAGTAAAAGACAGATAAAATATTTCTGATCTGCGTAAAAATTGGAAATAATTTATGCAGATGAGGTAATTACAGTGTGTGATATTTGCAGTGAAAAATTAATCGGATCGGTTTTCTGTTTTTGCAGAACTTTTCCGTCAGCAGTTTTGAACATTCATACATTCATAAATATAAAGTTTGTCTCTTTTTTTTTTACATGTTGTTGCATATTTTAATGCTTCAAAGAGCATCCTAGTGCTGTCAATAAATTATTATTATTATACAGGTATCTCCATAGAGTCAAGACTCATCACGGGAGATCCTATATTGACATACTAGCCGTTATTCACA
The DNA here is from genome assembly GCF_054136105.1 of Typopeltis vanoorti. Classification (NCBI taxonomy): domain Eukaryota; kingdom Metazoa; phylum Arthropoda; class Arachnida; order Uropygi; family Thelyphonidae; genus Typopeltis; species Typopeltis vanoorti. The sequence goes on from NC_143556.1 coordinate 138,928,895, forward strand.
CAATAACTATCGTCCCTGTCCTTAAACTCATTCACTCCCATTCATCACGCTCCAGCCAAAATAAAAATCTAGTCCTAACACCTTTGTTAACTACACTCTTACACAATTTCCAAATTAAAGGGAAAAACTCGAGAATTAGAATATTTGCCAAAAATAAGTGGATTGTTTGAACACACAGATTTTCCATTTGTCATTGTAATAACTAGAGTTAGTTGTGGTAAGAGAGCAAAGTAAAATTGTTAAGATCTTTCTGCCCATCTAAGATGATTACATTGCCAAATAAGAAGAATGTCTTCATCAAGCGAATCATCTTGCCACCTACTTGAACAGATCCTTCATAATCCGACCTATTCAGATTATAAAGAACTAAAATGAGAAAGCGGCTGTTCTCAGTTGCTCTTAAATGTTTTCGTGGAGACTCTGAATGCCAAGTGTCAAAATATTAATTGTATAAAATTTCTTTTGTAAACCTAAGCAGTTCATGTACGATCTTTTAGCTACCACATCTCCAATGCGTTCACATTTCTCGTAGCGTTGAAGTGGGATAGCAGAAATGTCTGCTGTGCCAATGTTGGAGTTGGTATATTACTTGGAATTGACGTGTGCGCCATAACTGTTCATTGGCCTTGATGACAGTGGCAGGTGGTGTATATCTGCAAATACGTGTTGACTCGATTTGCGGATTCCGGGAGAGAGAGAGACAGAGAAAATCTTGGGATGGATAACTCATACGATAGAGTACCAGTGTCTATTTCATTCTTTTATGATAAAATGTAAACCTAGATCTTTCCATCTAAAGAGCATCGTTGCTACACTAGTTTTATGTTGTACAAATTTTATTACGATTTCTTCATTAATCACTTTCAAACAATACTGAAGCTACAGTTATTTAATAAAGCATTTGAAAATTTTCACCCCTAAAATTTTTGCTGAATTCAACAGTATAGATGGCAAAGTGAAGAAGATAATATCCAGGAATGATATCGCAGTGGCAGAGACTCCTTAACGAAATTCTTGTTTTCCAGCTACATGCCGAACTTTTTCTTTGGAGAAAGTTTTGATTACACTAGATTAGATATAAAGTTTTTGATAAAGCATCCTCCTGCTTTAAGCGGATTTTTCACCAGAAAATTATTTCGCAAACAGTGTCGAATTCGTTAAATACTATTTATAGATACTAATAGCACATTAGTATATCAGTGACAGAAAAAAATCAGCTTCCGTTCACTTCAGCCTAGTAGTTTACAATAAGCGTCTAAGTAGTAAGAAGAATTGAAAGTGCGGATGGCTGGTTGTAGGTCGACAATGTACAGTAGGAGACATCGATTATTATGAGATGGTTATTATCAATTATCTGTCACCATCTTTCATAGATCGACTACTCAACATCTTCAACAGAATTTACAGTGAGAATGAATTTCCGCAATCCTGCGAGGTAACAATTATTACCTTTTCAAACAAGTTGTTGATCCAAAATTTCCTACAAATTATGGTAATTTCCTACGGTATTTTGTAGGAAATTTTGCAAGATCGTAAAAAAAAAAAAAAGAAATGACGCCTCTTAGTTTATGAATCCTATGTAGAAACAACCTTCCCCCCCCCACGACTACTATCCCGCTTCTGTAAATATTCAACATTGGATCATTTAATCCGACTAGAAACATCAATTAGAGATACCTTTCTAAACACAATCGCTTAATATCAGTTTTCTTTGAAATTGAAAAAGCGTATGACGTAGCTTGGAGGTTTGAGATATTAATAGACCAACACAACTGTGGTCTTAGAGGGAACCTCTCTCTCTCTTTATCAAAAACAATAGAATGTAATGAAATCTTTCTCCAAGAGTAGGAATCCCATAAGGTTCTGTTTTAAATTTCACACTATTTGCAGTTAAAGTTAACCCGATAAGCAAATAACTTCCTCAAACTGTAAGTAATACCCTCTATGGATGACTCTATCATATTTTGTCATTATTCAATATAAGATCATGGAATGCAAGCCACAGATCATAATTCAAATTAGCTATTTACGTCTCCTTCTCACCTTGCAAATGGCTTCAAATTTTCGCCACAGAAAACTATGCATTTTTTCCGCAAAAGCAATCCCGATCCAGCACTAACAGCAGGACAAACAATAATCCTAGATGCAACAGAGGACAGCTTATTGAGGCTCATATTCAATTAAAAAAAAAAAAGCATTCCTTGCTCACCTCTCCAAATATGAGTTTCGGAGTAAAGGCTGTATTCTATCCCTCATTCGTGATGAAATCCATTTCTTTGGATCTCGTCCTCCTTTTTAGACCACTGTTGCACTGTACTGTAATTTCACCTGTTGTGGCCAGTCTGTTAGAATGCATAAATTGCGCATAATTCTCTCTTGACCTCTCGCATTAACAAGTTGTCTCCAACGATATGATTGCTTTTGGATGGATGTTTTCGACTGTTAAATTGTTTTTAATGCACTCGAGTCATGCTGAGTAAAGAGAGCAACAAGATTCTGTGATACTTGCGCTGGCAAATCAGGCGCCGATTATCATATCATGTGTTCAAATTTAATCGGACCTGCAGCTGCTTCTTTATGGCGTTGAACTGTAGGTACATGTACTAATATTGCTTTGCATCTGCTCACAGACTTTTTTATAGCCTAGAAGCGACAGTATCTGATTCGTTCCATGGATGATGGGAATGTAGTTTAAGTAGCCAGTTAATGTAAACTCGCTAAGAGTAGATCATTGAAAATAAATCGTCCGATTTAAACATTAATTTGGATAATCAATAGCATGCGAATACGTAAAATGTATTTTAAGTACACAAAATATTTCATATTTCACTGTCGAACGTTGTGTGTTTGACACTAATTCTTTTGTCAGTTCAGTGGCTAAAACTTGGCACCAACGAAAGTCTGATTACATTAAACAGTGTTTCGTAAAATGTTAGATCAAATCAAGACCAAAATTGATATAAATAATCTTTCTTACCTAGTGCCTAATTTGCATGGAAAATTTCTTCAAGATCCTTGAAACGGCTGAAGAGTACTTGGAACGAACCGATTTTTCCGACAATCACAAGGTATAAAAGATATTTGTATAATTGGCAGATCAGCTGTTAAAGAACCCCCCCCCCCGCCCGCGCGCGCGCACACACACACATGCAAAATGATAACCAGTCCTTGACCAAATAACATCTGTGAGAACGTTTTTGTTTTAATTTTTTTTTTTTTTAAATGTCTTGATCGTGGCGTCAGGTTATCAGAAGCGATCCTGCAGCCGTATTTTACGATGGGAGCACACTCAGAAGATCGCTATTTAGTTCTTGAGATGTTCTTCACATTTTCTATATCGATTAGCTGCTTGTTTGTAACTTGTTTTCTTCTCTCTCTTATTTTTCAAATAACGACCAAATCACTATTTAAATTTCAACGGCATACTTCACCCACCCCCTCCTCCAAAGTCTCCGTGATTGAAACGGCATCAAACCTTAAATCAGTTATCGTATATTGAATGAAATATTAATTTTGAGTATTTTCCTTTGTAAATGAATGCATTGCTTATTTTTATGAGAAGAAAACTGTATAAACAAATCATCCTGTGGTTGTCGTATCCGCTCCCAACCAGAAGGTCGCGAGTCCGAATCCCGCTGTGGGCATGGGTGATTGCCTTTAGGTGGGAGATGAACCTCATCGCCCGCTGTGAGACCACCGCACCGCTTATTGGAAGGCCGGAAGTGACTTGAAACCATGTTTGGTTTCTAGAACAGGGTGTCCGGACTATGTGAAAATAAATAAAAATGACACACACACACACACACACACACACACTATCTACCAATAATTGTTCGGACACTTTAGCAATTTACAATTGATACCCTAATATCGGGCATGTCCATCTTTGGCTTTTCTCCTGCACTCTTACAGGGAGACTTTCCACCAATATGTGGCAGACATCAAGTTGAATTTTTCTCCATTTCTTCATCAAAGCAGCACTGAGTTCAGCGACAGATCGAGGACGTTCTACTCAGGACCTCAATTGCGCTTTAATTCGTCCCACAGGTGTGAGATGGGATTGAGATGAGGACTCTGCGCAGGGAAGGACAATCGTTTAACACCCATCTCTTCATACCATTCCATGACAGCTGTAGCATTGTGGCATGGTTGTCTTGATAGTAACATGGGTCCGTACCATAAACTCCACAGTGTAGGTAACCTGATTATCCAGAATATCAAGGTACTGAGCTGCCTTCATGGACCCACGGACAACGATCAATGGTTCCACTCCAAACTAGCTGAATGCATCCCACACCATTACTCCTCCACTACCAAACTTTACTGTGGGTACAGCACACTGTGGTAACAAGCGTTCACCAGGCTTCCTCCACACACCCTGCCATCAGCCTGGAAACAAGTGAATCTTGATTCATCGCTCCAGAGTACTGTTTTCCACTAGTCAATTGTCCAGTTGTCACGCTCTTTTTACCAGGTCAGACGAATCACCTTGTTCGTTGCTGTGATATTTGGCTTGTGTGCCGCTGCTCTCTCGTGGAAACCCAGTAAATTAGTTCTTTTCGCACAGTATTAGTGCTCACTATGGTATTACTGACGCTCTGAAACTCATCACGGATGATCTGTGCCGACTGTGACAATTGCGTGCCGCTCGTTTTAACTCCCGCCTCTCTGTCAGTAATTTTTGGGGCCGCCCTGGTGATTTTCTGCACATTGGTTTTCCAGAACGTCTCCATTTGTTGATCACATCGCCAACCGTTGATTTCACCAACTGTTGATTTCACATTTGTTTCTCCATTGCCTGCTCAACTGGAGCGGCAATGGTGAAACAAATGTGACAACACATTGTGGTAACCAATGTGACAGTCCACAATGACACCTCTCTCGAAATCAACTGCTACGATGAAATATTGCTTCCCACCACCTGTACATCGGTTTTTGTTATTAACAAACCTGGAATGTTTCATAACTTCAGATAACATGGGTGTCCCGACAATTATTTGTAGATAGACACTGTAGTGTGTGTGTGTGTATATACATACATACTATAGTGTCTATTAATAAAAATAGGAAAAATGCTTAGCCCGCCCACTAGGTTTACAGAAACCTTTCGTAGGTGGGAACCACATAAAAAAAAAAAAAAAAAAGAAAGAAATGATAACCCGCGAGTTATTTTAAAGTAGACTTACCACTGCTAGAGCGCATTACTCTTGTATGCAAACATAAAAGCACGTGGATTTATAATTGCATCAAAACTTCTAAATCCATTAAGAAACGTGGAATTCAAACCATCAACCTCGTAGAGTATAGTTCTAGAAAATCAGTAGTAAAATGCACCTCCAAAAGGAAACTTGATGAGCAGGTGTCTAATCAGGTTAGTTCCGGATATTCGTTTTGGGATTTTTACTGACATTTGTAGAGCCATTTACCAGAATATTTTTCAATTAGCAAGCGATCTAAATTATACAAAATCATGTCACAAACGACAATTTAAAACGACCTCGTGGCGCAACTGAAACTAGTTATTATATAATAAAATTGTCACCGTTTCGTCGATTGGAATGCTCACTAATTGTAATATTATAAAACAGGGCTGTCCAAAGCACTGCCCTCGGCCCGCCTGTGAGTTTTGATTTTCACGAACGAAAAAAATAATTTCAATCGAATGCGTATTAAATATTTTAGTTCTATCACTAATCGATAATCGCGATGTTGGTAATTTTATTTGGTGTTTTTACATCACTGTACACCCACATGTTTTTAAAATATTACACGTGTTAAAGAAGTTTTGTTCCAATGCGCATGCTCTGGACGCTCACCGGAAACGTGAGCGCGCAATTAGTGTTATTCGTTTGTTCAGCTATCGAGGTTGCGTCGCTGCCGCTCACCAAATTACTAGATACGCATTATAATGCGGTCCTCGGATAAATCTTTTTTTTTTTTTTTAATGCGGCCCTCGGATTACCTGAGGTTGGACAGCCTTGTTATAAAATATTAAATATTTATTTTATAATTTCTGAAGGCTCATATATACATCATAAGGAATATAGTGCAGTTCTGTATAGAGGAATTAAGTTGTTGTTGGTTGTTTAGAATTACTGGAAGTGTAGCTAACGTTTTTGAAAATAAGCGTTTTATGTCCGTCATAAATCTTCTGACTCAAAACGCGCCCTCTTTAGTGTAATTAATGAAGTAACTTTTTGCGCATTCATTCTTTCGAAAAATGCAGAAGATATTTTTCAGTCTACATTCTTTCTTTCTTACTTTCTTTTTGTATGTCTTTGGGCATTTGCTGAAAAGTTATTGATTTTATTAAATTTGTTCTTAATTTAAGTATTTTTAAAATTATCATCTTAAGAAGAAACTACACCTTATCCTGTGTAATTATGATCACGTGGATAAATTTAAATGAAAAAATTTTGATATATTTAACTTAATCTAATTTATCCTCTCCATCGGTTACCATAATTTTTTTTTAAAAAAAAAACGAAGTACATAATTTGAAATTTAGTGTAATAAGATTACACACGCTTCAACAAATTGATGTGGCTATCTGCGTAGACAAGACCTCATCATACACTAAATATTATAGATGGACATGAAATGGTTCTCGTTATGAGATATGAAAATATGAATTGAAGAATGGCATTTATATCTATATATCTTCTTAAGATATATAGATATAAATGCCATTTAATATTTAAAATGGAACATTGGAGTTAATAAGAAAACATCCCAAGACAAAAGTTAAAAACATTCCATAACAGAATCGGACAACAAAGAGATATCGAGAAACTTCTTGAGAAGCTCTTAGATTATCATGATATGAGCAATTTGGATAATACATCTCTACTTTCTTCTGTATCTTCACTAATAAACGTACCTACTATATTTATTTATGCTTTTTATGGTAATCATACGCACACACACGCAAAAGGTTCTACCAAGAGTATATTAGTATCGTGGATGGATAGAAAACCGAGAAGCATGAAGAAACTTATGAGATTTGAACGAAAGCAGATTATATTCTTTAAGAAATACAGATGGGGCTTCCCAAGGAAAAATTAGAAGAAATAATTAAAGATGAACATAAATTTATTCTTGTAATTTGAAATTGAACTTGAAGAGTTAACTATCCTGAAAGTGTCCAAAAATTTAGAAGAGATTGAAAATAATTACCGATACCATTTCTGAAGAAATGACAGCGGTAGTAACTCTGACCACGGAAAGGGCAAATGCAAAGCGCAGAAATATCTTTATGAAAGAAAGTGCAGTGAATTGATGAGAGATGGGCCTCGTTCCTTGGCTGAGTTAAGAATTTTAGGGGAATCTTAGAGACGCAATCCCACATGTGAGAAAAGTATTCAATGGTTGAACAGAATATTAATCTAATTTGTCGATAGTTGTTAGGAAACAAAGTAATGCATGAAGCAAAACGATCTGATTTTTTGATGGCGAGAAAATTGGAGATTAAAATTTTACCAAGAAAGACAAATCTCAACATATCCAGAGTTTTGGGTGTTGTAATACTGGAAAAGTAAGACAAGATTGAGTTCTGTAAGTATTAGTTAACGCAGAACTTAATTGAAGGATGACTTCACGATCAGAATTTAATTGCAGAAATAGTAGATATTTTACAGTATTCAGTTTATCAAATAGGAACCAGTGCAATGTGCTCTTCAGCAAATTGATTCTTTTATTTTCATTCAGCTGGAAAAGGCTGGCCGAGATGTAGAAGAAAGATCCTACACATGCTGCCACTGAAGTAGAAACCTTTATGCAGATGTACATAAACGTCATTCGCAGCGTATATGCAAAATACTTGGTCACATGCGCAACCACGTGTTCGATGCAACCATTGAAGAACGCTGCTGGTTAGTAATCGTCAATAGTGTTGATCACAATGAGAAAAACAAAGGATATTTCGGAGTTCGATAAAGAACTTATTGTGAGTGCCCGTCTGGCTGGAGCCACGATTTTGAAAACAGCACAGCTACCTAGTTTCTAAAAAGGTGAGATATCCTTTTTGTTTAATCAGTGGAAAAATAATTCAAATTGCTTATCTATGAGGCGTAACTGTTGTCCTAAGACAGTCTGTCGAGAACGAGATCGCTGTTGTCTGAGAAGGTTTGTGCGGACAAACAGAACTTTCTGTGTGCAGCAAGTGACTGAAGCAAAGTAAAGGTCGTTCCCAACCCATATCTCACTGGACTATGCGCAGGCAATGGAAGATGATCGGTATTGGGAGTTGCATGCCTATACGGAAACCACAAATTCCTGTAGTCTGACGTGTCACGGTACACCTTGTTCTGTACCGACGGTAGACAGAGAGTTGGGGGAACTCCATGAAGCAATGAACCCAGGTGACCTTGTAAACGCAACTCAAAGTTGTGGAGGTGGTGTCACGATGCGGGACATGTTCTGTTGATACGCAACAGGTCCCCTAATATTGCTAGAAAGTTGAGTGTCCTCCAAGAAAATCTGAATATTGTTGCGATCAAGTCCATCCTGCAATTTGACTTTTTATCCGACTGGTGGCGGCTGTTTTATGGACGGCAATTTTACTGTCCATCGCTCAAGAACTGTTCAGCGAGCATGACAGCGACTTCTACCATTTTCCCTGGCCACTACACAGCCTGGATCTAAACCACATTGAGAATGTATGGATATATGTTAGAACAACATATCCGGGAGAAAAGTCCTCTTCCGTCAAATGTGAGCCAGTTGAAAGACTGTCTAGTGAACTCTTGATATTTTGCAGACGTGGATGCAATTATGTTGTGCTGTAATTCGTGTTTGGGAGGGGGGGGGTCAACATGGTATTAAATAAGTTTCCAATTCACTGGCCGGTATGTGTAGGCAAAAAAACGAATTCCTGCTGGTAAATCAAATGCTGTTTATAAATCCTTTCATTCTAGGGTGGGGGAAAGATTCAATACAGGTCCAAATCAATGATCCGTTGATCCGTGCCAAAAGATGTAATCGAATTTATACTTAACCAAGTGAAGCAAAAAAAGACATCTAGTGGGGATTTGTTTTAATAATTTTTTTCAATGAATAGCTCTGTTTCAATTAATATTAGATTAGGACTAAAAGGAATATTTATCACGACTTTTAGGAGTGGGAAAAAAACGCGATAATTTTAAATGCACAATATAATTGTGCATTTAAAATTCTTGTTGCCAATATTCATAAATTATTTTATGAATGTTTGGTTTAGGTAATTTAGAAATGCGCAATTATATTGATGCTTAAAGTAGAGATGAATATGAGACGAATTCATTAGACTATACTGATCTTTTCTTTTTTTTTTCGTAATCTAGAATGATAGTGTGTTTAATCTCAACCTATAGCCATTTTGAATTTAGGATATATCAATTAATTAGTGCGATTTTCTCCAGTTTTTTTGGAGCCAATCGTTTGCTAGGCGTTTAGTGGATGCGTATGATTTTTATTATTATTATTATTATTATTATTATTATTATTTGACACCTCCAGGGAGTCCAAAGACTCATCGAGGGAGGGCACCTGTTCTACAACTTTGTCTCAACCACTCAATCCACCAACTGACCGCAACTACACCCACGCCATCTACCGCCAACCACCGCCACTAGTATTTCCACAGACAACACAAATTTGTAGGAAGAAATTTTATTACATAGAAAACATTTTGCCTTCACTCGAGATCGACAGAGATGAAGGCAACGATGTACCCTTTTATTCCTATGAACTTGTTTATGTTTAAGGTCTTTCAAGAATCTTGCATTACAAATGAAGGCAATTCTTTCCTAAATATGCTTAATTAATCATCTCGCATCTTTGAACAGGTATTTTCTCACTGCAATTCGGAAATCCTGTTAGAAACTCTCTAATGGACAACACTAAGAAATCCCCCACATGGGGATCTTAATGTTCTTAGTACTAATCGGCCATGGAATTTCTAATTAGCGGGGAAAGTCTTAATGGAAGTTATGAGCAAATAAAAAAACTTTATTGGGGAAAACCTCAATCGAAGTAATATGTTGATGGAAATTTACATATTTCCATCAGCTGTGGGTTTTTCCGTGAATAATTGTTAGCAATGAAGCTGCAACGTGCCCCACCTCTTTACTAAGTTAATTAATATTCATCTCTGTTCAGTATCCAAGTGTTTGGCTTAAAGCCATCCTAGAGTTCTTTCTCAGTACAAATAAAGTTATTATATTCTCTAAATTTTTTTTATATATAATTTCCATTGTATACTCAACACATGGCGCTCATGATGCTGACTTATAACTGTCCATTTTGATACTACTGGTGAACATTTATTTCTAGTGGATTATCAAACCGCTTTAGTCCGAGATCTTTCCATTTAATCATTACCATTCAAGTTAATATAACAGGGCTCACTTTTACCTTCTATATTACTTTTCAAGACTGCCTTTTATATTACGCAAGAAATAAGTTTCGGTAAACATCGTTAGAGAAACAAGACGCATTACAAATCAGAACACCTCTTATATTTTATTCTAAACTCCAGCACTCAACAGTAAAAAGGTTTGTAATATTTGTAAAGACCAATAACTTCCTCTTTTTGAATGATCATATATATATATATATATATATATATATATATATATATATATATTTATAAAGAATTGAATGACTAGAACTGAGATTTAAGTAAAAAGGTTTTAATATAAAAACACGGATTGTAACAGCCTTCATCAGGTGACATTATAAAAGAAAGAAAAAACACTGAAGCTTAAATAAACTATGAACATCATAGAGAGTCTCTATACATAATTGACATTAAATCGTTGTGGTTGTATTTAAAGCTGTTCGTTCGTTAGTTGTGTTGTTGGGAAAGTGCGTGCTAGTAGCATCTCGTGAATGCCAGTACATGATTACAGCTGAATGACTATCTGGGAGGTTGTAGCTCAAGTTATTATTTAGATGAACAGGAGTGAAGATGATTTCTCTAGATTCCACGATTTTTCTCTCTAGTTCATCATTGCAACGGAAGATGTTAGTAGATTTTTCCCAGCAGACTTTGTGACTTTGGTTTTCATCATTAGGATTAGCCGAGAAAAGGATATGACTTGATAATGCATTGGCTCGCTGTCTCTTGTAAGTAATGTCCCTCATGTGTTCCTCCATACGCAATTCGACAGATTTGTCTGTCTGCCAAAAATAAGGAATATCACAATCACACAATACTTTATATACGCCAGGGTATTTGAGTTGATGATGACAAGGTTTTTGGGTGGCTTATTAAGAAACGAATCTTTGGAATATGAATATATATATATATATATATATATATATATACATACATACATACTGACTTTGATCCGAGAACTAGAAAAAACAATTAAATTTATTCAAAACGCAACATTTTAATCGGATTGTCCGACTTCTTCAGGCGTGGGAACATAGAAAGCAAATAAAAAACACTATAAGAAACATTTTATCACTATAAAAACGACTATTATAAAATTCAGTTAGCTTTGAACTGTAGCTACAGTCCTAGTGTGAAGTTCTATTATTGGACATCTGCGTGCGTCTGACTTCACGAGTGTGCCAATATCGGATAGCAGAGCTGAAAGAGTCCAGTAGATTATAACTAAGGTTATTATTTATATGATGAGGGTCCATAACAATTTCCTTAGATTCGACTATGCGGCGTTCTATCTCGTCATGGCATATATGAAGGTTTGAAGTTGTTGTCCAGTTTATCTCATGTTGACAGCCTTCATCATTTGTGTTTACTGAAAACAGTACATGGCTAGACAGGGCACTTGCTCTAGTTCTTTTGTAGGCAATGTCCCTCTGGTGTTCTTCCAGTCGTAGGAGGATGGATTTTTCAGTTTGGCCATAGTATTGCTTCCCGCAGTCACACGTGATTTTGTACACTCCTGGGAATTGTAGATGACTGTGAGCTTGTTTGTATTCGCTTAAAATCGATCTTAGTTTAGAAAGAGTAGAGAAACAGGTTTTTATGTTGAACTTTCGTAAAATTCTTCTTTCTGGCACGATGTGCTAGAGTTGAGATGATACCCACTTTCTGTGCAGTATAGTGATGCGAGGACGCATGTAGGTATCTATCTCTGTGTGTAGGGTTTCTAAAGATTGAGATTTTTTATAGAATCAGATGTCTTAGTAAGTCTTACGTCCAGGAAGGGTAGAGATCCATTTTCTAAATATGCTTAGACCAAGACATCAAATTTGTTAATTTGATGTCTGTGGTGAAAGTTGTTTAAATGATTTAAAAAAGACTGAAGGTTATCGATGCCGTGTTCCCAGATAAGAAATATGTCATCTACAAATCTCTGCCAAATTTTTGGTTTAAGAGTAGCTGAGGAGATTGCCTTTTGTTCGAAATCTTCAAAAAAGATGTTAGCTAATATAGGAAACAGGGGGCTGCCCATTGCCAATCCCTTATTTTGTTTGTAGACTTTTTTTATCATATTGAAAGTAACCGGAGTGAACGCAATGTGATAGCAAGGAAAACATCTTTTTTGAAATCTTGTTCTTTAAAATATCGAGAACCTCTCTTGAGTTGGAACGTTTGTAAAGAGAGCCACTGATATTATTGAGAAAGAATTACTATTTATTTGTTAATAAATGCAGGCAGTTATAAGCATTTAGGCTTTTATTTTTGCAGACAGAAGGCGTCTTAAGCTTGCGCGGCAATAATTGATCTTTGCGTTGTGTATCGAAGGCCGATGCTTGCTCGTCTAGTCAAAGCTGCCTTGGCTTGCTCGTTGTAGGAGCTTCCAAGTCCTCGCAGCAGCACTGTGATTTCATGCGCGCGCATAACCATTTCACGTCGTCTCACTCTGTTGCTTAAACACAGGCCATACGCAGTCAACGTAGCTCTAGCCAGTGAGCTTCAGCCAGCCTTTACAAGTGTGCGTGTTGCTTGAGAAAATTAAGTTTCAACCAACTTTTTATGACGATGTTATTGACCAGTTCATAAAGAAGAACCGTAGGGTAGAATTTGTATTAAAGTAGCTAAATCGAAAAAGATAGGATATCATTTGTAAAATATGTGTTGTATTTGTACGATTAAATGTACATAAATTTCTAAATACAGTACATAGTTTTAAATGGTCAGTAATTCATTATTCCGCCAATCAGACTTCAATCACCCTTCTCATTCCCTGAATGATAACAAGAGCAAGCGTGAATTTCAAGACCAGCATTCGCCTCTGATATAGATAATATTGGAAATGGAGAAACTGTGCGAACAACATAAGAGACAGTTTTATTGTACTGTGTATTAGCATAAACCTTCAATTCATCATTAGTTATTTTATGTTGTAACAATGTTATATAATGCTAATGGCCACTTGACTGGTTATCATTAATCATATTGCAACATACTGAAGACCTGACGCCGATATTCCAAGCTAACTTTGGGTGAGAAAGAAGGAAAATCGGCTTTACCGAAACAGAGGAGCTAAATGATTATCTTCTAGATTATCGTGGAACGTATCCACGATAATCTAGAAGTGTAATTGTAGATCAGCTCGAAGACTGCTTAAGATATTTATGTAAATACAAGGCCAAGAATTGGACTGTTACTAGTGTAAATGCCTACCCAGACAGAACCGCCATCTAGTGGCAGACCTTGATGCAACAAATTACGTCACACGCAGTTTCTTTTGGCTCGGTGTGGCTTATAGCAAAGATAATGACGCAGTACAATTCACTGGAGGTTATCTCCGATTACAAAACTGTCTCCGTGTTTGGTCGTCGTCCTGGTTACACTGATCACAGAAACGGCAGCTACAGCAGAGAGCGAATACCTTAACCTGTCCTTGATACTGTACAGGAGTCGAAGACACGATGTTTGCCTGTCAATGTCACATGACAAGGGAACCGATGGCGCAAGAATGTTTCGTATTACTGACACAGCAAATCAATTTTTTTTTTCTTTACGTTGTTCGGAGAATGACCTTGAGCGAATGTTCTGGTGACCATTTTTAGCATGGTCACTTGAGAAAGAAAGAAATCGTTGCCTTACTTTTATACATGTGAACAAGTTCCGCTTCTGATATACGCACTAGTAACAGTGCATGCACTCAATGAATAGTTATTACAGGAATGTTCCCTGAATAGATATTCAGGGAACATCCCTGAAGTTGATTTTCGGTACCGAAGCAACAATGCATTCTTTATTTTATTTTGTATTGGGACTGAGTGGTCACTATTTGCGGGGAACTAACAATATCCCCAGTTTCCAAATTAAAGATAAATTTAATTATGGAAATATTCTGAGTTACCAATTTCCAAACGTTGTTTGGAATTCTGAGTTACCAATTTCCTAACACGCTAGGACTAACTTCCTTTCAGAAATAAAAAGGAAAGGATTTATTTTCTTTATTATCTCTCTCGTATATATACAATAGAGATAAACCAAGGGGTTCGACAGGGATGTCCCCTCTCAGCAACTCTCTTTAATATTTACCTAAATGAAATAATAATAAAATGGAATAAAAATTTCCATCAAGGTATTAAACTTTCTCCTACTGTGAACTTAAACACTCTCCTTTTTTGCTGATGACCAAATAATAATTACAAATTCTGAAGATAACTTACAGAAACTATTTTAGATCTAAATGAGATAGCCAAAGATTATGGTATGATAATATCAACAGAAAAAAAAAACAAAAAAACTATGGCCTTTAAAGGACAAGATCCAGTAAGAACTAAAATAGTAATAGATAACAAGATCTTAGAACAGGTGAATTCATTTAACTACCTAGAATGAATGATCACATATGAAACTGATATAAACGTAAAAATTGCAAAATATTTAAAAATAACAGGTGTAATTAACTCTATATTTAAACCAAACCTGATTCAAAAACAAACCAGACTAAAAGTATACAATACATTAGCCCTACCGGTCTTAATGTATGGAAGCGAAATCTGGACAATAAAACAAAAAGACAAAGATTAACAACAGCAGAAATGAAGTTTATGAGAAAAACTGCAAAGTATACTCTATTCGGTCTCAAAAAAAAAAAAAAACGAAGAAATTATGAAAGAATTAAACCCAGAACCAGTAATAGCAAAAAATTAAAAAATATAAACATAAATGGATGGAATGTGTTGAAAGAATGAAAATAGAAAGATTACCAAAACAAGCCTTAAAGTACAAGCTATTAGGAAAAAGAAAACCAGGACGTCCTCTTAAGAGATTCCACGATGACTTCTCAGGCCGGACAGGCCACGCTAGGTAGGCATAAATCCTTGATATGCATGATGATGATGATTTTCTTTATTGCTCCACGCTTTTGGAATTTAGTCAATGAACGCTAATAATAGTTTGTGTGTGTGAAGTATTGATATTTCCTTTTGAGAAAATATATTCTGTATTTAAACAGAATTTTTATTTCCTAAAGGCACGTATGAATGTGTCACTATAGAACGTTTTCGGTGGTATCCAACCAACTTCACTGTTGCCTTCAATCCTACTCTCCAAGCCAACTGCAGTCTCCACTCTCCTCTCACTAATTCCATGTAAGTTAATACTTATATCACGCAAATGTCCACTGACGATAAAAATGATTTTTTTCTCTGAGTTTTATTTCTATTCCAGCATAAGGCTGGGTTTCTTTATCAAATAACTGTTTCGTTCTTCTCTCTCTCTCTGACTCATTTTCACTTGCATGTTGCTTCCAACTCTTTGGTCTTAGTTGTGTATCAATATTGAAGTCTCATTATGAGCGCTTTTGAAAAATTGCACCTAGGTGGCTTCCTGAACAATTTCTGGCGACATGTATGATCGAACTACTTCTCTTCCTAACAAGAAGGGTGAGAGGGAGGGAAAGAGATTTTACTTGTAGTGCAGCTCTAAGGAAACGCTTTAAATTTAAGCCTTTCGTGATATTGTGTTCAAGTGTTAGAAACTTCACACTTTTCAATTTTGTTATCAAATAATAATAATAATAAAAAAATCAAGTGATCAATCTGCAAAATAGCTTGATATCCGGTGAACCAGACCTCAAACTATTTCGAAGATTTATCTCAGCTCGAAGCTTTTTATTAACGCCATACGAATCAGTTGTTACTAAAATAATTTTGATTTCATTAACTAGTCACCCCTTTGCACGGTTATTTTATTTTAATTAGTACATAAAAATGAACGAAATGTTTTTGGAAAGAGCTTAAAATTCGACTTTTCCGCTTAGATTACAAGATTTCAAATTTTTCCCGTAACAGTCTCTGGAACAGACAGTTTTCAAGATGGTTTCGGTGGATAAGAAGGAACCCCGGGGAAAAGGAAAAGAATATTCCCAAGCATATGATAGAATGATAAAAAGAACAGTGGAACGCCTAGTTAACGGTGTGAAATCACTAAAAAAAAAAAAAAATGGACATTCAGTGTCAACGGCTCATCATCAACAGCCCAACCTCGGCCATGACTAGAGAACCAGCTTGCTCATTAAAAAGTGTGAAGGTTTATTTCACAATTGTCGTGAGAGATCAAGTTCAGAGACACAAAATAACACATCCATCTGAAATTTAGATGGCAAAAAAATTTTTTTTCACTCTTACGGTCTTCCTTCGTTTTTTTTTTTTTTTTTTTTTTAAATTCTCAAAATATGACATAAGGCCAGCCAGAAAATAGTCGATCTTCATGATACAGTATGTATCCTCATGGGGTATACAGAACACTACGACAGCACCACATGAAAAGTTTACGTTATTACACTACTTCTCGACAATTTCCTCTAAATTAGTCTGTTATCTGTCAAGCTACCAATAGCATCAGATTATCATCATATTTCATTCTTCTAAGGCAGCGCTTCCCAAACCGTGGACCCCTTAGGGCCCGTTAGTTTTGCTGAGGGGGCCGTGAAATAACGAAAACAAATTAAAATGTTTTAAGACTAAGTAGATTTTTTTTTATCTTAAAAGAAACGTATTTAATTTTTATTATTTCTTTTTTGTTATTTTTTATATTTTAATGGAAAAAACCACACATTGGTGTTGGTTCACAAATTTCAAATTTGCTTCCTGTATGTTTCGGCGCTTAATGAATATTAGTAAATATATGCTTATTCATATAAGTTTCATTGCAAATGTATTGATTAGAAGCACCAAAAAAGCTTACAAACAAAATATTGCGCTCATTTGCCTAGTTTTTCGCGCTTTAAATGAATGTTTCATTGCTAGTGTACACACGTGCGGGCGATGCGCGCAAAGAAATACGCTTGGGGTGCAGAGCGACTGCGCTGATAGTACAGATCACATGCAATAATTTTTTTCGACGGGAGCCGTGAAATATTTTAATTTTTCCAAAGGATAAGTTTGGGAAGCACTGCTCTAAGGAACCGT
The DNA here is from genome assembly GCF_054136105.1 of Typopeltis vanoorti. Lineage (NCBI taxonomy): Eukaryota > Metazoa > Arthropoda > Arachnida > Uropygi > Thelyphonidae > Typopeltis > Typopeltis vanoorti. The sequence continues at coordinate 138,946,226 of NC_143556.1, forward strand.
TACTACTAATCCATTTAGATGTTGGTCTTCCTTTCTTCTACATTTCCGATTAAGTGATCATACGGTACCTCTGCTCTAGTGATCATAGCTGTGCGCACACACTGCCATAATAATTCAAGTTCTTTCTCCGATATCTCCATGTCTTGATGATTATCTGCCATATGTCCACTCCCCTGATTTTTCTCAGAACTCTCGTTATTTCGTTATCTCGTTATCTCCACTCTTTGAACTGTTTTGGATCTGAGAGCTGCGTTAAAAAAAAAAGTAAAAATGATTTGAATATTGCCTTATACAGCTACTTTGGTATTTTAACTAATTGCTCTCATTCCATATATATTTATTGATTTGACTCCTACCTGATCTCTTTCATAATTATTTTGCCATCTTCACTAAATACTTTCCCTAAGCAGCTGAATTGTATCACTTATATGCTTTTCATTCCTGATATTGTTCGTGTTTTCAATGTTACTGTATATTTTATTTTAATGACTTGTCTTTTGATTGCTGATTTTCATACATAGTTTTTGTAACAGCAGTTATTCAACTTAGCTGAAGAACTTGCAAACTTGTGCTGGATTTATTTAAGAGTATAGCATCATCTGCATAAGGTGAACAGCCTGGTTGCACATCTTCTAATTTTCCAATTTTGATATCAGACCTAATGCTACTTTCCTTTTTATAATGTGATCCATATAAGTCATGAATAATGGTGGAGATAATATGCACTCTCTTAACACCTGTGTACACTTGGGATTCTTCAGTTCTTAACTGCTGGCTTACACCTCACGAATATATGACTAGGTATTGTTTGATATGTCCCTTTCTATATCATACGAGTATAATTGCGGAGTTCTGAATAGTTTTTCTATTGGCACCTTCTCATATGCCTTTTTTAAATGCATAAAACTTAAGCAAGGATCCTTATTGCAAATATTTTTAAGTGTCTTAAAGGTGAAAATGTGACGTTGACAATATCTATTTGGCCTAAACTCAGCTTGTTTTTCATCTTCCACAAGTTTTCTTAGCCTCAAGCATGCTTGCATATATTTACCTGAAACAGCGTGTGGAGAAATGCCTCTATAATACTTATATTTTTTTCATCTCCCTTTGTACAGATGGCTGATGTGAAGCTCTGTTGTAATAATTCTTAATACTTCCCTCTGACCTGGCCTTCTGAATTATGCAGTGCATCACTATAATATTTTTATACCTTTGTACATTCCCAGCTTCTGATGGCTCTTTCTACTTAAAGTATTGATGTGTACCGCTGATCACCTTCCACTTCACTATTTTCTATAACTGCTCTCAACATGGCCATTTCATTTAACAATTTTTCAAAGTGATTATTTCACTCATCTAGAACATCTTTAGTTTTTGTCATTCCTTTTGCACCACTCTTCAACATCTAAGTTTTTTTTCAATAACTTTCAGAACGCTTTGCTAATTTTGCTTCAGATCTTCAACAAAGACCAGCTGCCTTCCCTAATTGATTCAATGAATCAAAATATTTCTCCATTTCGTTCATAATAGAACCTTTTTTGGTGCTACACATACAAACCACTGAATTCGAAACTTATTTAATACCGTGTTGGTCCTCCTTTAGCGACTGCCAATACCGATCCTCTTCAATTCCCCTTATACAAGTCTTCTAAGACGAACTAGAATCTCCTTCCTGAGAGACTGATCACAGTTACACCTCTTAGACAAGAAATGTGGGTTATTTTTCCAGTGATTAAACACCCTGGAAATCTCACTTTTTGAGAAACCAGTCAGCCCTGCTGTTTTCAAAATCGTGGCTCCAGCCAGAAGTCGAACTCCGAAAGATCGTTTGTTAATCCCATCGGGATCAACACTATTGACGATTATTGACCAGCACATTCTTAAATAGTTGCCTTGCCTGGAACACGCGGTGACGCATCTGGCCAAGTATTTTTGCATATCTCTGCATGAAGGTTTCTGATTCAGTGGGCGGTATGTGTATATGCACAATAAGTCTCATTGTCTAAATCCCCATTTTGATATTGCCCATACCACTCTGTTTGATGCTACCTGCCATTCAGCTTATCCTCTGTTTGGTGCTGAGTACTATAGCTACTCAGCACCAAAATTGTTATTTAAAGGAATCTCATCATTTGGTAATACCAGTTATTCCGATCTGGAGCTTCACTAATTCTTCTGTCGTTTCTATTTTTTCATTGACGCTTCTTACATTAATGATATCCGTCATTAATTCTGATATTGAGATCGCAGTTTGTTCCAGTAGCTAACTTCTCACTTTAGTCTGGTTCCTCGAGAAAACAACAGCGGGGGGGGTCTTGTTTAACCCTCTCATGCATAAGGGCCTCATATGAGGACACATAAAAATGATGTCCTCAGATAAGAACATAAAATATAAAAACAGAATATAAAAATTTATGCATGAGAGGGTTAACTGGCAATGCTGCGCTCAGCCGGTATAAAATGACATGTCGTAGTGTCATTTATTTATTTTTTTATTTTAAGCGAATAAGAATACAATTTGGTCTGATAAGTTTCAAATTGCCAGCCCATCCTCGTTCATTCAGTCTGCAAGTCAATATCTGCTAATGAGATACAGCACGAGAAGGTAAGAATTGGACATTAGGTCAGAAATCCCGGTCAGTTCTCCACATTCCTTATAAGGCCATATAGTTTTCTCCCCTGAGTTATCTACGAGTAATATCTACGTAGTTTTGACCCTAACGATACCCTTGCTACCCAGTTACAGACAGTTACAGACATAATAGACTCGCCCAATGCCTTTACTTGCGTTGATTGTAAGCCAGTTGTTTAATATAAACAACTGATCAAGCACATGCTAACCAAAACTTTGGCAAGTGTGAACCAAAGATTAGCTAAAGTTCTAAGTCATTTTTCCCTAATTCTTCTTCTTCTGCAGCTTTTCCCACTTAAGTAGGGTCGCTATTTGTGGTGAGTCTCCTCCACAACCTCCTGTCTTGGGCTGTAGCCACATCCAAGTTCTTCATCCTCAAGTCCTCCTCCGCCATCTCTTCTTTGACCGTCCGCGCTTCCTCTTCCCCTTCACATCCATCTGCATGACCTTTCTTCCCACATACTCTTCCTCCCTCCTCATCACATGACCAAACCATCTCAACCATGCCTCCTGTATCTTTGCTCCCAAGTTCGTAACTTTCACCGTTCCCCTTACATAGTCATTTCTCAGATGATCCTTTCTGGTCACACCGCACATCCACCTAAGCATTCTCATCTCCGCTACCTCCATCCTGCTAATGTTATTTTTCCTCAGGGCCACAGTTTCCAAAGCATACGTCATAGCTGGTCTCACTACTGTCCTGTAGATTTTGCCTTTTAGTTTGATTGGCACCCTCTTATCACATAGCACTCCAGCGATCTCTCTCCAGTTCCTACATCCGGCGTACATCCTACATCCCACTTCCTTCTCAGCCTTACCATCATCTTTCATTGTTGAACCTAAGTATCTAAAGTCACTGACCTTCCTGATGACATTTCCTTCCAGCTCCAGATCTGTCTCCTGGCTGGCATCCACTTTGCAACACATATACTCGGTCTTACTTCTGCTCAGTCTCATACCTCTCTCTCTTCCAGTACTTTCCTCCACTGTCCAGTTTGGCTGCCATTTCTTCTCTTGATTCTGCACACAGCACGATGTCATCTGCATACAACATTGTCCAAGAGGCATCTTCTCTCACCTCCTCCGTTACCACCTCCATCACAATGTTAAACAGAAACGGACTTAATGCTGACCCTTGATGCAAGCCAACTGTTACTTGAAAACTTTGTCTGTCCCAGACAGGTCCGCACACTTGTCTTCACATTTCTGTACATTTCCCGCACCAACCTATCATATTTCTCCAGAACCTTCTTCTCCCTCTGACACCTCCAGACTTCTTGCCTTGGCACTCTATCATACGCTTTCTCCAGATCAATAAATACCAGATGTAGCTCCCGTTGCTTCTCTCGAAACTTTTCCATTATCTGTCGTACCCCAAAGATAGCAACTGTCGTCGATCGACCAGGCATGAAGCCAAATTGCTCTTTTGCAATCTCCACCTCCTTCCTCATTCTTCCATCAAGAACCCTCTCTAGTATTTTCATTGTGTGGGACATCAACTTTATTCCTCTGTAATTCTTACAGTCTTGTGCATCCCTTTACTCTTGTAGATGGGCACAGGAATACTTTCCCTCCATTCCTTGAGTATATTTTCCTGGTGACAAACTTTTATTAACAGGTCCCGCAGCAGGTCAATTCTTTCTTCCCCTAGTGCCTTCCATGCCTCCACTGGGATCCTGTCAGTGCCCACTGATTTTTCATTCTTCATCCTCTTTATGGCTTCCTTCACTTCCACTCTACTAATGTTCTGCACCATCCCCTCATAAGGCTCCCCATCTTCTCTGTGAGTCCTTGCATTTTCTTCATTCAAAAGCCCTTCAAAGTATATTCTACATCTGTTTCTTATATCCAAATCCCCCCCTTAATACCCTTCCTCCAGAGTCTTTGATCTGCTTCACATGTACGATGTCCTTTGATGCCTTATTTCTACATTCTGCCAATTGATAAATCTTTCTCTGTCCTTCCTTTGTTTCTGATTGATCATAAAGGCCTTGATATACCAAGGCCTTCGCTTGTGCAACAACTCACTTTCCCTAATTTTTTCCCTAATCCAGACTTAAATGTAAAGTGAGAGTGGTATCATGAGGGACAAAGCAAAGCATGGTTTATCTAATTTTTTTTTCTTTCACATTCATGAAGACCACATTCTCTCAACTGACAAAGCAGAGGAATTTATGAACTCGGCACCAAGTGGTGGCAGTTTATTACTGTAGTTGATCAGATGATATATATATATAAAAATTAGTTTGATAACAGGACACACACGTTCTAATATCCAAAAACACTGTCCTGTAGATTAACAGTCTAAAACATGTCTTTAACTTAATATCACGTCCATGTGTTGTAGTCTCCGTAATTATTCTGTTTCGACGATGCCCTTTAGCTGGAAATATCTGGCTCGAATCCAGTTTATGATACCAAGAGCCTTGACATTTCATGTGAAGGTGAGTTAGCCAGTCTTGCGTTGGCGCAGGGATTTTCCATTCCGCAAAAGGTGACAAACCAGCCAGAACATGCACAATAGGATCTGATTTCAAAAGTCAGCTTGGTACAGTGTGAATCTACGCTTAACTGTAAAACAGGAAGGACCCATATGTCACTGTCTATATTTATGCAAATCGCAACTATCGTATGTTAATGTGTGGGCTGAGGGTTGCATAATCTTCTGGAAGGTGATCTACATACCAAACATGAGATTTTCACTACCACGAATATCTTTAAATATGTTATTTACATAACAAAGCTTTGTATAAGAAGAGACCGAGGAATAAATTTGTATGCATTTTTGTCGGTTGCTTCTTGTATGGTGATTATATTACAAAATAAGTATTTGGTTAAATGCTAAAGTCCTTATAGTGTTAATCTGCTCAACAATGTAAGGACTTCTGATTACTCAAAAGTGGAAAATCGACCAACACATACAAGCTACAGTAACATGAATCATGAAATGATTTAGGTAATCATTGAACTTACTGTCTTCAGCGAACATTCAGAGAGAAGGAGAAGAAAAAAATAATTAACCAGGCGAAGGTACATATATTGCTCATAATCACTTGTTACTAACCCGCCCAGGAGTGATTACTATATTCAAGTCACTCGCTATCATTAAATAAAAGAGAAAGCAGTAATTCTAACTCAAATGCCATTTCAATGAATGCAAAAAAAAATCTGAAATGTAATACACATCCAAGCATATGGACCTCTGCATTAGCTGGGGGATATTTTGTGGATTCCGACAATTTGAGTGAGAATCTCTGTAGCAGTCCAGCAATTAAGAAGTTCAGAAAGCATGAAAAAAACTCTTACTCACTGCTGATAATGAAATACTTGGCACGAGTTGCACGCTTTATACATTTTATCCATCAGCCGTTCGGTAGATTGTGCAACGATATCAGAACTTCTTTAGGGCTTACTTCATACTAAACGTATGCAGTAAGCCCTTAACCGCAATCTATAAAACTAATACGCTATTATCATGTAAAATATAGAAGGATGTCACCAGTTTTGGACTAAAAAAGGAAAGGTACTGCGAAATAAGACATTGCGCACTCGGCGTTTCTGATAAACAGTGCTCGAAAAGAAGAGTAACCACGTGGGACACGTTTCTTTTTTATTGACTTCATAACGCGATAATTCAGATCTAATTTTTTTACTGAGTTATCACAGCTTGTTTATTAATAAAAGGTCAAAGATGCTTTGTATTCTCAGTATTTTCAGTATTACAATTACGAGATAATGCTTTCGAGATCTGGTTTTAGATGAATATGCCACCTCGTTTTTTTTTTTTTTTTTTTTTTTTTTTTTTTAAATTTGTGGTACTGTTCTTTGTCTTGATGAATTCTTTTAAAAAAGGCAAAATTAAAAAAAAAAAAGGATTTTGTTTATTTTTCTCATATCATTTCGACGCAAACAACCAAAATCTATTAAATACATAATGGATGAAATACTTTTAAAAACTCGTTTAGTTCCTTTGAAATGGGAGCATAAAGTGGCAAATTAAGAATCAGCGAAAATAACGAAAGAACTCATCGTGGAATTGCATAAATGAAGAAAAACGCGCTTGGCAGACTTCGGTAATTTTTTTTTATTTTTATTTGAAGGGGGGGGGGGGGTGTTACTCTTTTTTGCGAAGAATTACATGTTCGATTTTTCTGTTTAAAACCTTTTGTCTTAACTAATATTAGGAATAGTCAAGTCTGTTGTCATTGTAAACATAACGGTAAGATCAAGTGTTGGTGGATATTCGCAAGAATGCTTTACGGTATAAAACAACACTAGAAGAACAAAATAAATGTATTGAGTTACCGATATTTCGTTGGATTTCAAACCAAGATAGCATTCAATTAGATTGTTGCAGAAACAGTTCAAATTATAACTGAAAAGGAACTAATCTACTATCAATGCGCCCTCTGTGCTATTGTAGGTCTGAGAGACTATTTTTATAATCAGCATCAGCTATGAAGCACTCCCACAACTCCAATAAGAATGGCTGCATCAATTGGCCTAAGATCTGGGCGGAAGTCATTGTAAGATCATGTTTAGTTTAACTTTTCTGAATTAACTTCGTTGTTCACACTCCTTCCTTCCCAAGCCTAGGTAGCTCAATTGATATCGACAATGCTTTCTAGATGGAATGACTTGGGTTCGAAATTATCAGGGCCTTTCAATCGACGATAAGTTAGCTGGTCTCACACCGGCGGAAGGGTTTTCCCTCCTGGAAACTGGGTTTTTTCATCCCACAAAACAGACAACCAGCCATGAGAACACACGCATTTAAGACCTCATAGCCTGAGTTGTTTCGTCGATAAATCCAAAACAACATCCCTACACACACACACCGATGGCGCCTTTATAGAATAGAAGTTCCCTTTCATTTATAAACATACTGGCAAATGAATTAGAAACCTTTACGGATGTACGTAAACGTCATTTACGCAGCGTATATACAAAAATACTTGGTCACGTGTTCTAGGCAACTATTTAAAAATGCTGCTGTCGGTATTCGTCAACAGCGTTTGTTGATCACAACGGGAAAAACAAAGGATTTTTCGGAGTTCGATGAAGGGCTTATTGTGGGTAGTACTCGTCTGGCTGCAGCCACGATTTTGAAAACAGCAGAGCTAACTAATTTCTTAACAGGTGAGATATCCTTCGTGGTAATCAGTGGAAAAAGAACCCACATTGCTTATCCAAGAGAGGTAGCTGTGGTCCTAAAACAGTCTATTGGGATCGGAACGAGATCGAGAAGGCCAGTACAGACAAACGGAACTTCCTATGTGTACAACAATTCACCGAAACATTAATGAAGGCTGTTCTCCGCCCATATCTCACCGAACTGTGCGCCGGCAATTGAAGAGGATCAGTATTGGCAGTCGCATGCCTATATGGAAACACGGTGTTAAATAAGTTTCTAATTCAGTGGACGGTGTGCGTGTGTTATTTTTGGTATTAAGATGAAGTGGATGGTTTGTGAACTTCCAAAATTCCATCAGCGCTTTTTGAAATTATATTTGAAATATTTTATTTCTTTATCAAGCATGGTTGGCCATTTGCAAATATCGTATTCTCGTCACGATCACTTCATTGCTAGGACTTTTTGCCTATTAATTATTCTAAATGCATAGAAATAAATAAGCAGGGCAGCTATTTGTAGTCAATGAACTATCTGCATTGACTATATTCAGAGACTCCATCGCATTTTGGCATTGCTTTTGTTTACTTATACTTCCTACACCTTTCAACATGTCTACTTTTAAATGAACAATGCGTGCACATTACATTTTATTTGAAACTCAGTAAATCAGAACCGGCGAAGTCTAAAGAAATATTTCAAATATGATTTGACGATGAACACAGTTCAATCGTGTTTTTATGAGCTGTTTCCATATCCTTGGGCAAAACAGCATTCAAGTTGTTTCTGTGTTTGGATCAAGAAGATGTTGCGTACTACAAATGCATTCCAGAGATAGAGACACAGGCGATCAGTAAAATTACGTTATGGTGTTCATACATTTTCCTAGATGTCGTAAGAAGAAATTTCTTGGATAATTGTGAGATGGAAATTAGCTTCGCCACCGTGATAGTTCCCCTCCCTCCCTCTTTGGTTCTTCCTTATCTATTGGGAGGTTTCTTAACAAGCACAATATTGCAAACATTCTCTGATTACTTTTATCCTTTCCCATTTGAAGCCATTTAAGAGGAGTCTTAATTTGACTACCTAGTTGAAATCTTTAAAATAACTTTTGGTATGAAACGGGTATTCGTGTGAATATTTGTTTCATATCAGAAAGAGAATGCAGTTATGAAAGAGCGAACACTGACTCCATTAAACTATTCTTATTCATCATGCGAATGACACATTTTTCATGTCTTTAGAGGAATGGTGATTTTTTTCAATGCACACTTGAAATCATTGCAATAAAGCAAAATCAGAAAATAGAGAAGAATGAGTAAGATACCAAAAAATTGCTTCTTCCAGTGAACACAATTCAGTTGTTGTCTAAGACGAATAAAAATTAATATAAAACCAAAACGAGAAAAGGCTTCTATGTGAAGGGTATTTTTAGGAGAGAAAAGAGTACTTACTAATGAGGCGTTTTACACATCAGCTCTTCCTAAAACTGAGAGAAAATGAGAATCGTGCTGAATCTGTTATAAACAGAAAGAAAAATTAATCTTTTTCTTAATGCAACTTTTTTTGTTTTCATTTTTAACAAAGAATAAGTTGATTTTGGAAACAAATTTGGAGAGAATTCATGTTGATCTGAATAAGAATGTAGAATGGTTAAACACACATATTACTAGAGTTAATATGATCTCTCACACACACACACACACACACACACACACACACACACACACACAAAGTTATGGAATACTGATATTGATATGATTTTTTCTTTCAGCGACATAGCGCTTACCTAGAAAAGGCTAATAGTATAATGACAGGACGTGATATCCTGCTTTAATAAACAGACCTCTATGGATTTTGTCCACAGCAGCACAGAGTTGAACAGTGTGTATTATGTAACACATATTTAGCAATCAAATATATTCATGATAAATGCATTTCACTAGTTATACCTCAGGCAATAGAAATCGGCTATAATGAGCTGGTGGATTGATATAAACAGTACGTCATTCATGTATGTGTATATATATGATAGTAAGGTCACGAGTTGAATGGGGGATGGGTGGAAATCCAACTGCCACTAAGAGTATCTCGATAAACTCCCTGCTAGGATGACCACATGCAACATATCTGTAGTATTACAAGAATGGTGTGGTCAACCCTAAAAAAACAATAGGTATATAACTAAAACTGCTGATCGTTGCACGAAGACTGCCAAGCCAATAAGGAGATGAAATTGAAAATGTCGGAGAGACGTCTTCTCGAATCGGATATAATGGCAGATGTCCAGTGAGTGCTCAATGCCTTCTCCACAAAGTCTAGTGCTATGACTAAGGTTAGTGAAATAGCATCGGAATTTGAAATTAGAGGGATGGAGAACGTTTGCATTACATAGAAAGATGAATTCTCTGTTTGTTTTATGCAGATTGGAGGATAAGGGTATGATGGCAACAAACTGAAGCCATGAACACCAGCTGTGCTTTTTAACAATAGTACAAATGAGCATGTTTTACTGGCACTTCTTATTCGCCTTCATAACAGTAGAGCAAGAGTTGCCTATCTGAAGAGCGTTGCTAACAAGTACGTATTGATGCTAACCATTTATTCCGCATCTGATGCTGCATACTTTAGGCGCAGTTATAAGACATGACAGCGATAATTACTTGAATGGATTGGAATGGAGAAAGTCACTTTCCTTCAATCAGGATCTCAAGCCCATTGAGCAACTTTTCTGATGTGTTGGATCGAATATTAGTGGCAGGAATCCATCATCGGAAGATTTGATGGAGCTATAGAAATTCATATATATATATATATATATATATATATATATATATATATATATATATACACTCCTGGGGAGCGTTTATAGAATCTTCTGTATATATTGAGGCTGTCCTGAATGTAAATGGTGGTCACCTCGCCATTAAGTGGGTATTTCTCGAAAGCTTTTATACATTCGGCATATAGAAGTATATTATAACATTGCACTTATGAAAGCTGATGCTTGGATTTCCGGTTGGTGGGGTAATGCTACTGTTGCCGAATACTGGCATTCGTGATTTACTGGAGTAGTTTCGCCAGAACCACTCTTTTCGAAGTTATTCTGCATATCATAGTTAAATCGCTAACACGCCAGTACAGACTGAATTCAAAACATGGCTGTTCAGTCAAACTCTCGTTGAAGCAGTCTGTTTCCACACAGCGCATTCTATAATCGAGAACTGAAGACACGAGCGCAACATTTTTACTTACGGGACATGCTTCAACTCAGCGCGCTTGTGTTTTTTCAGTCAGAGCTTGGAATGGTGCATTCCTAATAGCTGGAAAGTCTGTATTCGAACTGTATTGAAGAGGAACATTTTAGTCCTCTTTAACCAGAATGAATTAGGAGTTTCTTTCTCAAATTATTTTTCACCCTTAAGACAGAATGCACTTGACGTAACAGTTGTAACAAGCAAAGAAGTCGGGCTGTGGCCCAAAAATATTGTTGATGATTAATACACGCATATTTGCATGTATTAAATACCAAACAAGATATTATATTTAATAAAACAATTATGAAAGAAAATCGACGTCAAAATCTGCATGTGATGCAATTTAAATACACGGAATGCATACCATCCCAACCGGTCATGACGTATATTTAGGTCAGCAATATGAAGTCTCCACTAATATTGCAATACCATCGATATTCTGTTGAAATAAAGAAGAATATGAGTGTAAGGTGGTTGATATATTTCATCCATATGGACGTTTAGGTGTTACAGCAGTCGACTTTGTTTTATGATGCTTTGATGATCGAACGGATCAAAAATTTAATATCTAGAGGAATAATTTTGTGACCTAAGATCGAAGAAATATCGCAAGAAACGAAGTATTTTGCGTTATTCCTTCTTCCTGTCGTTCTTCATTCTGTCTCGCATGCAGAATTACGCACTACGTAGAGAAAGAGAGAGGTCATATTCCTAATGATCTCTCTCTTTCGCTCATAGCATCTAAAATAAAGTATAAATTGCGATTGTTTCCATTCCCAATGTGTAAAAAAAAAAAAGTGGTGAAACTGACCTATCTCATATGTTGCCTGGACCATTAGGTCGATTTTTTAAATCTTAGGTAGATTTTTAAAGATAGCAGCGAAAACCCACCTTACGTATATTTTTTTCTGCGATCTATCGTATAAAGGGGGATGAAACGAAAGGAATAGTTTGTTTAAAGAAGGAAACTTAAAAAGCAGTTTGGTTTATCTAACAACATTTCACAAAGAAATTGTATATTGAAGAATAGTCTAAATCTGATATAATGAGAACCATCGGTGTTTCATTTGCAAATATTTCGGTAGCAAATAGGCGTGAATTAAATACCAAACAAGATATTTAATAAAACAATTATGAGGAAAAGCTAACTTTTTCATTAGTGACTGCGTGAAAGTTCAAAACAGGATAATTTCTTGATAAAGAAAACAGTATAACCAACACCAACTTGACACGCTTTTAAATATTTCTTTAATTAATCATGCATGATAAATTGGACTAACTTATCACGCATGCCGCTTTTTAAGATATAGCATAAGTTTTAAAAGAGGTATACCGTGAGTAGACATATCAATACAAAATTAATAACGGAAAAGACTCACGTACAAAGATTATTTAATAGTATAATTTTCGCCAGTGTGCCACAGGCATCTTCAGTACATTAAGCTCAAATTAAACAATAAATTAAACAATAATTGCACTACTTGCAGGCCACCTAAGTAGCTAGTGTAAGATAACTAAAAAGGTCAATAACTTTCCTAAAAATAAAATAAAATAAATAAATACATTATAGATAATGTATCTACATGGAATGAAGATCAAAAGAAAAAACTTAAAACCTTCTTCGGTCGTCCACCTAGATTGTATGGTCTTCCAAAAGTTCATAAACCAGGCATTCCGTTAAGACCAGTCGTAGATTGTATAGGTTGCTCCACTTACAAAATCTCAAAATTTTCATCAAATTTACGCTCCTCTTCAACTAGAAGAACTGATACGTATATAAAAAATACTTTGGATTTCAAAAATAAAATTTCAGATCTTCATTTGGATGTTTCTGATATCATGATCAGTTTAGATGTTGTTTCTTTATTTACAAATATGCCTCTTTTGGGAAGCATTGAATTACTACAACAGGAATTTCCTTCACACATTGTAAACGTATTTGATTTTGTAATAAATTCTGGTTATTTTTCCTTTAAAAATAAGTTGTATCAGCAAATTGAAGGAACAGCAATGGGTAATCCTCTTTTTCCTGCTATCTCCAATTTCTTTATGGAACATTTTGAACAACGTATCTTTGACAACATTTCTCCCAGACCTACTCATTAGTTCAGATATGTCGATGACATTTTTGCTGTATGAAATGGCTCTTCGGATGAACTTCAACAATTTATTTCTCACTAAGGTAAACGAATTTCATCCTAGGATCAAGTTTACCCTAGAAGTAGAATCAAATAAGCAGTTAGCCTTTTTAGATCTTCTAATTCTTCGCCAACCAGATGGTAACCTACATTTCTCAGTTTATAGAAAGAAGACTCATACAGGCCATTATATCCATGCGGAATCTCATCACTATCCCAGTCAAAAGGCAGGAACTATTAAAACACTGGTTCATCGGGCCCACTCCTTTTGTTCTTCAGACGATCTTTTACAGAAAGAACTACAATATATAACTTCTTCCTTTCTATCTAATGGTTATAAGAATTGCTTCATTAAAGGAACTTTGAGTAGTTTTAATATGTCTTCCTCTTCAAACACAGAAGAAATAACGCATTACTATCCCTTATGTACAAGATGAGTGAACGTATAGCAAAAGTTTTAAAACCATTGCATATTTTTGTTGCCTTTAGAAAAATCTCCACCTTTCTCACTTCTCCTAAGGACAAACTTCCACATCTTAATCATCCAGGTGTCTACCAGATTCTGTGCTCTTGTGGATTATCTTATTTCGAACAAACGGGAAGATCTGCCTCTATTCGGCAAGAAGAACGCCAATCTTATATTGAATACTTTAAACCTGAAAAGTCTGGACTTGCAGAACATGCCATCTTCACTAGACACAGAGTTCATTGGAGAAAGACAAGAGTTCTTCCCAAAAGTCAGTTTCTCATGGAACGCCTTTATAAAGAAACATGTGAAACTCTACTTCATTCTCCTAACTTAAACAGATCCGACTGCTTACGTCTATCCCCTTTATGGGAGATAGTACTTTACAAATCAGCTAATCTTTCTTAACTTTTTATTGTATTGATTTTTATTTATTTATTTTTTTTATTTTTTTTATTTTTATTTAAAATTTTTTATTTATTTTTTTTTTTTTAATTTTTTAATTTTATTTTATTTTTATGAAAGTTATTGACCTTTTTAGTTATCTTACACCAGCTACTTAGGTGGCGCTTTTTGGAATTGTCAGTTATTGTTTAATTTCAGCTTAATGTACTGAAGATGCCTGTGACACACAGGCGAAAATTATACTATTAAATAATCTTTGTACGTGAGTTTTTCCCGTTATTAATTTTGTATCAAGATGTAGCATATTTTGATATGGGAATACTCGCTGTGAAATTCCTATTCATGTTCTCGCCTCGTAGGCAGAAGCATCTTTCTTTTCATCTTTGTTGTGTTTGCTGGAGGAAAATTTTGCCACCACCGTATGACAATATCGACGTCGGTATTGACGACGTCCTTTGATTTGAAATACTGGAATGGCAGGCTTTTAGCTCACAGAAATTCGTATTTTATCCCCCCAAGCAGACAATATAACTGGCAGAAAAATACAGATTTACAAATATAATACCGTGTCTCCCTCATCGCCTTAGCTGCTTCTGTCATAATTTCAAACATTTCAATCGAGAGAGGAGACCCATTTTCAGCTAATTCTATCTGTTCATTTGACTTTTTAGTTTTGTGAATATTGATCTTCTAAGATTGGAAATGCCTATTAATATATGAATTGCACTAAAATTAGATTATTGGTATTTAATTTGGAAATAGAATTAATATTAATACTAAATGTTTCTATCTTCATTTTTAACTCGGGTCTCTAAATATCAAGCTACTGAAAAAACATCAGTTTTCATTTCTCTACCGTTTATTTTAAGTTCATTTCTGATCGAGAAATTAGAGGAATTCGAATTTTTTAAGTTTGTTTTGAAGTTCCAAGCATTGCGATAAATTCTCTGATAAAACGCCGCAAGATGAACTAGAAAATATCAGACGCTTATTGGGTAATCTCCCGCAGTTAATCTTATTAAGAGAAATGAGTGAGGTGAAACTAGTTAGATGGTAGGCCCTCGACCATCATTTTAATTAAAATCGAGCTGATGTAATATTAATTAACAAGAGTAGCGTATGTCTATCAGATTTCTTTTTCAGCAAGAGCTCATTTTTATTCTTTTTGATATCCGTGGTGTTTGTATAAGGCAGGCCTTTTCCTTAAAGATAACATGAAATGAATAATTTCTGTTCAGGAGTGGAAAGTGTTACTGCTAAGTCACGCACACACATGTATCAGTAGCATCCTCGCACTTTTAAGCTTCTAAACATACTTTAACCTCCGAAATATACAGATTATCTCAAGAAAAATGATTCTTATTGTCGAATATATACCATTAAAATAGGTAGATTTCTTGCAGCACTGCGTTGTAGTAATACAGTAGAAGTATCTGCAAGGTGAGCGCTTTTATCTTGTTAAAAATAATTACTGTAAAAAAAAAAAGCAATTTCGTTTCGGACTTATGCTGTCCAAAATAAAATACATTTTATATAAACATTTACTTCTTGAAAAATAAATATTAACAATAAATAATGTCTTTAACTTAACGGGAAGACATGATTTTAATTGCCCGGTGCACAATAGCGCATGTCTTAAATGGTATAAAACCACACTTTATGGTTTACAAAAGATGCTTCTCAACCTCTCCCTACAGTACTGCTTGGATAATATTCTTACTAATCCGATTGCTACCAGTTAGTTAGTAGCAGTTAACGGAGGTAAATAAAATAAATTCCGTGTGATGATACAGAGTTCCCCCTTTTTACGGGAGTTCATGGTACTATCTAGTCCCCCCCCAAATTTTATTCCGGCTCCGGAGTGATGAATTAGAACTATGGCTGGGTCAGTATTCCTGACCTGTCCTCAGACCGGTTTGCCTGTTTGTGGGATGAAAAACACCAGATAAACTGGCGGAAAAAACCTGCTGTCCACGCCCAAGACCGGCTTACTTGGCTATGGCTGAGGAAGATCCTTGAGCTCCTCACGTCGTTGACGGGAATCGAACCTAGGACACTCCTTCCCCAGGCATATGGTTGCGAGCTCAAAGACACTAGGTTAACCTCGCGGACAACGGAGGTATAAACGTATTATTAATAGCTAGCATAAATTTATATAAATTTTATGCGATTCCGATCCACGCAAATTTGTAAATATATAATACATTAATACTTTGGGTAAACTAAGATTTCGTATATTTTTACTAATATATTAGTATTTTTTTTCCGCCGGAAATCCAACTTTCGAAACTAAACATGTAGCTTTATCAAGTCTCTTCAGGCATCCAATAAGCAGAATCGTTGGGTTCACCCCTAAAACCGGACTCAATTTTGTGGAATTTTGGCTCTGCAGTGTGGGTTTCCAAACAGTTATTAGTCTGTTTATGTATTTCCTGTAATGGCGAGATGAGAACAAGTTACATTAGAGAATCATCGACTTAGCTATATGACTAATGTATTGAAGGAACGAGATCAGGGACACATCCATGTGACATATGTTTCACTGTAGCTGTCATTTCCTGTGTTTTGGATTGTTGTTTATAGTGCATTACTCTGTAATTAAGCAACCTACTTTTCAAAGAAGGCCAATTTAAAAAAAAGTTCAAACCCTGCTTCACAACAGGCCAAATAATAAAAACAAACTTTTATTGAATAAATGTTTGTTCACTGTTATCGGGGGACAAAATTTCAACAAATGAATTTACAGCGTATATATTTCATTTCCATGTTTAAATGTCTGTAATCGTTCTAGCAGTACTGGCGACACACACGTGCGCGCGCACCCGCTCGGTTGAAATTGTTAAAACAACAAGAAAATATAGTGTTTGATGATAGTAGGATGTGCTTTTGTATTATATGAGCCGCTACCAAGAACACTTCCTGAGGTTTGAAATGCTTGGATAATAAAACAAGTTAGCTTTTTGCCATACACAGTGAATTTTTTCAGTGCGTGCTATTCCGGCTTATTTTTAGATCCTCCCTATCGTGCGTATGTACGTATAAACATATACTGTTCATTTTTGATGTTAGTAGTCCATCTTGTCTGTCCAGAATTCTAAGAACCACATGCCTTCCTTCCTTCCTTCCTGATTTGCGCCCAAGTGTAGACCCACACTTTACCGTGCAGGAGTTCGAAACCAAATCCAACGGAATAGGTGGGTTAATCCTTATTCCCGAAGTATGTTATATTTGTAGATGAGAGACGAAAAACTCGAGTTTCCAGGAGAGAAATCCTCCACCTCCGTATGAGACCAGCTATCGACCAGATTCCAACCTTGATCTTTCTAACCAAAGGACTCTATACCAACTGAACTACGGAGGCTTCAGGAACCACATTAACAGAAGATATTGTTAACAAGGGAGAGTCCCGGATGGTCTTGTCAGTCTCATCTGTTTAAGGTGGACAGAAACTTTGTCCAGCGATTTAGACTATTTCGATCTTGTGATGTTTCAGGACACGGAATATATATATATGTTAAAGATACCAAGGTATTTTAAACCTGGTTTTAATCCATTTCCCAAGACGTGCACTACTGCGCCTGGCAGTAGTGCACGTCTGGGTGACCCGCAAGTAGTGCAAGTCTTAGGCAACTCGTGGTAAAGGTAGAATAAGCTCTGATCACTATTCTTAATATTTTCCCTTAATGCAAAGCACATCTCCTTGAGGAGATGTATGATGCTATGCATTAAAGGCAAGGGGCCACTATCCAGACCTGTTTCGAACTTTGTATAAGTGAAGCGGGCTCTAAAAATAAGACGATTCTGAAAGATCGTCCGACTCAGCGTTGTTCCACTCAGTGACAGGCTCAACCCCATCACTGAGAAGAACTTCTCAGCATTGACTCTACCCAGTGGCAGGCTCACCCCACCACCAAGTAGAACCACAATCTCAGCGGTGGCCCCACTCAGAGACAAGCAAAAACTTATCCCCATGCAGAGCCTCTCAGAACCCAAGCCTAACCCGCACCGGTTTCGACCTTTATTGAGGTCTCATCAGTGGGAGCCAGGCTTAGAAATACCAAGGTTTAAGTAATACACAGCTTATAAATATTTTACCGAAACAAGTTACATAAGGTGCTTTGACCTTATTAAATAAAAATCTCAGGACGAGAGATAGATGTAGATAGTTTTTTATTTTGGGTATAATATATGTTAAAGATACCAAGCTATTTTAAACCTGGTTTTAATCCATTTCCCAAGTTAGCAAACAGACAAGTAAGTCAAGTTTGCGCTTGCAAGTAGTACAAGTCTGGGTGACTCGCAAGTAGGGCAACTCGTGGTAAAGGTGGAATAAGATCTGATCACTATTCTTAATATTTTCCTTTAATGCAAAGCACATCTCCTTCAGGAGATATATGATGATATGCATTAAATGCAAGGGGCCACTACCCAGACCGATTTCGACCTTTATTGAGGTCTCATCAGTGGCTCCCGCTGGTGAGACCACCACACATTTTAAAACAATTTAAAATAGCTTGATATCTTTAACATATACCCAAGGTAAAAAAACTTTCTACATCTATCTCTCATCCTGAGATTTTTATTTAATAAGGTCAAAGCACCTTATGGTAATTTGTTTCGGTAAAATACTTATAAGCTCTGTATTACTTAAACCTTGGCATTTCTAAGCCTGGCTCCCACTGATGAGACCTCAATAAATGTCGAAACAGGTCTGGGTAGTGGCCCCTTGCCTTTAATGCATAGCATCATACAGCTCCTCAAGGAGATGTGGTTTGCATTAAGGGAAAATATTAAGAATAGTGATCAGAGCGTATTCCACCTTTACCACGAGTTGCCTAAGACTTGCACTACTTTCGGGTTACCCAGACTTGCACTACTTGCAGGCGCAAACTTGAATTATTTGTCTGCCTGCTTACTTGGAAAGTGGATTAAAACCAGGTTTAAAATAGCATGGTCTTTAACATATATTATGCCTAAGGCAAAAAACTTTCTATATATATATACAGGGTGTTCGGGATAAATTTGACATATTTATAATTAATTATATTTTTCCGTAAGTTACATGTATTAACACACACTTCTCTTCATTTAAAAGTTTGGACCCTTCTTCATTCATATACAAGATGTCAGAAAGGATGGATAGCTGGAACCCACCTGAATCATGGAAGAGAATAACTTGTATCATGATGATTCGTGCCCGCCATCAAAATAAGGATATTACGACTGCTGCCCAATGCTCCCTGAATACAGTAAAAACAATCAGGCATGAACTAGACTTGCAATGGTGACTACGAGGATGTAGCAAGAAGAAAGATCCCTAGCAGACGATCTGATTGCGTTCGTACAGCAGAATTCCTCGCAAATCTGCAGGAACAGGTGTTGAAGAACCCTGGCATTGGAATTCGGGCTTTGTTCGTGGAGTTGCTAACTGTAGTCAAGCCCTGGATAACAAGGGTAGCCAATGGTAGGCCGTATGTATGGCAGCAGGATTCGGCCCCTTGCCACACCTCTGGGAAAAGTCAAAAATGGTTGTCTGAAAATTTCTACGACTTCACCAGTCCAAATGTTTGGCCTCCAAACTCCCCAGACCTTAACCCCATGGATTATTTTGTATGGGGCGCAGTTGAAAAAGACACCAATCGCACTTCCAGTAATACAAAAGCCCAGTTAATGGATAAAATTAAAACAGTTTTTGCGGCCCTTCCCAGGGAGACTGTAGCATCAGCTTGTTCGAGGTTCCGAAGCAGAATTGAAGCTGTGATCGATGCTAATGGTGGTTATTTTGAGTAAATCTTGTTGATAGTATTGTAATTAACTCTGCCTGTAATGTTTTTTTGTCAATTCATTAAATTTAATAGATACAAAGAAGATTTTCTTTTTCCTTACGAAACTGTCAAATTTATCCCGAACACTCTGTATATATATATATTTCTGGTCTGTGGGAAGAGCAACTTGATCTTATCACCAAGTTTAGCAAAACTTCTATTTGTTTTGTGTGAACGATATTCACAGAACCCGCTCTTCAAGATGAGTTCTGGCCCTGCACTTATCACAAAGACCATAACACTTCGCATCTCTCTCTCGTGATGTGGTGTGCTATGCAGGTATCTTCCATTTGCTTTCATAGCTCAATCTCTTTTGTGGTTATGATCCATTTCAAGATCTGGGTTCAAATACCCTCTAGGAAACGAATAACTGGCTAACAGACCTTGAATTTTTGAACTCGAGGTAAGTTAGCCGTTTTCATGCAGAGATAGCAGGTTTTTTGTATCCCACAAAACCAGTTTTAATACATGAAATGAACAGAATATAATGTTTAGGCCTCTGATTACAAGCGTTTGGTCAGCACGTTAAATGCTCAGTTGAGAAAGTGTCATCAAATAGCTCTCTTTATCTTTGGTTCTACGTGCATCCTTTCTTTGATTATGTTATTGCTGATTCTTGGAAATTTTGTTTCGAGCTAAAAAATCCACTACCATTTCGAATGAAGTTTTTCATAATAGCATGTTTAATATAAGAAGCATCAGTAAAAAAACTGGTTGTAGATTAACGAGGAGGGTTGAGTGGCGATTTTTTAAATCTGAAAATAGCATAAATAATTGGCCATTGTTTCTTTGAGTAATTATCTTTCCATGCTCTGCCATTCACAACGGAGACAGCAGAATTTATACATTAGCTGTGTAATGCAAGGAGAAGCGTGATCATCTCTCCTTACATGACAAGGAGTGTAATGTTCTCCTTGCATTACCCAAATCTACACTGATATACCACGAATATTTATTCTACTCAATTTATTTCACGAAACGGTACAGTCATTCTCATATGATTTCTTCGTATGTGGGATATGTTCTGTTGGAACCAGTGGGTATTTATTTCTGTTATGGTTTAAAACAACTTTGAAACAGCCTCGAAGATTCGATATCGAAGCGTCATTTCGTTAGTATCGTGGTGTTAGCCAAGGGTTTCCATCAGGGAATCCGCGTTTGTAGATTGCAGTGAAAATAACTTTCTGAAAATTAAAAGTGAAAAGTTTTTCCTGACTCCTATAGAACAAAGGTTCCTATATCGCTTTTTTTTTTCCCAAAAAATTACAAGCTTTTATCCACTCGGATTGTTGGGGGGGGGGGAGATGAGTCACGATGAAGACTGAACTCAGATCTGCTAGACATCAAATGAGCAATGTTGACGAACTCGTTCATAACAGAGAATACAATTGCTGGAATTAGCAAACCAGAGAAGCAAGCTCCAGATCTTCACTGTTTCTAAGTAGTGAATCACAAGGGGGTTAAAAAAAAACATTTCGCTTCTTGGGAAAAATCGAAGATCTAAATTTATGTGACGCAAAAACTGGAGTGTTTTAACATCACTCCCATACTCGAGAGATATCAGCACCTACAGTATAACCATAATTCATTGTGTGATAATGAGATTAACAAGAGAGAAAGCACCCATCGATGTTCTTATGAGGAGTTAAACTGCGTGTGGAGGACACCTCCACAGGAAAAATGTTGACGGAATTAGAATGGAGAAGATATTTGCAAAACTTTGAAGTTGGACTATGAATGGATTTTGCTCAGCAGCTGCTTGATTTTTATTAGTTTACAGGAAAGTGGATGATAGGAAAATTTTATTGTCATGTTCAGAAATACCTTAAAATTACTTATAGATCATCTGAAACCGTCTACTTGACAAAACTTTCGTTGGCTGTATATTCAAAGAGGTCGTTTATAGCAATACGCTGAAATGCAGAAATTGATATCCTTTAAAAGTACTGTGACCAGTAGGGTGTTGAGACGTTATTAAGGCCTGCGTCTGCGTCCTCTATCTTTATGACCAGCCCAGTTACTAGATGGGAAAAACATTAACACACTATACGAAGATGCTGTTCAGTATGTGCTAAAACCAAAATAATGTTTACATCGGAAGAATAAGATGAATGTGTTGGAAGTAAATGATGTCCAAGTCATCCTGTCGTCGAGAATATACATTTTAAGAAACTTATAATACCAAACCCGTTGCGTCATTTCCCTTGAGCCAGTATAATTTTTAAGGTCAACAACGGCCATGGCCGTTGTTGACCATTAAGCCGTTAGCCTTTCCCTTAGCTGCCACGGTGCATTAATCAGGTTTGACTTTCTTTCTCACGATTACTTCGCTCTAAAGAAGAACACGGAAATGAATATTTGATACTTGCATTGAAGTTTAATATTTAGAAAGTTATGCAAACAGATTTTATCTGTTAATATCACTAATGTTATTCAACGGAAATTCTTAAATTGAGAGCTTGTGGAAAATATAACTGATATTCATTATAGGTAATTATTTTTTCTTATGTTGTTCCTATCCACGAAAGGTTATTTGTAAACCTGTAGTACGTGTCTTACGTGGGTGGGTTTTTTTTCCTATTTTTATCAATTTTATATTTTTTGTATTTTTAATGTATTTTTTACTTACTCCGTAAACCTTATTCTAGAGACCAAGCATGCAACTTTTACAAGCCATTTCAGCCCTCCAATAAGCTTGGTGGTGGTCTTGCACCGGATGATGGCATCTCCCGCTTAAAGACTACGACAAATATCCATACCCACGGCGTGATTTAAATCCGCAGCCTGTTGGAGAGCGGATAAGCTAACCACTCGATTGCTGAAATGGCCATCAAAAATGAATCCAGCAGTGCCGAATGAAAAATAGAGCAAATTCCAAATGAATAGTCATAAATAATAACTATTAATTTAATGACAAGTACTTTCGATGTACTGACATTGCTGCGTTATCTTTTCATTTGTGTTTTGCTTGCAGAAGAGAAGTCAACATTTACATTCATCACTCTTCTATTATTAAGCTATCATAAATTAGATAAAAATACCTCGCTGGTGTAAATACTGGCCACTACAGATAATCCTGAGTGGTTGAAACAACTATTCACAACAACAGTAACATCTGAGCATGTTGTCATTATTTTAGTGATCACAGAAAATGTTCAGATTCGTTGTGAAAAAATAAAAAATAAAGTTAAATAGCGACTAGGCGAAGTTAGCAGACTTGTATTCTACTAATGGAGGAAAGCAATATAAAGAACATTATAAAGCTATATAATGAAACAGCTCTCTCTCTCTCGTTGTATTCGAAAATATGCCCATATTTAGCATTTATTACATCGACCATGTTTGAAAGAAATAAAATGAGAGGAGTTGACAGATACGAGGGGAGGCTGAAAAGTTCTTATAAAATGTTCTACCTCAATTCCTCCATGAATTATCATAACTTTTCAAAACATCCTCGTAATATTCGTTCTATCAGGCATTTATCTTGACTCTTTTAACTCCATTTTAAGATTTTATTTTAATAACGGATTCTAAATAAACTTGAATAATATTTTCTTAATTTTGTATTTTTTCTATTGTTCTTATAAAACTATTTTCTGTTCAGTTGCTGAATATTTAGCTGAATATTCATGAAACGTCTCCCATAGAAGATCGGCTTCACCCGAACTGTGTGTATCCACCGAATTCAAAGATCTGCTATACTACTTTCCCGCACAGCCGAAAATTATATTAAATTCCTTTAGTTGGCTCTTTATTCTCACTATAATAATACCAAAATGCCGTTTTGATGATAAGATTTCTGAAATTTGGAGTTTCCATTATCGGAAAAATGAATAGGAAGCTTTAGCATCCTATCACTTGACACTAACATTCAAACCTCTATAAATAAATAACTAGCTTCAAATCTTCTTAGAAAAAAATTCCTCGATGCATAATGAGATGAGCGAAAATTTGAAACAGACAAGTGTTGGAGTGGGAGTTGAAAGAAAGGGTTAAGAATGTTTGTTTACGCAGAGGAATTGGGCTGAGTGTTCTCAACATGAAATACTCATGTCGTAGACCAGTCTCATAATTCTTGACGAGAAGTGTGGCAGCTGCATTAGTATATAAACATTCGGCTCATCCGATGAGTTCCTGTACAGATGGCAGAAGTTCAGTTGCTCATGCCATGAAAGAAATTGACGTTAATTAGGCTGGTGAGGTGTTTTGTGTAGGCTCACCGTTATTCTTTAGGCTTCCTGATGAAAAACAATCATGGCACGAGATGCAAAAAGAAAACAAACGTCTTTTATTCGTGGAAAAAGTGGCTTTGTTGACGATGCTGATTCATTTGAAAAGCGTTTTTTTTTTTTTTTCATTCGTTTGAAAAGACGATACCTTTTCTCGGATTTAGTTGCACAATTTCTAAAAGAAAAAAAAAAGATTTCCTTTAGTTATTCCAACAATATTTTGTTGAAAATAAAACTTTCAGAGTTAAAAGAATTGCTAAATAAGTTCTTAACCGTGTTCAAAATTAAAAAAAAAAGAAAAAACGAAAACATGTTTGTTCAGTCTATAAATTCCCTTTCTTTTGTGGACATCCAACTAAATAAGAACACGAGACAACAAACGCAACTAGTTTCTAGGAAGTAAAGAAATAAGATTGAACAGAAATAATATTTAGTTTCTTAGTTTTTCTGTACTTCCTCACGAATGTACTTCCTGTGAACAAAGAAACAAGGGCAGCTAAAGATGGTTTGGTATTATTTCTTAGTTAATAGAAAATATACAAACGCAAATCCTATTCTAGACGATAGGTCAAATATTAATTACTATGTGAAGTAGTTTGGTGATTTCGGATGATAAATTATTGATCGCAATTTGCCCCCTATTCAAAAGAATTAATGGCTCAGACAGAGTTCATCAGCATGAAATTAAACTGTCAAACACTCTTTTCGGCTTTGCTTCTAATCTCTCCATTTGCTGACTTTGTGTTCTCCATTCTACAGAATACTTTGGCGTTGTCGTTAAATAATAACTGTGCAACAGTGCCGACATTGATCACATCGTTTGATGTTCATCTCCGTAGTAATTAGCGGGTAAATAATACTTCGGTTATATCTCGTGACACAGTTCCCTTCGAAAATATCGCTATTATTACTACATTGAAGAATGGACTACACTTCTAAACGCCGCTGTTCTGCATAAATATCAGTTAGTTATACGGCTTAAAGCATAGGGTTAGTCTAGCGACTGTTTTCCCGCTTGACAAGTAGCGAGAAAGAATCCCTTTGTAAGTTTTTCTGTACTTCCTCACGAATGTTATCTGTGAACAAAGAAACAAGGGCAGCTAAAGATGGTTTGGTAGTATTATGTTCAGCATTAAAAACTTGAAATTAAATCCAATCTTTTTTCTTGAGAGAAAAAAGATTGAATTTATCTCTCTCTCTCTTAGTTCATTTGCATCCTTTTAAGGAGTACTTGAAAGCTACAAGTTTCTGTATTCGATGATATTATATCTAATAAGCAAAGTCCAGATTAAATTGCCTAAATCCTCTAACCAGGGGACCCAACCTGTCTTGGATGATAAATGGAGGATGGACGGGATAGGAAAATCTTGATAACTGCGTAATCTCTTCGTTCCTATATAAGCTTTATCTAATAGCATTTAACAATGTAACTTGCAATTCTTGGAGAAATACGAGAGAATTCTGCTAATGAATTGCTTGATACGAAGCCATTATTATTATTATATCGCATTAATTTGTGCATAGTGGCAGCTTGCACTACGATTAACATTACTAAGGGTTTATATTTACTTCAGATATCATTGAGTCGAAGTAGCATATACATAATTAGTAATGTATGCACCTTAACTGTCTGATTATATTTAATTTCACGAATTCCTTATAGTGTAAAACTGTAAGTGTAAACTTAAATGTAAAACTGCATGTAAGGTCTATGTTTGGTTTATTTCTCGTAATATGAATGAGACCCAATACACCTAACAATGGCAATAAAACCGACGTTCTCTTTGATTTCGAATAAAGAATCACTCTGCGATGATTACTATTACTCTGTATAAAACAAGAATATTTTGTGTTGTAGCATATTTCCGCAATATCGCGCAATTTCCGCGTCTCTCTTGTTTATATGGATACCATATTGATTTCGATGAGTGCTTTATTACTTATATGGAAGCGCATCTGCCAAAAATATCTAAAAGAGTTGGCCAGCATAGGCACTTCCGCAGGGTATTTGCGAGGATGTTGCAGCATTTTCCCTCTCTGTTGGAAAAGATCGGGGTTCGAATCTAGTGTTAAGAAACCTTTATAGGATTTTTAAGTTTTTCTCTCCTTACTACCTTGGTAAGAAATTAGTGGTTCATCATGCAAAACAAAGCAATCCGACTGAAGAATATCGGATTTAACAAGAATAATCCACTGCCGTAATGCCACTCAACTCAGCCCTGCGTAAATCATTTACTTCGATGTATCCGGAATTTTAATGCAAGGGGGGGGGGGAGTCTTGGAATGGTTCTGTTCAGCCAGATTGCTAGTGCAGTAAGGAGGGGCGGGTTGTGTTTGAAAAGTCGAAAGAGGGACAATCTGAAGGAAGTTAATTGCAAGTGTGACCTCATTTCAAGAAAATTTTCTAACAAAATAACTTGGATAGTAACAGTTATCATTTTATTCTGTTGATATCCTTTTAAACTTTCCGTGTATCACCAACGCGTTTTGGATACGCACAAATATACAGTCGTTACTGTACATCAATAATCAGATATCCATGATTTCTTATAACTTTAATTTTTTTTAAGATAGCAGCAAGCGAAATTATACGAAGCATGTAACTTGGAATTTCTTTATGCAGTTTCATTTGCAAATGAGGATCATACTGTAGTCTTTATCATTTAGTGTCTGAAATTTCATTATAAACACAGTACGTCAACTGACAGGAGCGCATAGTTTTATGCATTTGTAATTCGCATATTTTATATATTTTTATGTTTATTTTAAACTTTAAAATTAACAAAATCTTAAGTCCTTTCTTGTTTTGTTATTGAATCTGTGAAATAAAGCATGAATTAGCTATACTTTTTGGATTTACTTTAGCAGAAAAGCAATAAGAAACAGAGGAATTTCTGTTTATTATTGGGTGTTTCTGCATTTTTTTGTTTCATTTCTTAAAGAAGTTGAGTTTACATAAAATAATTCGGATTAGATTATCCGACTTTTTTCAACTTCATACCTTCAACGGTGCTTTTATTTTGAGAAAAATGATCCATGAGAAGAAAAACAATGACTTTATAAAATCGCACATTGAACCCTCTTCCCTTCCCCAATTGATGAGTCGCACTGTGCACAGCCACCTGAATTGTACGAAAGTGATGTGCTGTGTTCGGAATGAATGTCGGGATCGTAGACGAATCAAGTGTCTCGTTCTATCAACCCGTTCCGCCAAAGACTGATCAGACCTTGCTTGCTTTCCTCATGAGGAAAGCAAGTAAGTTCTAATCATTGTTTTCCCCATGCAATGAGGAAAACAAGTAAGGAAAAAGTCATACAATCAGAATCACTTTTAGATAGCTCTGCCCTTATAACAATACGCTTTTCGACTATAATTTTTAGCTCCTTTCCTGTTTCTCATATTTCGTTACCTGTGCTAAATGGGAAACACGGAGTTATGAAACAGGCGTGCTCGCAATCATTGTACTGCGTCTTCAGCATTGGAATTTTGATTTTCACTATACTGAAGAATATTTTTTATTTGAATTGCTTGAGTCTTTGCGCATTTTCACAAATGACTGGTTTCTGCGTATAATGAATTATTTTAATATACGGTTAACCTTGAAATATGTTTTATTCAAATTATACTCATTAAAGACACTGAACTTGGTGATTATATGGCTGGTACAGCATTTGGTGGGTAGGATAGTAGATTAGGAGGTTCAACATGGTTAATGATTGTCTCTGGAAACTTCCTTCCTTAATCATTATTATCGGATTGAAAATTTAACTCATTGAAAGGAACGATAATGATTAGAGGTGTAAAGTATTATTACTGACAGCTCTTGGAGTCCAAAGACTCGCCGCCAGATGGCAGTTCATACTACCCTTTACCACCTACCGTTTACACTAATTTGCACTTTATACTATGTATACATCAAACCATCTAAACATTACATGATTCATATCACACTGTACCATCTGCCCCGCTAATGGTATTTAATTTTGTTTGTTAATTGTGTATGTTTTTTGGTCGATTCGCCTGTATGCGGGATGAAAAACCTGAGTTTCCAGGAGGGTGGGACCACTGTTATCCTCCTTATTGAATTAACTAACTTCACTTCAGTTAAACAAGTTCATATAAAAATTCCTTTCGTCATGACGAGAATCCAACTCGAGTCTTTTCCACTCGAAGTGCGCATGTCCGGTTCTTCTAATTGCGCTACAGAGGCTGTATGACACCGAGGAAAATGCCAGTGTCAATGCCCGAAACAGATGATTAAAGATAAACTATTAAAAACATTTGATGTTGATATGAGCCGAAAAGAAAGATAATTATCTGCTGATATCCACTCGGCCTGCTTCTTTAACCAGTGAGAATCCGTGGACGATGCGATTTGGTTGGAAAAACATGCGTTTGAATCTCACGTAGAATGCGTAAAAACGTAATAAGCGGGTTTTTCTTCAGAAAATTCAGGTTTTAGTTTTTCATCAGCAAAACCAGCAAACCAGTCAGAGAAGACTGGTTTGTTGGTTTTGGTTTTGTTGGCTACACTGTGTTTCCACAGTGTAGCCTACAGTCGATACTAGAGCAATATAGTTTGAGGTGTTTCTGCCGTAATCCCAACTAATCTAATTTAAATCAGGCTATGGGACCAAATCCACGGCCTGGAACTGAGAGATCGGATTTACCGTAGACCGGATCGGCAGCATTTGACAAAATTCATAAACAAAAAATATTTCTCCTTATTTTTTGACAATTTATCTTTTTTAAAACGAGAAACATTATTTTGTTGTGCTGAAGACAATCACTTAATCATTACAAACATGTGCTGACCTTCCATTGACTTTGTTATTACAGTAAATATTTAGGGGATCTCATCTGGAGAGCACAAGGACTCATTCAAGAAAATAAAGTTGGGTTGTTATAACTAATCAATATCGTATTGTATTTAATCCAGCCAATTATCAGAAACATGTTTCATGTAAATTGAAGGAGTGGTATGCGCAGTACAGTACCGAGGGTATGAAGCGCCTGTGGCAAGTATCTAACTTGCGCCCCCTAACCCAAAAATGACAGAAATTTTGAAAAATTTAAATGTAACAAGTTAAATTTTACTAAATGCAATTTACATTTTGAAACATTTTGTTACATTTAAATTTTGTTACATTTTGTTACATTTAAATGTTACAAGTTAAATTTTACTAAATGCAATATGTTAAATACTTACTATTAATCCCATCAAAATGAGGTGGGGTGTGTTGCAGAATTTGTGTGTCGAAAGCGGCATATTACCGAAATTTAAAAATACAATATAAAATAGCGGACTTTTATATCTATTTTTTACGTTTTGCACCCCAAGCGCCCGTGGTGGGCGCCTCTTTCGCCACGCCCTCGTTACGACACTGGGTATGAGAACTGTTTATGCCAATTGCAAACGAAAGGAAGAAGGAATCCGACTGGTCGAGTGGAAAACGTCTCCCATTTTCAAGCTGAAGGCAGTGGTTTCGATTTCTACCATACACATGAAGTGTTACGAAAGGCTTTGAAGTGGCAGACCACTACTTTACGTATTTAGAGCTCTGAAGTAGCTTGAAAAAATTCTATTTGGTTTCCAGAGCAGGAGTCTCGTAGATGCGAATCTTCTGCATTTATTGATTAGAAATTCTGAAAAATAAGTCAGTTTTAATTATAAAAAAGGAGCAGTTCGCAGTATTTCTTCCCTTATGCCCAATGATTTTTTTTTTTTGTGATAAGAACAATTAGCACAGATCAGTGTTTTTTATTTCACTAAATGATGGATAGATTATGACGTATCGTAAAACGCAAAAACTTGACGATTTTTATTATATACTCTGGTTTAAGTTTGGTTATTTTCTGTCTATGTATTCTTTACTGTACCCTTCTTCCCTGAAAAGAATCTCGGATATGCATTGCGGAAGTGCTGAATGCCATAATTGGAATGTGAGCGCCGAACAAAAGTTTGAAATTCTCGTTTGTACTTTGCAAGTTCTTGCAAGTGCACAGAGTGACTGAGTTTTTAAATTTTGTTTTCCCGTTCTGGATTGCAAAATATTTCTTATGCTGAGCTCATTTTAAAGCTTCTAGGGAGATAAAAGATATTTTAAAAGTTAAAAAAAAGGGAAGAAAATAGCTGTTGCACTTACAAAAATTTTGGCATAACGAAGCATTAAGCCATATTGTTTGTGGATGCAACACTTGTCGATATACAAATTAATGAAGCATCATGAAGAACTATCACGCGTGAATTTAAAGATGAAATTATTTTCCTTGAATTTATCAAGGAAACAGCTAAACAGTGTAATTGACTTTGTGGAATACTTAATTCAATCGTTTCATTTACTAGTAGTTTTGATGCAGGACCCGTTGATACATGATGCGACTTTGGAAGACCCCAAACGGCTTGTCACAGAGATTGACGTTGGGGAAACACACACATGAATGTATGAAGGTGAAAGACGATCACAAACATCCGTGTCCTAGGCGGGATTCGAATCCGCAGCCTCATAGCTGGAGAGCGGATACGCTAACCACTCGGCCAACAAGGCTTTAAAATAGACTTTCCAATGGTTGTAATTAAACGTTACTTGGGTAGTTATGTGGAAAGATTCCAGGCTTAAACGCAGCACTTTGGTTGTCTCCCCTCCCAGATGTAGTCTTACTTTTCAGCTACCTTCCTATACAAGAATCCGATGTCTTAAGTCCTCAAATGCAAATTTTCAATATTTTATCCGTTAGATCAGTTTTTAGAGCCTCCGTAGCTCAGTCGGTATAGACGAAGTTCTTTGGTCAAAAAGACCTGGGTTCGATTCCCGTCAGTGACGTAAGGAACCTTTATCTGGTTTCTTGCGACTAAAGGCGAGTTTAGCCGGTCTCATACAGAGGTAGGGTTTTTCCCCTCATCCGGAAACTAGGGTTTTTCGTCCCCTAGAACAGGCAAACCGGCCCGTGAACACACTCATCTATAAACATAGGACACACCGGAAGGCATAGGCTAACCACCTTCTCCTCGATACGGTAGCGGTTAAGTGAATAAGAAATCCTCGACCGCAAGGTAAAAGAGGAGGGAAGGAATAATAATAATAAGATCAAGTTCTTTGTATCTCTCAACATCCAAACCCAATACCTTCCTTAAAACCTGTCTGGCGTTTAACCAGTGGGCTGTTCAACTTCTTAGATGTAGTACCATTGTCTTCTCTGATGTTCCGGAAGAAATTTCGCTGTTTATTTTCATTCGGCATTTATTCAGTTGGCGGAGACACTAAGTATCCAGCAGGATAATAATATTAATAGCCGCAAGAGGTCAGATAACTTGCTTCATTTGGAGTTATATAAATCCAACTCGCTTCAAAGAATTGAACTCTTTTAATTCAGAAGAATGTTCTTCATGCCAACCAAAGAGCTCATGTCTCGTTATTCTTCCAGCTTATTTAATTCCAATCACGCTATCAATGTGCTAAATTAAACACATTAAGAAGAATTATTTCTATTCTTACTTTCTTGTGCATCGTATATATTGTAATCAATAGTGAAGATAGTGTGATTTGTTGTTTTAGCAAAGTTACATTATCTGATATACATCAGCATCGATATCAACACACGCACGCACGCACGATTCCTTTTTTGATACCTACTGGACCATAAGGTCCGTCTTGTTACTATTTAGGAAAGTCATTTTCTTAGTGTTCGATATTTTTTAGTTATAACTTTATATCTTTAAGTGGCATTGTCTGTTGCTTTTGTACTTTAAACTTTTTTATATTCTGTTTAAACACTTCGGTTAACAAGTAATTTTTAGCGTGTTTGCTAATCTTAATTTACAGAAAGAGTAAATGATATATTTATTTTAATTTCGAAACTTCTATTTTCCAAACTAGGACCTCCGAACGTACGATCAACAGCCGAACACCGTTATTATTGCATCAAAGTTTTGTTACAGCAAATATCAACAACAGTTTTAAACTTAAGAATTTCCCTATCGTGGGGTTTAATCTATTAACCTCAATTACTATTTAGCACTTGAAAGATCAACCTGTTACGACTGAAATTGAATTGCGTGGCATCATAAATATTGAAAGAATTCACAATTTTTAATGAATTGCACAAGAGATAAAGATGATTAGAAGACTGGATGCCATGTGACGCTTGCATCTTTATCTGTGAATCTTATAAACAGGTCAAGAGCAATGACGTTAACCTCATATCAGCGCTAAAAGATTTCAGTCAAAAGGTGAAACATCTCGATATGAACTTAATGCAGATTCTTTATCAAGGTTCTGAATAATAGTTTACTTTATAAATGTTTCTTAGAGTATAGTTTATGATTAAAAAGACCTATTCTTGCGTCTTATAAATAGAAAATTCCAATTTCATGCTTTGAATAAGGCTGTTGCATCAGTCTTCTTAGCTGCACTGAAACTAAACGTACCTCTAGGGCACGCCTGCTTCGTGGTTCAAGGGATATTTTAAAAGCGCCTCTACAATTTCAAACTGTATTTTATTTGTTGACCAGAATTGCTATCTGGAGCATCTTTTTGCCTCCTTAAGGAACTACATCAAGCATACAACTTATGCAGTAATATGATGACGAAGTCTCTTGCGTCAGTGCTTTTCATTGCAGCAATGTGATGGCAAAATCTCTTAGTTCAACAGATTGTCAAAGGCTTTGAAAAACGAAATACAAGGAAAAAATATAGTTAATTTGTTATTATTGGATATCAATGTAAACCTACTTATTGTTTCGTGAAAATCACTAAGAAACCTATGTATTCCATACATCTTATCTTACTTATAGAAAGTTCAGTTTCTTTGTGTTGAAATGTAACGAGATAGACAGAAATTTGGTGTACATGCTATTCGCAAAAGTCATTTATTGCAATATATCAATAATGATTTCCCTAGATGGCGCTACACTCATTCAGCATTTGTTCATCTTTACCTAGTAGATTTACCCGCTGTCTTGGGCACGATGTTTGTAAAAGCTTCCACTGGTCGAGCTTGCGCAGCTCCTTGAATTTATAAGGTCTTGTCGTTTTAAAAATAATAAAAAATAAATAAAGGCAGGAATTTACTCGATTGCGGTGATTCTATAAAACATACTGATACTGAAACCTATTAATAGCAAATCTCATTGGTTAAGCATTAACTATAACTGAAAGCAAGAGAGCGTTGTTTTTTTTATTGAGGCAGATGTGATCCCCAAAGAATTGAACCCAGTAATTATTCAATCACATTCCAGTTGAAATTGCTACTGAAATCATGCAGGTCACTTAAATCACATAAGGAAGGCCTCGTAACGTTCACAGCATCTGTTTCAGATACGCACATGAATAGAGCTTCACTCTCTCTATGGTGATATCTCTACCCCAATGTCTCATGAGGAACCACTGTTTCTGGGAATTATAAATCCTGTTCATAAATCGGTGGATCAACACCTTTCTTTCGCACGTAGACAAATGCTTTGTGGACAAACAGCATTCTACATACACACACTGTGGATCTTTCTGCGAGGTAATGTCAACTCCTCACGCAAGTCAAACATGATGACTGATGTGTGTTTGAATTGACTTCTATTCTTCGATAAAGAGTTGTTTCATTTCGATATGCACATCCTGCAATCGCATTTCTTTGAAATAAATTCATGCATAAATAAACGAAAATAAGTAAATGGAAGTATTCGTAATTCATTTAATAAAATTCAAATAAACAATGTTCGAGTGTAATCATCGTATGTTACGCTTCTGCGCAGGCCTACACATTTTACCGCGTAAACTTCCGAAACCGAATAGGTTGGTTGGTTGCTCCTTATTTCCGATGGAATCCCATGTCTGTCGAAGCGTGTGTTCATTGGGCCAGAAAAACCCTAGGATAAACTGGGGAAAAAACCCTGCTGTCCACGCCCAAGACCGGTTAACCTGGCTATGGCTGAGGAAGATCCTTCAGCTTCTCACGTCGTCGAAGGGAATCGAACCTAGGACACTCCTTCCCCAGGCAGATGATTGCGAAGCGCGTAACCACTAAGCTACGGACTGTTTGAGTGTGTTCTTTCTTCAATGCAGTACCTGGTTTTGAATACTTTGAAATGTCTGCCAACAAAAAATCAGGTGAGGATCAAATGTTATCATTGGAAAACTTTTAAAAATTTCTAGATGTATTCTTCAAGCAAATAATATGATGAAAATTATAATTTTTATTTAGTTCTATTGCGTTTGAAATATAACAGAAATATATTTGTAATCCCTTTTAACTGCTCGCGACTTCTTAGTGGGAATGTTGATCCATATTTTTGAGAGAAAAGCAAGCAGATCAACAAAATGATCAAGCTTTTCGAATCTTAGTATCTCACTGCCTGATTTCCAACATAAAATATATTTTTTGTCGCAAAATATCGAGTCTGTTACGTCAGTAAAATTTCACTTCTAGGAGGAATATTCCGAATTTTCCTACTGTGCATGAGTTGCTCTCGAGAGATTTTGCTTCTTTTTTTTTTTTTTTGAATAGCATAAGTTTATACAGTTATAATTTACAAGAAAAAAAAAAAGTTTAAAAAAAAAAAAATAAATCCATGAATATTCATTAAAAACATTCCTTAACATCAGAAATCTATAGGAAAGGAATAAACTGTAAATATAAATTTAGCATCAGGGATATTCAATTCAAATCCCTTTATAATTGTCGATTTCTGCAGCAATGGAAAACTTTAAATCCTTGCATTTTTTCCCTTGATGAAGATCGATTCAAATTAAATTGCTACATGGACTGAAGACAGCTTCTGCCTGGCACAAGAAACTTCCTCTGAATTTCAGTTTGGTTTAATTTCCACGTACTTTTTTCCAAAAAGTAGCGTGAATTCGACCGTCGGCAACAGGTATCTATTTACACTCTCATCGGTGCAAGGGAAGTCAATAATTACAGCTGAAGCCTACTGACGTCCGTTGAAACACGATTTACTGAAAAGAGGGATGGAGGAGAGGGGTATCAGGGAACTTGATCAATCGAAAGTAACAATACAAGTGAAGATTTGGTAACATCCTTTCGCTCCGTGAACAAAAAAGGCACCGAAAGAAGGGCGATGATTATTTGTTGACATGAAGCTCGACATTCGGTAGTCCTGTATGGATTTCATCATCGCAACCAACATTCGCTACCCGCGTAGGCAGGTCTTATTTTAGCAGTTTGAAGACAGAGGTCACAAGAAGACAGTAAGAATCAGTTTTCGCAACAATCTGCTGATGAGCAGAGATAAAGCAATGCCCTCTGCAATACGCTTTATAGCCTTTAGAGCAGCGTGGCTGCTACAACACTCTAGTTAAATTGCACGGACTGGAAATTCAAAGGAGTGGTGTTTATACGAAACTGCTGTCCTTTGTTGTCATCCAGTGTCATCCACATTCTTCGAATTAATTATTATTTTTTTAAATTTATTTTCAGTTTCTTTCTAA
Source organism: Typopeltis vanoorti (assembly GCF_054136105.1). Lineage (NCBI taxonomy): Eukaryota > Metazoa > Arthropoda > Arachnida > Uropygi > Thelyphonidae > Typopeltis > Typopeltis vanoorti. The sequence goes on from NC_143556.1 coordinate 138,981,751, forward strand.
GTCTTTGAATATCTCATGAAGACTTTAGCCCTATTCAGCAAAGAACGAAACCCTATTTATATTTTCTTTAATATTATGATGAATTTTTAAAATGTAAATAGTTTTGGTGCGCTTATTCAAATGAGTATTTTTTCGAGTTGAATATAAAAAAATTACACACACAATTTTTTTTATTATCCCATGGTATTATTATACCAGATCATAGACGTCAAATTCATATATTTTATACAGCACCTTTTCTGGGTTGTTATAAAGTTTACATTTGGAAATATTCATACAATTTAGTAAATGCATTGGCGATGCTTCTTCAATGTTACAGATTTTGCAGATAGGGAAGACGTTTATGCCATTGCTAAACTTGATTGGTGTGTGTGGCCGGTCCTCAGGCGAGAGATCATGGCAGTGGCATAGTGATTAAACTTGGAGTTGATGGTAGCTCCTGGTTTTTCTGCTGAATACCAGTAGTGAGTCATGTCCTGGAGAATCGTTCTTTTTATGTTTTCTTTTTGAGTGGTTTTAAAAAGATTGAAATCTGTGGTATCACTTGATGTTGCAGCCATTTTTGCTACTTCATCTGCAGTTTCATTTCCCTTTAATCCCACATGGGATGGGATCCACTGGAAAATTATTTCGGAATCCTTATGTAGTTTGTTTATGTTTTTTGCTATGTGTCTAAGTATTTGTTGATGACTAGTGTAGCAGTTCTTAATAGCTTGAAGGACTGCTAAGGAATCTGTGAAAAATATAAACTCGATTGGGTTTTGTTTATATTTTTGCTATGTCTAAGTATTTCTTGATGGCTAGTGTAGCAGTTCTTAATAGCTGAAGGGCTGCTAAGAATCCTGTGAGAAATATAAATTCCTTTGCATTTTGTTTATCCAAATGTTGCAGTGCTGTGTTAATGCCTATTAGTTCTGCATGGTATGAGTTGCATCCAATATGTTAGTTGTTTTTAGTTCTATATTTTGAGAGCCATAGATGAGTACGCCACTTCCAGAATTAACATTTGGATTTTTGGAGCCATCTGTGTAGATCTTTATTGAGTCAGGTCCATATTCCTTTATGTTTGAAAAAGCTAATGATCTCAAGATTTCAGAGTTTTCTAGGCTTCTTTTCTCATGTTTCCCTATTTCCAAATTGCTAACTATATTTTTCCTGGTTTGATTTGGAGGGCTGGATAGTTGACTATTTTATTTGGACAATCCAAGGGAATTTTATTTTCCATGATTTCATGCATTGTTGATGTTTTCTTTATTCTGTTTGTTGGTTGCCAATTTTTAAAAAAAAGTTCACTTGTTTTGTGATGTGCAAGGTTGGCTCTTTTCTTTCTACACATTTAGTAAGATTTTCTTGCCACCTAATTTTTAAAGGAACAGGGTTGGATTCGAATTCTGCTATTTTTCCAGGAGTTGTATTCCTTAGTTCAAATATGATTCTAGCTGCATTTTCTGAATTTTTATAAGCTTGTCTAAACTGGTTTGTGATGTTTGCATCCAGATAGGCGAAGCATATTACATTATGGGTCGGATAATAGAAGCGGATGTGACTTTTAAGGTTTTAGCATCGGCTCCCCACTTTTTACCTGAGATACTTTTCATGATATTTAGTCTTCATTTTGCTCTGACTGATATGTTTATTGAAGGTTAGTAATGGATCCAGAGTAATTCAAAGGTATTTGGGGTTTTCATTAAAGGTAATAAGTTGAATAAAAAAAATTACACACACACATACAATAGAGTTTTTTGTAGTTGCAGATAGAACCGATATCGTGCATATTGCGTACACTATTTTAAAAATAGTTTCCTGATGCAATTAACAGGGCGATGCAAATCATCTTTGCCATTATAATTCGTTACGGAAATCATAATGTAACCTGTATTTCAAGTATAGTTTACAATTCCACATCTTAAATTATTAAAACTACTGTATAAAACTCGAAAAACATATCATATATCTTTCCTGACTCCTCCCCAGAAAAACATTTCAGGTCATAATATAAATATTAATGTCAGTGAGCTCTTACGATAGTCTCCCGCTTGGCGTTAGCTATATACGAAGAAGGAAGGTTTAGATATATAGTGCAGAACTTTGTTAATTTTAATGACATTTTATTTTGAGGCATAAATTCATTTATGCATACATGAAGTTACATTTTGAGAATTTTGATTTTTCAACATGTACTTGCATGGTGACAATGCAGTAGTCTGAGCATTCCGACTTGAAGAAGTGAAAAAAATTTGCAGAAAAGTTTACAGATTGAATTGTCTACTGCGGTCTGATTAAAAGCGAAGAGGATGAAAAATGGCTGGCGATGACAACTTCTCTACCTGGGTTTATTACAGAAATTTTCTTTAAGTTTTATCTCACTAAAAACTAATCAGGGAACTTCGAAATCATTTTGTTACAATACTCCAGCTAAATGGCACGCGCTGGAAATTCGAAGGATCAAAGGAGAGCGAGAAACTTGTAGCATACTTCTGGGATAATGTGTGAATCTGAAAATGAAATTGGTCAGCATATTAAAATAGCTTTGATTTCTTTGTCGATGACGCAGGAATTCCGGATGGTGGTTTTTTTCTGATCCACCCTCTTATTAAGAACACCTTATATAACTCTCTCTCTCCCTAAATATTTCACGTTTCATCTATATTTTGGCATATCATTAAATTGATTCCATTAACTCTTGGCATCCTTTGAATAATTTAAATGAAGATGGGAGGTCGGTCTTATACGGAGGTTAAAGGTTTTTTCTCCCCTCATGAAAATTCGGGTTTTTCATCTCGTAATCAAGCAGACCGGTCAAGAGAACACATGCAATTTACATACGATGTATACTTGTAGGCATAGGACTTAACAACCTTATTCTGGAATTATGGTTGCAAAATCCAAGGGTAGTTAGACCCAATGATAATGAGCTTTTGAGAATATCAAATACGTCCATTTAAGTTTCTTAGAAATGACTACATTGCTCTGATTTAATTTCTTTGACTAACCAATCGAGGATGGTTAAAGGGAGGTCGCAGTACGGCGTTACAGATGTTGATATCCTCTTTAATGGGAGAATTTGTTATTCTCGCCTCTTTGCTTAACGTTCTCGAGTTAAAAGAATGAGGAAATGACCGCTCAAAGAACGGACAATAAGCAGTAAACTAACGTACCGTCTCCCTCTTGCCCAATTTGCGGTCGTCATTGGAATATGCGTGACCTCATTGAGGGTCGTCCATGTCCCAGGTTTGCACCTGCCCCACTCGGGATATTCTAGTGCCTGGAAGGTGTTAGCGTAATGGCGCGCAGTGAGACCGGCGCCTAAGTGGCTGCTTAATTTCATCTTCTGATGAAGCGATTAGAAGCCCGTGACAATGACCCATTGTGTCACCTTAACGTGACGGATATCTTCTTCCCTTGTGTTCCTGTCGCTCGGCGGAGGTGTCACGTCTTCCGCAGCTCTTCGATGAATAAGTATATATATAAAAAAAGGGTGATTACATAGATGACCACGGCACAATAGCCTTTGCATGAAGGGGTTAAGAGCCGGATAGGGTGGTGATGGGAAGGCAAATTAGTTTCCCACTATGATGTCCTGCTAAATGGGCGTGGCTTTAATCATGAGCGTTTTGACGGGGAGCTAAGATTATAATGTGCTTTTTCTCTGACACATCACAAACTAGTTTAAGGGAATCTAAATGCTGTTGCGAAGCAACACTTCCGTTTGATAGATGGATGTCCACGACTCCACTACCGGTTCCTTCTGGCGTTTGCTGTTCGGAACACATCGTGTATTATTTACACGAACCTAAGGACAGCATTCCAGTGAAAATATTTACGCCTATTAAAGCAAATCTAATTAATGTCGAAGAAAAGAAAAAACAATGTATGTACTACGAGGTCGATGGTTGGACGACACATTTTCGGTACTAATGTGATTTTTGCCAAGATATTTGGCTGTCCCAGAATTTCTTGCGGCGTATTCTTATGTAACCTCCATACATATTATCTTTCGTTAATATAATCCTTGATACGTTGGTCCTTCAGACTCCTCAGGAGAGCAGGCTGGTCTTCCTCACGTTGAGCGCCATTTTGGTTCCATCCCAGCAAACTCATCTTTGATTTCCGATCACTTTCTGAACCTCAAACTAAATGAACAACTCCTCAGAATTAATATAAAAAAATAATCATTCTTTATTTCAGTATCTGCAGACTTTTTTAAATAGACACTTGGCTTCATCATTTATTGAATTAGGGAAAAACGAAGATTTTTATACGAACTGCTAGGGGAAAGATTTATTTATTTTCCTCCTCCTTCTTTTTAGGTGTATGACAATCTTCGTGAAAGAAAGTAAAAATAAAGCATGTTTCTGTGCTCTCATCTCAATGCACAATAAAATGCTTAATTATAAATGCAAGTATTGCTCGGGATAAAATTTATATTTCAGTTAATCTTTTAGCAGCTCAATATAAATTATGCCTCAGTTGTTTAATATGGATTTAATATAGGACTCGAAATAACATGAAATTGAAAATAATTCAACTTAAAAAGGATAACTCTGTATTGCTAACACTTCGAACGAATCATATGCAAAGAATATCTTGGATTGCATTTAATTCAAGTGACTTCAAAGCAACATTATGAGCAGTGAGGCTCATATCTGCTCAAATATACAATCGAATTTTTAATCCCAATGACATTTCTGTAAAAGTGCTAATTAGGGTTTGCAGTGTTTAATGAGGAAGAGACTAATATGGACCGATGAAAACTGTCTGTTCGTTACTTAGACATAAAGCTCAATTGTGAGATGTCGAATAATGCAGCCAATGTGTATTTCGCTAACAAAGTGAGCAGTGACCACCTCTAAGTGCAAGGGTCCAAAGGACGTCTCTTCTGTAGAGTGCTAGTCTTAAGATGCTATCGTAGCAATAGTTAAAAGCCACAGAGTTTAATAATACGGATTTCTACAGACGTTCTTAAAATGGAATGGAAAAACTCATTCATGTGTATATGAATGAATGAGGCTATGAGTAGTTACTGCTAACTGAGGCACTGATAATGGAATGGATCACTTTGCGACTATTTGTACTATTGTTTTAGCTCCTATAATGGAATCAATCAGATCTAGTAAATTCATAAATACTTTAGTTCAGTACATTTCATCCATCCAGTTCAATCTCGTCCGTCCAAGAGGGGTTGAATCCTTCAATTAGAGATTTCAGGCAATTCATTTATCCACTCCTTGCTGTTCTTCTGCTGCAATCTCCTAAGTGCGAGTATTTTGGCGTTAGATACCTGTGTTCATGGGACCGGTTTGCTTCTTTATGTACCATGTTCATTTATATAGTCAGATATTCTTGCGTGCATTTTTCATACAGAAAGACCCCTGCTGACATTTCTGGATTAGTAAAAAAAAAAAAAAAATTAATGCTCATACAAAAAAAAATCCTTTAGAAAAATCCGCATAAACAATTGAAGTGCCTTCGGACTTCAAATTTTTGTAATATAATAAGCATCGATAATTATGACAGATTTCCATCAAGGATCTAAAATTAAACCAAACCCACAGTTCATGAGTAAATTATGAACGTCAACAACCGAAGCAGATTAATGATAACGTTAATAAACATCATTGAAACGACATAAGAAGCAGTTGTTATTGATATTCAGCAAAATGGAAAGCAGTGCAACACACTTAATTACCAATAGATTTTGGTTTCACTGTTGGATTTTATATTGCTAAGTGCTTTTCAACTCTGTTTAAGCGTTTGTGATTACACAATTCTGAACACATTTCATGTACACTGCAAAACACACACACACACAGAGAGAGAGAGAGAGAGAGAGAGAGAACGCCAAACTAAGTTATTATATTAGCTTTGTGACTAGCATAAGGAAAATTCCTCGCATCATAACAACCAGTTTTTAAATCATTCATTGCAAACAGGAAGCTTTTCTTAAAAGAAATTAGACTTCTGTTATTGTAAAAGCGCATTACATTTAGTATTTAAAACAGCTTCAAGAGTGCATTAAAAGAAACGTTTCGTCTAATCCCCCCCCATCCCTTTCTTGCATAATCAGAATTTCTTTAGTTTATGTACAAAGATTTAAGTACTTTTTTGTGAGTACTCTGAACAGGATCCTAATGGAGCTGTCGATGTTGATCGCCATCTTGGTGTAAATAGTTTTACAGCTTGCCACTTGTCTTATCGCATGAAATGAAGACTCGCTTGGAGTTCCCTCCCTAAATGTAGGGCATTCTGAGATGATCTATTAGGTGAAAGATCCTCTGTTTTTGTTAAGTTTAACCTGTTTATCCATGAGTTCGAATCACGTATATTTGGTCAACCCTTATTGTTTTGCTGTTAGTTGAAGAAGATTTACGCAATTTAATAATAAGCCATTATTTAGCAAACTTCAGGCTTGGAAATTCAATCTGAGTTTCAAGATTATCAAATTCTAACAATGTTAAGTTTAAGTTAGATTTTGAAAAAACAAAAAATTAGTAAACTGCCATGTTAAGATTAAAACAATTGAAAAACGAAAGTAATGACGTATTACTTTCTTACAAGTAAGGAAAATGATTTGAAAAACGCACTCTTCTGCGATTGTCTGCAAACGACATTCTTGTATGCGGAAACCGTTTATTATTACTAGTGAACTTAGAATTGAATCATAGAATAAAATTTTGTTTTGCTTAATTTTGCAAGTGAAATTGTCCAATTTATAGCAAATAAATGCAAAATAAATAATTGAAATATCCTTCATTCTTAAACCATTAGACATTAGGGTCAGAACATCCGACTTGTGTATATATAATTGTGTTTCATAATTAGAGTTGAATTTTCGAATGTCGATATTTCGCGAAAACTATCAAGGTGTGCGTGTCAGATTTATGAGCGCATGAAAACGGAGTTTATCATTTTATGAATTTTGATTCGTTTCTGGCTAATGTACTCCAAATACTTAGAAAAATAAAATTAAGTTTTCCACTGCGAATGACCCAATGAAATCAAAATTGAAATTTCTGAATAAACTTTAAGGGATCCTAAGTACTAAATTTATTTCATTCCGTCCCCCTGTGCGGAATTATTACTATTCATTTTGAATCGTTTTTAAGATTAAACATGATCTGACTGAAATCAAAACTGAAACACACACACATATTGTAGTATGCATCGTAAATTCTCTCTTTCAATATGCTGCACATTTTGCCCCTTTGTACTTCAGCAAATGGTCCGGCTGAAACAAAAACTGGTTTAGGTCGATACATTTTTTAGAATTATAAATATCAGATTTTAATCCATCTGGATAGGATCGCGGAGTTATTTGCTTACGAATAGAAAAAAAAAACGCATCTAATGAGAGTTTACACATTTTCCTGAATTGGAATATTCATCACGTGTTTGAACGTTTCTTTTTATGTTCAATGAATTCAAAAACGTGTATGTTGAAACAAACTATTTTCACTATTTGGTTGTTCCTCGGGTGATGGCATTTGATGCACAGAAACCAAACTTCTAAGTCCTTTTTTTTTTTTTTTGCTTCCTATTTGCCTCTCTCCCACGAAAGATTGGAAACGTAACATATCAGTACTGTAAGTCGGCTTTCCTTTGTTTTCTTTTTTTTTTACATAATCCCAGTACTCTTGTTTACAAACCTACCGTAGAACTTACCAAGCCATTTTGAGGCATCGAGTAATTGATTTGGCAACCTCAGAGTTCGATTGCTATCATAGTATGCGAGGAGCATTTATAAGGGCGGCTTGACAACAAAAAGGTGATGCACTCAGTGTCATACGAAGATAGCAGATTTTCTTCCCGCCAAACATTGGTCTGAAGAACACATGGGCGAATTACGGATAATAAACTGGTTTCATGGCCTTAGTTGCCTCTTCCGTAGTTGCCTCCACCAGTTTTATAGTTGAAGATCGGCTTTGGTTTCTTTCTGTTCGAAATCTTATCTTCATGCAAATCCGCTTGGGTTTGACTTCAAGATAGTACTGTTGAATTTGCTAATCTGGTCATTAAAGATGATTCAAACGAGAAATATTGGAAATTTATTTTTCGCAGAATGATTAATTACGTGGTATATTTGCTTTAATGTTCATCCATTCATACTCTGCTCCGGATAGACTGAATTCTATGTTCAGGATCCTCACTGAAATTTGTTGAGAATGCTCAATTTTAGTTTAAATCTATTTACTGAAACAAAATTGTCCAAATGATAAATTATTCGAAGCGAGGGAAAATTATATGCTACGAATGGATAAGAAAATGAATCTAATGGGAGTGTACACAGCGTGCAAAACAAAAGAATAGGTAAACAGCGTGCGGTTCAAAAGGCTAAAACTCTCTACCTTCACTGGTGTAAAAATTGATTTTGCTTCTACAGCAAAGTCATCAATTTCGTAATGCAATTTTTTTAGGGCCTGGAATCATTTCCCTAGTTATCATTCCTCTACTAGTAGGCCAAAAAAATCATCACGTGAAGGAAAACTATCTCTCTCAGAGACTACTGATTTATTCTAAAAAATAAGCAGCAGATCAGCCGTATATTGACTAATGTCCACTGTACTCACGCTACACTCAAAACCGTCGCGTATAAGTTGGTTTGTGTGTTTTAGTTCACAGCTTAATTTTATCTTGGCTCTTATTCCTCATTATTTATATACACATGGGCGGACAATGAATCTGTGTTCAGAGATCCACACTATAATTTCACGCATGGTTGATGCTCATGATCTCAAACTGAGTGAAAGAAAAAGCTGATTCTACTTTTTTCTACCTGTTTTGATTCGATGGATTACCAAATTATCCGTTGTATTTTGATCGGATTTCTTGTTCACTGGTCAGTATTCTGCAGTGATTTGGTTACCAACATAACCGATTAAGTCATCATAAATTCGTTTTGCAATTCAATTTTTCATAATGACTCATTTATAATAAACTTAATATAAAACAAATTATTTTGTAGAACATCGAAACACAGTATAACTTCGAAGTTAAGTTAGAATTTTTATGTTCTGTTTTAATTAGGATTACCTTGTGGTCAAAAATGTTATGTTGCGGTACTTTTCAGATTTCTACTGTGTAACTTATAAAAACAAATGAGCGTAGTCTATTGGTAACTCAATAGTATACAGAAGGGAATGAAATATTGATAAGATTAACTCTTTTATGTTCGTTTTAATCTGTTTTGTGGTATCATCTTTTATGGAGAATTTCATAAGAATAACATTCTTGAAAGATTACATCCTCGATGATTTGCATCTCAGCAAATAAGTTAATCCCTATTTCCTAAGCAGCAGACACAGTTTCTAAAAATTAAAAAAAAAATCATTAAACTGATTACGCGAGTAGTTTACTGATATCGATGTTTCCATTCGTTTCATTGGTGAATAAGAATTTACATAGTAATCAGCTTAAACAAATTTAACATGAAACCTTTCAAGATGCTTTCAGTTTTCTTTTGATATCGAACTTGAATGCTGTTGAGTTCTCCCTAATATTATACATACTTTCTACAATTTTTCTTCTTTACATCGTGAAAAACAAATTTATTTTAAAAAGGCTTGGAAAGTCAGTTTGTGTCTCGTCGGATAGCTTTTAAATTCAAAATGAGGTCCAAAATACAACTCCATAACAGGAACCTTTTTGTATTAGGCAAGAATGAGTTACTTAATCTTAGATGCAACATTTTCCATTCACTTGGAAAAACCTGGGTTCCAATCCAGTCCAGAACGCAACTAGCACTGAAGCTTTTCAACTAAAGATATTCTAGTTTATTTGGCCGGACTAGAGGTAACAGGCTTATCTTTCATGCAGAACAGACAGATCAGCCCAAGAATTAGGCACTTTGTGGCATAGTCTTGAGGAACAGAGTATTTGCATTGGTTGAAAAGGCCTGAGTTCGAATCCCGTATACGACTAAATTGACCTTCATAAGTGCTTTCATTTGAAGGTAAGTTAAGCATCTCATTAGGTCAAAAGGTTTTCCTCTTGGAAACTTGGAATTATCATCACAAGTAAACCAACTGGAGAACACGAGTGAAACAATTATCAGCATGCAAAATATAATCGCCTCATAGCTTTAATTGCTTTGGTTATAATTTTCATAAGCTGCGTTAGCAAAGTGCTGTTTTGTACTGTAATCTTTAATGGAAAATGTCCTAAGAACAATATTCTTGAAAGGCTGTATTCGTGATGAATTTAAGCCTGAATTTTAGATAGGAGATAAACTGCATCGCCAGTTGCGATACTACTTTGCTTATTGGAGGTCTGAATGGTTTCAAAGCACCATTTGATCATCTCTAAAGTAGGATTTCCAATCATCTAACCCTTAAATAGCCTACCGACGGTACAAATATACGAGAGCCTCAACAGGTTCACTTGGTTTCGATGATGCCCTTTGGTTCGAATCCAGTTTAGGAGACGAAGAATCTATTAGTCTTTTCAGCTGAAGGAGAGCTACCTGATCTCATAATAGAGGTGGCTGTGTGTTCCTCCTGGAAACCCGGGATTTTTTTTTATTTATTTTCATAAACATATTTTCAAAACAAGGAATCCGATCAGAAGACCACTCTTGCGATTAACAGAGATCTAACACTGATATCAAAGTCTTTTAGTTTCTTATATCGCATTCAAAGTGTGTGGTATATTTGCAGCTTTCCGTGAGTAGAATTCACATTTAAAAAAAAAAAGCGAGTGGTAGAACATTTAAAAAAAAACACAGCTGCTTGGCTTAATTACTTCAGTTGTTGTTCCGAAGCACTAAGCCGACCATTTCTAATCCAGAAGAGATAACGAAATCTGATGAGCAATGATGAGCTGAATTTACTTCATATATCTTTAGAATAATGTGTAGAGTTCAAAATGGATAAATTACTCTGTGGCATGTGCGTATATCCTAGCATCATCATCGGTAGCGCACTCAGGATTTAATGTTGGGTGGGGGGAGGGAATTGTAGACGATTTGAGAATACACACTACGCATTATACACGCCCAATGACTGAGCATCTGCAATGATCGCTAATTCATAAGTACAGAGTACAGTACTGTAGAAATAGAAGACACAACACAACATAAATATAAAAAAATGAATTTTAATTAGGAAAAGATTTTTGGAAAATTTTCTAGTGTTTTCTTTCCTTGGGAGGGGGGAGCAGGGCCCCTTGGCCCCCTCTGGGTGCGCCACTGATCATCATCATCTTAGTAATTTTTTTTAGCATATACTCAAAAGGTGTACAAAATACTGGTAGTTAAACGCAAGATTTCATTTCTAGACTAGTTCCTATCAAGCCTTAATCTAAATTGTTTCGTTACTTTTCAGAATTTTGATTTGACCCCCCTTACTGTATATTTCAGACTTTCAAGACGCTCAATGAATCATTACATCTTGATCGTCCTTTGGATCTTTTTAGTATTTCATCTCTCAATTCTTTAACTAATTAGCGAAACTTAAATTAGCTCGTCTTGCATAATTTAAATAATAATAATAATTCTACTATTCTAGCAATTATTTATTACCTTCCTGAAGTCCTTGAATCTTTTATATTCTTGATCAAAGCCTAATCTTTGATCAGTTGTTTTTTTTCTAATCCAACTCTCAGATCCATAACTTAAAATTGTTTGAACATTGTCCTGTATATGCAAATTAGTTTAATTGAACAAATTTATATGGAATAAAAGAGAAATTAGCACATTTCTGTACATTCATAATCATTGAACTAGCAATATACAAGAACGTGTTCAAACCAATTTTAACTTGTGGATCTGAGAAGCAAAACGGGTGATCAGATCAAAGACCACATGAGAGCGTTTGGAGAAAGATTTAGTGGAGTGAATAGATGGCGTCAATAGCAGAATTATATTAAAAATTAACAGACATATCAGGAATGAACTCGAATTGCTAGCATTCAGAAATATGTGAGCAGAACTAATCCAAAGTGGTATTGGTTGCTTATATGGAATGAGAGAAGAAGGAAAGGTTAGTAAAACAGGTGTTTTATTGCAGAAATGAGACATAATGGTGCTGTTAGAAGATCAGAGTATACGGTCTGACAATATTGAAGTCCTGACGGATAATAATCTAATCTGGAAGAAAATTGTCGTCAGGAAGTTTATCATCATGTATGCTCTTCATGTAGTAGCGTCATTGTATTCTGTACACCCCACATAAGGGCACATATCAGGTATTTGATGATGATTATGAATATGCAGACATTTTTGAGTGAAGGTATTACCCAGATTTAAGTATAATACCAGTTTAAACATGATTACACATGAGATTTTTTTTAGTATTTTCGTAACATCGGAAAAGAGAAAAAAAAATTATCGCATCGTACGTCAATTTAACACAAGCGTTAACGTTGTAGTGAGGTATAAAAAAATAAAAAAAATTGAATAAAGAGTGTGTATGTGCGGAGATTCGGAACTTCCGTTGTCTGTATCACATAGTATATAAGTGGGTCTGTCCAGCTCAGTCGCGAGGTCGTCGTCGAGAAGTTTGTCCTTCAGTTGGAAATACTTCAGTTCGATTTCCGTCATCACATGAGAAGAGACATTTACAAGGTTTCATATGCTGATGGTTGGATTTTTCCTTCTGGAAAATTGGATTTTTTTATTCCACAAAACCAACAAACCAGTCCCGTGAACAAATGCGATTAGTCATAATACGGGTCATGTCTCTTTAGCCGGATTAACAGGTCAATAAGTTATAAGGGTGAGAAAACTACGTTAACACGCCGCCTTGAACGAGGATTGAAATAAGGAAAGAAATATCACGAAGTGTGCTAATTACTGTTCTTACGCTTTCCTAAATGAACACGTTTCCAAATAAGTACCTTTTATTGAACATATCTTAAACATGCTGTTGACATGAAAATATGGCATGTTTAAAGAAAAACATTTAATTGCTACAGTTGTAATTTTCTTTTAAACCAAAGGAATGCTATTCTACTAGTTTTCGTGTTTACACCTGAAGAAATCCTGTGTGATTAGAACGCGACGCCATGTTTTAATTAAATAATTGTTAGCATCTTATTCTGGTTTTCTGCCTTATAAACTCTGCCTTAGATTATATTTTTAGCAAATAAACAACTAATATATCTTAAACGCTTTGTAAACCAATGTGCTTATTCGTCACTATTTTTATTTTTTTTTTTTTCATTATGTCCGAATGCGAGCGGTTTGTTATATATAACGAAGGCTTTAAAGCATGCATAATCAGCTAATAAAATTCTGATAATTTGATGTTGGTATCGATAGACCACCATACAACCTGGAAAGCGATTTCAAGGCAATGTTTGAAACAGAATTGTTTCGAACATGGCTGAATATCGCTTGAGAAGTTGGAAGTCCTCTCCTTCGAAAAGTTAGGGGAGTTTTAAGGCATTTCAACAGCATAGCTCGACATAGACAACGAACATCATCTTGTCTATGTCGAGAATGATATGGAACTACATAACGAAACAGTTGCTGAGGAAAATTGTAAAGAATAATCTTCAGTGCAGTACTCACAATTTCTGATTCTTCAGAACATTTCATTAAATTCCTTGTCCATATTAATCATTTCACTGCTCACCCGCAGATTTAGTTAATAAAACATTTACATATTTAAATACGTATTGAGTTGCATCATCTATCATCATCATCATCAACAACCATGTGTCCAATGCACGTAGGTGTCTGCTGCCATCTTGATATGATTCTTCCATTGCATTCTATTTTGTGCAAGATGACTCAGTTTGTGTATAGAGTTTCCGCACCATTTGACGATGTCAACGCCCCATTCTCTGTTTGGTCTTCCTCTTTTGTTCTTTCCTTCAATCATTGCAAACAGCAACGTTTTTAATTTTCCCTCATCATTCATTCTACATATATTGCCAAATAGATGTAGTTTCCTTTTGATTATTTTCTGGATCAGGTTTTCTTTTGGTTGTATTCGTCTGTAGATTTCCTCATTGTTCACTTCCTGTATCCAGCTTATTCTCAAGATCTTTCTATAACATTCCTCTCAAATGCCAATATCCTCCTTTCAGATTTTCCCAGGAGTACCCAGGCCTCGCATCTATAGAGCATGCTACTGAAGATACAGGTTTCTACAATGCGCAGTTTAATTTGCATCTTTATAGCTCGGCTCTTCCATATTTGGTCCATGGCTTTTAAAATAGTTGTTGCTCTGGTTATTCTAATTTTTATATCTTTTTTTGGGAACACTTCACATATCTTGGATGCCAGAAGTCATGCGTCATGTGGCATCCAAGATATGTGAAGTGTTCCACATTTTCCAGTTGAAATTTGTCTATCGTAACTCTGTTCAGTAATTCCCTGTTGTCCGAATATCATTGTTTTAGTTTTTTCAAAGTTGACATTTAGTCCATTTCTTTTTCCTTCTGTGTATAGTGTTTGCAATGCCTGTTCCGGCCTTGCTGCGTCTTCTTCGATCACGACGATGTCATCTGCAAAGAAGAGGTAGTTTATTCTCATCCCATTTATTGAAATGTCTCCAGCTTCTTTAATCTTATCTAGTGTTCTTCCCAGATGTGTGATGAAGATGATTTGTGATATTGGGTCCCCTTGTATTGTGCCTTGACTAGTGGCAAACCAATCTCCAGTCTCACCTGCTATTCTGATTTTTGCTTGTGCTTAGCTGTTTATATCTTTCAGCGGGCAGATCAATTTATTGTCCACACCATAGGATTCCAAGACAGCCCATGTTATATTTTGGTCAATATTATCAAATGCTTTTTGGAAGTCCACGAAACAGCAGTATATCTTTTTGTTCATTCTTCGATCTTTCTCTGCTATTAGTCTTAGTGCGAGTATTTGTTGCACTGTACTTCGATCTTGTCGAAATCCGGCTTAGCATCATCTATAGTACATGTAATACAATAAAAGTAGAATCTGTATAGCGAAGTATTCATATTGAAAATATTGAGGCTTTTTTGGTTTCGCTTGGAATATTTATGTAGTTGTCGAGAATGATAACTAATAGTTTTTTTTTTATTATTATTATTTAGGTCTCGCATTATTCCAATTTGGAAACGTTCGTATCAGGTTTTTTTTTACTATTGAGTTTTAATGTCATTTATTTTGAATAGCTAGTTTTCTAACAGTATTCATATTTAATGACACTCCTGTATAAAGCCTACTTTACGCTCTGTGTGTGTGAGAGAGAGAGTTTATGCAGTAGCCGGACTCGCCATTGCATAATATCTGCGTGGAAGAACAGTTCTGTGTCTGTTGGACACGTAAACTGTAACAAATTACACGATTGTTATTGCCATGCAGATCACCGAAATGTTCATCAACTGCTGCACCGAAGTCCAAAAAAAAAAAAAAGAGTTATCATGGAGGTCATTGATCTGACTTGGTAGTCCAATTTGGCTCGATGAATGTAGAGGCAAAGTTAAGCAACTTAAAATTGTGTCCAGTTATAAATCGACATTGTTGGGAACAATAAAATGCTCAAGTATTAAAACGCACGGCAAACGGCCGTGCGTTTGGTAACTTTTATTAATCAGTAATTTGTATTTGTTCAAAACAAATGTCAAGAAACTTTATCACAGTAGCCTTTCTTAGTTCTTGGATGATTCAGTGAAGAAAAACATAAGTATACACGGAATAGGTAACAAATCTTAGCTTTTGTGTTATATTTAAATTTTGTTAATTGCCATTCTTACATATTGATAAATGATCGTTTTGGAGAATTCCTAATTCAAGTAAATTTATTAAATCAGAGATACCTTTAATGTGATGTCTTCAGAAAGAAATTTCATTTTTTAGCAAAAAAAAAAAAGAGAGAGAGAGAAAGAAAAATCCTCTTAATCACATGGGCTTAGCAGACACAAAATCTTTGCAAACGATCAACCGAAATTCCTTTTTCATACGAGTATATGAAGAGAAAATAAATTTACTGCGGTTTCATTAGTATCAGATAATATCTAATAAAATTCCATTTGGTATAATTATCTAATGCAAATAATTATATTTATCGTAAATAAATAATTAGTCCTTGCGGTGTGCCAATTCACTTAAATTCATTTTTATACTCAGTCTCGATACTGAGCATGCAGTCTGTTGTTCAAATAGATCTTCCGTCTATACAATCTTGTTAATCTCAGGAATGGTAGGCCTCTATTTTGTCTATTTAGTTAACCGGCAAACGAAATCTTTACCACATCATCGTGAGATCTGCCAACCCATCTTCAGATTGAACATTCCTTATAACATCGTAGACAGCTTTTTTTTTTTTTCAACAAAAAATTACGCGATATTCCGATCGCCATAAGGAGGGCGTAAGTTTTCATGTCTTAATAATTCGTCTTGTATGAATCTGTAAGTGGTTCTTACTTGACTTTACTAAATGAATCGTATAATGCTTATGATTGGAACGAGCTTGAATGAAGCTAACTGGAGACGTATCTTGTTTAACTGAGACTGCATGTGTTTGTAAAATTTCAGAATTTTTTCTAGTTTTCTGGAAACTTTTTTGTTTACAGTTAAATTAAGTCGTGTACATTTGTTCATGGTTATCGGGGTAACGATTGAGACGACATGCAGCGAGGATTGATAAACCTTTACGTTTGCTACTTATACAAAGCATCACTCTGCTGGTTACAGTAAGTAGCCTGAAGGTAAAATCCATTGTTTTCATAATTATACAGGGCTTAAGTATAAACGAAGTCATAACTAAAAAATAAGCAGCTCAACTTTCATTAAAACTAAGGAGAACATTAGTTAGATTTAAAATAATAAAATGATATGTAATCCGGAGAAATTGAGTCTTCATCATATCCATTGAAGAGGATGCGTACATAAACTGGAAAAAGACTTACCTAATACATAAATATGTAAATTTAAAACAGAAAGACGAAAGAAGAAAGAAACCTAATAAACCTTAATCGAAATAATAATTGCTCGTCATCCGGATTATACCCAAACAGCTTATGGCTCGTAATCAAAACGATCCTTTAGACGTGCTTAGTTACAGTACTAACTTTGAATGCATTAATTATTCTTTTAAACCTGATTCAGTTTTCCAAACGATAAGTATAAAAATTGTCTATGATATGGACAGAAAGTTAACGAAGAATTCCAATTTATCCAAGTTAACTGTTGATTCTTATCTGGTTCACTGAAGTTTTCATTTTTCGTAAAATGCAAGCACGCAACATGCCTGCTCTTGATATGCAGCATGTCTGCGTAGCGAACAAATCTGCTGTTGGCAAAAGCTGATCTCGCTGTTTAGTTATTATCAACATACTGCCATCGATCTTCTGAACAGAAATAATTAAACTAGCATTATTGTATTATAGCATGCTATGAAACTAACCCAGCGAAAAAAATGAAATAAAATAGAAAGTTAACAATTTCTCCATCATTCTGAAATAATATTGAACTGTTCAAAATTTTCAGTTATACAAATAGATATATAAAATAAAATAAAAATCCGTCCGGGCAAGTAGTGTCCTCCCCCTTGGTATTACCTAAACTGAAATGGTTTCATTTTCAGTAAATTAGAAATGCGTGCATGTTGGGAATGGCGAAAGAGTTCATGTATCAAAACTGATCGTTTGTCTTTTCCGCATCCTATTCCTTTCCTCTCCCTATTCCCAGAGAGATTTTAGAAGGGACGGGGGAACGTTCTCATAATTTCCTAATTGTATGGCGATAATAACGGGCCAAGCAGTACAAACGTGGCATATAACAATTCCAATTCAACGCCGATGGCAAAATAAACAAGGTCGTCTTGAATGGAGGTTAACAACTCCTCATAGCCCACTCCATAAAGGTAATTAGTTCACTCAGTCAGGACACACACCGGACTTGCCACGCGTTCCATAGCGAATGCTTTAACAGGTGTGTGTGAGAGAGAGAGAGAGAGAGAACGCTAGCGTATTCGATAATGATGAATATACGTAAGGATACAGAGAACTCATCATTCTTTCTCTTACGAAGCAGCTGATTAATTATTTGTTCCCAATTCATCACGATCTCCTTTACGAGTGAGTGCAGGAAGCTCATTCATATCTTGTGGATTCTTTCATTTACTTAAAGAAATTTATACATCTTTTATCCCTCTTCGACTCTCAATCTTATCCGTGAAAAATGAGGACATTTATTGATCAATTTCTTGATGTATAGCTCAACTCAAGAACTTGGCATCCTTGTAAAGCTCCTATGAATGCTAAGAGAAGAACATTTATCTTACAAGATGAAATGTGCTTATCTAGTAAGATAAACTATGAAAATATCACAACATAGCCCGAGAAATGTTGAGTGCTTTCATTTGAGTCCGTTTTCTGACTACTAAAACGGACGTTCTTACAGACAAGTTAATTTCCTTACAAGTATGATTCTCAGTGTCAAAAATTTGCTTGTTCCAGAACACATTGATTACAGGAAAATGTGAAGAAGGCGCGACAGGAAGAAAATTGCGCAGTCAGCAGTATTGTTTACAAAGGAAAAGTGAGAATAAAATAATTGACACTTCATTGCGCATCCTGATAGTTTAATTCCGTTAACAAAACTAAACAACTGAGAAGTGCTACCCTAAGGCTTAATGCTTCATGTTGTGTCCAGATTAGCGTTAAAGACATTTTCATTGTGGCACAAAGTGTACTGTCTCACTGTTCTCAGTTCCGTGTCTAGCAGCAAAGCTATAAAATTTAGTTTGCAGTATGTAGTACTATTTTATCCAAAATAAATGCCTTAGGATGATCCTGGATGCACCGTGGTTCGTCAGAAATTCACAGATTCACCGAGAAACCGGCATTCCATACATCTCATCCCTTCTTCGTGATCTTGCAGAAAAATTCTTCGTGAAGTCAAGTTCACATTCAAACCCACTAATTGTGCAAGCTGTCAATGACAATGAGACTGATTACTACAAACACAAAAGACCGAAGGCTATTCTTCTCTCAACTGATCATAGCTAACACTACTGCCCTCAGAGGGCGAGCTTAATTACTCACAAATCTCCCATTCCCAAATAACTCTCATTACAGATAAAGGGGAATATGAAAAGCACTTGTGCTTCACCCATCCTGTCAGTAACGTCAATGGTCAATGGTAGTACTATTTTACAATACAGAAAAATGATTAGGTGACTTGTATCAAAATTTAAACGCTACTTTGAACTGTAAAAACAAGTCCAGGCTTTAGCTGTTATTTGTAGAACAC
The DNA here is from genome assembly GCF_054136105.1 of Typopeltis vanoorti. Lineage (NCBI taxonomy): Eukaryota > Metazoa > Arthropoda > Arachnida > Uropygi > Thelyphonidae > Typopeltis > Typopeltis vanoorti. The sequence goes on from NC_143556.1 coordinate 139,000,925, forward strand.
ATTTGTATACATACAGACGAAGTGGACAAACTAATATGCCCTCAACCTTGATTCAACGTTTTCTTTGATGTGCAGAAGATGTGCGATATTACATTAAGGCTTTAAAGCTCATAATTAACTGCAGAACGTCCACCAGGATCAACAATGCGATTCAAGATGGCTCAACTAACTTAATCCCAATGTTTTCATTTACAGAGCTTTCTACACGTGTAGGTAAATCTGTGTTAATTCCAAAAGCATTCACTGGACTATATCTAATTACGAATTAAAGTAATCCCACCCTAATACCGCTGAGAAAATAGCATTTGAAGGGGGAGAAGACAATGACGAAATCTGTACTGTTTAAACATCGTGACTTATTGTGCTTCTTCTTCTGTCTTTCATTTAATTGCATTTTCGTGAGCTCTACATGACTTGACACCGATATGATCAGAAACATTCAGTTTCCGAAGGTCTCTATGAATTCATTGCCAATATTACTTTTACTGTGATCTTCTAACAGATGAGTTCCATTATATTACAAAAGAATTTCGGTACATGCATTACTTGCATCTAGAATTGGTTTCTGCTGACCAAGCCATACTTATTATGGTGTTGTCTGAACCTCCACAGGATCCGATATAGCCATTCATAAAATGGCATCACTGAATAGAAGAAAAGCAGCATTAGTTGGGCCAGCTTATCGGCCTTATAGACTGATTATTGTATAAACTAGAATTACATTTCGAGAAGAGCTTTCCAAGCCCGGGTTTTTGTATTTCGATCAAATTTTATTCAACTTCTGTTTAAAAACTTGAGTTCAGGTGCAATCGTATTTTTTTAATCCTCTCTCAATGCAGTATGAATACAGAATTTTATAAAACTCGAGCACTTCAAATATGGGATTTCAGTCTCCGGTGTAAACCGCGTTTGGTAGTGAGCGCATACTGATGTATGTGCTCACTACCAAAGTAGTAGATTAGCTTCATGCTCATGAAGCGCCAGTTCAGTTGAGAGTACTAATTTTAGTTAGTACGATTTTCAGATTAAAAAAGTATCAACAAACCCTTCAAGCATATTGCGTTGAACTAGACAATATATTGCTGTAAATTTCTATAAACTTTCCAATACGCCCATTTCCTCGTAGTTTTAAAATTATTCGGCCTTGATAAGAACTTTGCTGGTTTTCATACTGACTTGTCTTTGCTCATTCACACTAAAAGTACCCCAAAAATTGAAATTTTCAAACGATCTCCTTTTAATTTCTTCAAATGTGCATTATCTAGGAAACAGCGTCATTCTTCTAGATTTTGTCAGCTTGTTAGCAAAGGTTTTCAGGAAAGCCGAAAATTTCTTGCGCGAATTGATTCCAAATATGTGCTTAATTCTAAAGTATGCCTTCTTCTTCTTCTAAAGATTTAACCATAATTTAACCACGGACTCTGGGACATTAATGGATGTTGAGTGCTGTCCACAGTTCACTGCACGGTCAGCATATTGTGCCAAAATAAACAGTTTCGAATATTTTGTTAGTTCCAAATGGTCCTTCTTTTGTATTATTTCTTTTCTATAGCCTTTCACTCGGTCATATTTTTTTCCTTTGAAAAATGAGGTCCTGTAATAATAAATTACAAGTGAAAGCTCTTACGTCACACGCGATTTAATAAGTTTATTAAATCTAACTAGATCTTATAAGTCCTATTGCAAATTACTTTGAAGTAGACGGGCGGAAGGAGAGAGACTAGGATAAGCATCACTTTCATTATTTTATCTTCTAACTTTTTTCTTTTACATAGACATGATTCTTAGAAATGCAAAATACCATACTGGGATATCGAAATTAGAACTATACATATAGACTGCTTGATAGAAAAAATGGAATTGTTTGTCCATCTTGGCTGTCACTGTACAGATTTTAACTATGGAAACCACTTTTTTCCTTCTTTTTTTCAATCCATTTTTGGGTTTGGTGTATTATTTATAGTTTGTAAACATGTTAAAAATCTTATTAGCGCACAGCCTTTGTTGACAATAGCAGCAATTGTATTGTCTGTCCCTCGAACACAGAGATTGGCTGACACACTTTTTTATGGTTGAAAAGTCATATAAAGGTTCCTCTTATACAGCTTCAGGAAGCAGACCCAAGTCACTGCAACCAAAAAGCAGTGGTTGCTAATTATAGTCCTTATAAGGACTGGCTTAAAGGGGCGAAGCAAAAATGCTTTTCATATTCCCCGTTATCTGTAGCCGACAGTGTAGGGATAAGATTATTGAGCTATTATTAAAGCTCTGATCATGGCAGGAGGGTAACAGCAATAGCCGAGCCTCAGTTAGAGCTTCATTAGCTACAGCATTGCTATCCATTACCCTCCAAGGGTATTGGATTGAATGAATCAATCACCGCATCTCACGGTCGATTGATTCTCCGTCCTGCCTAGGCCCATGGTGGTTGCTAATGGGTGAGTTGTGGATGCTTCATACATAGAGCACCTCCTCTCGTGTGTGGTGTTAGAGGTGTTAGAGAGAAACAAATAAAAAAGCAATACAGCCACTGGATAGTAAATGACCGACGTCGTTTTTCAGTAAGCTTCGACGATTCATGTCGATGTTTTATAAAAACATTAAAATAAAAGATGTAATGTATTGTACAAATATAGCAAAGAAGCAGCACTTCGATGCATAATTCTTTATAATAAATATTAATTATTAAAGTTTTCATTGAACATATAAAGTAGATATAGTATGTGTGCATTTATGCATGCCCACATCTTCTGTACGATCAAATCAATGAATCTTTGATTCATTGATTTGATCGTACAGAAGGTGTGGAAAAATCGGGAAAAATAATCATGGGGTTTTGGGTTTCAGTCCGGCTTTTAATTTAGTAGCCCTTATTGCATGCCTTTCAGTTACTCTTAAAATTAAAAATAGTGAATTGCACTTCACAATTACATCAACACATAACTCCGATGCTTCTTCCAAGGTAGGACAGGGGTTGGATGTTGGTGATTCGCTCCATTACTTTGGAGAGGACCGAAGTGAGAGAGAGATTGGGAGGTAGCTTTGATGGTGAGAGTTTACCACCCTTCGTATGAATGGGTTGTACCCAGACTAATACCAGAACAGGAGTCAACTCTGAAGCAGAAATCTTCAAGACAATTAGAGAAATGCCAGGGGACTTTCTTTGGTATTTGATTTGGACTGGACTTTTCCCGATTAATTTCTGATGAAAGGTCTGGGGGGGGGGGGCACTGAGTGTTGGATGTTTGAAATTTAGCATGCATTTCAGAAGATGAGTATGATGCCAGGAGATTTGCTTTTTCTGCGGGTGACGATGCAATAGAGCCGTCTGGGTGCAGTAATGTTGAGGCACTATTTGGTAAATGTTATGGCCAGTTACGGTGCGTTCGGTTCTTCATTGTACATGAGAGATCTTTTGGAGAACGAAGCGTCTGGAGAATGGTTGGAGTAATCTGGTACCCTGGTGGACACGTGAACAATTTGTGTAAGATCATTTGCGGTGGTAAATGACTCTGCGTCTCTTTTGCTTTGCCTGTGCAGTTTAAGAGGGGAAAGCCACTTGATATTGTGAACGTTAAAATATCCAAGGAATATGATCTTACTGTTGGGAAAAAATTGGCTAAACGAAGTCGATGTATTTTACAGTGGAAATATCAAGTGATTCCCCTGAAAAATAAATAATTTTACGTTTAGGCCCTGTCCATTTGCTTAAGTGACACGTGAACAAATGGATAATACCCGTTTTCAAGAATGTTTAATATCAGGATTAGATGAGTATAGTTAATCACTGGTCCCCGTATTAAATGGCAGAAAATGACACTTGTTCATCATAGTTTCCTTAAATGTATTCATCATACTTCCTTTAAACTTCCATAAGTTTATGTAATATCTATAACTCTACTAATAAATACAGTATTCCCTTGTCGATTTCGTTCTTGCATTTCAGAGATAGTTATCGAAAAATAGTTAACTTGTATTCATTATTAAAAAACTCAAAAAACTCAAAGAAAACTCAACAAAAGAGAGAGAGAGAGAGAGAGTTCATTTTACCTTTCCTTCATAATTACATACTTACATTTGATAAATATCGGCTTTAATAAATTTAATGATTTTATCAAAATTGCATTTTAATCCTTTCACTTTATTGAAATAATGCTACGGCAAAATGTAAGCCTAAAATCTAAGTATCGGAATATAATATTGTCCTTAATTGCAGTAATTTAAGGATAACACGTGTTTCACCATTTGATATTATGATGTATAAAGCAGAAAAATACGAGTGACTTTCTTCATTAAGCAAAGCAACCTACAAGCAGGATCGGATTTAAGATTGTTATGATCCCAGCCAAAAGTTTTAAGGATACCCCCCCCCCCCTTCCTGAGTAAACTTTAGGTTGCTGTACTGCAGGAATGGTCTCTTGTATGAAGCGGGGCTCTAAGCTGTAGTTTGTCTAGCTTGTGCGTAAACCTGGCGCTGACTACAAGTGTGAATGTTTTTCTGTTAATATCGTTTTGTCTGTTTCGCAGGAGGGGACAGAAAAGTTCCGTGGAGAAGAAATTGCCAGTTCTGAATGAGATTGGTTAACTCACCTTCAGTTAAAAAAATTCCTAAAATGTATACAATCAAGACAGTACTTCACCATTACTTATGTTTATACTAAATAGCAGTGAAAATCATTATTCGAGGGATCAGCACACAAAATTTGATTAGAACTCCGAAACCACTTAATATGCAGAGATAAGCTGTCTCATTTTACTTCTGGTGTTTTTGTAATTGCAGTACGCCCATCCATGGAGTACACAAAGAACAATAAGACAACTCTTTGATACGGTTATAGCCTAGGTCATCCTATTCAAGGACATCAATAGCATTTATTAGGCTGTTTCAATGAAGAGTTAAATTCATCTATCTTAGACGACGAAAGTTTTATCTTTCTCTGTGTGGTCGGTGAATACACACAACTGATGCACGTAATGTATTCGCTTCATAGCTGCTTTGATACTCGTTCTTAGTTATTCTGACCTTATAAATACCTCAATATACTTTAAGCTATTTTCAGATATCCGTTAGTGGCTATTGTTATAATTTGACCTATCGGTTGATCAACCCCTCTTGGATGGGTTCTCCATAAAAAAAGAAATAAAGTAAGTAATATTAAGAATATTTATGATTATTATTAATTATAAATATTCTTAGAGTATATAAACATTTCTTTCTGGAAAAATGTAGTCCTCTGTTTCCAGTGTAAGAGATTACTTTCTTTCTACTGTTTCTAACTTCCCCCTCACGCACTTGTAGTAATTTTGCCAATTTGAGTAATGAATAGCTGTCTTATTTTAAAGGGGATTATTTTGTTTATCAAAAAAACAAAAAGCCATTTTTCACATAATCTTGCGAACATCATTTCGCTCATTACAGCTGCAACAAGAACAACGAAATACATTCAATCATAACGTGATCGAGCAGTTCTGTTATTAACTAAGTATCATCTCTTATTATGTGCATCCGACCAGAATTGCTTCTAACCTAGCAAAAGAATGAAAAAAATTTTTTTTGTCTTTTTTGGCACATGGAGGAAACGAATTTGCATGTTACTGATTTTACGCCTGATGAATACTTAATTCCTCGAATACCGAATGTTTCCAGTGGACGACCTACAGAAGAGACTGGACCCGTGGAACTGGACTGTCAGCTACATTTCCTGGTAAGAGGTCGCTCAAATTCTAATAATGCGGCCAAAGTCTTAATAGCAACCCCAAGATAAGCAGTGTGTTTCTTCCCCTCCACTTTAGCATTCGGAACATAATAGCCGAACAAAAATGGTTATAATGCAGAGCATGCGTCCTCGAAATTAGCTTGCAAGTACAGTTTGATATTATCTGGGAAAATGAACACCGTTTCAGAAATAAAGCATTCAGAAACAAATTTTATATATATATATATATATATATATATATAATAGCTTGGTATTTTTACTAAGATTTGTAAAATGCATAAACAAGAACAGCAAATTTTGTTGCCTGTTAAAACAATGTGAATTAACAATATCTCGATTGAAAATATAGAAATTATGTATAACTGAATGATAGACAAATTTGAATCCTAAACTGTAAGAAGAAATTCTAAATGGGCAAGAAAACTTTCGTGAATTTTTAGACAATTCGATGAAAGCTAGTCCTAAGAACGGCATGTTCTTATCATTTATCGGTACGTTCCTAAACCTTCGATACCCAAATACAAAAGTTTATTGGAAAACAGTTGTTTCCACTATAAATATACATTCCAGTTAAAAAGTACTTAAATAAAACTCTAATTATAGATTATTCATAGATTCTGAAGAGGATGAAATGCTGCTTTTTAAACTACCGAAACTTGTTTTATTCTTCCAAGGTAAGATGTAAAACATCTTAGCTTAAAAGATGATAAAATGCTGCATGTGAGACCGATATTACCAGGTAGATTTTCCTGGTCTCACTGCAACTTTTCTAATAGCAAACAATCTTGTAAAAAAAGAAAATGTAATGGAGAGATACTTTCGTTTTTGTTGCTTTTCCTCCATGTACTGTAGATTGAATTTTTTACTCCTGCTGCATATAATAGTTATTGTAATGCAGTACCATAACAATTAGTGTATCATCGGAGACGAAGCATGTCGATTGGCTAAGATTTGGTTTTCTTGAAGAATGAGTGGAATTTTGCTTTGTTCACTTTCCTTCTGAAGTTCATGAATTTTTTAAAATGGCATAAGATTGAACGATGACACTCACATCGACAATGGAGCATGCTCATTAAACTACAGTATTAAGGTACGTGTAGTACTTTACTCTAGCAGAGTGCAGTGGGGTATCTGTTTGTGCAAATCAGTGTCAAAATTACACTTATAGGAAAAAGCGACGATAAGCTCGAAAAGTGCATGCTCATCAGGTCTCGAGTGTGAAATACAACACGCTGTATTGGTTACTCAAGACCAAAAGTAGTTAAGGTATATACAGGCTACACGGACTAATCGACAAGTGATCCTACCACACTTGACGTCTCAGTACAACGTTAGGAGTGAGGGAATAAAATATTACAGATTACAATGCGTCGCGCCATAGCAAGAATAGGATTTCCGAACCGAAGTTCCACAAGATATCCCTCTTCTTACCAATGCCATAATACACTTTCCACATCTGACAGTGCAGACCATGCACGAATGATCTATCCATTGACTTATACATAATGCGTGAATAAAGTTAAGGGGAAAATAAATCCTTCATTATTTTAAAGCCGAATACGAAACTCGGAGATCGAAATCTATCGAAATCTAAGAGTTTCATGCCAAAGAACTATCGGCGAGTCCAAGCGTAAGTCAACACCTGGGTAGTACAACACTAGGGCAACTCGGAGCAAAGGTGGAGCAAGTTCCATCACTATCCTTAACATTTTCTCATAATGTAAAACGCAGCTCCTAGGGGATGTATTACTGTTTTACATTATGAGGAGAGGTCACTACCCAGACCGGTTTCGACCTTTATTGAGATCTCATCAGTGAATAGGTAGACCTGGATAATACTAAGGTTTAAGTGAACCGAACTTACATATACCCTTACTATACGAAGTGCCAGACAGGTGTACCCATATATTATTATCACTACGATAAAGAGCTAAGAGGCTATTTTTTTTTCCGGCGGCGTAAATTTTTTTACACCGCCGAAAAAAAATAGCCTCTTGGCTCTTTATCATAATGCGTGAATGTTTTAATAGTAAGAATTGGGACTCCTGTTGCGTATTAAGCAATGTGTGATCTGCTTAACAACGCGCACTCTTCTGTGTTACCAATTGGAGAATAATGTACCATGTCACCTGGGTCCATTTTCTAGGGAACTATTTCGAGGAATACACAAAGCGATGTATCCAACACGCACAGTGGCGGTTTCACGATGGTTGATGAAAATCATCCCGCTTCTAAATGCATTCAAAAAAAACATCCATGCCATTAATGGAATTCAAAGCAAAAGCCTGTTAGTTGGAGAATCGCTACGCTATCCACTCTACCAAACAGCTCATCTTGTTCTTATGTTTATAATCATTGGTCATTGTTTTTATATCCACGTTACAATTTCTGACCGCAATAAATTTAGTTTTTTTTCTCATTAATCTTAAAGAATAAGCTCTTTTTTGTGGGAAGGGTTAGGTACTCTTTGTCTCTTTGTTAACGATCTAATGGTGGTGGTAATTTTTTATTTTTATTTGGAAGTAAATTAACCTGATTCATGTCGAAGTTTCTGGAATAGAAAACTACAAGATACCAGAACGGAATAAATAATTTACTGACTGAAATTAACTATTTATAAACCGACGTTTCGTTAGCTTAAGCAAGCATTATCAGAAGTGTTTTACAATACACACTCAGTGATGACATAAAACAAAGTCACACAAATGGAAGGCCATGGTACGCTTTGTGATGATTCTTGTTATCCCGTTAATCTTGGATGTGGATATTATGTAGCGGACAGTCTACTAAACTGTCGTGCTCAACGAAAGTATGACGCATTTATCAGACATTTTTCAAATATTCAGCGCTGACATTTGATAATCGAAACAGCCGCAATAATCCACTAATCAGAATGTGAGGAATTTAAACTCCAATAAGCAAATCAGAGAACGATGTCCAGTTGGAATATGAATGTAATTTGAATAAAGTTTCAAGACATAACACTGTAAGGTACAAAAGGATTTTTCTGAAACTGGAAGTCATTCGCTAAAGTGGATAACCACTTCAATAAACTAAAGTAACTTATAAAATACAGCAGGTGATCCAATATTCAGTTCACCAAAAGTAGGTCAACGTAGACTGTGAGCAATATTAATGTTATTATTGCTCATACTCAGTGGTTTAAAGCCACAGACTTCAGTCTTGGTTTTAAGCGCGTTGACTAAACACAGCTTCACAACAGACAGCAATATATCGGTTTTCACAAAGAAAGAAATCATTTCTCAGAATTAAAAATATATATTTTTTTTGTTTTGTCTATAGATGTCTCTTCCTTTAAGGAGTACATCAAGGGATCCAGACAGAAAGAGAACCATATCAATTTTTGGAATCTAGAAAATGCCCTTTCTTCCTGGAAGTAAAGAACAGAAGTCAACTACCGATGCACATCACTAAAAGACAGCCCTTTTAATAAAAAACAAAGTCACAGTCCATTTGGCAAGCCTTCAAATAGCTATATTTAAGTCATTGCAAAACTATCCTGCAGTAATATCAGGATTGTGTGGAGTTCAAGGTGAACTTTCACCTCTCACGAGAATTTATTATTCATATTCTGCTATATTTAATGATAAAAATGTCAAAAAGTTATTGCGACACGATTTTTGTTACGACAGCACACGAGTGAGTGATAAGAGTAAAGTGGCATTGTCTTTTTAATGGTGCGAATGGTTGTGGAGTGTGCTGCAACGAGAGGCAAAGGTGCTCGGTTAGTACATGGGCGTGCTGGAGATGTCGTAAGTGACATCTGTTTGAAATATCACTTCTGATAGATAATATCTAAAATGGATGGCCCGATCATTTTATACGTGTGATCAATAAAGCAATCTTGTAACAGTTTCCTATAGAGGCTTTCGAGAGTCACATTGAAACCTCTTGGAGCTGCATACAGAACGAGGAAAAACGGGGAAATATTAAATGCTTAATTATTATGCAGAAAGGAAGATACTTTTTTTGGGACACGTTTACATGCAAATTGTTTGTCCAATTCGCTCAGTCAAGAAGCAACACTGCTTCTAATAACGATGGTTTAGTTAAACCGTGGAAAATTCTGTTGAACAACAATATTTTCTGGGGAACGGTACGTTTATTTATGAAGGAGGAAACATTGAATCACAGTAGATCTGTTTTTAATCTTTGAGGGTTCCAGGTGAAGAGTCCTGAGGGGGGGGGGTGGGAAGTATCTTCGTACACACATTATTTAATACCTTTTTTAATTATTTAATTCATATTTTTTAAATTATTTAATTCATGCTTTTTAAATAACTCAACCAACTCTAAGAACAACAAATGGGAAGAGTAATGAAAAATATGTTTACTTCTCTTTCACAAACACAATATATACGAGGGGGGGGTGAAAAGTTCTGATAATCACCTAGAACAAAAATTAACTTTGTCTTCTTATATATCCTAAAATAAAAAAAAAATACAATTTGATGAAACAAGGAGTTAAAGGGTTTTAAGATATGTTCTTTCTTGTGGTTAAATCAATTGCTTTAATGCCATTTTTGTACTAGGTGTTTATCAGAACTTTTCAGACTATCCCCCCCCCCCTCTTAGGCCTACCAAAACGTGATCTCTTGCGCAAATATTTTAAATTAAGCTAACCTATTCTCGTAGAACAACAAGGGGTATTCCAGGATAAAATTTACTCCGATATTGATTGATATTTTTATATGTCCGTAGTGCAATCAGCAGCAAGGATATTCTTGCTGTAAAGAATATCCTTGTAAAGATTGCCGGGTTCGGCTCCCTTTATAGTGAAAGAGCAACATTCATATGAACTTTTCTACTAAGAATGAATTACTAGCTTCATGTGGAAGGTTTTCTTTTTGAGAAAAAAAAAATACATTTTGGCCAGAGAATCCATACATTTACAGACAAAAATAAACAATTGAATCAGTGTACGGTTCTTCCTGCTATGCGACTAAGGAACGATTAATTATCATACTGTAATAGACTCTATAGAAAAAAATAATTAAATAATTCAACTAGTAAATTCTGCATGTGATAAAGGATAAACGTGCATACAGTAAACTCCCAAAGAAGTATTTATAGGTATCTTCGCATAATTCAGGCCGTCCCATGTTTAATGTTTTTGTTTAAAATTATTTCAATGTTTCTGTCAAATAATTATTTATTATCTACATCAACTGCTAAGTGAGAAGCAATTTGTGCGTGTGTACATGCGGAGGAATTTAACTTCTGTCTTCAGCCAGATCCAACGAAGCTCTGTGTAACCGAACTGCACAATCAGAAGTTGGTTTAGCAGCAGTACAATCTATAAGCAAGGCACGTTCCCTACTTTTTTATGAATATGAATTTTACTCAGTAAAATCCGTATTCACAAGAAAGATCTATACTCACTGAGCTTTCACATCTTAAGCAATTTCTTGATATAATTGTTCTTCATCATTGGAAAACACATAAACTGTAATATTATCTACATAATTAGTTGTCTCTTGCGGTCCGACTTGAAGAAATAGTCCTGGATTCCTGAGCTTTTAGCATACCCAGTCTCCAACCATTGGCATAGTTATTTGTAAACACCTATAGCAGATTAATTTTGTCATTGAGTGTGAGACCATCACCTCTTTTACTAATGGCCTGAAGTGACTTGAAGAAAGCTCCATGCTCAGTCTTTAGAACAGTTTCCGGACTGTCTAGCCCTTATCCCACTCATGATACTATTATAAACATGCCGTAGGTCTAAGAATATTTCGTGAATGAGATTGACATACAAAATAAATAAGTTCGCCAAATTACGTTTTAGAAAAATTCTTAAGTTGCTAGTTTTAGTACAAACTGCACATAAGAATCCTATTACTTATGACTGTTGTATATTGTATACTAATAAATATCAGTGTTCTTGAAACTTAATCTCACCATGTGTTTCCTGTGTTTCACGTTTGCATTTTCATATCAGCTAAACACGCTCAATAGTTGCCGGTGTTATTCTTTTTAAAGCATCCGTCCATTAGTCCGGATAGTCTCCTGATTAGGGGTCACGGAGAATTAATGCAGCCAGCACGCCACTCCTCTTCTGCATCCCCAAAGAACAAGTATTTATGCTTATTGATCTGTGTGTTCAAAAGGACGGTTTCCCTGACGACGTAAGGGAAACCGTCCCTGACTTTTTTCCCTGACTCGGATTTTACGTTTTAAAAGACGTAAAATCCGAGTTTCTGGGAAAAAAACTTCCGTCTCCGTATAACACCTATTAACTCGCCATTTGACTGAACCTCATTCCAGAATAATGGTTCCTCACGTCCTAGACCACATTCAAACCCTGGTCTTCCAGCCAAAGGGCTCGTCTCTACCTACTGAGTTACTGGCTCAATTGCTAGTGGTGATGATGGTTTTTCCCTTTCAGTCGGTTCCGACCATAGGCGACTTTGTAGGCATTGCCCATAAAGTATTCCTGTTGAGATTTTTATAGGACAGTTCACCATTGCTTTCCCCCCCCCCATTTTTATCCTGGCTCGGGATCAGCATATGGTTGGGACGTATTCATGACTGTAACCCATGTGTGTGTGTTCACGGGGCCGGTTTACCTGTTCTGGGTGAAAAAAAAACCCTACCTCCGTATGAGACCAGCTAACTCATCTTTCGTCGAAAGAGACCAGATAGAGTTTCCTCACGTCACTGATGGGAATCGAACCCATGTCTTTCCGGCCAAAGGGCTTCGTCTATATCATAGGTTCCCAAACTTTTTCGGGCCACCGCCCACTTTGCAAAACATATATAACAGTTTTCCGCGTTCAAGCCATTTGATATTTTTGACGTAAATAGCAACTAATGATACATTACTGCTTATGCGGTTAAATTTTTAAAAAGAAGTGGCTAATATGTTCTTCATCTTGAACACGGTTATATCTATACTGATTTTGGTGAAACGTAGCCCACATGTAAAGATTGTAAAATGTATGCTCGAATAACATTATGCACAGTCATGCAATGGTTTAAATATGAAAATGTGGAATACAATTAAGAGATTGCATTGCATTAGTAAGAATCTTATTGTAATAATTAAAACACCATTAAATATATTACAAAATTGTTTATTTCTAACTTATAAAGTAAAAATACAAAGCAAAAGTAACAAATTAATGTGAAGTTTCATACAATGGTTTAAATATGAAAATTCGGAATACATATTAAGAGCATTACATTAGTAAGAATCTTATTATAACAATTAAAACACCATCAAATGTATTAGAAAACTGTTTATTTCGAACCTACAAAGTAAAAATACAAAGAAAAAATAACAAATTAATGTGAAGGATGAGCCTGGGGCATTTTTAAAAGTTTGTTAATATCGGGTTCAACTTTCGTTAACATGTTCATTGCCAATCACGCGATATCGCGCGATGCGAGTTCTCACCAAACGGCCGATAACGCGTTATCGCGTGGACGTCGTTAACTAAATAAAAAAATTAAAAAAAATTGGCCACCACACGAAATTCCAATTTTCAGCTTGGCAATGAACTATATCGCGCGATCACGCGATGCGAGTTCTTATCAAACGGCCGATCACGCGTTATCGCGTGGACATCGTTAACTAAATGAAAAAATTTAAAAAAAATTGGCCACCACACGAAATTCCAATTTTCAGCTTGGCAATGAAAGTGTTAAAAACAGTCGTAAATCGCCACGCTCAGTTATATGCAATCGGTTCCTTTTCTTAGATAGTAAATTCACTACAGCACTAAACCCACGCTCAGCCAAATAAGAAGATGGAAATGCCATTAAAAATTTCTGCACTATTTCCCATAATCCAGGGTACAGTGTCGGTATTGATTTTTGAAGCCAGAACTCTTGGTATCCAGTTTTGAATTTTATTTTTAGTTCTTCGTTTGTTGTGAGTTCTATGACTTCCACTTCTAAATTTGATGATCCTGCTGTGCTTACATGTGAGAAAGGATCTAGAACCCAATTTGGTATATTCATGTTTAGAATATCCTTGAATCGCTCATTGAAATTAGCATGGAGAACCTCCAAGTGTTGGCAGTATGTAAGTAAATCTTCCTTTTTGAGAGACACTGCTGATAAATTTGAAAAGTGGCTATATTCCCCTAGGCCCATATTCCGCTTGAACAGAAGTTTCCCTACAAAAGCGGCAATAACGTTTTCTGTTTTAATTAAATTCAGTTCATCACCTTGTAGTTGTAGATTGACTTCATTAAATATTTTATAGAGGTCTGTCAAATAAGCGATGTCATTTTTGGATGTGATCAGGTTGGCCCGCAATCCGTCGTCTCTGTTTTCTAGGAACTCTAGTACTGAATCAAACAAATTGTAAAGTCGATTCAGACAAATACCTTTTGAAAGCCAGCGAACTTCTGTGTGAAGCAGCAAACGATTGAAATCTTCATCGTTTTCACTACAAAGTTGGCTAAACAATCTGTCACTCAATGAATTGCTTCTAATCTTGTTACTACTCTAATATCGTAATGGAGCGACGTGTGCAGGCGTTCACTTAAATTTTTCGCAACCAAATGTTTACGACTAAGAACACAATGTATAGCGAGTACATTTGGTACTGCTTGTTTCAAATGCGCTATGAAACCCTTGTGGCGCCCTGTCATTGCTGGAGCACCATCAGTAGCAGCAGACAAAATATTACGAATAGGAATGTCTTTCTCTTGAAAAAACTTATTCATGATATTAAACATAGATTCTCCCTTTGTATCTGCTTCCAAGTTTTTAGCAAATAATAATTTTCTTGACAAACTTTTTCTTCTTTTATGAATCGTACGTATGATAAAAGTAGTGGTTCATTATTTGGGAGAGTTGATTCATCGAGTTGAATGGAAAATTGGCATGTCTTCAAATAGTCGCACAATGATTTTTCAACGTCTTCAGCCATTTCATCGATTCTTCTTTGCACTGAATTATTGCTGAAAGGAATTTTCCTGGTGATATCTGACGCTGGCTTATGAAGCACAGTGTTTATTACTTCTTTTACTGCCGGCAAGATTACTTCCCCACCGATTGTGTGTGGTTTTCCCGCTTTTGCGATTAATAATGAAATATTATAAGAAGCTTGTAATCCGTCATTATCTTGTTAAGTGGGCGACGTAAAAAGTTTTGATATAGTTAGACGTTTAAAATATTTTTCTTCTAGTACTTAAAAATAGGACAAATCTTTATCCTTTTTGTCAGCATGCATTTTAGTCAAATGCTCTTGTAGCCTAGAAGGCTTCATTGCTTCATTTGAAAACACTCTTTGGCAAATCAAGCACATGGATATTAACTGGTTCGTAGGAGACTGAATAAGACCATATTTCAAATACTCAATACTGTACTGTCGACATTTCTTCTTATATTCAGACATAATGAAGTAATAAAATTTGCAAAAATATTCACAAAATAAAAGGTTTAATTTACACTTTGTATGACTCCAGTTATCTATCACACTTTCGACTGATGATTGTTGGCAAAGCACACAAAAAATAACTTATTCCTAAACCACTGGTATTTATAGATTTGAAATCTAGCCCAAATCGACTTGCATGCATTGACTTGTTTGCGATACCATCGTACTCGTGCTTTGAACAAGTCACTGCAAGCACCCATATTCTTGTCTAAACATGCTGAATTGAGTGAATTACCTACGTAATAGTTGACCGACATACTACTAGTTAAGACTTGTCTGCTGCGTGGATAGACTAAAGCCTGTATGGCACGATCAATTTTTACAATAGCAAAAAATGAATAAATTTTTTAAGTATATAAAAAATAGAAGTTAAAATATCTTGTATGACACGTTCAGTTTTTTTTTATTTTGCACGCAAGCGCATTTTGTTCGTCCGACCACGACATTGTCCGAATAATTATAAATAATTAATAAATAAAATAATTACACAAGATATAAACAACAAACCTACAAAACATAACCACAGAAAACAGTATAATAAGTTTCGAATAATATTTGCTTTGTTTTTTCCCTCTAGTTAGCAATATAAGCTAGTACTAACTAGGCTAACTAAAATTTACGATTTTATTTCTTTCTTGCCATTATTATTTTTACTCGTAATATTAAATTATATAAAATTGGGTTTATTTTTGTACAAATCAATTAGAAAAGTGGTTTTATATTTTTTATATATATTTTGAAATGAAATATAACGAATATATTTGCTAATGTAAACATAACTTATTTAAAATATATACACACATATATACATGCTCTATTTTCTCATTGACATAGAAAATTGACATCTATTTCTATCTGGCATGGTAAATTTTCAAATGATTAAATAATTGAAATAGAAAATTTATAAAAAAAAAATGATCGTATAAGACGGGCATAAGATGAATTAAAATGCAATATTTAAATTGTAAATGACAAAATCACGAAAATAATTAATTTTTAAATATATATTACTAATTTCTTCTATAAAGAGCCACCGACTGCCTGAACTCCCCCAAATGCTTCTGATCCCACTATAGCCCCCCCCCCCCCCAGAAGGCTTTAGCGCACACTGGGGGGGGGGGCTATAGTGGGATCACTTTGGGAACTTATGGTCTATACCGAATGAGTTACGGAAGCTCAAATTGCTGGTCAGTCGCTATCGCATAATTTAGTGTTGAAAACCAAACTTTAAAACAAAATCTAATTAGTATTATCTATTAGGCTGGTCTAGTTGAAATTACAGCGAAAGTAACAAGTCTGGGAGAACATATTTATATATTTTTACATTTGTCGATTATATTCGTTGGCAGTTTGCCTGATTTTCGGGAGAAAAAAACTAAATTCTTCAGGAGAAAAACTCTGTCGCTTTCGCATGTGGGTGAAGGGTTTACCTCCATTAGAAAGACCGATATAAAGATCACTTTTGTCCTCCTGAACAGGACTCAAACTCAAGACTTTTCCATCTTTCCATACTTTGCAATGTGCCTTAAAGAAATAACAATGCTGAGTAATGTGTAATTAGTTTAAAGTGCTGTTTTTTGTAGGCCTTATTACGTGAATTCTACTCAGACACATAAATGATTAAATGAAGGCTTGATTTGTTCATGATATATATTTCTGCTTTCATGTTTTTCTTTCAGTCAGCAGTGACTCATTTCTAAACAAATTTCCAGCATGAAAAATTCTGCTCATCTTAACAGCGTTATCCTGGACCTTGAAAAATGGCCCCTGTTGATTTAACTGGATCGTGTTTCAAATGAAAATGCACCCCTTGGCGCCACATGCTTGACACTCTTGACAGCCTTAAGGTTCAGATACGTTTTTCTCAAATTCTAATATTTTTCCAGATTGCCTTAAAACAGCAAACCTACCAGAGTACACATGCAATTAAGATACCTAATATACTGACTTCATAGCTTTAGTTCTTTGGCCGTAATGCAAATTCAAAAATAATGCAAATGCAAAAAAAAGACCGGTATTAATACCATACCGATCTTACTCGTGGCACGTACATCAGTACATATCTCTTCTTGTATATGTTTATTGTGACACAGGTAGTGTCACAATAAACTGCTTAAAAAGTCGTTAGCATGTCTGTAACACGATTGTAAGCTGTTATTTAAGCATAAAACTTTGCTATTTCTTGTGCAAAATGTTGCGTTGAAGTGACTGAAATTGTAGTACACCCAGATAAAGTATTTAGTCCTTAGACTTCCTTTTACCTTGTGGCAGATCTACGTGGGATTAAAAAGAAATAAACAAACAAACTGATATGAATCCAGCCTTTTCAGAGCCCTATCAACTAAATTGAGGTGTAGTTTACAGAATATTCCACTTTCCTTATATTGATTGCTCGAACTTGAATGGTTATTAAACTTTAACAGTGCTAACAAGCATTGGGCTGTTCTTCTCACCCCGTGTTTACTGCTTGTTCAATTATGAATTGCAAACACGTCATTCGCTTGTCATGGAGAGCCTGATTTTTTTCCTCGTAGCTATTTATCTGACATCTATCAGGGCGAAACGCAATAGCTTCGATTTTCCTGTATTATTCAATAATCCATGGCACAGATGCTTTCGTTTAACTTTCACATGAAACATGCAGCCGGATGAAAGCTTAGTCTAAATGGTTAGTAGAAAAGGTGTTCTTCCCTTACAATAAAGTGCTCCTCCATTAGATCATTGTGTCTGGAGATTTACGTTTGGCTAAGTGCTGCAAGACTAGAAAATGAAATAAACTTAAAGTATGAAGGAGAAAGGTGTTAAATTTTAAATTGGAATAAAGCAATAAATTTATAGCATAAGGTGTGAGATGAGCTATGAAAAATGCTAAAGATAAATCCGACTTTTAAAATAGAACCAAGTTGCGAATGAATAAAATTAGAGAAGGATAAAAAAAAGTCAGATTAAGATGGCAGCGTGAGTCAAAAAAATCATGACGTGAGATCTTTAAATTTTCACACGCAAAATTGAAAAAAAAAAATGGAAAAGCGTATACAATAACTAAATCATTAAGAAAAAATAGTGAAGGGTATTTCTAATTTAAGCATTTCGAATACGTAAGCCTGGTTATTTTTTATTTCGTGCGATGATTCTGCATTCCCCCTTTTTACGGGAGTTCACGGTACCATCTAGTCCCCCCAAATTTTATCCGGGCTCCGGAACCGGCATAGGCTGACGAATCACACCTATGGCTGGGTCAATATTCCTGACTGTAATCCGTGTGTGTCCTCGGACCGGTTTGCCTGCTTGCGGGATGAAAAACACCAGATAAACTGGCGGGAAAAACCCTGCTGTCTACGCCCAAGACCGGCTAACTTGGCTATGGCTGAGGAAGATCCTTAAGCTCCTCACGTCGTTGACGGGAATCGAACCTAGGACACTCCTTCCCTAGGCATATGGTTGCGAAGCGCAAAGCCACTATGCTAACCGCGCGGACCGTACGCCTGGTAAGAAGTCGGATGTAGACTAACGGCAGATGTTAGTCACCCTTGCAATATCTGAATTCCCTTTAATTGCTTATCGGAAGGGGTACGTATAAGAATTCACGAGAAGTTAGAGTGAGAGGAGGAGGAGTACTAAAAATCAAGTACGCTTCTCGCCCAGTGCGTCTCAAAAATCTGCTTTCCTGTTTTCTTCAACAGTAAATCTGAACCTTTAGAGTTTCCAACGGTCAGATCCCTACAATTATTCAAAGCATTCCCATTTTAGTTGACAGTGGTGGCGCTTCATTTTTTATCAAGTTCTAGAAATTTTCTAGCGTGCTGTCTTACTGCATCAAGTCGACCTGCAAATGCAGTTAGTAAGAGAACGAACACGCCTCATTACTATAACGTTGATGTTGAATAACTAGAGTATTCTTTACCCTCCATCATTCAAGACATGTCTATCCCCCAAGTATAACACAACGGATTGCTTGCAAGATCTGAAAACCACAGCTCTCGCCAAATATCTTCTCGATATTTTCCAGGTTGTAATAATTTTAAATTCGTTTCTTTTTTGCCTTTAAATAAAAAGTTTTTTATTGAAAGAAATGGAATATTTTAATCTTATTTTACGTGGTTTGAAGCATTTTAAGCATCATTTCAAAACTTGACCTCGTTGTCTTTACTTTCTTTTCCTTTATTGTCACCTTGGCAATCCAAGGAGAGATAAATCAGTAATAAGGAGAGAGAGATTCGTCTGGACAGCACTCAGGATCACTATTTCAAGATATTGAATTCTAGAAAATAATAAGGAAAAGTCGTCCTTTCAACGCAATACTTGTTTATGAAGTGTATAATTCAGTAAACAACCGTGATCAGCAACTGGATGTTAATGATGTATTTTATCTTGTCCTTGAACGAAGCCATTAGACTTTTGAAGTTTTTTTTCAATTCATGATGAATTAGTCGGTCTTATGGGAATCCTTCAAGATTTGTTTTCTGCAGGACACGCAAAGGGAAATCCCGAGAAATAGACACAACGAACTTTTAGAGTATAGTAACCTTCCCTTCTACTGTCAATATGCTAGTCTACAATCAAAGAAATAATAAAAATAATGAGCGAGTTTTGAAGGTAACGAACCATGCGGCACAAGTCAATAGTACTTAATATGAAACAACTGTTATTTTCCTGTCATGTCGAAATTTTTCGCGCCCTCGGAAAATATGAAAACCTTTTGACAGTTCAGAACAATAAACAACAAAATTATTTATTGAAAATAGCTGACAAATAAGCAAGAATGTATTTTGTTTAAAATTAATTTATTATAATTCTCAAAATTTCCATTTTTTTCGTTACCCTTTTAACTTTATTCTTCAGTTTCTCAATTTCATATAAAGCAGCAATCTTCCATCATCTTTCTTTACATCTGCCTTAATTTGTTCATTTCATATCGTTTGGTCCTGATCAAAAGGGGGCGCTGTAGCCGTCGGTTTCGACGATGCCCTTTGGTTGGAAAGACCTGGGTTCGAATCCCTGTCTAGAACGCGAAGAGCCTTTATAAGGACTTTTCAATTGAAGGTGGATTAGACGGCTCCATATGGAGGTGTCTTCTCCCGGAAAAGGGGTTTTCATCTCACAAAACAGACAAACCAGCCATTAGAACACACGCAATTACCAGACATAATACACTGGCCTCATAGCCTGAGTTCCTTTGATCGTAAATCTAAAACAACTAACCGTAAATCTAAAAGTCCCTTTGACCGTAAATCTAAAACATTCCTCACCAAAAATTTCTTGTGCCCTTCCTTTGTATTTCTGTGGTTCTTCGGAAAATAGCAGATACGAGTTTCAACAGAATCTCAGCTCATAATGCACTCAAATTGCTTAAACTTTTTAAAATGTTTTCAACAAATTTGTTTTAACTCTCGTGCTTATTATTTTCCCAAAATTGTTTCCAAAGCAACCTCATATCTGATTCCAGCTCTCTGACTGATTTATCGTTTCTTTGAATGCTTCATCCCTCACTATAGAATTCTCCACAGTTTCAGTTAAGCATAGAAAGGCAATGATGAGAAGCTTTATATCATTTCCAAATGCAAACTTAAGTAATTCTTCACCAAGTCAGCATGCGTTATCAAAGAAAAGATGTTATAGTATCTTGCAGTTAACTCTGCTCTGTCATGAACAGATAAGACTTTGGCTAACAGCGAGATGCGTATCTGCTAGAATTTCTTCTCATGCGCAGAACCATCCATGTCTTTCGCATGCAATGGGTTAATCCGAAATCAAATCATCCAAAGCACCTTTTCAGCTATTCTCAGCCGTTAAACCCATGAAAGCACAGTCACCAAACATATTTATCACTAAAACCCTCTTTTAAGCAGTTCACGTTTCAATAATTATTTTACTAAGTTTGACGCAGTCGAACGTAATAGAACGGAGAGCATTTGGCATGCGGAGAAGAGCAATTCTCAAGATGATGACTGAGCTATTTGGGGAATAATAACATAGCAATATGACCTACATATAGAAAGCTATAGCCCCAAGATCCTGTCCGCAAAAAACTTCTGAATTAGCACCACTCTGAGAACACTTTAGATCACTTCTTGTATTTTCTTGACGTAACCGAAACAAAACAAACAATACTAATGAGGAGTTGAGTCCTGTCTCTTACGCTATGCTTTCAAATGAATTCTTTATATTTGCTAAGTTCAAAAAGTATTGTATCACGCAAATGATAATTTTATTTGTGACTCCCACCCAAGAACGCTTGTAAGAATATAATTAGTACAGTGGGTGGAATAAAGTGTTTTCGTTATATAATCCAGAAACCTTGCTTAGAGGCCAAACACAGAATTCTGTTCCAACAGAATAAAGCTCCATTCACAGCTCTGGCGCATGCTGACAATGAAATTCATCCGCACCGAAGGAAATTCACAAACATTCATGCCTATGACGGGATTCGAAACGCAGCCTGTTGGTTAGATAGCGAATCAGGAAAGGAGGGGGGGGGATTAACAGGGGAATCTCGATTTCACTATCCCGGCATAACTCTCAAAGCATAACTGTCTTATAAGTACCCTTGCCAACCAGTTACGCGACTGAGGGAACAAGCAAAGCTACATTTGTAGGTTGTAATATAATTAAAAATGCAATGTGATTGGATCGCTTTCTTCTTCTTTAGCATATTTCCATCCACTGCTAGGCCTCTCCCTTAACTTTCCAGTTCTCTCTGTCTTCAACCAATGTCCACCATCTAATGTCGAACTTTGGAATTGGATCTGATATAAATGAAAACAAAAAAGCGATTGTGTGATAGCAAAATAAAAATTGCAGTGTGTTAAACTGTTCACGGGGAATTTTCACTAGTTTTCCGAAAGTGGTAAAGGTAATTTTTTTTTCTTCTTTCAAGAAGGTATTCGCTTACCAGAATGGAATTCCGTGGGCATCGTATGCGAAATTCTATGGAGAAACGAACGATTCTTGATTTGCTTTGAAGAATCCTACAGCTGCAACGCTATCTCTGTGTTAATTCTTTAGCTTTACTCCCACGTGACGCAGCAGCGACAAAGCTAGGAAGTATTAGCCGAATATAGGTAGCCTGTGGGCGTTGTCATCACGGAACGTCCCAGTTCTTTAGTATTGATGTGGGATGAAATGTTAAATATAATCATTTGGCTGAATATAAACAGCAATACAGCATTGACTTCACAAGACTTACGTACACAAATACGCAACAGTTCCAAGCGGCAGCAGCAGTATTATGCAATAAAGGAAAAGAAACGCACGTGTTAGTAGTTATTAAAATTGAAAAATAATCAAGGTCGTTAATTTTTCGCAATTTTGAGCGAGTCATTTATTTAACTGCTATAATAATCACTGCGCTGCGTAAAGAATAATTATCAAGTAAAAAGTACTGAAAATTCCAAAGGCCAACATAAATTGCTATCAATAACTCTGTCACGAAGTAGATAGCTTTAAGCTAAGTTTAGGTGTAAAACTTCAAGGAGAGAAAAGAAAGAGAAAGAAAGGAGGAGGAAAAACGAAATATCCTACTCTGTCACGTTATAGGCAGTGCAACAGGTCTTTCGTGCAATTGTTACCAACACGCAGTTCAAAAAAAAAAAAAAACTGATTCCCAGACTGTGTTGTAAATATTTGTTATTTGCGTAAGCTACAGAAGCTATAGGAGGTGCTTGACCGTTAAGCCAGTTAACAAATTTTGTTTAAATCTCAGAGAAAAATATTTTATATCTCCTAAATGAAAAATTATTCCTATGTTTGTTTAAATCAGAAATATAACGGCACATTTTCGCGACAGTCTTGGGTTAGTTAGACGTACATTGGCTTAAAAGATTACACATGACAGCAATATCGAAAAAAATAAAAATAAAAAATAAATAAATAATTCCCGAGGCACAGAATTTAATTAAATTTAAAATGTTTATCTCTACGATTGAAAGAAACCAGTAGATTGTTTGTTCGTAATCGTGACTAGTGAAAATATTTACAATGATTTCAGCGTGAACTACCTGAAAATATGGCCAATAAGATTTTTTTATGATCAGTAGGATAACGTTAGTCTAATTATTTAAATTAAGGGGATATTAAATCCCACATTGTTTTAAAACCGAATAAGAAACTCAAAGATCGGAATCAAAGAGTTTCATGCCGAATATAGTAAACTATAAAAGTATCGGCGATTACTAGCGTAAGCTAAAGCACGTAGTACAAACTAGGGCAACTCGTTGCAAAGGTGGAGAAAGTTCCGATCGCTATTCTTAGTATTTTCCATAATGTAAAACCCATCTCCTAGGAGATGTATGATGTTATACATTATGGTGGGCGGTCACTACCCAGACCGGTTTCGATCTTTATTGAGATCTCATCAGTGAGTAGCTAGACCAAAGTATAATACCAAAGTGTATAGCGAAAAGAACTTATATACTCTGCTATACGAGTTGTCCAAAAGGTGCACCCATAAATTATTTAAAGTAAAGAGCCAATAGGCTTCATTTCGGCGATGTAAAACATTATTTAAATTAAGGGGATATTAGTCTAATAATAGTCTAATAATTTCTTAGTTTCGGTGTTGTCGAGCATCGCATCAACTTCTCAGATTCAGAAGATTTTAAATATATATATTTTTTTTACTGCCACTGCAGACCAATGTCATGAGAACCTCTTCTAAGATATTTTAAGAGTTTAGCGATATCACAGAGGGTACGTGTTAGTTGTTTATTAATTTCGAATTTTTTGATATAACCTATTCCTTAAAACATAAATTCTCATGATGATCTTTCCATTACTGGCATTTGTTTAATCCAATGCACCTAAATCGAGAGAATAATTTCCTACAAAATAACAAATCTACCTTTTCAAATCAATCAATAAATAAAATCAGAATCAGTTTTTTGGGGTAAAGGCAAACGATATTGTCTTATTTTCCACATTGCATAATACTGTATGGTAATATCTTTAATCGTCCCCCCCCCAAAAAAAAAACTGATTCTAAAAAAAGAAGAAAAAACTGTTCTCTTCCCGTGATAAAAGCAGCAGATCGGTTTGAACAATGAAGTTGTTATTTAGACACTAAAGATTAGGCAAAATATCTTGCTTCTCACAATTAAAGCGTTGATCTTGATAAATTTGGTAAATGCCAGGTACCGGATAATCAATATAGATTATTTTTATGTAGCATATACTTATCAACAGCAGAATATCATTTATGTTGAATTACTATGATTAAGTTATGTAAGGTATCGAAGGTCATGTGTGTTAGAATCTTTATTTATTGTGTTTACAGACCGTTTTGTCTTTTGCTGAAATCTTGGCATTTACGCATGAAATGACCACCCTCCCCTCAGTAGAAATGCCCATGTAACGGTTCCAGGCATACTACACGGGATTCGAACATAGGGTCTTTCTATCAAAATAGCATATTGCAGTTCTGACTGTGCTATTGAGCTCAGCGATAAACATAATCAAACCAGTCGCACGTATCCAAGTATAATATTGTGAAGTAAAAAGTAGCTTAGTGCAGTTTTATAATAATCATTTGCGTAATGATCGAAATCAGTGTCATAAAAATGAAAGAAACTCTTTGCAATTCTTTTAAATGAAATGCTGTCACGAAATGGTGGATTTTACCCACCTGATTTCTTCTACAGAAACAAGTGTTGTCTCCGAGAACAAACCTCCGTCATTCCAGTTTGGACACACCCACCTACCTACCTGTTGAGGGGTGGGGGTCAAGGTCGGGCGGCCCACAGTCGGCCAGATAAGGCGACTTCTTCTTCAAAGTTGGTAGGAAGTCATTAGAACTACGTCCCTGGTTCCAACCGGTTATGGAGATGAGAGAGAAAGAGAGAAGTGAGCTATTCATGAGGCTATTTCTATGCTGCTACTCTTCTCTTTTCCAGTGTCGAAGTCGTGATTGCTCTTTCGATAAGACAGAATCTCGTGGTTTGTGTCTTACGTAAGGATTAAACGTTGTGCATGTCATCTTCCACAAAAAATGCACTCGTGTAGTAAAATCTGAAATGCAAATGGCACATCAAACTTGAAACTCTGTTTGGTGTGTTAACACTTCGATCGCAAATGAACATATTTGTCGTTTGCTCAGAATCTCTAGACAGTAAATGATGGAGGTCAAGGCTTCTTTATATTTTCTTAATACCTGAAACTTGCTTGGGTTTAAAAGATGCGAGCTTATTGAATGCCCTCTTTGCTTGAAAATATATTCAAAGGTGGGAACTTCAAATCGAAGCTCTGGCTGTAATAATGTCAGTTTTTCTACAGAAGTGTATGTTGGGGGGGGGGGGCGAGATTTCTTGAATTCGTTAATTTTTCGAGTTCATAGAGAATGATTATACAATTTAGTTTGACGAGAAATTGATGTGTTTAGAAACTTAATCTATGAAGTGTCTTCTAGGACAAATATTCAGTCCAGCATTTTCTCTTAGATTATTATTGACCAGAAGGAAGCGAAACTCCCTTCACGATGAGGGCGTCATGACGAGATCGATTTAAATAAGAAAGGTTCAGCAATCAATATTTGACAATCTCTGTCCTAAGTTATTGAGAGATTTTCACTTTCAGTAAATGCAATTTCAGTATATATAAGCTCGCATCTTTTAAACCCAAGCGAGTTTCAGGTATTAAGAAAATATAAAGAAGCCTTGACTTCCATCATAAACCAGGGATATGCAACGTATTGTTTTTTTTGGCCGCTGTGGCCCGTTTACAATTTTAATCCGCTCATGGAAATATATTATTAAAAATTTGTTTAAAATCGGGTAAAATAAGTTTAAAATATTAGCGTCCTAAACACGCCTTATCTCTTGCTTCCGGTGCCAGAATTATACAAATGTTTGACGCTACTCAAGTGTTACTGGTTTGCAAATATTCTTGACTTCGGTTTTAGTTCTTTCCTATCGCATCATCGGCATGCATTTCTGAACATTTTTTTTTGTGTGTGTGTGTGTGTGTGTTTGTGTGAAATTTTTTTCTATGCAATACGAAAAAAAGAATTCCAGGCAATTATCTGCGCTGTTCACTGCGAATTGGTGTTATCATCTTCGGAACGTAGGTTATAAAATAAATCAATATAGAGTCATGTACCTAACAGTAAATATTTACTACAGATTAAATTTCTCATACATTAATAATGTTTTTATTTTCAATATTTCTGTGTATTTTATCTCAATTTTTCTTCGGATTCATCTCCACCCCTAATAATGTTGACATGTTCTC
This sequence comes from Typopeltis vanoorti, assembly GCF_054136105.1. Classification (NCBI taxonomy): domain Eukaryota; kingdom Metazoa; phylum Arthropoda; class Arachnida; order Uropygi; family Thelyphonidae; genus Typopeltis; species Typopeltis vanoorti. Next base: position 139,027,277 of record NC_143556.1, read on the forward strand.
TGATCACTTTTTATTTGAAGTCCACTTTCCATATCCAAAAACATATTCTACAATTCGGAATTACTGAAAAAATAAATTAAATTGCTTAATATTCATAGAAGATTCTGCGTTGGAACTGTTCGCATAATACGGATATTTAATGTTCAGATACTTCGAGAGAGAATTTTGCAGTGAACACATTCATAGGTGTTATAATTCTAAAACAAATGAGGCCGTTGAGCTTTACGTTTTATTACTTCTGCTTATATTGGTTCAGCTTCATATTCACCCTGATTTCTTAATATTTCTGATCAGTCGTTTGATTACAAAATCAAATAACCTTTTGCAGATGCTTTTCTTAGAACATCTTTTTTTTTTTAAATCTTGCATTCATCTAGGGATGCAGCATACAAAAATTCAGTATTCTGCAACTTTGGACTTTCCTCTTAGTATTTATTTCGTCACTGGTTATTGACTTTTTCCTTCATTTTTCAACAAATTTCAACATGTCTGAACAACTAAAATGTTCCTCATGAGAATAATTATGCTATTATCAGCTTTTTGACCTATCTCGCATTCTTTTTCAATATAATTTTCTTGGAATTTCTTATTATTGTAGGTTATTCAATGTCACAAAATCGAAAGATGCATTTAAACTCTGCAAGGTCAGTTAGAAGTATTTGCATAGGCATATTTAATTAGATGTTTAATTATTGATGGTCTTCTCCTGTGCTCAAGATTTGGTTGCTCGGATTTCGCAAAGATGAAGTGATGGAGAGGATTAAGAGGCAGGTAATCGGGATGGTGTGCGATGCTTCGTATGAGGATTTAATGGAGGTTTGTGGATTATAAAAGTGGGTTGATAGGTGGACAAGAAGGCATGACAGAAACATATGTTTTTAAAGGAGTTTCATTGATGCAGAGGATATTTTTAATACATGAAAAGAAGGGAGTGAGGACTACAGTTTTATTATTTATGATATAGTAATAAGGGAAATAAGGTAGCACGAGGTGATTGTGAGCACACTGTCAGTAAATTAGTTTAAGGACAGGATCGCAGGAGTAGTGTGGGACTTCCCCACGATGACTCGAGAGACTTTGTGGAGACGCCTTATTGTTAAGAATAACATACTTCAGAAACTCATGTATCTGAGTTCGGGTTAAGTTCATTCATCCACACTATTTTTTGTTGCGTTTTATTAATTGCAAAGAGATATTAGCATTTAATAATTCCGAATAACAAACAAAAATAAAAAATCGGCTTCATTGCGAGCTAATCGCCTTCTTACACATATATTATGGAAGATTATTTTTTTTACTTTCATATTAATCCTCTCAATGCAGTTACGCCATTAGCCGGTCCCATATGGAACTGGCAGGGTTTTCACCACCGAAAACTAGCTTTTTTTTTTTAAATCTCTCAGAATAAGCAAATCTGTTGGAGAACCTAACTCATTATTATGTAATCCGAACTTTTGGCAAAGGTATTCTTGAGCTTTAGTATTCTTGTACTGCAAGCCTTAATTTTTTTTTTTTTAATTTTGCAATTGGTTTCAGCTTCTTGTGCAGTTATAACAGCTAGTTTTTTATACGCTTCCTATTTTCAGTTTCATTCTCGCTAATATCATTTTCCATAGGACAGTCGTGAAAATAATAAGACATGTACTGCTCCGTTTGGCTTGGAAATATTCGGTTCAAATGCATCTAAGACTCAAGGAACCTTCATAAGAACTTTCCGAGAAGATGACTTAACCAGTGTCATATGGAATTCGCTGAGTTTGGGCTTCCGGATTTTTTTCCCGCCAAACTAGTCTAAGAACACATGTAATTAACAGACATAACTTGCTAGCTCCAACCTCAAATGCTTCGGACATAATTCCAACCATCTAAACGCAACTTACAGTACGGCGAAGCCAAATGGTAAGTCATAAAGTTCAATGACTGATCCATGATCGACAAAAGAATCATACTTATCAATAATAATAACAACACATATATAAATAACGCTTATCATTTTCATCAGATAGCCAAATTCTGAGAAATATTAAAATCGTTTCTGGTAGTTACTTCATCTTGCATAACGTACCTAAAGATTTTTAGAAATGGTAGCAAGGAATCTCAAGCAAGTGCGATCTTGGGTTACTTACCATTGTACTACTTAAGACACGATGTTAATAAGATTGTTTAAAACTTCATTCTTCAAAAACGTATAGCGAATTACGAGCTAGCTATACATGACATTCAACCTGAGTCACTGCCAGTATTCTAAGCGTCCATCTGATCTGTAAATAGAACCATTTCGAAGCATTGTTTCTGCTGCAGATCTGTTGGGGTTTAAAAAATCACTAACAGAAGATGAAAGCAGGGGCGCGCCAGTAGTGTCTGACGTCTGTGTGCAAAACTTTAGTTGGTGCCCCTATATCCAGTAGCACGCTCAGTAGTGTCCGGCGCCTGTGTGCAAAACTTTAGTTGGCGCCCTTATCCCCCCCCCCCCTCTAATAAAAAATCACTTTAAAAAAATGTTTTTTTTAAGTATTTCCTCCTCTTTGGCGCCTTTACTATCCTGGCGCCTGTGTGCGTCGCACACATTGCACATATGGTCGGCGCCCCCTGGATGAAAGTACCACTTAAGAGAGATCGATCCAGGTCATTCTCTAGATCTCTTAAGAAGTGCAGTAGAACTCAAATTCCGTTGAGGGTCTCACGCTTCTTGGGGCCATCACATTACTATCACTTCCTGAAACTTAGGTTTTTGAGCACAAACATAATTTAATGTCTAGTTCAGAATATATCCACTTTTCTCTCTCTTTTTTTTAATAAATAATTACAATTTAATTTATAATCTCAAGTAGATCATTACACTCATGCGAATATTAGACATCCAAAAAAAGCCATTTCAGTGATTCTTAGGAAGAGAAAAAATAATAATTCGGGATTTTCTGCCATAATGCAAAAAAGTGAGTGCGATCATTTCTTATATGAAATGATTTTAGTCATCTTAACTTGTTTAATTCACATAAAGCAGAATTTCTTCTAAAATTATTATCCAGATGAGATTGGGTAGAAAACGCGAAAATTCCATTTAAGCGATGTGAAGTTTATTTTATATCTCCGTTGGGCATAAAACTGTAAGTTTCCAAAAGATTCATAAGAAATATTTCCTGATCGATGTATTTCATCCAATCTGGATTAGCCATCGTAAAGGAATTTTTTTCCAGTAATGGCCCTTTTATTATGCAAAGATAGTTAGCGATATTATTTGTGAAAAATTGGCTACATTTTAGACAATCCTTTTTGAAAAATCAGTTTCACGTGAAGAAATAAACAAAACAGCAAATAAATGAGTAGGCATTCATAACATAGCCATTCGCCTTTGCAATCAGGCCTTGCTTTTCTTGATGCTCTTTCTACGAAATCGACTCCTACAAAATGAAGCTTTGTCCTTCACAAAAGCACACTTTCCTTGTTGGAAAATATTTAGATTCTCTAGGCTGCGCATGAGGTAATTGAGACTTTTGAAATCCTGAGTGCGAACTATGTGGCATACTTTCCTAAAAACAAGCGCATCAATATTAAAAACATATCTTCAGTAAATTCTCATATTTGTACGCAACTTCTTTGTGCCTTTGCATGAGAGAAGTAAAATAAGTAAAGCCATGAAATAAAATACAATTTTGGGGGGTAAATATCTAGCACTTTTTTTCAAAACTTAAAGCAAATCGACTGCATTTGTTAAAACAAAATATATAAAAACTTTAATTAAATTAGTTTTATCGTTAATTCTGGATCATCTTAGTTTGCATATTAGGAAAAATATGGCCTTTCACGGAACTTTCAACCTAATAGTTGCTAAATGGAGACCTTATTTCTGGCGCTATTAACGACTACGTCTGTCAATAGTGAATTCTCTGGAGGAGGGGGGGGGGGGGTAATAAAAACCGACATTTTAATGAAGAAAACCCACTCCGTATAGTTATGGAGGTAAATATCTAGCACTTTTCTTAAAAACTAAGTTGTGAGACCGGCTTACTTTTCAGTAGAAAAATCCTTGTCATGATGGACTCGATTCAAGCTCAGGCCTTTCCAGCCAAAAGATCGCCATCGCTACATTCTCTATGAATATGTTCTTTATCTTTAATATTTATCTTTTTTCGTTTAATTTTTAAATTTATTTTTACGATAGTCTCGCCAATGAAAGGTAGTCGTTTTACAAAATTAGCCCCATTGATTAGTCGGTTCATGGTTAGATATTCAGTGAATCCTGCTGCAGACACCAAAATTCAGCCGTTCAAAAAGTGAGGCAGCAGTTTGGAAACAGAGCTCACTTGCTACTTAAAGACGTTCATAAGCATCCTTGGTATTACGTGACGAAACCACCAACTGTAGGCTGGGGTGCAGAGGCTTATCCACTCCGTCAACTAGGCTAGCTGAGGAGGCAAATATGAAGTGCAACTTCTTTTTGTTTGCGTGTGTACATGCGCATTGTGGAGAAACGGTTCTCCAGGCAGGTCGTCGGGTAGTTCAGCAGGCCTTCAACACTTCTAAGACGAGCTAGTAAATGTCACCACCAGATATGCGTGAAGGAAGTCCAAGTAGCGATTGTCGGGGGGGGGGGACATTGTCTATACACCGAGCTTTGGAGTTTTCTCCTCATATTCGGGACGCAAAACGTTTTGATTTGTTCATGTTTCATCATGCATTCATTTTCTTTTGCTTCAAAAATTGAGAAATTTTTGAAGCGAAATCAACGACTTGATTTCAACTTGAAATCAACGACTTTGAAAATGAAATCAACGACTAGATTTTCTACGGATAAAAATAAAATAATCGCCCGTGAAAATTTTCACATATTCTAAGGTTGGTAAAGTTCCTTCACCTCATCACGCATCAGCTTCGAGTGACTCTTTTTTCTAGTCGTTTTGAGCAAATATCTTCCCTAAATTGCCTAAGAACTCATATATCGGCTGGTCTTCAGGAACGAGTGCTCAATGCACACTCCTCGCAGTCAAAGAAAACAGGAACACCGTATGCATAATGTGCCACCTCACTGGTTCTCTGTGGACGAGGCGATGATGGATTTTTCTGCTGTAAGGATTTAGTTAGGCATCTGAAGCGGTTTTACAGAGTTTAAAAACAAAACCATGATTAAAACTTTTGGCTCTTTCACCTCATTCATTTCGAAAACTATAACCAGAATCAGGGACTTGTGTTCTTATATATAATTTAAAAACTAATTTTGGATACAATGTGGGTAACCTCCCTTATTAGGTGATATGTTTTATTTACATCTTTAGCAATTCGGCTGGAATGACCAAAATTATCGAACTGTGTGGGTCATGGCTGTTTATAGTTCGGTTATCAGTTTTTGTCATTGCGAGAGGTATGTTTCCGTTCTTCCGAACGGAGCATGCTCCTCTTACTGAGTAATATCATATCAAAGATGTGTTTATTTCATGTTGTATCTCTAGTTGGTGCTCTTAACCTTAACCCTAAAAGAACGGATGCCATAAAATGATAATAATAAAAGGTTAGTTTCCAAATATGCTAGAACTTAAAAAGAGATGTGCTCTGAAAAAAAAAAAAAATTAATGCAAAAATGAAATAATCCAAAAGTTAGATATCTCTATGATTTTTGAGTCCTGTGGCAATTGCAATGAAATTTCAATCCTAATTTGTTTATTCATAGTGAAAGTCTAGGTTAATGAGATTTGGAAATTACAGCTGCTGGATGGCAAAGGCCTGTCTCCTTTTAATGAAGTCTGTCAAGCCATTTCAGTAAGCGAAAATTTAGTTGGGATTGATCCAACGTTTACTTGTGGTTAGTTCAAGGCCAAAAAATAATGGAACGTTGGTCGTGTGATTTACGATACCGAAAACAAATCTTAAACAGCATTAGTGACGCGCAGGATTCATGATATATCCACTGCCAGTGTTCGTCTCTGATAGGTGACCTCTTTCTGTAACCATTTTGCTCTACGTGTGGTTATTTAACATAGAAATTGGATATGCGGCGAAAGTTTTTATCTTTTTCTCGCCTTTGACTGTTGAAAATGGGATGTTTATGGTCTGGTAGGTGAAAACTGTTGTTTATAGATGTCTCCAGGAAAGCAGTGTACATTGTACAATTGTAGTTAAACTTACGATGCCTCGCCAAACATGCACGATTTAACGGCGACTATCTGCTGCGATAAGTGATGAGTCGCTTCATCCGGGATGCTGCTTAAAGTAGTCGAGTTATTCATGAGCGCGAGACTGCAGTTGTCGTAATAAAACCGAGCTACTGGTGACCTAGATTTTGGTTTCTGGCTTTGAATACATTTTACTTGGCAACGCTTTTCATAGTCTAGAAAGTGTTTTGTTGTGCTAAGAGAATAAAATAAAACGCAAACATATATGCAGCTATGATGCAAGTTACATCACATCTATGCAATGAACAATTGCTTCTTTGTTTCTGAAAGTACCAAACTAGTTTTCCGCTTCAACATCATGGTGATCTTGGTAGGATAAAAACGATGGCAGAAAAGGAAACTTCTGGGTTTTGTGTAAACATTTCATCCTTTATCGCAGTTAAGAAAAACTATATCTAGTTTATTAAGCAACTTGATCTGCAGGCACCGCCCATGCAGCTTTGCAAAATCAAAAGAAAATTGTATATTTCCGTTTAATCCATTCAAGAAAGCCTTCGACAAAATCTTTAACTACTGCTCAGTCGGTGAGGTATCCAGAGGTAGCGACTGTCCACTCTGGAGGATAAATAACAAAAAAGTAACCCGATTTTTCTTTTTTAATAATACTAATTGGAATTTTGAAATATATGTTTTTAGCAGAAAATAAAGTAAAAAAAAAGAAATAAGTAATTTTTATTCTCCCTTAGTATATCAGTCGTCCTTCTCACAACCTCTCTTAATCTGCCACTGTGCCCAATCTGGACATTATTTAAATGGTTATTAAGCAACACAACACGTGTTGCTAACTCGTCAGTTAAGTTCAATTCGTTAATAAATGAAAGCAATGGTTGTATAATTAAAATTACGTATACAGATATATTTTGGATAAAAGCATTCCCAACCTTTAATGGCAAAATTGTAGTTCGAAAGAGTCCACTTATAAAAGAATAATCATTTCTTAAGGGAAATTTAATATGCAGTGTCAATTTAAACAAGGCGGATGCAGCACAATAACCTGTTCACAAAGGCATACTTAAAGCATATTATGCAACAAGAAAATTTAAAATTTTATTAAAAATTTAACGAAATAAAAATGATTTATTTTTCTTGAGTAGTCTATAAAGAAGCCCGCATCATAGTTCAGGAATGAATTTTCAATTTCTTCTTTTTCTTAAAAATAAATATGAATTATTAGAAGAAAAAATTTAGCTTTTGTCCTCCTTGATTTGACTATACAGTAATTTGTTGTTAATTTAAGTTTAACCTTTTCAATCAGATGAACAATGTAAATATTGAATATTAGAAATCTAGCAGTTTCTATTATATCGCTTATATAAGACTGACTTATTTGAGCAATGTGAAAAGGGAAAAAATTAACAGTGAATCCGAAGGCAAAATTGTTTAATTGGAGGCAATTTCAAAAGTGATGGGATTAAATTTTAAAGTGGACAATGTTTCTTATTCGCGCTTATGCTACTGTTGAAGATGCGAGTAATGGAGGAAATTCATTCAATCATAAGAAAGGACAGCTGGCATTAGGAAAACTGATTCTTGGTCGACAACTAAGTAGCAGAGTAGGAAATGAATTTCACATATAAGAAATGTTTTGCAAAAATTTGGAGAGATCCTGAATTAGTGAAGAATTCCTGCTGGATTTCTACTCTGGGAACGAATTTCGTATGAACTTCGCATGGTTTAATTTGTGTATTCTCTGCGTGTTAATGTATGCAGAGAATACACAGTAAAGTTTTAAGTTGTGAATATTTATGCACAACTTAAAACCTGCAGAGAATACACAATAAAACTATTATTAAATATATTGTAATAACCGTAGTGTGGATCAGAGTACCAGAATGCAATGGGGATTTGAAGGAAGTGATTATCTAGTTAGATCTGATGAAGCTAAAAATAAGTATCACAATGAAAAGGAAAAATTTGTAAGAAATTTTACAAAAGAAAACCAAATGAACAGCTGGTCATAGAGAGCTGGTCAAGACATTATTACATCATCTCAACTTAAATGTGATCGATTGCCACATTTTTCCTGGAGATGCCGACGCTAAGCAAGTGCATTTGTTTTTTTCACATTCTATTCATATTACAATTGCTTACTATTTCTCTTTAATTGCTTCCGACTTTCGGCAAAGTGTCGAATGGCGAGGTCGCGAACGTTTAACCGATTGTTGTGTGTTCTGTCTTGTTTTAATGCTTTTATACTATCACTGATGACGGTTTGTTATTTTCAGTCAAATATTTGATGTTTTTATTATCAATAAAGATGTGTGTTTATTTATACTGTGTCTACATGTTTATCTGTATCTAGTATGTCACAGGTCTCATTGAAAGTACAACTGAGGTTTTGTTTAAGTTTCGCAACAATTCGGTTAGATATGAGTGATGATTACTCACTCATGCACATATGTTGCTATGGCTACCACTACATAGCTACGTGGTGGAAGATTCATCTCCCAAGAATCACAACTGAAGACCTATGAACATTTGTTTTTTTCCGACAAAATATTGTTCTCGAAGATATCCTGATGGAATTGCGAATCTTTATTACACCTGTAACATTGTTTCAGTGTTGATAAAAATCGAACCACTTCTGAATGCAAAATGATATAAAAAAATTATATGATGATAAAATAGAATAGAAATATCTAAATCAATGCGCATCTGAATGTAAGGTACTTGGTCCTCAATGGACCCGTCAGATTAGTAATACTTCAAAGGAGATGAGCACAGTACCACCCTCTTTCTACTAGAAATTAGTATATATTACAGCCAAGAGAAGGGACGATATGTTATTAATTATTGTAAATATATGACTCTCCAGGTGTGCAACTCCCACAGTTGGCACAGTTTTTGTAAAAGTCTGCTCTGGACGAGCTTGTATAGCTCCTTGAGTTTATAAGGCTTGTATTATACATAAATAAAATAAATTTAATCCCACAGTCGTCTTGATTAATACAACAGAAATTTCAGTGAAAAAACAAAACAAAGAAACACAACAGAAGGTGATATAATTAATCGGGTAATTAAGAACGTTTATATTAACAGTAAAATGCTCGGAAATAAAGAAAATACATTTCGATATGTCTCTACTAATTATTAACAATTCGTCATAAAAATTAAGCTACCACTGAAGATCTCCTAAATTCGTTCTACCGATCTTCTATTGGTAGAACGAATTAATTAAACTTTGTGCATCTGTAGAATAAGTAAAGTGTTACTTACCTCAACAAAAAACTGTTCTTTAGACATCCCATAAACCAATATCGGGGAAAAAAGTTTTCTTAAATGAACCATTCGAGTCTTCATATAGGTTTACTTATCGCTGTCTGTCCTTCGAGTCACATGAAATAATTTATGAATATCAGAGATCAAGGTCGCCTATGAAGTAGTTTTATTACGTGTTTTCCTATTCTTCGATAGGGCATATGCGCATTTAATTCTGGTTACTGCTGTAATGTCCTGTTTATCATAACGAGACAATTTTCTGCATTTCTAATATACCGTTCAAAGAATAAAATAAAATAAAAAAAATTGAATTCAAGAATCCTCTCGCAAGTGTAATACGCTTTGTTTGAACAATATGCAAAATTAGGATTACATCAATTTCACGCATGATATGGATATATCATGCAAAAATAGTAAGGAAATTGTCTTAGGATCAGAAAAAGGAGTATACCTCGTCATAAATCGGACGTGGTTTAAATAGATAATGTAAACCAGGATTAACCTTGTTAATCCTGCTTTGCATTACTCTGTTTAAGAGCAGAGATTTAACTTTTCTACTTAAATATGACAATTAAAATTAGTTAAGAATAAGAAGGAAAGAGGAAGATGATAAACAAAACAATGGGACCATATTTTGAATTCGGGCGCAGTGAATAAAAAAAAAAAAAAAAAAAAAACAGCACTGCAGCTGTGAACCAAAATCGAAGATGGAAGCATTTTTGCTTTTATTTTCTTCAGTGAAATTTTAAGGTATAGAAAATGCCAGGAATAGCAGAATGTGAGAAACAGCGAGAAGGAGCCAGTTATAAACTCTCTTTCTTTCCATCACTGAGAAAGAATAGTATAAAGGAGTGAGAGAGTTGCAAACATTTAATAAATATAATATAAAAACATGTATAGGAGCGTACACAGTCATAAAAAGGGTAAACTTCGTAAGGGAATTCTTTTACGCCCATTTCACGAGTATTGCTGAAGTTAGAACAATTTTAGACACTTTCGCAAGTGAAGGCATATGTTAACTTCGTCATGGCTCTCCATCAGCTCGTATCCAACCACTCAAGAACAGATTTTGATTAAATTAAATTTATCACTTTGAGGGGGAACTGTGGAATAGTTTTATTTTTATTTATTCATATTTTTTTTTTTACAATTGAACAGTCTTAACTAGCACTTAATATAAACATCACTTTATATAAATAAATATAAAGAAAAATCTTTCATCTCCTAGTGACTGCAGGGAAATGTGCACGCGCACACACAAACACAGTGGATGTTCTTCGGGCGATGGCAATTTTAATCGTACCCTCAGGATATCAGTCGCACTCGGTGAATGAACCTCTCTTACTGTTATGCAGATCTTTGCTAAGCCAAAGTAAAACGTGTAATATTCCAAACACATATACCTGAAATCCCGTACACGCATTTCGTAACCAAGGATACTGCAGAACAATATAATCTACACAATATAAAAGCCAGCTTGGTTGGCCGAGTGGTTAGCGTATCCGCTTTCCAGCGAAAAAGGCTGCGGGTTTGAATCCCTTCATGGGCACGGATGTTTGTGATTGTGAAAATACTGCTCGTGGTGGTGAGCGATAGATGGCGTTGGTGTATATGATGATTGTATTTGGAGAATTAGATGGAGACAGGGTCAAGAGTAGATGCCCTCCCTCGATGAGCCTTAGGACTCCCTGGAGGTGTCACGTAACAATAATATTGTTCCAGTGGTGTAACAGGAAGGTTAAAGGGGGGGAGCGAGTGTTTGAGAATATTTTAAAAATTCAACAGGTCTTGAGCATGGTTGCAAATCTAGTGAAAGTGGGCTACATTCTACGTTGATATAATCTGTTCATTCCCCTGATTTTCCTTACAACTCTCACATTTCTTGTTTCCAAACTTAGATGTGATGTTTTATTTCTACTCCAATTCTATTCTTTTTCCTTCCCTCCTCTTGTACCTTGCGTATCGAGGATAAGGTGGTTAGCCCTATGCTCCCGGTGTGTCCTATGTCTGTAGATGCGTGCGTTCACGGGCCGGTTTGCCTGTTCTGGGGGACAAAAAACCCGAGTATCCGGATGAAATCCCTCTCCCTACCTACGTGTGAGACCGGATAACTTACTTTTAGTCGAAAGAGACCAGATAAAGTTTCTCACGTCACTGACGGGAATCGAACCCAATCCAATCGAACCCATTGGAGCCACGGAGACCCCAATTCTATTCTTATGCAATATTAATTTGAAATCGTGCGTTATAATTTTTGCTTCCGATATTTGTTAGATAGCAGTTGAAATATATCAGCGCAGAGTGCTGCCAGAAGAATGTTCTCCTCTAAATAGTAGTCCAGAATATTCTGGCCAAACTTTCAAATATGCAGTGTTTCCATTTTCAAAAACAGGCCACCAATTATCTATTGCAGTTGTGTTGATAATCACATAATCTCTGATGCGAAAATAATAGCTGGGCTGACTTATAATGGGCTGAAAATAATAGTTGGGTTCTTTAGTTTAGTCGTTCCAGCTTTGAAGTTAACTTAGTTCGTAATCCAACTTGTCATATCTGTGATTGTGTTAGAGATATGGCTACCGAATATGCTTCCTGATTAACACGATATACAACTGCAATATGTGTCACTAGTCATGGACTTTGACCGATAGTGCAAAGTGCCTTGTGTAGTAGTGGCGTGATGTTCTGGATTATCTGCTAGCTTCAGTCCTGTATGCTTGTCTGAATATGGGAATATTATCCATTTTGACAATTACTCATGCAGTGCATGACTAGACTTAATCTGATGGGAATTAGTAATATAATATTTAGTCTTGTGCGTCTCATTTATAATAGATATCTATTCTATTTAATACAACAGCACGATATTGTATACCAAATGCATTCTAAAAATGAATGGACTTTCTCTTAATACCACAGTATGACAATCAGAAATGGTGCAGTTCCAGCAGTTTTCAAAAAGCTGTTAGATCATCACTGATCTTCATCCATTCAGTCAACTACAATTTCACTAAACTCACTCACTGACATGTCGCTAGTTTAATATATTGTAATAGACGAAATTGCCTCACCACTATTTTTTCATTGTAATAATACCACTACTGTAATTCTATTCTACGGAAACAAACCGTCATTTATGTAGATTTGCTAGAAAATGAATCTCATGATTATTCAGTTAAATTATAAATCTGCTGTTGCCGTCGTATGAAGCCTTGAAATAATAATAATGAGAATAATCGAATGAAAATAATACATTATTTCTGACCACTTGGTTTTATCGACGTAATGCAAGGTGCCCCCAAAACTTCTCAAACCTACTGACAAATAGTACAGATTTCGATTTGTTATGCACTTCCGAATTGAAGTATTCGATTTTGGGAATTTTTGTGTGGTTCCCATCCACGAAAGGTCATTGGTAAACAGCCTATAGTACTTAAGTATAAAGAGCTAATAAGCTTCATTTCGGTAATGAAAACATTACTTAAATTAAGGGGATATTAAATCCCACATAGTTTTAAAACCGAATAAGAAACTCAAAGATTGGAATCAGAGAGTTTCTTGCCGAATATAGTAAACTATAAAGTATCGGCGAACACTTAGCGTGAGCTAATGCAAGTGACCCTAGTACGTAGTACAATACCGGACGACTCGTTGCAAAGGTGGGGGAAGTTCAGATCGGTATTCTTAGGTATTTTCCATAATGTAAAACACATTTCCTAAGAAATGTATGCTGTTATTACATTATGGAGGGAGGTCACTACCCAGACCGGTTTCAGCCTTTTTTGAGGCTTCATCAGTGAGTAGCTAGGTCTAGCTACTCACTGATGAAGCCTCAAAAAAGGCTGAAACCGGTCTGGGTAGTGACCTCCCTCCATAATGTAATAACAGCATACATTATGGAAAATACCTAAGAATAGCGATCTGAACTTCCCCCACCTTTGCAACGAGTCGTCCGGTATTGTACTACGTACTAGGGTTACTTGCATTAGCTCACGCTAAGTGTTCGCCGATACTTTATAGTTTACTATATTCGGTAAGAAACTCTCTGATTCCAATCTTTGAGTTTCTTATTCGGTTTTAAAACTATGTGGGATTTAATATCCCCTTAATTTAAGTAAAGCCTATAGTACATTTGTACCGTGTGTGGGCAAGGACGTTTCCTCCCCATTTTTATCAATTGTATATATATATATGTAATTATTTTTTTTTTAACTTGGGAATATTGTATATTAGGGTTACCAAGTAATTGTATAAGCTTGGTTATTTAACTCCTAATCCCAAGTATGCAAACAATTAAGTTTGAGCCTGAAACATAGTTCAAGTCTAAAGATGGTACAACACCAGGGCAACTCATTGTAAAGGTGGGTAAATCTCTGATCACTATTCTTATTGTTTTCCCATAATGTAAAGCACATCTCACCAGAAGATGTATACTGCAATACATTATTGGAGGTGTCACTACCCAGACCGGTTTCAACCTTTTTTGAGGTCTCCTCAGTGAGTAGCTAGACCCTAAATACCAAAGTTTTAGTAATACAGAGCCTTATCAACTTTACCTATAGAAGTTGCTGCAAGGTGTTAACCCTAATATACAATATTCCCAAGTTAAAAATAAAAATAAAAAATAATTACATCTATATCTCCTCCAGAGATTCTTATTAAAAATAAAAACACCTTGCAGCAACTTCCACAGGTAAAGCTGATAAGGCTCTGTATTACTAAAACCTTGGTATTAGGGTCTAGCTACTCACTGAGGAGACCTCAAGAAAGGTTGAACTCGGTCTAGGTAGTGAACCCACCCATAATGTATTGCAGTATACATCTTCTAGTGAGTGTGCTTTACATTATGGGAAAATACTAAGAATAGTGATCAGATCTTTACCCACCTTTACAATGAGTACACCTTTACAATGATGAAATCGAGAGAAAGATTGTCGAATCTAGAGAAATTTTTCAAGATTCTTCTAATATCAATAACAGCCTTAGTTTCAATCTTTCTGACGCACGTTGCCTCTGTTCAGTATTGGCGAACTCGCGACAGCGCGTAGTATACGTTTTTTTGGAACTCAAGTTCGCATTTTGTTTTCAAACACGCTACTGTCATTTTGTACTTGTTCTGTTATTACAATTTTAAGTCTCTGTAATTCTTTATGTATTTCTTTGATTGTTATACCTGAAGATGTTGATCAATTCAACGAAACTAGTAAACTAGTAGTATCTGTTCAAATATACCATGTCATCTTTATTTCTATCGGTATCAGTCATTAAAGCTTTTTCATATATATATATATATACATATATATATATGTATGTATATATAGATAGATAGATTGATTGCGGTAAACCGTACTACGCTCAAACGGAAAAATCATCGAACTCCTTCTAGAAGAGCATCAAAGAAACATTTCCTACAACAGAACTCGAGACAACGCCTTGATCAGCCATGTATTATTTTCGGCAAACTCTAATGAGAAAGCCTCCCATCAAATACGCTGGGATTTAACTAGCAACGTTCACAGATCTTATGACGGATTCTAGAACCTAAGGAAATCGTTCTTGATCCCGTTCACATTAATAGCAACCTAAGCTATACTTTGCCAGACTCTCACAGCTCTGCATTCAATATTGAAGATCGCGAGACCTTACACGCACGCATGTCCATGATGCTACAGCCAGAGTTCTTTCTTCCATTTAAATGTTAACCTCTGTTGTTTTATACATTCTGCGATGTAGAAATCCAGTACTTGTACGGTTCTCTCTGATATTTTTATGTCCTTTTCGCTTGCACCTGACGAAGTCTGTTCTCAGACGAAATTAGTTGTGTGTATTAATAAAGTTTAACTCAAAACCTCGGTTTTCAGTCATTAAATAATAATTTTAATATGTTATCAAACCGAGTAAACCTTCAATTTAATAATATATATAATATTGTATTTTTAACATAGTTCGGGAAAATCCTGCTCTATAGAGATATTAAACCTGTAACTTTTTCAAGCCACGTCAGGCTTTCAAAAACAATGGCGGTGGTCGCACAACTAACGATGAAATTCATCTCCGCTTAAAGACAATCACAAGCATCTTTGCCCACAGAGGTTCGGACCAGCGACCTGTTGGTGGGAGAGGCGGGTGCACTAACCATTCAGCCATCCAGCAGGCAATATCTATTTCACAAATTGGGATATTCAAATTCACAAATTTGTGAATTTAAGTATTTTTAATATTTAACAAATTCAGCAGCGGCAAAAACACTGCTTCTTTTGAGCTCGCAAGTGACACTTTGCGATTTTTTTTTAAAATTTAGTACTGTGAGTGTGTTAGGAGTTAGATTATCGGCAACCCTTGCTCTTAACACCACACATGGACCTCTGTCAAGCATCTTCAGACCTCCAAAAGCATGGCATTGATGTGAGTAAACATATACTATCTATTTTGTTCTCCATCTTTCCATTTTCCTTTGTCTGTTAGGCTCGCTGTCTTTGTGACAGAAAACTTAATTTGAAACCTGCTCTGATATGGCAATTAATTTTATCTGCATTAATGTATTTATGGTTGATGCGTTAGCTGGACTCATGCGGAGGTGGAAAGGTTTTTATTCTAGAAAAACTCTGGTTTTTCGTCCAGCAACCAGGCCAACTAGTCAAAAGAACATGTGCAATTTACAGATAAAAATGCGTAACAGCCAACAATATTATATTCTTTTGGCAAGATGGTGCCTTATCTGCTTTATGGGCATCCCAACCGCTGCCATCATATGCTAACTGACTGACAGACTAATTACGGCTCACAGCTGCGTGTGTTCTTATGTCCGATACGCCTGTTTTATAGGATGAAAAACTCGAGTTTCCGGGAAGAAAACCCTTAACCCCCATATGAGATCAGCTAACTCACCTTCACTTAAAGTCCCGATAAAAGTCCTTCGTGTCCTAGACGGGATTCCAACTCAGTTCTTTCCAACCGAAGGACCCCCCCCGTAACCCACTGTGTGTTACGGAAGCCCTGAACTCTCCATCTTTTAAGCAAGAATTGCATCATAAGAAGAAAGTGAAATCATGTTGTAACAAGTCTGGAGGAGATTCGCTACATTGCCATTGTCTTCACAGATAAGTATGCGAAGGAACATTGTCGTAGTTAAAATACTAGTTCTGTGTACTTTTCTGGTTACTTTCGGTGAACTTCTTCCTGTCATCTGAGGGCAAGTAATGTGTTGGTTGACAGTTTGTCCTGCATGAGCAATTCTTGTGTACAAGTCATTCACAATAAAAAGAAAATAATAATAATTATAACCTTATGTTCGAACGGAGCAGCCTGATTTTCTTTGGTGGTGATCATGACTGTTTTGCATCATTAATTTCTGACATGCAAAAGATAGACATTAAAGTAAGATAGACATTCGCAAAGCATAATAAACTAAGTGGTTTACGTTAAAAAGACCGTAAACTATTATAACTTTCTCGTTTGATTACAGCTACTGTATATGTTTGATTAGATTCTTACCTACATTTGATTAGTTTTTACCTAAATAATAATTTTCTTTCTTTCAACTAAAAAAGAAAATCTTTCCTCCCAGTTTGAAGGCAATGCCAAAAAGACTTCTATGTGATAAATGACGTTCATCACCAAAGAAAGTCATTTTTCACTCTAAGGACCCGGAAATTCGAGGATTCAGTAATAAAAGGTTCGTGGATCGGCAACTAGTTAGCACTCGGGACGGAACTTGATGGTAAGGCATCAGAAGGCTTTCCTGCCAGCTAGAAAATCATCCGCCTGCAGCTTACTCTGCCGAATTATGCCATAAGTATACACTGAGCACTGTCAAGGCCATGTGTATACTGAAAACTGGTGCGCTCTGTGTGGAAATCGATCTTTCCTTCCCCACGCTACATGTCCTTGCTATTTAAGTATCTTACATAATTAACCATGAAACTGAATGAATATAGTAACACTGCGCATCAGAACAACCCTCCCCCCCATCATAAACAACAAAAATACAAACCCATAATTATTTAAAGAATCTATAAGGGAAAATAAAAGTTTTAGACATCTTCTTTGTTCACTATTTTCGTTAACACAAATATAAGCAATGCATATCATCATTTTCAAGCATCGAAACCACACCGCTCATTTCTCATAAGAGCAACCTCAACTGACGGCTCCCGCAACTGCTATCCATCCAACAATCTAAGGACCGAGTCCTTAGATTGTTGGACCCAGTTCTACTCTTGTGATCCTGTACCCTGCCAAAATCTAGCAACCCTGCTTCTGCTCTGGACTGGCTTAAAGAACATTCTGTCTCTTTCTTGATGTCACCCTGCAGAACCATTCCCAAGGTAATTTCTTTAGAGAAAAGAGTGTTCCGGAGATTGTTATTTGGTGAAATAGTTTTTTTTTTTTTTTCATTCTATATAAAGTACAAACGAAGTTTGTACTTTATATAGAGCCTCCGTAGCTTAGTCGGTATAGACGAAGCCCTTTGGTCAGAAAGGCCTGGGTTCCATTCCCGTCACAGGCGTGAGAAACCTTTATCTCGGTCTCTTTCGACAAAATGTGAGTTAACTGTTCTCATGCGGAGGTAGGTGTTTTTCACCCGAAAACTCGTGTTTTTCGTCCCCTAGAACAGGCAAACCGGCTCCGCGAACACTGGCATTAACAATAATAAAAAATAACCCCCCCCCTCTAATGCCAGACTCTGCGACAAGCCGGTTGGAGTTTCCCACGGAATCATAGTCGCGGAATCATAGCGGACCCTTCATCAAGCGGGATAAAAGAGCTATAAAGAGGAAGAAGAAGTTTTACTTTATGTAAATTGAGATCAAACAGGATAATTTCTTCCCGCACTTTGTTACTTTCATTTAATGTCACATTTCAAAGTATGATAAATTTAGAGGGGAATTAGTCTGCTGAATACAGGATATAAAATCTATGCAGGAATATTAAAAGAGAAGCTAAGCAGCATTGTAGAGGACAAACTACTAGAAGAACAAAATGGTTTCCGAAAAGGAAGATCCTGCATAGATCCAATTTTTACTTTAAAATTATTAATAGAAAAGAGAAGAGAATTTTAAAAAGAAACCCACATGGGCCTTTATTGATTATGAAAAAGCTTTTGACAAAATTAGTAGACAAAAATTATTTAAAATATTAACCGATTTAAACATACCAAACCAACTTTTACAATCCATTCAAGAAATATATACAGAAATAAAATAGCAGTTAAATTAGAACACATCTCAGAATGGAAAGATATATTAAGAGGAGTACGACAAAGATGTACCCTTTCACTTCTGCTTTTCAATATATGTATAAATAAAATTATAACAATCTGGAAACAGTATAACCCATTTGGTATACAAATAACCCCACAAATGATGAAGATAGATACACTACTATTTGCAGATGATCAAATAGTATTAGCTACATCAGAAGATGATTTACAAAGATCATTAAAATCATTAAATGATATCGTAAAACAATATAATATGACAATATCTAAAGAAAAAAACAAAAGTAATGGCATTTAACACGCGGACCCTGCATAGGAAGTGGGAATAACGCGTAGTGAAAGAAAGAAGAATGGCATTTAAAGCAGAAAACCCAGTAAGAAGTAAAATAGTGATAGATAATAAAACAGTAGAATAAGTAAACACTTTCAGATACTTGGGATGTGATCTATCATACGAAGAAGAAAAAGACATACACACTAAAATATCAAACTTTGTCAAAGTAAATGGCATAATAAACAGTATATTTAAGCCATCCCTGGTACAAAAACACACCAGAATCAGACTATATAATGTCTTGTCAAAACCAACTCTACTATACGAAGCGAAACATGGACCATGAAAAGGAGAAATGAAATTTCTCAGAAAAATAGCTGGATATACCATGTGGATACACCATAAAACGAATGAAATTTTACTATCCCTGAATATAAAAACAATTAATTGCTACATAAGACAGTATAAACAAAAATAAATAGAACATTTAAATCGAATGGACAACAGCAGACTACCGAAAATATTATACAAATATAAAATAAGTGGGAAAAAGAAGAATCGGAAGACCAAGAAAGAGATGGCATGAGACCGGAACAGGCCACTTGGCCTAAACTCCATGTTAGGAAGAAGAAGACTTTGATCGCTTTGATTACTTATGTCTGAAGTTTGGCCTTCTGTAGTGGAAATTCCAGATAGTGAGGTCATTTTTGAAGAATTTCATAACTTAAACTGGATTAAACCCTAATTCCACTCACAAAGCTAGAGAACTAGATAATACTACAATGCACAGCTTTTGTTAATGATTTAAACGAATTGCATCTATACACTTAAAAATGGATAATTTCCCCCCACCCAATAGTCAGAACTGTTGATTAAACAGTTCTCTTCTTTACTTCACTCGGAAACTAAGGTGTTTCATTCCGTAACACAGGGAAACCGGTCAAAAGAACACTGCCATTTAACAGACATAATATACTGAGCCTCACAGCTTAAACCGCTTCAGTTGTTATTCAACACACCTAAACTAGTTCTTGATAACTCGGATCTTGACCGTGTCCAAGTACTACGGAATATGCATCGCCCAGCCGCTCTAATCTCTTGCCATTTGGTACTACACGCTGCTGGATTGGATGATCGCCTTGGTTGCTTCTCTTTTCGTGGTTTTCGCCCTTCTGATTCAAACACTTGTTTCAAGTAAAGGCCATTTTTTGGTTCGGTCGGTATCGACGATACCCTTTGCACGGAAAAACCTGGGTTCGTATCCGGTCTTGAACGTGATATGGGGCTGTTCGCCTGAAGTGAGTTAACCGGTCTCATAAGGAGAGACTGGATTTTTCGTGCAGAAAACTGCTATTTCATTTTGCAAAACTGGCAAACTGGTCAGAATAACACGCGCAAACAGATATAACAATAAATTCCCTCATAGTTTTATTTCTTCGACTAATTCAGAACAACGTCCAACCGAATAGCTGCAACAAATTCTAATAGAATGAAGCTCACCGTTTCCTCACTTCACTCAGAACCATGTTCGGATTTCCTAACAAATGTACGGAAAATAGTATAAGGAGGAGGAGGAGAAGGAGGAGAGGTAAATCGGCATATCAATTAGCAGCTAGAATTAAGTCTCTAGCTATGTTGTGTAGAATGCAATTATTGTACACTATCGGTTCGAACAGTTGAAAAGTGTCAAATCCAAGTGCAAGTTTTTCGAAGTTTCATAATTCAGAAAACTGATCAAATAAAGAAGACTTGCTCCTCACAAATAACAATTACGCTTTCTGTTCCTATCTAAAGATAATTTCTACCACTCCTCTGTTATAACATCTTCCGAAGATATAGTTATCATCCGAAATTCTTCTCCGGCAATTCTTCTCTAACTCCTGCACAAATAACCAAGGTAAATCACATTCCACAATGTATCAAGAACTGTTCACTACTGCATCCTTCCTGTGTTCTTTCGTGAACAAAACATTACAAGAATCCTGAATAGCTTACATATTAACTTCCTCTGTGCTGAAGGTATTCCCTCATTTCTCAAAATTTGTGCTGCAGAATTAACTGTCAGTCATACATCGTATTTATAATAATTCATAACCATCTGGTCTGCTCTACAACATGGAAGCAAGTCTGTATTCAGCCCATTCTAAAAATAAGAAATACTCGCTTAAAAAAAAATTGCACAGAACGTCATCAACGGCGAACTGCTTCAGCCGGAGGCACACCAACTGATTACTGAACACCATTATAAATTACGCCAGCCTTAAGTCTTTATTTAGACAACATCGTCCACTTCTGTCTTGTTGTTGGCTATAATTTACTGTATTCGTTAGTTCTATCTTCTTCTGGTAGTTTCTCGAGAAAACTCCGAGTACGAACACTCTTCCACTTGTATATGATACTGGCTAACTTACCTTCAGTTAAAAAGCCCTTATAAAGATTAGAAGCCATGTCTTTCCAACCAAAGCGCATCATCGATACGGAAGCTCTACCTCACTTTTGACAATAAGCCATGGAACGATTTGAAGAAAGCCACATGGTCGATCTTGACATTTCCACTACATTCGACTAGGAGGTACAAATCAAATTAACCTTCGAATATTGTCCTCACAGTTGAAGTCCTGTACCAGAAACCCTAAAAACTTTTTATGCTACCCAGGAGAGGAAAATCCAGTTATCAAACGACCCTTCTTCACTAACTCACTCCAGCCACTTTGTCTATGTTTCTGCATTATGCTTTTTCTATAGGCGCTAAGCGGGTACTGTTCTGGTTTTACTGAAATGGTCACAGGGTCTTCTTTCTTTCGCTTGTCGTCAAACGTCTACAAAACCACTTCTATAAAAACGAGTAACTACCAGTTAGCCATACATATACAGCCAATTTCACATTCATTGAGCCAACTTCTCATCTCATTGTTTCGTACCATGCTTTTCGCACTTTTTCCTAAAAACTATAACCTCCAAGTACTTAAAAAATGAAAATAAATAAAAAAGTAATAATAATAAATAAAATAAAATAAAAGAATTCTTCTTTTGCTCTGTCTAGATCACTTGAACATATGTGCGATTCTTGTGGCTGATGCGTTTGTATGGGGACTGATATTTTTTTAAAATTTCTTTTCTTTTCTTTTAAATTATTTTTCTTGCTGATTTAGAATGGAGCCTCTCTGACAGATCAAATTTATGGAAATTAGCTTAAAGTGAGCAGAAATTTGAACGGAATAAATGTTGAATGATACCCGATCATTTTCATATTCAGTGTATTGCACACGCCTCCATCATTGAAAGATGATAACACCACATTATTTGAATAGCACTTCAAAACGAATTTTATTGC
Source organism: Typopeltis vanoorti (assembly GCF_054136105.1). Classification (NCBI taxonomy): domain Eukaryota; kingdom Metazoa; phylum Arthropoda; class Arachnida; order Uropygi; family Thelyphonidae; genus Typopeltis; species Typopeltis vanoorti. The sequence continues at coordinate 139,049,491 of NC_143556.1, forward strand.
TTGTGCAGTGACCCGTTTGTACGTTTATAGTAGTGCTGCCGCAAGTTACATAAAAAAGCAAACAAGAGTCCTCTCAGCTTATTTTCATACCTCTGTACACACGCTGCCTTTAGGACAACCAGAGTATCCTTAAGTGCTTCTAATAAATTGATCTCTAATAGAACTGTATAAAATGTTTTCGAAGAACTGCTATTTTCGACGAACTGTTTTCGAAAAATTTTTTTCCTTAAGCTTTTATCAAGCGGATCTGTCAGCTTGTTTCAGACACGGGGTGGGGATCAGAGGAAACACTCTCCTTCTGCAAAACAACCAGAAAAGACAAATAGTTTCCAGACATAACACGCTGATCCCATAGCCTTAGTTACTTATCGTTAACGTAACGAATCGCGGCAGATCTTTCCAACTGATGTCGTCATACTTTGATCTAAATCATCTCAACAACCTCGCAGAATGAGTTTTCTACACGACAAGCCAGACGTTTTGAGATTATGTGCTCAACAGGTAACGTAACCAGAAACAGTCTATGAAACGAGAAATAACGCTGCTTGTAGCAAAAGTATTCAAGTATCGGTCGAGTGGCAACTGTGAAATGGTTTCTGAAATATGGACATGTGCCAAACTTAAGTGCTTCTGCTCTGAGTTTTTTTTTAATTTTTTTATTACAACAATACCTTTAGTACTATTTACATAAGTTTCAATAAGAATAATTCGTTCATACTGAACTGCTTACATCACAAATATAAAATTATGTAACTCGTTTTCGGAATTATGTAATAGGATTCTTAAAAGTAAGCTTTCCAGCTGTAAACCTTTTGACAGATCAGGCAAACAAAGCCGTGTTTAGTTTCTTCGATAACTTTACGCGTTGCGTGCAACACATGTGCGCATGTATTGTATGGAACGGCTACTAACGGATCTAACAGAGCAACTATTTTCTTGCTTGATATTATATTGGGATTTATTTGTTTTTATAGTAGTAAGCATTTTATTTTTTTGTAAACAAAATGAGCGATGAATTTTAGAACATTGAATTTGTAGCAAAACTAATGAATGCTATCAGAATGGAATTGCCGATGTCTTTCCCTTACGACTTTTTCTTGTTTCCAAAACTTTGAAATTTAATTTTGATTCTGCTGAAGACTCAGGAATATGAGAACAAGATTAAAAGAAATTTCAGAGAATCTCTTCAGAATGGTCAGTAACAAATTAAGGTTTTGATGCATTTTTATAGACTTCGTATAACATCTCGAATCTGCTGTGTAATAAGCCACTATTAAATCGGCGAAGGGTGTTGACTGAATTTCTCACATTTTAACAGCAGCCATTCGAAAGGTCATTTTCATTGTTTGCAGAAAACCATGTGAATCACGATTTATTTTAATTCTCTCGCTATTCTCCTTGGGAATTAAAGTATTTTCTAATGTTGTATATAAGACATAATTAGATAAATTCTAATTAGAGTAAGTAACAAAAAAAAGTAATGCTAAATTTTAGCGAACGAGGTTTTTGCTAATGAAACAAAATCCAAAGAATCAGTCACGATAGAAATAACTGAATGAGGGTATACAAAAAATAATAAATAAAAGAAAATCCATAGCCCGTCCACGTACGAATGCACTATAGGTTTACGAGTACAAATAAACCTTTCGTGGGTAGGACCAACACAATATATATATAACCATAACATCACTGGCCAGAAGGGTGAAGCAAGATGCTTTTTTATTCCCCGTTGTCTGATAGGGACGAATTGAAGAGGAAAAATTTATGAGCTGTGAGCTCGCCCTGGGGTGGGGGGGCACAGAGATTAATCGTTGTTGCTAGTGTGTAGGATGGCTTTTCGCCTCTTGTATTTGAAGAGGTCAGTTTCGTCATAGTTTGCTGCCTGTTTAACTAGATCGTTGGGGGTGTGTAGAGATCTTTGAGAAGAATTTTTCTGCTGTAGTTTGTAAGGAGGAGTAGATGTAAGGGATGTTTGTATCTCTATGCAGTTGGACGTTTCTTACAAACCACGGTGCATCCGGGATCATGCGCAAACACTTATTTTGCACTCTCTGTAGCCTGAGGATGTTGGTGTTGGATGTGTGGCTCCAGGCTGGAGATGCATATGTCACTATGGGGCGGATCGTCAGCAGGTAGAGGAGTACTTTGATTCTGGTATTTAGCTTGCTTTTTCTATTTATTAGTGGGTAAAGTTGTGCGATGTTTTAGATGCTTTCGCGCATAAGGCTTTGATGTGTGGGTTGAACGTTAATCTTTTGTCTAGAATTACCCCAAGATATTTTGTTTCTGTTTGCCAGGGGATTTTCGTATTGAATAGATAAAGGTCCCCCTTGAAATTGCCAATCTTCTGGTGAAAAGTATCGCTATACACACGCGCACACACACACACACATATATTATATATATATATAATATACATACATATACATACATCGTTTTATTTCATTTTATTTTATACTTTAAACTTCTGACTGTATTATAAATACCTCACTTATTAAGTGAGTTATTTCGAAATTCATAGTATGCAATTGTTAAAATGGAGATTATTATTGATTCATCCATATTTTATAGCCAAATATAAAATGAAAGTCTTCAGAAATTTACCAGAAGACTCATGCGAATATAGCCTTTGACAACGGAGTTGCCTTGGTTTGCACTACTTAAGACACAAGTTCTGCCCAGGAGTCCATTTGTTCGCTTTTGTCAGTGATTATATTAGGTTTTACTGGCCTGACAGCTGTTTTGAATTGTTGATTCAGAGGATCTGTTGGAATAGAGAAAAGGCAGAAACCTAATCTCAGGCAGAAGCCAGCATTGTACGCCAGTGGACTGTCCTGGTCTGATGGAGTGATCAATCCTGGTTCCTATCATTTTAATTCATGCTGACAGAAGGATACGAAGTCATGAATCCATCATTTTTGCTTCCACCAGTGAGGTTTTCTGAAACATGTTATTCTTTAGGTACTTTGTGGTGCTTGTAGATGAAAGACTGAATAGTATGGTCGACCCGAACACCGTGATCATTAATCCTTCATGATGATTATTTATCCTGCATCGGCACTTCTAACAGAACAACAGATTATCTTATTAGAAGTGCCCATGAGATATGCTAATTTCTTTCAGAACACGTGTTTCCCAAGAACTGTTTTCAGGAGCTGGGCAGCGGCTTAAACTTACTGGATTCGTTTCCTGCTTCCCAGTTATTTACTCGGTCTTAATCCCAGAGCGCATTTTTAGGACCTGATGGAACTAAAGGTTCGTGACAGGGTCCAACCACTGAAATCTGATAGAACCTACGCCTGTAGTAGGATTCTCATAAAGTGTATCCAGAACCTCGTTTAGTCGATGTCCAGGCGTATCGAAATTGGTGCTGGTCAAACATTGGGGTGGCTATCTCCCTTTAGATTGCTACACGGTATGTAATATACAGCGTATAGATTCGCATGCGAAAAAAATTTGTAATTTTTTTTATTCATATGATATTCAATAAGTATATGTTCTGAGAGAGGTGAAGTAATCAGTAAACGTACTTCGTGTCCTTACACTTTACCATGGAATGCTCTCTATAAAAGTAAACTTGAAGGACTCTAAGAGAACGTCGAGCGAGGGGAAAATTTATGGCATTTAATTTTTCATCTATATTTCCTACCCGCTGAAAATTTTCGGTATAACCCATGAATTGTTTGATAAATAAAGCAGGTGTGCTAATTTTCCTGCAAAAGAGAAAGGATACACGCCTTCTCATTCAAGTTTGATTTCCTGTAATAATTATTAGAAGATGAAAAATATTAATTATTTATAATCACGTCTATTTAGAACCACAAGTTGTTCTGTCATGTAATGAGTTAAAGGCGCATATCGCATGTCAAAAGCACATTTGTCAAATAAACTAATACTCATTACAATGCATTAGAGGATTTTAATATCTCCCAAGGGAAGAAACTCTTTTACTACTAACTTTTCCTCAACTGTTATTTATTACATTGGTGGTTCAGCTTATTTCTACCGATGATTTGTAGACTTAGACGTAACATCTGCTGTTATTGCGTATTATTCCTAACTTGTACTTCTCGTTTCTTCGGACTTGACTGTTTTATTTACTTTATTTAATGACTGCTACAAAATCTAGTGTTAAATAACGCGAGTTCTATGGTCGATTTTTCTGATTGGTGGGAACAAAGCTTAATCAATGCCATTTGTAATTTTCCAGTGAGAGAGGATGTCGATATGAATACTACTTTTCCAGCATCTTAAAAAATAACTCTAATCCTCTGAGCTGAGACTTTGGCAAAGTTTCCTAGTTTTCGTTGCAATATGAAATTTCTTGATTGAGAGAACAGTGTTTTTGGTGAATAGCATGCACTGGAAATCGCCTATTGCTGATTGTTATCAGGCGATAACTCCAAAATTTACTCTGGAGATTTTGTGAGGACATGAATTACCTTCAGTGGATGTTTGTCGTTAAAACTGTGCTTTCCATTCTTCATGGCTATATATGATCATCCACCCAGATTTATTATGACTAATATTCATTCATTTTATTCAAGGACAGGATAAATCTCCTGAATATGTGTTAAATATTTATTCTAGCCCTTAAAAATATTCGTAGGTATTCATTGGAAAATTACTATTATTATTATTATTACATTATTATTAATAATGATATAGGGGGAAAAGACGGACAAAATTATACAGCCTTAAGTTGTCTAAAAATTACACAGAGAAAAAAATACAAAATCGCTTGAAGCAGAACAGAAACTGAAGATATTGTAAAAAAAGTAATGGACGGTGTAAAATTTATTACTTTGATTTATTGCTCTTCTTTTCCAATTTTTCTATTCTGATTTCTGTCATTACTTTTGTCAAAATACGATCAACTGTGAAACCGATCTGTATATTTATTTTTTTAAATATATTGCTCATGACTGTATTAATTTTTTAAAATTATTTAGTGCAGTGTACTTTTGAAAAGTTATACGTCTTTATATGACATATCCACAACGTCTGTTGTAATTTTACAGTTTTTGGTTTTTGTTTCCATTTCCAACAGAAATTTCGTAATTAATTTGATTTGTGCATTTCGAAATTTAATTTTATTCGTGAAATTTATTTCCCCCTGATTTATAATTTGAATAGTCTTTATTGCGTTTTTATGCAACTTTGGTAATAAAATTCCATTCTGATATTTAATTATAACTTATATCCCCCGGGTGTCGTAAATATAAAATTATAGTAAAAATGTTCGTAGGCAAGCAGAAAAGCCTAATCCAAAGAAATTCAGATGCAATTAGATGAGGTGGAAGAATAAAAGTAAATCTCAAAAAGATTCATCTGTCAAGAGTGTCTGATTTAACATTAAGCACTGTGCTATAAGAAGGATCAGGAATCGCTCATTCATGATAGGAGGTTTGCGATAGTGCAGTCATATAGAGCAACTATGTCATATAATTAGCTGACTTTGGTTAAATATACAGATAAGAGATCTAGTTTGCAAAAGAAGAGTCCATCTGTCACGTCTTCAAACTCACTATCTTATTCTACATACTTTGATATGCGTACTTTGTAGCCAAGATAATACACTTCTGGTGTGGGTGGGCATCGTTGAGTGATAATGTTGGGAATTTTCAAACATGGTGATCTGGAAATTTTCGTTAAAATAAATTGTATTTCAATCCAAAATGGAAACCAATCGAATAGCTATAAAACTAAAAATATCAGGAGGAATATTCTTACATATATACCTGGAAGAGAAAGAAATAGAAATTCAAGGAAGAAGTGTTTATAGGAGATCAAGAAAATGAGCTCTGGGATAGGTTTTCTATACAGTGTACCACTGAATCAAGGTTCTAATCGCTTCAGGTGTGAATAGCAAGGTGTTTACGGTTCCATGGGGGCAATGGAATTCACTTTCCCCTATCTGTTATTTTCTGATACGGAGGCTTGACAGATCTCAATAGTTCTGCAGATTTATGCATTAATGGGTGATCCATAATATGATACTTTACATCTTGAGAATATCATCCATATTAAGTAGAGAATTTGGTTACTGTACATTTAACTAGTTTGAATAATAATGAAATATAATTCTGTATACACTTTGAAGAGAACAAGTGACCTAAATAGCAGCGTCATCAATTTTTGAAATTTCCTGCATGTACATGCGAAAAAACTTCCCTGGATGTTTCTACAATACTAAAGAGACCCTGATTCAGCTAAATAAAAAGAATATATTTATTGCTGTTTCTTTAAACCGGCTACAATAGATCTTCATTGTCTGTTCACGCGTGGTACGTAAATAGCCAGTACTAACCAAGCTCTAAAATTCACAAGATTGGTAATAAATAACTGTCGTTGTTTGTATACTCTGCCTTGGATCCATATTTCAACGAGTAATCTTATGTAGCGTCTGTTACAATTGGAAGGATCCTCCTGTGCGTTGGCAGTTATAAGTTTAGCCAGTGTTGGATATGAGCCAAGGGACTTTGGAATGTGTACGGGTATTCTAGCAGGTACGGTACTGCCGATTGTACAGGCCACACACACACTGTTGTAGTCTGTAGATATGTCATCACGCTATTGAATATTAATTAGTCGAAGTACAGTTATTCCTATGAAATACGAGGACGTACTCGGTATTAACGGCCTGCTGACAATTTGAAAAACACGTCACATCATTCCGGCAGACGTTACTAGCTTTAACTTCATTAGCATTTTCGCTACAAGCGTAAATTTAAAGTACATTATAGCCATAGCCTGTTCAGAGTGGGTTTTTAAACATGGAAATTCAGTTTCCCCTCAGGCATTTGATTGGCAACCTATAGGGACGGAGGAGAGACAACTGTACGATATTCTTAAGACAACTAACAGAGAAACTGGTAATTTATCCGCGGCCTCAGAAAGATCGCCACTATCGTTATGATCATCCATTTTCATTAGAATGCATTGCACCAGTGCTGTTATAACAAGAATATAATTCGTTATCATACTAAAGAAGAAACAAAGCTGTTGCATTAAGGCAAGCTAGTTCACTAGCAGATAATTTTGTAAGGTGCATGTTACTGAGACGTCTCCGTGGTGTTGTAGCCAGTTAGATTCATTTTTCTTCTTCGTCGAAAATGTCTGAATTCAAATACTATTTATATTAAGAATGAGAAGACATTTCTAGACTGCTACAAGTGAGCGTAAGCAGAACTAGCAGTCTTTTCTTTTCCTGCAAATCGAAAAAAAAAAAAAAATAATAATCGTCTGAACACATTCCATTAATAAACACCGACGCTACCTGAAAAGAGAAAGCTATTAGGTACAGCAGTCGTCGATTAAGACTGAGCTTTCTTCTCACTTCTCATTTTTTCACTGAAAGATGCGAATTCATTTCTAAGTGGAAAGTGAAAATGTCTAAGCAACTAATGAGTCCTCAGATCTCTAAAAAAAAGTAAAATATCTAAGAACTGTGAACATAAAGGTGACTGCTAGTTGTTGCTAATGACTATATGTTGCTGTTCATCAGCGTATTTGCTTCGTTCTTTTCTTTCAGCATTTTTGCTGCATCAGAAACGAAGACATTTGTAGGGCACAATGTCATGGATGACTCGATGCATAGTCAGAGCGTTTCATGACTGAGACAACGTTATGCAACACTTCGCCCTTCATGCTGCATGACAATGCACAAAATTGTATAGCAGAACCTGGCGAGAGCAACTTTGATATCGATGGAAATTTCCAACGTTAGGAGCCTCCATTTGTTCAACATTCGTGAGACGATTCCCGGTAACTTTGATCTTTCACTAAAGAAATTCACTTGGGTAGATATTTAGATCAGGAATACGATCTCTTAGAACCAAGTACACCTTGAAAATGTTCAGAAACTGATGGCAATTCCGTGCTATTCCACAGAATTCCGTGCAATTCCGTGAGAAAAAGTTCTCCAGGTGAGTGGCGAAAATATTACAGGAATGCATGGCGTAAAATACCCGAAATTAAAACAATAATGGAAAGCTGCATTTCACTAACCTTCCTTCATCTCCTATCGCATTTATTCAGCCCTAATTTAAAATATGGCATAAATAGGGTAAGAAAGAAAGAAACATTAAGCTTCATACCATTTTCTGACGTTTTGGATATGAAAAAGCATTCCAAGCAGAGTAAAATTTGTCCAAAAAAAAAAAAAAAAATCAATATTGTAACATTAAGTTAGTTGTTAGGAATCTCTCAGATGACCATTGAGAACAAAGATGTTTGATTACTTTTAATCATGGGTCTGATGGAAGACTCTCACTCTAGAGCCTCCTGTAATATTTCGCCAAGGTGCTTAGATGCTTCATCCTGTTCCGTCCATAATATTCGTAACTGAGCAGTATTTTCACAGTAAAAATTCTTTTTAGCATTTTAAAGTATATAGAAGAAAACTTTTGCCTCAAGGTTGGTCGTTTTCAACTGTTTTAATATATTTTTAGTCAAATTTACATTGAAACTTTTCAATAACTGCGAATTACATCAGGAATATTAAAGATACAGTACACAACTATACAATGCGCACATTGTACTGTTGGCATAACTACCTCGGTTAAATTCTTGACACTGGATAGTCAATGCAGTTAATCAGTGTTATTTCTACTCCATTTCTAATTTTATTCTATTTCTAATTTGTTCTATTTCTAATCATGATACAGCATCAGTAATTCGAAATATGTGTATGGTAATTGCATGAGAAATCTCTAGTTTAATTGTCTTTTTGGCAGAACGGATAAAAACGCAAGCTTAATATTGAAAATGCCTCATTTTCGTACGAGGCTTATCAGCTCACCTTCAGTTGAAACGTTCTAATGAATATTATAACACATTGGAGTATATACCAGGTGATTCCCATAAAGCACTGGAGATCAAAGGCGTGTATCATAAATTACTATTGTAATATAAGTTTTCATGTCTTAATTAGTGGATTCGTTCAAGTCTCTGCTCTTGGAGTCGATGAATTAGCATGGGTTCCATGAAAATTCATCGAAAAAACAGTTAATCGAAAGACAATTAATCGAAAAGGCAATCCATCAAACAACAATTCATCGAAAATGCAATTCATCGAAAATTTTAACTAAAATTTCACTAAACTGATCCAGCCAAAGCGGAATTGCTAATATCATTTCGAAACTTTTTTTCGAAAATGTTATGATAAAAGTGATCCATTTAGAACAAAAACTGAGCCACGCAGACAGCTTCTTGTACCGACAACTTCTACTAATTCCGCTAAGTCAGAGAGTTTTTGTAATACATAATTCGGACACGTGATTTCTTTGGTTTGCCCCGAATATAGCTGAACTGAAAACTGGAACGGTGCGACATTTTCTTGTAAAAGTTGCAAATAGCGAATCTGAATCAGATTCGTTATTTGAAACTTTTATTCATCCCATAATAATTCTATTTGAATTATTTTTGAAAATTATTGAAAATATTTATAAAATGTTTATTTTATATAAAATTCCTGATTATCTTTCTTGTCATCACTCATATTTTGATTTATGTTCGTTATTAAAGCACTTAACGTTTACGTTCAATGTTACTACGTGTAAAGCTGTGATATGCACCTGCATTGCACGGATACGTGAAATTTAAGCTTATCATTATTAAGAAATGACAAGACAGCAGTCTTCCTGTTATCCTGTCGTTAAATGATAAAATAGCAAAGGACGTACTCAGAATCTCATTTTTCGTTAATTAACAGAGAAAGAATGCCAGCAATCGACTGAATGATCTCAGTTTGCTGAAGATTTACTGTGGAATGTTGTTTGTAGGCGAAGTTTGTGAAACCAGGCGCTCGACGGAATACATTGAACTGGTTTATGCCTTTCCGAGTCAGAAATTAGTGCATTTACACAGTTTCAAAACAGAAAATCACAGACAAATGGAGAATACAATAAATAACTATTCAAAAACGAAAAGGAGTTTAGAAATCTATTAATAATAAAATAATCAGGGAAAAAACTTTGAAATAATAATTAAATTAGGAAATAGTGTTAGTTATACATAACAAACCAACTCGATAATAAAAACGCTGGCATGGAATACGTGAACTTCGAAAAGATTTTCTTTTCGGTTATTTTAGAGCGAGTCAGCTTTTTTTTTCTTTTCTTTTTTTTTATGATAAGAAAAATAAAAACAATTGAGTATTTGCTTTTCTTATTTGGACGAAGCTCTGTTTAGTTGCAGTCCTGCGGACGTATAATGAAATTCAGTTTTTTTTTTTTCCCCGTTTACGCTATTAACAAGACTGTTGCTCAAAATGGTGAATTTTGAGATTACGTAGGAAACCTCATTATGCAAACCATTCTTGTTTAAGATTTGTAGTTTGATTCTTGTTTCTATTCTGTTTTTGTTTCTGTACGAACTTCAAGGGGGGGAAAGTGAAGTTTATTATTATCATAACGAAAGAGAAAGAAAGAAATAATGGCGGTTTCTAGTTAAAATTAATATTTCAACGATGCTGAGAGCCTAAGAATATGTTCACCATTATTAGTTCAGATGAGTAGGTATTGCTTCATTTAAAACTCCGATGTTTTGATATCGAAAAAAAAAATGGAAATCTCTTTAAATACTAGTTAAGAAAGTAATCTTCCACAAAACAATTAACTTCGGCAAAGATGGACTGCCTAAATCTTGACGGTCAACAGTCAGTTTTTATGAAATTAAAGCTCCTTTCAAAATTATCAGCCCGTCATTCTAAGTGCACCACATGAAATTAAAAATAAAAAAACTACCACATAACGAATTACAAGATAACAATTACAAGTCACTTACTGCCATCACCTCTACATCGTCATCCTAATCCCAGATGTCGAGGTGATGGTAGTGGGTATTTTTTTTTTCATCCACAAATTCCGTTAAAAATATATATTTACTTATTTATATATTTATAAATCCATTCTAAGATTTAGTATTTATCCATTCTAAATAAATCAGCACCACCACTAGGAGGCATTTTTTAAATCCACTATCTTTTTGTTCTCTTGCACGAACAATGAAATAACCCAAAATAACTCCATTCACTTTCTGAGAGCGATGAGCTCTTCTTCTCTTATTACCCTATTACCATCTTCCTTCTATCTGTCCTAATCCTATGTCTCTTCTTCCCAATTAAATAGCCTTCGCCTACTCGATTCCCAAAATAGAAAACCAAAACCTACTGAACAACAATGGCAGGTTAGTCATTCTAGTTTATTGACGAGCCACTTCTATCATCTTTGAAAACATTAAGTTAGTTAGTTGAATCTATTAAGGGCCATTGCCGTATAAAAATGCCCCAAATGTTATTATGTTATTAATCGTACTCACTCCAGTTATCCAAGAAACTTTATCGAATACGAACAAAATGTATTCTTCCTTTCTACGCGAACTAAGAATAGTCCGTTTCTTTTTTTATTAGGCGGAAAAAAGGAAGTACAGTCACCGAGTTTGAATAAAGTAGTTGCAATTTACAGTAGAGAATTCAATGTCTCTTTTATTCCTTCATTTTATATGGATTCAAGTCATGTATTTTGGAAAATTTGTAAATATTTAAAAAAAACAGTAATGACCAGGCTCCGGGTTGCATTTCGTTTTACATGTTTCATTATACAGCAGTTCCTATAGAGCAGAGGTCTCACCGTAATCTCTTATCCCTATCAACCCTATCCTATCCCTATCTTAAGATTATCAACACTTAAGATAATCCTATCGGATTATCTTAAGCGTTGCTTTAAGCGATTTTCTTAGATTGGTACATTTCGAACCTATCTAAGATGATTTACGTGGACGGTTATTGGTTAGATAATCTGGAAAATCTACTGTAGAGATCAAAGACTGAATTCTTTCTATCCATTTTTATCTTAGTCTCTGCATAGCTGAGGTTTTCATGATCCGATATATTAGTCTTCTCCACCAGTCTTTGTCTTCTGCCATTCTATCCATTTTAAGTCGCCAACAAACAGGATGGCGGTCTCTCACTGGTCTTAATCTTGCATCTAAAGACATTTACAAACACCAGCGCCCATGGCTGGATTCGAAGCCCAGCCTGCAGGTTGTAGAGATGAAAGAGAGTAGACTGTCCACTCGACCAACTATGTCCAAAGAAAACATGGGCTAGCAACAGGAAACCGTTAAAGTGAAAAGGTCAAACTATTGCTTGTCTCGAGAGCTTTAAAATAATAAAGAAAATGCTTCTATTATTAGCAATAAGTGATTACAATCCCAGAATTTCGCCTAATGTGCGGGCCACTTTTTTTTTTTTTTTTTAAATAATTTTGAACATTTTTTTTAATGTAGATGACATTTTCAGAATTATTTACGTTATGCATATGATGCATTCTATAGGAGCAGCAGCTCATGATTATAATCATCTCAGTTATGATGCACGATATCACACATATACGTACACATGCGAATACTTTCAACAAAATAATCTTAAGTGAAAAACAACTTCAATAAAAAGAGATAAAAATATACACAACATGTACATACGTGATAAGAATTTGCACATCAGCTGATTTACTGTTGCATTAGTTAATTTCTAAATTTATACACTTATTTGAAACATGCCATCAATATTTTTATACAAGTTCAAGTACTCTCTGATCAAGTTTGCTGTATACTGACTTCGTTTCGTATTAACAGCGATAGGCATTTTTTTTTGTGTTCTATTGGAATATATATCGGCATGAAATATATATTTAATGCCTTTATCGTTCGGAAGTGATCATCTTGTTTGACATGATGATTGGAAGATTTTATGAAAAGCACTATTTTGCAGATATAGTTCTCTTCGTGGAAAAATATTTGATAGGGTGAATTTGAAGTACATTGTAGTATCCTTATACATATTGAATTATAATGCATGTTTTTTTGTTGTTGTTGTCGTCGTCGTCGTACAGTTTCCTCTCATTCTCATCTGTCCAAGACGGGTTACCTCCCGTAATTGGGATTTTAGGCAATTCATGCACCTGGCTTGCCATTCTCCTTCTACATCCCCTAAAGAAAGCCCTATAGAGTGTGTTCATGAGGCTGGTTTGCTTGTGTTAAAGGAAGAAAAACCCCTCAACCTCCGTATGAGACTGGCTAACTGGCTAATGAAGGTTCCTCACGTCATAGATGGAATTCAGACCCGGATCTTTCCGAAGAGCTCATCTATACCAACTGAGCTACGGGGACTCTATTTTGTACAAACATTAAAAAGATTTCAGTGTGACGTGATAGATTCCGATTCAGCTCAAGTATCGTATTGTAAAGCAGTACCACGAGAACGGTTATCTTCTCGAAGTCTAAATCGATTTAAAAATAAAATTCTGCTTAGCATAAATTTTAGTGTGTTACATGATTTTCTGATGTTTCATTTCCAGCTTCGGTTGGTAGAAGTTTTAATACGAAATAGCTAGTGTTTAGTCTTCACGTTTTCAGTCTCCACGAAGTCATTTGGAATTACTTTTGAATTTCCAATTACGTAATATTATACGATCAAAAAGCGATGCTGCAGAAACAGACATTTTTTTTTTGTTGCAGCACCGTGAATAAGTTTATTAGGGTAATCCGTTTGCTTCTTTGTTCAGATTTACATTTAAACAGCTTAAAGTTCATATAAAAAATATGTAACGAAGTATTGATGCAGTATCGTCAGCGAAGGTACTAATTTTACTTGATAACTGTAGGCCATACAAAATTGTTCTGATAACAGAATCCCAGAGGATACCTGTAATTTAGCGGAAGGAAACTGCTATAGTTTATGCTTATTTTTCTGCTTGTGATCTACAAATTAAATAGCTTTTAAACCATAGAGTATTGTCTACTTCCTATAACCTTCAGTTTTTCTTCTAAAATATCACGAGACATTAATTTTAAAATTAATTTTAAATTTACTAATAGGATATTATCATTATTCATAAGATTTTCACTGACTGTTACAAAGTTGCATGCGAAATAATTTATCTGCTAAACTTCTTTCTCTATTAAATCTGTATTATTGCAGTATAATAATTAGTTTTCAGATATCTTCATTAGTGCATTATTTAAAATTTTCAATCTTTTTATTAAGAAAAACATCAGATCATGTATTTAAAGCGGATGACATTTGCTCGCTGAGAGTTGTCAGCATTTTAAAGAAGTTTTTTGGAAAAAATATTTTATTCAAATTCTTTTTATATTTTAAATTTTTGCTATGCTTTCCAATAATAAATATAAACAAATAAAATAACGAACCTTTCCTCTGTTCGCATCCTTCAATAGACTATGCTTTGTGTGAGTGTGTCTATCTCTGTAAATAATTATAAAATAATATAAATTATGTATTCCAAAAATTTTATCTTTAACATTCGAAGTTGAAGTAATATTAATCAAAGTTAAAAATATGTTCTAATAACTGCCTCTAGTAATTAGACCTACAACATTAAACCACGCTACATTGAAATTCAAGTTCAATGCGATTTCTTTCTTTGAGTAAGCAAACTGGAACAGTTACTTGAAAAGAATTGCATAATATGCAAATTACAAAAATGTTTTCTAAAGAAATAGTCTAAAAATAAGAGTGCGTGTGTAAAAGGAATGCAGTTGAACTGCTGCCAGTAACAAGATGAAGGCATTGCTGAATCCGGACATTTCTCCTAAAAGTGAAAGTAATAGAAAATGTAGATTCTGTAAAATTTATTCGGTATCCAAAAGTTTAAATATTCATATTTTTAATAAGAATAAAGACATAAACAATGTTTCGTTGTGAAATGTCTAGTAGCATGTTTAGGAAATTTTAATTGGAGTAAAAATAATTAAGAAAAGTTCTGAAGGCGCAGTTATTTAAAAAGAAATTGGAAACATCGCAGTTAAACACGTCAGATGTCTGGCATATTTTCTTTGCAGTTCATTGTTACGCAGAACTTTCAGATAATTTTGCTGGCACAGAAAAAGGTCTGATTATACATAAGGGGATATGAGAGACTTCCAGATGTCATGCAGGATGAAGCCCTGGCTTCCCTTTAAAGTGCCATGCGACTTTATCGTCAAAGCATCGGAGATGATGATTAGTCCAAGTCATGGCGTTGTGTAAAGATATTGAAAGGAACGTCTGATTTATCTTTGCGCTTGTGGATAGTTTTGCAAAGGTGCTCATTCTCCTGGATTTCAAAACTTCTTGCAGTCTGACCTATCTAAGCTTTTCTGTAGGAGAAGGAAATTTAAAAACCATGCCTTCCCCCCCCCCTTTTTTTTTGTAAAGGAACATTACCTTTCGAGGATCGTAAAGCACTTTGGAGTATTTGCCCTGGTTTGAACGATATCCTGATATTTAAATTTTATATATACTTATCTGGAAGCGCCATCGATAGACAGCACAAATGAAGTGTTTATCTATGACTTCGCAACTGTATTCCAGAAGAAACATCGAGTAAAATTGCTGATAAGAGCTTCATTATATACCCATCGCTTATCAAACTCAATGCAAAATTGAGAGTGGTGATGAATTTTAAATTTCTGTAAAGGTGCTATATCTTCCGAAATTTAAAGTTTTTATTTTAGGAAAGTATTTTATGAGCACAGGACAAAATGCATTGCTCAAATGGTGTATACATTTGAGATCAATTCTTTCAGTTTTTAGTTCCGGAATCAAACGAGTGATTTGACTCACAAAAGTGTGTGTTGTTGATGGTATATGATGGGGTCAGTTTGTTATGGAATCCCACTCACAAAAATGTTACAAAATCGAAACCCAAACAGAAGAGAAACTTTTGAAAGTTTGTCTGCTAGGAAGATTTTGTGAATAAGTCTTCACCACAAAGTATGCGTGATATTTTCATACGCTACATAGAGATTACAGGGGAAAGAAAACAAAAGTAATTTAATTTAATTTCTAAAACTTTCACTTAAGTGTCTTCGAAGAGGGCGCCATTTTTCCATCTGTCGAAAAGACTCTGGTTGGAATCTCGCCTTCAAGGCGATGAGTACTTTTCTCATGGTAAGCTGTCTCATGGTTTTTCATCTCGCAAAATAGATAATCCGGTCAAAATAACACATCATTGTGTTAATTGCAAAAACGACAGCGAGGATGAAAATAGAAAATTTGCAGAAAAAAAAAGGATAATAAACAGATTAATTGATCGCGTAGTGTCATTAAGAACATAATGAACAAATTGTGCATTATTCTGCATTGTTACCCATCTTCAACAGAAAATACAATACTGGCAGTGAACTTAGCATTTCAGATAAGATTTTAATTATTATTGATTAAATAATATCATACATTACTGTGCGAATCTTGTGCATCTTCAGATCGATTTGTCTATTTAACAAGAGAAAAAACACCATTCCGCATCCAAATGAGACAGGCTACCTGACCCTCGCTTGAAAAGCTTTTATAAACGGTGCTCGCACGGAATTCTGGCCTAGGTCTTTCCATTCGGTCATTTTTCACTGCACTACACTGGCAGTGAAAGAATTTGATGGGCAACTTCTGACAGATCCTTGCTGAGAAGAGTATGCCAGAGTAAGACGGGGGAAAAAAGAAAGAACTACTGGTCACTTTGAAAGCCAAAAGTGCTTTCAAATGGTGAACGGGTCTCTACGGAGGTGACATGTTTTTCATCCCGCAAAACAGATAAAAGCTATAAAAGTTCAAACCTGATCATTTTATCATCGCGCAGATGTAAAATTCTCGCATAATGTTGAATGCTTGACAAAATGCCTCTAAATTTTGATTTTGAAAAAAAAAAAGGTTTTCACAACTGACGTGAAGTGAGTTCATTGGTGTGATGGAAACGAAATAATGATAGACTTTTATAACCAACTTAACATGACAAAAACGTTTTTTATGAAAATTATTTATTCATATATACTCTAAGCATAATGGAAGAACCAAAGTTCTCACAATTTTAAATTTGTGTATTAAAACGAAGAGTGCGTCAAAGTTTTAGGTAAACATAAAAACAATCAAAAATGGTGTTATTGTTTGAATGTTATGCGATGAGCGAACGATTGCAATACTACGTCAAAATAGATGTACCCTATAGATATCAGGTCCTGGGAACGACTTGCGTTGTTCTTGAGGAGTTAAGATCGGCTTTCCAGGGAATAACAATTATAGTCGTAGAATGAAGGTTCGAGTGTGACGTATGAGCCAGGCAGTTAGTAACTCTTGCACTCGAGCGGTGACATCAGACTGTTACTCTTGACTGCTGGCAAACATTCAAGGTTGATGGAGGACTTGGCGTTGTGTACGTACAACTTCGCGTGAGTTTGAAGATCACAGTCTAGATTTCATTATGGGGAACCCCCTTCATTGAGTTTTCCTATAACTTCAGCTGCTTCCTTAATTTGATTTTTTGTGCAATTTTCTGTAATAGCATGATTGCTCTCGCAGGCTGTCTTAACTATTGTTGTCATAATGATATCTTTGCATATTACTTCAATTGCCAAAGGCAAATGGAGATATAAACAATGTACGTTTGGAATAATATGATACCAACTCAGTCTTATTATGTATCTTTTAAATTATATAATTATTTTTTTTAGAAAAATCAAGGTTTTTTTTCTGCATTAAGGGTTTTCGCAATCAATTAAGTAATTAAAATTGTTAATGTACCATACGAAGAAAAGGCCAGAATAAATACAGAAAAAATAGACCTTTTTCGTTTTCTTTCATTTATAATCTCTATAAAACTTTATGAAATATCCGAAAGCTAACATCTCAAGTATTGCCTGTAAAATGCATATTTTACAGGCTATATATTACAGACTAACAGACCACAGCTCAGCGATTATAATTAGTTCATGTTTGCCTCAAACAAGGAAAATACACTTCCCTACCACATGTATTGGATTGTTACATTCCCAGAACAAAATTGACAGATCTTCCTCCACTACCTGCAGATGGCAAAACAGGAGTAGGAGGAATATATAAATATCCTGAACCTTCCTCCACTACCTGCAGATGGCAAAACAGGAGTAGGAGGAATATATAAATATCCTGAAAATATAATCAGACACAATTAGAGAAGCAAAACAAATTTAGGAAGCTTAGTCATTCTTAAAGATTATAATGCTATCCATTATCCCAATTTTTTTTAGATGCGATTAATGGGAATAGCCTCCATGTTCGGTAATGACGATTATACAAACGTGGGTCCGAATTCCAACTAGCAAGCGTAGGTCATTTGCTTTTTAGCTGGTCTCATACTGAGGTAGAAGGGGGTTTTCCCTCCCGAAATTCAGTATTTTATCCCTCTTCAAGACAGAAAAACTGACGTGAGGGAGAGTGATAGTACGGTTCGCAGACATACAGAGTTTGCAGATAGGATTAAACTTTCGTAGCACAATTAGATTTCAAGCTACTATGGTTTGTTCCATGACACACCTTTGAGTCTAACACTTTGAGGAAAGATAAGATGATGAAACTATTAATAAAGATTGGCTCTCAGCAGTATATGACACAGTTTGCATATATATATACTTCTGTTATAATTGATAATAATAATAACAGTGTTTGGAATTAAGCCACAAATTTAATAGTGATTTAGAATACTGAAAAACCGTCCACAGTTGCATTCTCCTGCCGCAGTGTTCATGAAGCCTACTGCGATAACCAGTTATATTTATTAACTGTTAAGCTAACGTTATTATAAATCACTGTATTTTTTTTTTTTTTTGGCTTGTGTGTATAATCATCCGTGCATATCTCTTTGTGGTAGGGGCTAGAAGAAGTTCTGGGGTTTCCTGTCTCCTGTGCAAAAATCAGAGTATTCTACTTTCTTCAAAAACAGATATCATTAAGTCTAAATCGTTAATTTAATTTTACGATTTATTTAAAAACAAATAAGAAAAAATAAATTCTTAGGGACAGAAGTATAATCGAACGAAAAGTGATAATTTAAAATTCGTACATCCTCACTGTAAGTTCCGCTATAATGTGCGCCAACTTTGTAAGTGCTCTTTCGACTCTGATGTTTTTCTATTCTTGGCACTATTTCTCAGTGGGCTTAGAGTGTATTTTCGTAATATTTATGGTTTTGACGGCATTCAAAAAAAAAAAAAAAAAAAGAAGCATAATCAGAACTCCCAGATATTTAAATGTGTATATTATGAAAGTTGACATTTACATTGAAATATTACGAAAATAAACTTATTAAAACATATATTTATGTGTCAGGTGTGTCTGTGTGCGACACGTAATTCCCAATTAAGGTAATGAAAAGACTCACTAAACTTAACTAAATCAACATACCGTTTGGTAACCATAAATTATCACGTTCGTCACTAAAAATCAACATGTGGAAGTGACGCTCAACCATTATCGCCATCGCCATGGTAATCCAAACCTAAGGGCCGGCCTAGTTGACTGAGTGGTTAGCGTATCCGTTCTCCAGCCAAGAGGCTGCGGGTTCAAATCCCGCAAGGGCATGCATCTTTGTGATTGTTTCTCATCTTCATACATTCATTCATCCAAGTGAATAAACACTCTCCCAAGATGGACTGGGTCACCATGGGAGCAGACCCAACCCTCCCGCAAAGAGGCCTTCACCCTGTAGCGGGCAGAAAAGACAGGCTAATCATCATCAATCCAAACTTAAGGAACGACGTGATGTGAAAAAAAAAAAAAAAAAATTCGACAGATGCGTTTAGAAAATAACATCGCCTCTGTCTAACACTCCCAGTCTCAGACGGAGGAGACTATTTTTAATGCAGCTCAGTAGCTTCCTCTTTTAACTTTAGCAGATTAACTAGGCTGAGAGTGCATGCACTAATTAATGTACTCTTGTATTAACACACGGATACTGTGTTTGTTTTCTTTTGTTTGGGATGAAACCGTATTTCCCTGTATTTCAATTATATGTTCAAGTGAAGAAAAATTTGTATTCACAATTACGACATACTTATGTCTTAAGAAATAAGTATAATGCATTCTTGTCTAATAGTAGACGGAAGAATGTTACTGAGAAAAATTAAAACTGTATGTAGAGAGGAGAAATTTCTAGCTACGCACATCTACATTTAACATGATCATAATAAGTGTGTTTAAATAAACACAAAAGCAAAATACATGCCTTGGTGGAATTTCCTAACATCTTGTTTTTAATAAGAGGACGATATTTCATAATCGCAGGTCATTACTAGGAAGAAGTGTGCACAGAATTATAATACAGTATATGAACGCTGGGGGGGGGGATACTCGATCAACTTACCGGTTTGTAAGCAGAAATCGTGGGGGTTGACTTTCTTTAAAAGTGCGGTAAAAGACAGATGCTCTGTATTCTGCCGCAGTGTAGCACTTTTAAAGCAATGCGGTATCTCAAAATAACGTTTCTTAAGTTTTAAAAGGGGTGTTTGGAAACCCCACCCGTTAATGTTCCTGAATGTAGGGCAAAATCGCGACTGTCATAAAATCGTTTACACATTTTTCTGCACACTAGAATTACGTAGAATGAAAGTGCATCATTACACAGACCTATTCTGGAACTTTTAAAAGCAAACCTGGACAAATCCCATTGTCTGTCTGGGAAGAGCTCGTCAAAAAAGTACTACAGTGAGCAAGTTCTACTTTCACAATTACCAGCATTAATTACTTTAAAGGATGTGATGTGCACAAATATACTATAGTTCGCCCACCGTTTGTAGGTCCCTGCTTCGCGTCTTTCCAAGAAAAGTCGATTCATGCTGAAGGGGAGAAAGATGAAGGACGTCCGAATTGGTCGCCAACACGCGAAATCACGTGCTTTATAGGTAAAATTGTCCAACTGTTATACAAGCAACATAGTTAACTACAATAATCATAAAAGAGAAGTAATTTTCCGACCCGTAATAATAAACAACTCATCCCACAATACGGACTGATTTCCCTATTATCGGAATGGATTCTCCTTTTTCTGGGATGCGCAGAAGTGTCGAAGGATCTCTAATCGGTGGGCGAACTATAATAATATTGCCTACACGTGTTGGTGATCTCCTTTTTTCACATAAGATACATAGAGTTCTGTTGCTACCAGAAAACATTTATTTTTTTCTCATTTTCTCTCTTTGTCTTTTCCTCCACCCATCTCTGCTTCAGCCTCTGTACGATGACCTTTCAAAATACAGTTAACCCTCGTTATGACACGGTACTTATACAACGCGGTTTTGATATAACGCGGTCTACAAATTGTAGTAACTCTTGTTGAACGCGGGGTACTTATACAACGCGGTTTCGATATAAGACAATCTACAAACTGTGGTACCCTTTATCTTTTCATATATTTTTCACTGCGCTACTTAAAAATCAAATTTTATCTTAGTTAAATTTGCGTCTGCCCGTATCGCGCATGTAGTTATAAGTAGCGAATTTATATTAGGGGAAATACCCTTTAGCACGCATGCACGTCAATTGTTTAATTGACGTACATGCGTGCTAAAGGGTATTTCCCCTAATATAAATTTATTGTTGAAAATTGTCTTCGTTTCCTGCCAGGAAAGATTAAAAATCATAAGTGTGTTAATCTCAAGCTGAGCCCTTTATTTTGTGGTGTACATACAATATGTAATGCTTTTTTTTATGTAAAAAAAATATTTTTATAGTAATGGCCACTTAGATATGCGTATATTTTCTATATACGCGTTTGTTAATTGGGATAAACTTACCCACTGTAAACTGCCAAGGTAACAATTGAACAAGACTGAAGATACATTCGGTTTCGATCAGCACATGAAACTCAACCTTCGCGAACTTCTTCATAAGTGCTCCAATCTCTTCAATAGTGAATTAATTGATGGGGAAATAGATTTAAATGAGGAGGAACTGGTACAATTAATAGATGACGTCGAACCAGATGGCGGGGAAAGTTCTGCCTAAGATTCTGATTGTGATGCCGTTAAAGAATTCAGTTTAAAGAAATTAGCAGGAGATTTGGACTTGGCAAGAAAGTTATTTTATGGATAATGATCTCTCAATGGAGCGCTCCGGAAAATTCATGAGACAATTGTGAACTTAATAAAAAATTGCAGCATAGTGGCAAGCAAGGTCTTATTACTGACTTCTTGATAACTAAACCAGCCGAAGTATACAATGATAATTATACTAATGATGTCCAAGAGATTTCAAGTGATGACGGCGTCCGGCCAATCGTAAATAAAGAATACCTACTAAATACTAGTTTTGAAGAGAGCGATGACGATTAAAATATGAACATTTTTTTATTGCCTAAAACATTTATGTATTATGTGCAATGAAGTTTACGTATAATTTATAATTTTTTATAATTTTATACTATGTATTTGTTTCATAGTTTATATGTTTTCTTAACTTACATGAATTCATTGAATTAAATGAAATATATTTTTCTTGGATATGCCATTGTTTATATAATCTTAAAAATAAAATAAAATAAAATAAAAAAAAAAACGATTTCGGAACCTAACCCTACTTTTTCTATGTGATCCAAGTCTCGCATAACGCAATTTATATAACGCGGCATTTTTGTGGAACCTAACATCCGCGTTATACGAGGGTTACCTGTATTAGGCTTTTTTTTACCTGTAAGATTTTAGTCAGCTCTTTCGCAGAGCATGATAAAATCTCAACTACAAGTGAAATGTGGTTGGAACACAGAAAAAATAAAAGATAAGAAGGAAATTTCCACATGGCAATATACATATATTCCTAGTACAAAGAATAAAGAATTTCATCTTCTTCTTTAACCAGTTGAACCTCCAAGGTTCTCGGCTGCGTGCATCAGCTTCTTCCGTTCCTTTCTGTCTTGAGCTTTTTCATTCCAGTTCTGAATTCCCAACTCATCTGTCTTTTTGGATATTATTCTGCCAACGCATCCGCCGTCTACCTCTGGGTCGCTTTCCATCAGACTTCATCTTGAATGATTGCTTAGCCATTCTCTCCTCATCCATTCTTTCCACATGTCCAAGCCATCTCAATCTGCTTGCTCAAATCTCATCAACAAGAAGTGGGATCCATAGCGTTCATGTAGTTCTTGGTTATGTTTTCTTCTCCATTCACCTGTTGTGTTATCTCTTACAGGTCCATAGAAGTTTCAAAGATCTGGACCTGCAGATTGTATTCCCATTTTTTTCCAGTATGTGTCTGAGTGTAAATATTTGGTCAGCTGCTGATCTATTTCTTCAGCATCCCGCTTGATCGCCAATATTTTCTTCAGCAAAAGGTAAAATTCTTTTTAGTATAATAGATAAAGTTTTGTAACCTGCTGACAGTAATAATATTCCTCAGTAATTTTCACGTTCATATTTGTTTCCCTTTTTATAAACTGGAATGATTAGCGATTCTGTCCATTCTCTGGATATCTCTCCTTTTTCCCAAATTAAATTTATCAGCTTATATATGTGAGTGGTTAATTCACTACTTTGCCATATTTAATGAGTTTGGCTGCTATTCCATCAGTACCTGGTGTCTTGTTGTTTTTGAGCAGCTTTGAAAGTTTTGAGTAGGAAGAACTAGTCTTTCAAATTATCCAAATTTCAACTTTTGAATACTAAATCAGAAGCTTGACAGATTATTCTTTGGCAGTTTTTAGGGGAAAAGTTTTGAAAAATACTTTGAAGCCTGGAAGATTACGTGTTGAATGGAGTGAAAGAAAAGTTGCCTGGATTGCGTGCCAGCATGAAAAGAAAGCGGTGTATTTTTTCGTGGAAATATTTGAATGAAATGCATCAGGAACTACGCGGCTTTGTGATAAGGGGATAAAGTGATTTAGTGAAAAAACTGTCTTCGATTAACATAATTGTTTTATTTTGAACAGAATCAATGAGTTTTAAGAAGGATTTTGTGAAGCCGCCCAGGCTGACCTAGGATCATATCCCGTGGGCGGGCAAGAAATATTTGGTATCACTATGTTCGAATCATATTCTTAGCAGTAAAAACACGCACCAGGTAAATCACTTTTTTTTCTTTTCTTGCTAATTTTGTTCACAAACGAAATTGCAGCAATATTTCTTGATATATTTCTTTCTTTTTTCCCATGTAGCGGCCGGGATAAGAATAGTCCCACTGTAGCTCATGCATGTCGTAAGGCGACTAAAATGGGTACCCAGGGAGGGTAATGGATGGCAAAGCTGTAGCCCAGTGGTTCTCAAACTTTTTACCTCATATAAATTTAAAACTGCTGTTCTCTCTTTTAACCGTTTGGATTCTTTGTCCTGTTGGTCCGTTTTTCAGGATTCCGGATGAAGAAGCCTACCCTCCTCTTATGAGTTTGAGTAACTCATTTTCACTTGGAAA
The DNA here is from genome assembly GCF_054136105.1 of Typopeltis vanoorti. NCBI lineage: Eukaryota > Metazoa > Arthropoda > Arachnida > Uropygi > Thelyphonidae > Typopeltis > Typopeltis vanoorti. Next base: position 139,073,699 of record NC_143556.1, read on the forward strand.
GCTTTGCATAAAAGTTAATCCCACATGAGATTAGAACTTAACTCATTCCAAAACATGTGCAAATTCATTCACTTTGTCCTTGTTTTTTGTACCACGAATGCGCTTATAAAGCAAAACAGGATTAGCTGCATTTAGTTGCGTTTACAAAGTCCTATTAAAAAAAAAAAATAAATAAATAAGATAATTTTTATCTTGGATAAAAAGTGATACTTTTCAGAAGAATGTTTTTATTTAATTTGCACCGCATAAGATTACTAAATATTATCTTAGTTACATAACATTTTGCTAATTTGATATCTGGTGCATATATCAAAATACTGAAAGAAAGTGAATTAGTGGAAGGAGGGACCAATTTTGTTGCAAAGAAGATATTGCTGGTAAAGTTCTTCATCAGAAACTTAGCATCTGCATGAAAAATGAGAATCTATGAAATAGGATCCGTTATTTGACTCAAGTACTATCTTCTGAAATTCGAACACTTGTAAGGGTTGGATTGCCTGGAATTTCAGCCGAAAGAACTATGTCTGTTAATTGCGGGTGTTTTTCTGGCCAGTTTCTTTTGTTTTCGAGAAGGAAAAACAAGATTTTATTTTTCTCCAGCATGAAGAGTTAGCATTTTCCATCCATATCTGAGACCGCCTAACCCATCGTCAGATGAGAAGTCTTTTCTCGCCTCCTAGAGGGTATTCGGACCAGGCCAAAGAACTATTATAGAAAGAAATTGAACCCGAACCAAACAAAGTAAGGTGGTCGGCTTCAGTTTCATTCTATACGATGTTTCAATCCTTTTAAGATGCACTTTATTTCTATCCTTGCATAAACTCAAGATTTTTTGTCAATCTTGTTATGATATGTTCTATTTCTTATCTCTGTTCTTGGCACGTTTTTTAAAAACTTGGGTTCAAAAAGGGTGAGAGTTTGATGTGAACGGAAAATCTTTCTAACCAACATGAAGGTTTCCTTTTTGATTAAAATGATTTCAGAATTCCAATGTAAATGAATAGTTGGATTAAAGATTGAAAGCAAGGACAGAAATAATTCTGCTCAACACAAACGATATTCTGGATTAGGATTACGAAGGATTTGTTTAGAATTAGGATAGCTGTATGGATATATGATTCATGAAAAAAAAAAGAAAAGAAAAGGTCATAAATGGGCTCAACCATTCCTAGCACATCATAAATAAACCAGGAATGGTTGAAACAGAACAATACGATGTTGTGTATAAAGATTTCTTATCAAAAATAAGAAGCGCATACACATTTTGTAAGATAACATTAAATTTTAGCTATAAATAAAATAGGGAGGCATAATCCACTCGCCATGCGAGAATGTTTTAACAATCATTGATTACGATCATTTCCTGCTAGTACGTGTGAGGCACCAGCGACGTAAAAGTTGGTTGGTGATCGACACTTCCATTAGTTAGAAAGGATTTGAGAATGGCAGAAGGGCAATTAGATGCTGAATTAACTTTTTTTTTACCGGAAAATGCGGTTAAAATAAAAATAATAATAAAAAGCCAAATAATGATGCGTGAATGTTCGTTGTAAAGTGACCTATATTAAAATATGCTAATTAAGTAATAAAGTTGACTGAAAGTTTGTAGCACAGTGGGCTTAATGATGTATTATTAGACAATATTAAACATTAACTAGGGTTTTAATGTTAAGCGAATATGCGGTTTCAAAAATTATATAACCACCCGAAGTTCAGTCATTAACGAAGATGCCCTGTGGTTGAAATGGTGTGGATTCGAATTCCGTCTAGGATGCCAAAGAACATTTACTAGGACATTTCAGCTGAAGGTGACTTAGTCAGGCTAATAAGAAGGTGAATAGGATTTTCTCTCCTTGAAACTCGGATTTTTCATTCAAAAAGCAGACAATCAGGAGAGAAGAATATCCACCGTTACCTAACGTGCTGTACTGGCCTTGCATCCATCCTCACCTTCTTCATTGGTAATTCCAAACAACCAAGCCAAACTGGACCTGTATTTCAGAAACTTTTAAATTTCACGAACTTTATCGTTGATCTATTTGTGACGTTTACAAGTGTCGCGCTGCTGGATAGCCTTACTGCTAAATATTAATAAACGGACAAAGGTATTTCGGTGACATTCTTTGCTCTTCCCAAAGCAGCTCCATAGGGTTCACATTGAGATTCAGTGCTGGTTAGTCTAACTTTTGCACGTCCCTTTCCTCATACTACGTCACTACATTCTGTACAGTATGATATTGTGACTTACTGCTTAGTTACCATAGTGTTAGTTAGATAAGTTACTTCCACATGTTGACATCATAATTGTCAAAATTGTCGAGAATGTCAATGAAGCATTCAATTTTTCGGAAATCTAAGATATTGAGTCGGAGGCGGTAATGTTATGCATACACTTAACCCATAGGACAATACGACTTGGTAAATTATTTTTATGGAAGCATCCTTAACAATTCCTAGAAAGAGAGTGGATAAATTAGAGAGAGAGAGAGAGAGAGAGGATAAATTTCCGCAGTAATACAGCAAATTTACTGCTTCAAGAGGGGGTTCAAGAATTTCCATTTTTATATCCAGGTGTTTGAATAAATGTGCTAGCCAAAGTTGTATTGCAAGAGGATTCAGCACCTATCTTATATCAGCGAAGTTTTAAAAAAAATTTTTATTAATAAAAAATATACTCATAGAACTGGTTTCAATCTGTGGTAGCATATTCTAGTAAATTCAATTCTATTATTTTAAATGGTATCATATGAAATATTATTTAGCAACTTTGTTTGATACATTGGAGATGTACTTCCACATTACTTACAAATCCCAGAAAAAAGGCTGTTTTTCTAAGTGATGAGTCCCAACATACAGTAAATAAAACTTTCTATCAATGCGATTTTTATAGGGATAAAGAAACAAAATCAATGAATCTTATAGAGACATTTAACCTTGAAGGTTGTTATATTGTTGTCAGTTTAACGTTAATCTCGATGGCAGAGCTACATTTTATTAGAATCCTCCGCCAACGAAAATTTGAAAGGTCTAAGCATTAGGTCAAGTAATTCGAGTGGCCTACTCGAAACACGGACCTTTTCAAGCCATTTCAGCCTTGAAGTAAGCAGGTGGTAGGCTCACACCAGCAGATAAACATCATATGCCATTTAAAAACACTCACAAGCGCCCATAGTGGAGTGGAATACTGTCTGCAGCTTGGAAAGCGAGGACGTCATTACGAAATGTGGAGGTTATGATCGAGATAATTCAGTGATCTCGGGGAACAGCTAGCAAATACGACTTGATTTAGGATGGGCCTATCTTCGTAAGGGGAATTCCCATATTTTCTGCTGTCGGAATCTTTCCCATAAAATTATGGATTTGAGTCCTGTCTTTGAGAACTAAAAAAAAAAAAAAAAAGTTATCATCTTGGCTCACAAGCCGTAACCCGACATAAAAGGTTATCTTTAATAGTACCATTTCATTTATTGCTTTCCAAACAATGTTTGTTGAAAGTATAGTTTAGGAAAATATTTTGACAATTTCTGAGAAGTAAATTCGATTAGAGGGCATTTTAGCCTGATCAATGTCAAGGGGATTTTTATGTGAAGAGTATATCATAGGATACACGTTCATCTTGAGGCAGTTTCTCAATGTTATCATCTGACATTGAACGCCTTTCGACTCTGTCTGCTTTAAACATCGTAAACACGTGAAACTTCCTTTTAACGTGTGTCTCATTGCGATCAGTCGAGCTACGTTTACCTGAATTGTTCAATGCACTTCTGGCTTCACATGGAGGAAATGTGGGCGTACCATAAAAGCATCGTTAGTAATCTCTAAACAGAGAAAAAAAATGTCACTTGTTAGTGTCACGAGGGATTAAATTCTTTTGAGTAGTACGACTAAGTACGCTTTGAAAGTAAGGCGAATCATACATTTATTTTGCGTTACGCGTAATCCATGTTAAGTTCGTATTTTAAATCATTCTGGTTGTTCGTTCTTGTGTCCTAAGCAGATTAACTTTCGCTGCCTCGTCCAGATTTATCTCTCAAACGCAATTTGTTATGCAGAGCTTTACCACATCATATTTTTAGCTGCCGTCTGTGTTATTGCGCACTTCATTGAAGCATATCGGAGCTGCTTCACCAATAAAAGCGGTTTCGAGAAGAGAGTTTTGCGCGTTTACAGATATTAGCTGTAGCCCAGGTTTCTCTTCTTTCTGTGATGGCCATGGGCGAGGTTTTATTCGTTTCCTAAGTAAATTTCAGGATGATATTTATAAAATTTCAGCAAGCCTTTGAAAATAATGATTTTTTTCTTAGTCCCATTTTTATTTATTTAGGAAGAGAGATTTATTTATTTGCATTAGTTCGTATTCAGTGTGCAATTTAGTTTTCGGTCATGCTTTGCTGTTTGAGAAAACATGGTTCAGTTTTAATTCCAAATGGGTTAATTTGGAAGCTTATATTATACAGCATCATCCTAGAAGTACACTTTGTTCTGGAGATGTCAAACAAAGAAACCAATCAAAATTAAGAATGATTGTGGGATGTTTACTTTTCAGTATTACACTCCTGTTGTTTACACGTTTTCTGATTGGAATGCATTCAGTCATTCTGCAGATTCTATTTAATTTTTTTATTATAATTTATAAAAAATTAAATCTGATGTTAAGGCATGCGTAACCTTGTGGTAACTTTGATGGCACTAAGTCTGAAAAAAAAAAAAAATCATAGGTTCGGTTCTTTAATAGGCTTTTCAGCCGATGCCAGAGTTATTCGATCTTCACTCAGATAATTTGGTTTGTTTCCTTTCAGAGATACTAAGGGATTTTTAACCCCATTACTTAGTACAATCAAACAGAACACGCAAGTACATACAAATAAATGCTTGTTAGAATTAGGAATCGTTACCTCTTGTCTAGCTTTACCAGAGAATACGAGTATAACAACTTAGCGATGATGAGTTGGTTGTCTAACGATTTTCAATTCGGTTGCCTAGTGACCTTTGTTGCCTGACGATTTCTAGAAAGCTAAGCCTAAACGAACGCTACCTACTCCTTTTATACCAAATTATACCTTTTGGAAACTACAAGAAAGGGTAGAGTATTTCCAAGTAATAGTACAAGTGGAGAATGAGAAAAAAGAAAGAAACATTTCTTCTGTGAATTTTAAGTTAAACTAATGATGTCGAATATCGAATTTACATGTCTTGATAGATTTAGAGGAGAGAGAGAGAGAGTGAACATTACTAATGCTAATTCTGATATACAGTAACCATAGAAATATTTGAATGCATGCAGCAGAGAAGGAGAAAAGGCAGGTCTCTGTAATTGGTGAGAGAGGAGTTGTTAATCAACTTATCTGCTTTCTTCTGTACTTAGTCAAGGATTTCTAAGAAGCTCCATAAGGGGGCATCACTCCAAAATGTGAGAGCAGTATTCATTGATTGCACAGATGTGTTATTTGTGTAAAATTCAGGACTGTATTCAGAATTTAGAATTGTATCTCAAGGATGAAAGAGAAAACTTAATTTATTGGATGGCGAGAAGGAGATACTTGAAACATGTTAAAACCAAGAAAATATTGGCAGTTGGAAGAAGAAAATTCTCATGATAGCCAGATATTTGGGTGCTACACTAAAACTGGAAAAATAGGTCCTTTTCTAGTTAAAATAGACTTGAGTGTTTCAAATCCTATCTCGTTTCACTCGCCCTTACTTATAATAATGTTTCGATCTCAATTCAAAATTGAATTTTCTTTGACTGATCATGCGCATCTGGCGCCTTTCTTGACAGAAATACAAGACATCTATTGTTTCCTCATACTTCAAAAAGCTTGTACTCCTCCGTTCAAGGCACGATTTCTCACATGTTAACACGCTAGTTGTCTTAACACAATTCTCAAAACAGTAGTGTCTTAACATAACTTTTAACAGTATACAAATTTTAAATTTCGAGATGGGCAACGTTTCTGAATAGCTTCATTCCATCTACAAAAAATTATCGGAGCTACTCCCTGAACTGGCCACCATGACCATTCTTTCACTCTTCTCAAAGTATGTCAAAGACTTATCGAACTAACTTCTTGTTCTCATATTTTATTCCATGTGTTTCTTTCTTGGATACAATCTCCCGCTGTTCAAGAAAATTTTGAGTTGATTAAAAAGTTCTGGGTTTAAAATCGGTATAATACATAAACGTTCTTTACATGAGTTCTTCGTGTTCTTCATACGAGTTTTTTACTTACAAAACAGACAAATCTGCCAGATAACACCGATACATTTAGAAACATTGTAGACTGTACATTCAGAACCGTTTGATTAGCTTCTCAACTGCAATATCTTAAAGATAAGAAATTAATTTGCAGTAATGATCAAAGAAGGAATTTGTCAGTAGCAGAACACAATAAACAAACGAATAACTTAATTCAGGAACCTTCTTGTTTCTCTTGATAGAATACATGCAGTTCAGATGAGCAAAAATAATATAATGGCAAACACTTACTGAATTTCTGTTGAGCATAGACTGCTCATTACTGGCCGTCTTCCACATAAAGATGTGTGCAAATTAGAAGACACAAGAAATAATAAAAGTCTCATTAACTATGTTCTTGTTAATGACAACATCCTCACACTAATTCAGGACACTAGAATAGAAAAGGGATTGGAAATAGGAAATTATCATCACTGAAGTGTAATAGTTTAAAAATAATCAAAAATGAGCGACTTTGAGGTGAACTGCAGACTGCACTATACAAGGATTTGTATATTAGTATGTTTTTACTTCTTGATAATGCTAGACGGTATACTGGTCACTAGACTTTGAATAAAATTATAAGTTTCATTGAGCAACATGTCATGCACCACGTGATTTTTGTGTGTTTTTCATCTTCTGAGTAGTAATCTACAATAGACGGCACTATGAAGATGGTAGGGAATTGAAACAAGCACGCACAACTTACTTCAGTCGTTTGAGATATGTTATTCGATAAACAAAAGGTAACAAGATTAGCGCAAGATCACGTTCATAGAGGCGATTAATATTTGCGAGGGAACGATTAACATCAGCGTCTGCTTCAAAAAATCGTCTGCTTCTTTCGCTCGCACAGTAAAAGAAAAAGAAAAAAGTATTGTGAGCGTTCTTAAATGACTCAAATAAAAGTTCCACCAACATCAATTTCTCCAGTCTCAAATTGTTTAATACGGACACACAGTAGACAGACAGGCTGACACGTAGAGGCGATAGTCGGTTCTTTTCCTTCCATCTATAAATGACATAAGCAAAGGTGATTTCGGTATACTGAGAATGGTAGCAATGTCACGGACAGAAAGAAAACTAATGTGACATCCACCTACCATCCCACGTTGGAAATCTGTCATTTCAGCCGAACGTGGCATCTTGACATCGACTTACGCAGACACTCCCTGAATATTTGCATGTAGTAGGATCCGAAATTTGCATGGCATCTAAAATGTCCAAGATAGTGTATCCATTATGTCAAGATAGTGTATCCATTATGGAAATGTTATTAATAATACGCGTTTTGAAAACTGGAATCCTTTTCATTTAAAACTAATTGCAGTCACTAAGAAAACACTGAAAATTAAGGGTTGCTGAGTTCTCATAACGGAAACGTTTCATTGTTCTGATAGATGTGAAGTTTTTAAAACTTCATCCATGTTATGAGGTTAGATGGATTGCGGATTTGTACAGAGAACATCTGGCGTGGCCGATTCCCTCACTGCGGGTTATTTTGTTTAACTGGTGAGTCCCAGTTGGTGAAGGAGTTGGCTGTTGGGAGCGACCTTCTCCATTATTTAGAGAAAATAACCGAAGGTCTATCATCAGATTATTAACCCATTGCTCGTACCTCTTCGGTGAGGGAAATGGGTTGATAATCTGATGAGAGGCATTTATCCTTTTCTTCCTTTTGAATGAACTCCTTCTGTGCTGTGAAATAGATGCCAGTTTAATATAAAATAGCATAGTACAATTTCAGAATTCCATCAGAACCGAAGATTAATATTTGCTTCGCTGTCTAGATTGTTTCAAGTTCTTCTGATGGTTGGTGGTGAAATACTAGTGGAGGTACGTGATGCACTGTTTCTCATCTCTGGCAGAAGGTGATTTTCCTTGGTCATCTCTGCAGGCATTAAAGGAGAAATATATTGTCAGGAGGTTAGTTATACCTTTAGACAGTGGTTTCAATCGAGAGTGAGAGAGAGCAGTGAAAGCACAGAGAAACTGATTTTGCGTTGAATGGAACCAAAAGCACGGCTGCTATTAATACCAGAGGAGTTTTTCCCACATTTGATTCTTGTAAAGTCAAATTTTGATTTGTTGCTTGTTTCAGTGTTGGAATAGATACCAGTTTTAAAATACCTATCCAGTTGCATTGGAATTCTTGTCACTTGCGATATGCTGATGAGTTTTTCTTTTTTTAATTTTTTTTTAGATAGTCAGCGGAACTTTGAATGTAATGAGGGGAATGAAGTTTCATTCTAGTGGGAATAATTTCTGTAACTTGATCAGAGCAGGTGCTTGGAGAGTGAGGGTACTTACTGAGAAGAGTTGATTTCCATCGTATACTTTAAAAGAAAACTAGTTAAGAATATATTAAAGGGTTTAGAAGAGTGGTGGGGGTTATTTGATAAAATGGTGTCTGAACAATTTACATTAGATTATTGCTTCAAACAGATACTTGGAGCTTGATCCGTGAAATTGGAAAAGAGAAGAATTCAACTGGAGTTGTCGCCATTCAGGTTATCTAAGAAGATGATTTCATCGTAAGATGAAATGAGTTGCAGGAAAATCACTTCAGGAACAACAGAAAAGTTAGGGTGATTTTCAGAATTTGGAGACTCTGAAGACAGGAGATGAATGCTTTCAGAATGGGAGGAAGGAAAGCAGGGAAGACAAAAGAGGTTCAAAAAAATAGAGAGGAATTCAGATTTGATATACTCAGGGATGGAATATGAAACGCACAATTTCCATCTTGTTGGCAAAAAGAAATCATACAAATGGGTTTGGACGGTTAAGATTTACAGGGTGTGGTGTTGTTGCCGTTGTTTGAAGTTCACTTAGTTCGGGTCTGAATGTTGATGTAAGTCATCAAACTTACATCAACATTCAGAATACATAATTTATATTTGTTTATGAGACAAATTTTTATCAAGTGGATGTTTGGGATAATTTTTAATAGTTTTTGTATTATTAATATATTTTGGCGTTATTTTTGTGGACATTTTAACCTTAGTGACATGATTACTTTCTTTTCTGTCTGATTTTAATAAACAGTTCATTAGCGAGTAGAACATTAAGCAGAAAAGTTACTCTTGGTCACGTTGTCACACAGAGTATCCAGTTTCCTTACCCTAATGTAACCTCAACAATTTCCTTCATATACTCCTCTTCAGACATTGTATGGCAGAGTAGGATGACAGCACGATTATCCATCAGCAGACCGAACTTGATATGATACTTATCAGATCCAGTAGCAATCTGTGTAACAGCATTACTATTGCATCCTTGAATGGAGGAGATTGATATCATCTCTTCAGTATGTTTCGCATGCTTTGAAGAACGGAGGGGGAAGGGGGTTGGAGATAGAATTCAGACAAGTGTTCCGGAGATCAGACATGAGCAACTTCAAACCTCAAGTAAGTAATAAGTAAAGTGATATTATTCACTGGATGATGAAGGTCATTTACTACCTAATTTGTCTGTTTGGCATATCCTCCAAGTAGGAAGATATCGTTTCAATTTAGAAATACTTGCTGTTGCTAGCGCATTTTTATTTGAGGTTTCGCCTATCTATTAGTGGTACCTATAGATTTCACGAACCAATTGAGGTACTTTAGCTGTGGACTTCACACCGCGACCGTCTCGAGGATAAGGTGGTTGGCCCTATGTTTCCCGGTGTGTTCATGGGACCAGTTTGCCTGTTCTGGGGGAACGAAAAACCTGACTTTCTGGGCGAAAATACCTCCTATCTCTGTATGAGACCGGCTGATTCGCCTTTAGTCGAAAGAGACCAAATAAAGGTTCCTCACGTATTGGACGGGAATCGAACCCAGGCCTTTCCGACTAAAGGGTTTCGGCTATACCGACTTGATTGGGAAAAAGCTTAATTGGGAACACTTGCTTGCAAAATTCATACAAGATAAAAAATTAAGATGAATGTGAAGAAATTAATTTCTTCCTTTAAGGTAATCATTTTCTCTCTCTGGAATTTAATATGAATGAATGCGAACATTTTTTTAATCTGTTGAAAGAAACAAATAAATAAATGGATTTAATTTGAACAGGTTTAGCATCGAAATAGAAGGTAATTCCAGTTTTAGCCACTATCAATCACACGGTAAAGCGTAATAAGAAAAGAAGCGCAGATGTCTTTGACTTCTTTTTTTTTCTTTTTCTGTCATTACTGTGACCATGAAAGAGACATCGTTGCAACATATAAATAATTTAACATTCCATCCAGTTTGAATGGAATGTTAACATGCTGAATAGACGCTTGCTGAATAAATATCTTTGAAAATTGTTAGTTTCAGGTGACTGGGAATACATCTTTGTGTAATGTGTCCGCTTTTTTGAGCATTCGATAAGTCTAGATGTAAATCTTACGACGCACGAAACTTGTCGGGTTTTAATTATTTATTTTTAATAAACTCCTTATTAATAATGCAATGCGGCTTCAATGTCTAAAACTGCTTACTCAGTCTTGACTGAGTATTTGCTTACTCAGTCAAGGATTATTTCCACTGGTCCAACTGACGCTAATTTTTTTAACAGATATCAATTTAAGCATTCAAAAAACAGACTTGTCGTGAATGATAGGTAGTGAGATTAATGACGAAACTAATAAAGCTATGAAAGACTAATATGTAATCCCTCAATGGCACTGGTGCTCAGGTCAGTTAGTGTAAGAAAATAAATAATAATAATAATCCGGATACTTAGCGGCCTTGAAGGTCCATGACCTGCCAAAGATTAGCTTCGACAACTAGAATTTTAGAATAACATGGTTTCTATATACTTTTGTGTGTTTTCCTGTAGGAAAAAACACTGAGTTTCCAAGAGCTAAAACCTTGCTCCTTCCGTATGAGGTTCCGTTAACTCACTTCAGTTGAAAGGTCCTAATAAAGACTTCTCGCGTCCTGGACGATGTTCGAAGCCACGTCAGGTCTTTCCAACGAAAGGACTTCATCGAAACTGACTGAGCTATATTGGTATACTTTCTAAGACACCTTTTGCTGAAAGGTTTTGTGTATTTCTAGTATAGCATATAAAATTTTTCAATGCTAAACTTAATCTATTTATTAATTGTGCTTTCCTTCTTAAATAAATTAAAATATATGAACCTTTATTCCTGGACAAACATAAAGTGTATCTAAGAATTCTTTGCATATTAATATGCTAAATAATCTTGCACGAATTATTGCTCATTGCATTTTGCAAATCTTGAAATTTAGAGAGACGCTGTGAATTAACAGAAATCATATCAGAAGTACTTCTGATGTTATGCAAAGTGTCAACTTCGTCATCGGTGCTTTACATCTGGTTGGTGATTTGATTTAAAGGATTTCGAAGACAAGTCGGAAGAACGAAAATACCTTTTAGCTGGTAAGATCTCAGTTAGAATCCTGTATATTTGGACTATAGTCTGGAACAAGTAGACTATGGGTCATGCCACAAGAACGAAGCCAAAAAGTCTGTGGTTGGGAGAACAAACACTGGCATAAAGAGCAGGAGGAGAGAAGGAGGTACCAGAGAGAATTGTGTGTGTGTGTGTGTCTAGCACTGTCGTGTTTAACACTGCAGTGAATCTGCCTCAGGATTCTATTGTTCTCATGAAATCGATGTAATAATACGAACTTTGGAATGGCGTAAGGACCTCATAATTTTACAGAAATTTCATGATATGCACTTTTCATGATAATGGTGACTTAATACCATCTAGGGCCTTTTTAATTAGTTTGTTTCAGCTCTCATTACTTCCAAATATGTTTGGAAATGATGAGAGCTTGCGTTATTAATATCAAAAAACATTTGATACGATACCACCAAAGAACATTAACGTCTTGATAACACAAAACTGTCCAACACTCGGAAAAATCAACTGGAGAACATTATCAAATTGACATGATACACTCGGCTTATGGCTTTAGTTTCCTCTGCTCTAGTTGCCTACCAATCCTTCGCTCTCTCTCTCTCCATCTCCATTTATACCCATGCTGCAAACGATGGAAATTTGGCAGTCATAAAAACTATTTCTGAGATTCATTGATAACAAGATTTTAGATCATGACTTGCTTTTGTTTTCCGGTGGTCACCTTTATAATATTTGGTTTGTTTGTTTGTGTATGGATTCGCAAAGGACAAGTTTTTGGAAACAAGATAATATCAATTTTGTAAGAGACGTTAGAAATTCGTACCAAATCGTGGAAGCGTTTTTTGAGAATACAATTTTTGATTAGTTTAATATGCTAAAAGCCGCTGTGGAGATATGAACGACAACGGTTAAAACCTCGAAGGAAGTGGTAATTCATTCGAAATGACTGAAGAATGGAGGTCAAATTATTGACAGAACATTTTAAGATGGAAAAAGGAGTTTCTTCTTGATTTTCGTGAAAATAGGAATAATGCATATTTTTTAAATGAAGAATGTCTTAGTTTTTATATGTTGCTTCGAAATTCTTTCTTCAGAAACAATCTATGACACTTTTAATTAGATTTTTTTTAAAAGAGCTTTATTTATTTTTATTATATTTTATTGTAAATTATTCCTTCTTATTTTGCACCTCTTGGTCAATTCGATCCACCCTAATTACGGCACTGTGTTTTGATGGGAATTCTAGATTTCTTTGACTTCAAGAGCTAGACAGATAGAGAGAGAGAGGAGCAGTTCACAGGAATGACAAAGCTTTTGCTAATTTTATGGACTTTCCATGAAGACAAAGCCAGCAACAAACAACAAAGCAGTTTTTGGAAAGTTTCATATCATTTAATTGCATTAAACCCCATTGAACTCTATTGTTTGACCTTCTGACAGCTCCATAATTTTTAACTGAATTTCGCACACAGATGTTGACACTGATCTGGGTGTAAAAATGTGTGCACTTCTTACTTGTTTACCAATAACCAACGTCTCCTATTGGAGAGTATTGTTATTATGATTTAAGTATTGCACTGATAAAGGTTATAAAACAATGCAAACTTCTGATATTCTAATATTCGTTTCATGTTAAGGAGAGAGAAAAAAATACTTCTCTCGAGAAAATAAGTCAGAGCGGAGCGTAATAGCAAAAATAGACTTGATGCTAAGAGTGTTTAAATTTGACTTAATTCTTTACTTTTCTTTAAGAAAAGAGTTCCCTTCAATGCTAATAAATATTTTCCCACTTCCCCATTATTGCTGACGTAAGGGCCAATTATAGAGAATTTTCAGCTAAAGGTGAGTTAATCAGTCTCATGCGTAGGTGTCGGGGTTTTAATTCCACCAAAACACGCAAACCGATTGTTGAACACACTTCATTATTTATTGCAAAGTATCCATACGCCGATAACTGACGTATTAATGCTCACTACATAACTGCATTTCAGGAAACCCATTAAGTTTATCGCAATATAGTTGAGAAAGAAAAGTAAATAAAGAAACCCAAGTACATTTTATTTGGTTGGTTTTCCCTTCTTTTTTTAATAGCAATTTCCCGTCATTTCCTAACTTGGATAATGTAGGTTTTTTTTTTTTTTTTTTTGATATTGCAAACCGAATGACTTACTACGCCTGACAATCTCTTGTGTCTTAGATGGCATTGCCTGATTTGAGGGAAAAAGTCCCGTGATACCTAGAAGAGAAAAAATCCCTCTATCCCTATGTAAGACCGCATAATTTAACCTCTCTGTAAAAGGCATTGAAACTTTCCCTCCTCGTGCGGGATTTGAACCTGCGACTCCTGATAAAATTAGTCCGTCACCCATACATAAAAGTTTAACATAAAAGTGCTGTTTCTAATCAAAATTCCATTGAAAAACCTACAAAATATGTAAACATGGGACATCTCTCATAAAAAGGTATTACTGTTACTGTTTTCATCTCTCTCGTTCGGCACTCATTTCAATAACAATTCCACAGTTGTTTACAACTATCATATGGGAATTTCCTTGCAAAAAAGTTCAATTTCTGCCACCAGAGTTTCTGAAAATTCAGCAAGGCCATGTTTATTAACAAGGAAAGAAAACCAGATCGAGGGAGAACAAGAAATACTACTTAAGCGAGGAGTCATTAAGAAAAAAAAAAAAATCCTTGACTTAATGGGCTCTGTTTATGAGATCGCAATCATTTCTCGAAAAATTTTTCCTTCTTGAGATCGTGTTCCGAATAATTGATAAATTTGTGGATTTTCCTACTTGGAAATTTTCAGTCATTTTTTGTTGGAAACATAAGTTTGCTTAACTAACTGCTGAGGTACAGCTTTTGTTTGTTTGTTTTTAAATCGATTGCTGTGTTTAATAAGCTGCACGATGATATCGAGAATGGATGTTACGTCGCAGCCGAAATATTTCAGAAGCTTTCACATACCCTTTGAGTTTGCAACTAAAGGGCGTAGCTCAGTAAATGTAAACTTTGGTTTTTAGATTTACAGTTAACTGAAAATAACTATATGAGATCTCGAATTTAAAGTTGTTGTGAACTCTAAATTCATAGTTCTTTAGAGTTCTAAAATGATCTCAGTAATGTGAGGAATGGCCAATTTAAGAATACTCCTCCTTGCTCACCGTAACAGATAGAATATCCTGGCCTTGTAGTTTCGTTGTCTTGCTGTAATTAACAAACAATGCCTGTCCTAAATATTTCACACTATTAAAGATTTTCATTAATGGGATAGAAGGAAGACACACTTGATAAAAGTCGTTTTGAGTACACTTTCATTGAAGATAACTCAATAGCTGACTTCATGGGGAATAGAAAAATGGAGAGACAAAGAATATTAAAATCACTACTTGCTTCACAGTCAATCCGAAAGAATTATACAAACTCTATCCCTCTGTTACGTTTATCTATTTCATCATTAGCGGATCCCAAACGCGATGGCTCTACCGTCTTCCAGCAAAAGCGTCAAGGATGCATTGAATCATGAATTCCAAACTCAAGTGCAACTGAGTGGGTCTTTCATGCAGGGAATCTCATTCGGCGGAGTTAAGGTGACTGCGATAATGCAACGAAATTACCTGGATTTTAGAAGTGTATGAGGTGACCCATTAGGACCAAATGGATGCGCATGTGTGTTAATTGACGAGCCATTCAATTCCCAGAGATGTCGCATTGGTAAGACATATTGTTTTTCAAATTAATGATTTCTTTCTTTTAGAGCAGCATCATTCGTGGCTACGGTTTCGTAAAATGCTCTGCTTGATTAATTTTATGCAGATTTAGGGTTTGCCATCGGATCATTTGCATGGACAGAGGCGCAACATATTGCTGGCTCCAGTTAAATGAAATTTTTTTAAAAATGTAGAACGTACACAAGAGGATGCCCATCTGGTTTAATTTCGGATTCGATGGGTTCATTTTTCCTGCCGAAATGTTTCGAACTAATATTAACAACTGCAGAATCCGGAAAAATAACAAAAAACTTTTTTTTCCGGATTTTTCGAAACTCATCTTAAAACAGGTCAACTTCTCATGAACATAAACCACAACAATGGGAAATACGACTTTCCATTAGGAAAACCATTCTATGCGTTTGAGATTGACTGACTCGGCTTCAGTTCAAAAGCTCCTATAAATGCTCGTCTCGTATTAGACGGGATTCAAATCCAGGCCTTTCCTACCAAAGGGCATCAGCACTACCGGCGGTACTGATATTGAGCAACGGAAACTCCATTGTTTTGTATATAAATAATTCTAAGAGGGAAGCCATTTATTTGGAAAATGAGTACGTTCAATATTTTCATTTTTAATGATCAATAAACCTTGTTGATTGAATATTTTAACCCATCATTTTTTTTTATTTTTCAGTATAGTTACGTTTGCATTGATAAACAAAAATTCCAATGCGATTTATAATAATAATAAATAATATTTTTCCATTGGCATTTCGTCATAAGTGACGGATTGGTTTTTCATTAAGCAAAACTCGCAAATCCACCAGAACACACACAATTAACAGACATAATGCGCTAGCCTTATAAACCGTAAAATCAGAAATGCGAGAATGGTTATGAAATGCATATGATATGGTTAAACCCCTAAGTTTAGTGAGTTGCAACATACCGTAATTCTCACTGAGCAGCAGAACTTACAGACGATATTGCATATTGCGTTTATTATGATAAACAGTTTATTTGCATTTCTGTTCAGTGTCTGTACCCCTCCAGTAGGTTGCTACTAATAATTAAAAAAAAAAAGGGGGCGTATACATCATAACCTAATTCGTGTGGAAGTGGATAACCAAAATAAAGATCTTCCGCTGATTCCTGTACGGCAACTACAGATGTCAGTGAGTACAGATTGAGGCAGATGAACACGAAATATTTTTTAAGGAAAAGGTCCTGCTTTATCGTTAATGATTTTAGCAATGTAATACCAGTGGTATCTGAACAATTAAATCCGATTTTAAAATTTAAAATCAAAATACTTGCCGATTACCGTGTAGGCAGTATTCCTGTCGACAGTGCCGCGCTGTGGGTAGGAGGCGCCCTTGTGCGAAACCTTTTTCAGCGCCCCCTTAAAATAAGTTTCCATGAAAAATGTTTGCGAAAAATTTTACTTTGTTAAAAGTACAAAACAGTTTCTACGCATACATAAAAATAAATTTTATTTAACAACAGTAGAACATTGTAATCACTAAAATTCATTAATAAGGAATTTTTAATAATAAAAATTTTCAAAAATGTTTATATCATTAATATATAAATACAATAGAATATATATATATATATATATATAAACAAAAATTACTTTTATTTTAATATAAAAAGAAATATTACATAACAAAGATAATTTGGAGATATGCTTTTACTATATAACAATTAGGATAAATATATATTTATTTTACATATTTATCCGTCTTGATTTAGCTGCCACAATATTTTTAATAATATCTTTAATGTCTAATGAATCCATATTATTATTTTCAATTGATATAATTGATAAATCCGTTAGACGCTCTCCAGACATTGTTGACCGCAAATAATTTTTTATTAGTTTCAGTTTTGAAAAACTTGTTTCCCCTGATGCTACAGATATTGGTAATGTTAAATAAATACGCATCACAATCGCAGTATTCGGAAACGTGTCGGTTAATTTATTTTCGTATATATAATTTAAAACATCCTGAGGAGCCGTCTCTTTTAATAAAAACATTACAAAGTTTTTAATTTCTCAAATAAAGCCATACCATAAATATCGCGATTGTCGGAATCTTGATTGGCGCTCAGTTTTGAGTGCAAATCTTTGCAATGTTTCATTAATTCTTCATCGCTCCAATCTTTTAATTCGCTAATGTCTCTTATAACTTTAAAATCCTCGCTATGTTGTTTTAAAAGTATGAATCTTTCCGTGACTGAAGTTATTATCGTGTCTAAAATCGCGAAGAAATTTTGTTTAGGATCATGCGTTGTCTCATCATGTTTCGTAACCAAACATTTTTGTTTTTGTTATTTTGCGAATGTCTTGAAAAATAGGATCAATATTAAGATCGTTTACTACTTCTTTTGCAGTTCTAATAATATATTCAAAATATTGGTCTGTTCGGAGTATTTAATTCTTGTATAACATAATCAAGATTTTCTGTAATTTTTCCTATATCAAATGTCGGATTCTGCATTATTTTGCTTGCAACATTTACGAGACTTAAGATTTCGTACCAAACACGAACAGAGCAAATAAATTTAAATGAACAAATCTTTGAAATTAAGTTTTCTGCCTGAACTCTAGAATCGGATATCTCTAGTTTCATCTTCCGTAATATCAAAAAGAGTCTGGTAAATTTCCTTGATATTATTTTTAAGTGGCTTTATTGCTTCTACTGTACTTTCCCACCTGTTTTAGTAGCAGAAAGTGGTTTTAAATTTAAAACAAGAATATGGTTTTTTAATATAGTCCAACGCTTCACAGATATTGAAAAATTATTGTATAATTCCTGTATTACTCCAAAAAAAGTTGCAGTTTCACAGGATATCTTAGCTGCATCATTAACTACCAAATTTAATGAATAAGCAGCACAAGGAATAAAAAAAGCCATTGAATTAAGTAAGCCCTTGGAAAAAAGTCCTAAAATTTGCAAAACAATGTCACTGTTTCAGTCACAATCACATATCCACAAAGGGCAAAGCAAGCGTAAGAATGAATTCATGGTCTGTCTTAAACTAATAATTGTTTATTATATTTTTATTGGAAACTAATAATTTCCACTAAGAATATAATAAACAATCGAGAATATTTATACAATTTTCGCTGAGTCGATGCCAGTGGCGGTCGATGAAAATTTTAAGTTTGGTTGCTGCATATACAAAATAAAAAATAAAAAAATTTAAATATTTAAAAAAATTATTATTTTTCCTAAACAGTAACCAATTTATTAATAAATAAATTTACATATTTAAAAATTTCTTTATTAAAAATATTTCACCCTCACCACGAACAAACACCAATAATAAAAGTTTCGTATCTCACAGAAATAAACGCGGCATGCATACAATTTATCTGTAAGCGACATTGATTCCGACATTGCTCGTGCGGTGTCGGAATCAATCACTTGTAACGTGCAATCACAAACACAAACGAATATCGGCGAGTCTAACTGCAATTGGCCGAACGCGATAATTCCGACACTGCGTTAGATCGCAGTGCATTTCTTTCATAATCTAAAGCGTTAATCGAACAATTCCACTTATTAACTATTCAATCAATATTGAAACATAAGCTGTAACCTTTAACATGGTGTATTGCATTTATATAATATTGTAAGCATTGTTATTATTTATAAACACAAACAAAATTTATTTTCATTTTTTCCTTGGGGTGTCGCAGTGTTTATGTACGAGCCGCCACAGGTCGATGCTTACCCTGTGAAATAAAATTTGTGGTAATATTAATAACGTTTCTCTTCAAACAAATTATGATAAAACTGGTGAAGTATTAAGTTAAAAAATATTGTTAGATTATTAAGAATTTATAATAATTTGACTGATTTTAAATTTCATTTTTATTGCATTAACAATAATTTGTAGACCGCGCGGTTAGCCTAGTGGCTATGCTCTTCGCAACCATATGCCTGGGGAAGGAGTGCTCTAGGTTCGATTCCTGTTGACGACGTGAGGAGCTTAAGGATAGCCAAGCCATAGTCAATTTAGCCGGTCTCGGGCAATCACAGCAGGGTTTTTTCTGCCAGTTTATCTTGGGTTTTTCATCCCGCAAGCAGACAAACCGACCCCGTGAACACACAGGATACAGCATTGTCGGTTGTCTGAATGCTGTTGGAATGTTTTATTTATATTTTAGGCTTAGAAAAATTCCAACTCTTTTTTTTTTCTCGTAAAAACACTAGCAAAATAAAAGAAAAGAAAGTTGCATTTAAGCTAGCGATCGATCCGCATTTTTTCTACTACACTAGCACATTTTGTGTCAGTACTTTGAGCTTCATAATCAGAGAACTGCTAATTCTTCCTCATTTCCAAAGAATGGGAAACGTGTCAACGTGGCTTGCTTGTTACGTTTGGTGTTTATTAGGAAGTGGAAAGGGAGAACTCCATTCTAATGGAGATCATCCCAATATCGAAAAAAAAAATTGAAAATTTTATTGTTATTATCATGCCTTTGTGTGTGATTATACATGTATTTTAGAAAGATGGTGGTAGTTGGACATTTTACCACTTCTTTGAAACAATAGCAAAATAAAATAATACATAAGAAATTCTAGAAACTCTGTTTGTGAAATTAAAGACACACACACACACACATTGCCTGTGTTTTTTTGCATATTTTCAATTTACATGTACTTTTATTTGAATGTCTGGTTGTACTAAAGTTCTTCCCACTAGTAATTCAAGTCCATTTAAGACTGTGAAAGTATAACCAAGTTATACTGTCACAGTCTTAAACATACTTTTTTACCACTTTTTACCTATTAAAACACGTAGTAAAAGACGAGTTAAAAAATAATACCGAACTGTAAGCGAGGTGATTATTTTCTATTAAAATCAAAAGATTTTAACTTTCGAAGGCTTTCCTTTATGGTAAATCCTATAAATGAAAGATTGTTCAACTTTTAATGCGTTATCACCAATGGGCAGAAAGTTGAGGAAAAAATGAAAGTTGTGAACTTTGGATATGAAGACCTGCAAATTATTATCTTCATAAAATACATGAGACAGGAAGAATTTTCCCAAAGGTAACAACATAGACATTGAATAAAGAACTAAAAATTATTCAGTGAGCATCGAATTGAAGCACAAAGCAGTATTGAATAGCCACTGCATGCTTTTTATCATATTCACTGAATATGATTATTATCACAAGGGGCAGTAAAGATTCCCCTTGTGATAATAATGACTGCAAATATCTGCAGAAACTGATTTAAACTGGCTTTCTTCTTTACTGAGTCCAGGATTTTTAGGGGGCTCTCTTGGGAGAGCCACCACAAATATGAGAAGAATATTGATCTGTTGGACGAATTTATTTGTATGGAGTTAATAGTCAGGGGTAAAGTTAAAAGCTATTCCATTTTCATGGATGCTGAGGTGATTATATTTGTAATATGTTAATGAGAAATATAGATTTGAATTTAAAGTTATCAGAGTTACGCGTTATTTGTAAAGGATCAGGGAAATGCAAAGGTACCGAAGGAGATCATGAACGACACGAGTCCACTTTCAGTATAGTCGGATAGACTGATGAATGACAATGCCTTTTTGTGTGTGTGTGTGTGTGTGTTCTGCAAAAAAAAAAAAAAAGTCACTTTCTTGTTTTCTGTTTTTCTTTCTTCCTGGATGTCATTTCAAGGCTATTATGTTTCATTTGGTATCGACAGGAATACTTCCTACACAGTAACCCGCAAGTATGTTGATTTTAAATTTTATAATCTTATTGAATTATTCAAATACCACTGGTATTACATTGCTAAAATCATTAAGGATAAAGTAAGACCTTTTCCTTAAAAATATTTCCTTAAAAGGTATTAATGTGTTTCTTCATTACTTCAGGAAAATTAAAGTGAGAACAATATGACCTAATCTATTAGTAAAAATTCGTTGTCCTTTATCCTGCAGCGTAGAAATTAACCTGTCTAATCTATTGGCTAATTTCTACTGCAGGATCGCTATCGGTTGAATGTGAAAGTATAAAATGTTAACAGAAGATCAGAAGAGCTGTTTGCAAGCCAAAGTGGATAAACTTCTGTCTTCTGCTGAAAAATCAAATCTGTGTAGATGAACCATTCAAATGTAAATCTATTAGAAGTAAGGTGGGATAAAAGTTTTGTCCAACAGCTTTGGTAGTGGACCAGAAAGCATAACTGTCATTTTGGTACGGTGCACGTTTTGTTTTCTTTCAAAATCACGTTTGCATGTATTCATAATTTGTTTGCAAGTAATTTAACCTTAATCAACTTTGAAAACGAAGCTCGAGATTAATATGAAACTCAGATCCAATATTCTTATAGATGCGAACATCACAGTTTTCCAAGGAGGATGAATTGACTACTAGAAAAGTTGGACTGATAAAAAGAAATCGAAAATACTGGAATGGTTATCATCGTTAACACAATGACTGAGACAACAAATGAATTTGGCAGAATGAGGCAAACCTTTCATTCCTACCTTGAACAGCCTTGTATTTCATTCCCTAGAAGATCTAAGACGTACTTAAGGGAAGAGAATTACAAGTAACAGAAAAATAGATGTTTATAAGCCTATTAGAATTGTTTCGATGATTCGTCAACGTATCGGAAGAATGAAAACAATAATCTGCCAGTAAATTAAGCATAGAAATCACGAAGGTCATCTTACTTGGTAGTAAGAATGCCAAGTGAGATGACCTTCGTGTCAAACAACACGTGTAAGAAATTGCCTGTATGTTTTGCTCCATGTGAGAAGAAATAAACACCAGGTTGTCATTTGAATACCCTGGAGGACAAGCGACATCAACAATATACTTAGATGGGTCAATAGTAAGAAAAAATACGAGAGTACTGTATTTGATGAGCGGTTAAGGTTGTGTGGTAGGCATGTAATCATTTTGTGTCGGATCACTGACTGTAACAATTTCCTTGCTGGATCGGCTTAATGAGAAAAGGAAAACCAACTGTAGATGTAAACATTAGAGTCTCCAAGGAACATGACCGCTATTAGTAAAGTTAGAGTGAAAAAATATCAATATTTACGGCCTCAATCAATACACTGGCCTCTTAACCAGTGTACTGGTTAAGAGGTCAGTCCCATGCAGGCGCACCAGCTAAGGGATAAAATAAAAATAAAAAAAATAAATAAATAAAAAAAACGATGATGATCATGAATAGCAAGCAATAATAATTAGAGTGATGTGAGCGATTTCCTTCGTAGAACTTTGCCACCGAAGATTCTCCAAAGAAGGTAGAGGATTTTCCAGGACATAGAATAGACATTACTAACACCATATTTTAACTTAAAGATGAGCACAAATGCACATGGAAAGAACATGCAAGAAATAAAAACGGTCTCATTGATTATATTGTTGTTGTTAGAGATATCATCATGCTAGTTCAGGACACTACAGTATACAGAGAATTTCGAATGAAGTGATCACCATTTAATTTTGAATAGAAAAATTGAATACCATAATAAAAAGAAAACTGTATCAGAAAGTTTTAAAACGAATCAAAATTGAGTATCTGTCGGAAGTGACTGTACACAATATTATTGTTATTATTACGTAACACCTCCAGGGAGTCCAGGACTCATCGAGGGAGGGCACTCACACTACAGCTCTCCGTCTCCAACAACTGCAACTACCTTCGTCGTCTACACCAACGCCATCTACCGCCGACCACCACCACTAGTATTTTCACAGACAATCACAAACATCCATGCCCACAGTGGGATTCGAACCCGCAGCCTTTTTTGGCTGGAGAGCGGATACGCTAGCCAGGCCGGCATATTATTCAAGAAAGAGAAAAACTTTGAAAACAAGAACGAAACCTTTCAAATTCAGTGGCAGACCCTGAAGAAAACGTAGACTGATTCCATCCAGAGAGGCATGTGGTGAGGTTGTCTCTAAGGATATAAAAATTAAAACCTTGTAGTGGATCACGAAGTTAAAGACGCCATCAAGGAGAGAAAGAAAGCGTATCGAAAGTTTTGGGGAAGTAAGTCAGCATGTGATCTGAGAGAAAAAAAGGTAAAAAAGCGAAGCACTGTGTAAAACCGGTAAATAAAATTCATGGGGAAAATTTGATAAGAAAAGACAAAATAAATATCAGATGGTGGCAAAGTACTCTGGAGGCTATTGCAAAAAAATTAGAAATGGAGGAATAAGAACTCAAAAAGGAATCAGAGATGATATGGATGCCATGAAAGAGGAAGATATTCCAGATGTCTGCAATAACTACTTTGAAAGGTTGCGAAATAAAACAAGTAGTATCATCAAAGTAAAAGAAAAAATTCAAAGGAGTTCATTCAGAGTACATTTTAGTCATGAGGTAGAAAAATTCACCAATAACCTGAAATGTGGAAAGGCAGCTGAAGTAGATAATATTTGACTATACATGCACACATATGGAGGTATAAAAGTTTTAAGAGAGAAATACAACCGTGAGAATTACAGCGGAATTCTCTATAGCGTGGTCCTGGTAAGATTTATGCAAGCATACTTGAAAAAAGGAAAGAAAGTTTGGAGAAGAACAAGCTGGGTTCAGGCCAAATATAGGTTGTCAGAATTTCGCTTTCAGAAAATTGTTGAGAAATCATGGGAATATAACAAAGGTCTTTGAGTTTTGTAGTCTTGAAAAACGCATTTGACAAGGTGCCAAGAGTCAAGCTGTTCAAACCGCTACCATTATATGGTGAAAATGGAATATTATATCGAGAAATACATACTACGAGTAGTCTATATTTGAGTTGTAAATCTGCAGTACAGGAAGATGGCTTGATGTTAAGTCAGGTGTGAGACAAAGGTGCACATTACTTTGACTGTTATTAACCATCTGTATGGATCACATTATGAAGGAAAGTATATTAAATCTGATAGCAAAACTGGAGATGTTAATCTCAGCTCATTACTTTATGCACATGATCCAATATGTTATATCCCTAAATAAATCCAATTATCCAATAAATCGCGGATATAATAAATTTGGTATGAAAGTCTACAATAGAAAGATAAAATCATTGAAAATAGGCAGAAATATCAAACATATGAACTGCATACTTAATGAATAACCTATACTACACGATTTCAACTATTTAGGTACAATTTTCATGAAGATGGCAAATTAATATAGAAAGGTACAGTAAAATTAGCCAAGCTGATATAGCAAGAAGTCAAATGAATAAATTTATATAAGAGAGAAATTAGTCAAAAGACTAAAGCTGTATGCAAGATAGTGTTCAAGCCAGTTTTAACTTATGGATCTGAGACCTGTGTTAGAAATAAACACTTGACCAAAGATTAAACACCACAGATATGAGAGTTCTGAGAAAGTTAAGGAGAGCGAACAGATAGAATTAATGGCAAAATCATATCAAAAACGAGGATATTATGAAAGGACTTGACCTTGTTAGTATTCAAGAATCTGTTAGCGGAACTGATCTCGATGTATGGTTACTTAAACAGAATTTTTTCAGATGAGAGATTAGCAAAAAAAAAAGTTGTTGTTTTTTTATTTTATGCTAGGATGATAGGAAAAAGATCCAGAGGAAGACCAAGATCTATGTGGTTTGATACATTAACAAGTGCCGTAGAAGATCGAAATATGAAATAAACTTGAGTCTTGACAGATAACAGATTGATTTGGAGAAACATTGTGGAGAGAAGTGAGTTAGTAATCATGCCACATGTTCATAGGGTGGTCATAATATCCTGTACAGTCTCCTGAGGATACATATCAAAAATTTTATGATGATGATTCCAGGCAGGTAGTACACCATGCAGCGAAACTTATCTAACACTCAGTAATAGAGAAGCGTCTCCTTTCCTGTTCTGAAGGGCGAGGCAAACCCTGAATTTATTCGCTTCTTATTATCTTATTATAGTTATTGGTCTTCTATCAGGAAACATATATCCATGTAGGTGAGCAACAATATGAACTCTATCAATGATCCAAAATCATATTTATACTGAAACATACATTTTGGAATACATTCTAAATTCTAAACCTGAGCACCCGGAGAAAAGCAGTGCACTACTGTCTAATCGCCATTGTAGCCAAACTCTCACGAAATTCACAATGAGCATACAGGTCGGCTTGAATATATTCACTTGGTTTGTTTTCTCCATCTGATTCATATTTATACTGAAACACATGACAATATCTACATGCTCAAAACTGTCAAATTAGATAATCATTATACACAAACTGAATTAGCATGTCCTTCAGCCATAACAACGATCTCACAATGTTATATAAATTTTCAAATTTATATAGCCGCTTGCTGAAGGCCATTTCATATATTTTACAAGAATGTTTGGCAAGGGTTGTTTATTCCTGTTTGGAATAATAATAAGCGACAGTAAATGAGGAAATCCCCAATATTTAATTTGAGAGACATTTACGATTTAACCTATAATACAGTGACAGCATATTATGGGCGTTTTCACAGTATAACGACTGACTTAGAATCAGTATTAACTTGGTTAGCTTCACAAAGTTGGAAATTCTTACCTTCTTCATATTCCTACAAAACTACGCCATTCTATTTATGATTAGTCGAAGAACTTGGAATTTCTCTTAGGAATAGGCCATTACGACTAGACCCATAGTTTTTATGGCCAAATCCCGTGGAACGTCAGTCAATTCAGAGGTAAACTCGTACTTTGTTTGAGGCTGAACAATTCAGTGTGTGAGTTCTGGAAACCGACATTACTACCGCAATAAATTAGGAAGTAGTTGCATTTGGATTAATATCTTCAAGTGTACTTCTTATGAAGGACACTAGAAGATATTAATAGTATGTTTTATTCTTAAAATAAACATTTGCACATCTACCTTAATATATGTATCTTTACATAAGCAGGGCTGTGCTTACACTTTTCCCAAGACAGGCGGGGCCCGAGGCACTTTGTTTTGGGCTCTTAAATTGACCCTAATTTTTCGGGGTCCCAATCTAGAGCCTCGTACGCCTGTGCATAAGAATCATTCACGGCCCTGCACACAAGAGGAAAATGATTTCCTCATTTTGCTAGTCTTGCTTCGAATTTCTTCTAACACAGCTGTCAAGGAGAGCTGCTATTATGGGATCAGCGTATTCCCAAATTAGATTTCGAGTGCCTATTAAAAGGAGCCTTTAGATTACGCTATGAGGTATCATCTGGTGAGATTTGTTACTTTTTCCATTTAAAAACGGCAGTTAACTCTGCTCCATAAGCAACGCACATGGTCGGATTAAAAAAATGAATACATTTCCTCTTTTTACTATGAATGCCTTTAATAAAAATGATATTTTTAATCGTTTTTTTTTCTCTTCAGTTTGCTGTGCCTTTCACAATTCTATGAATCTAAGAGATAAAAGAACTAATCCTCTCTCACTCGACGCTGTTCTAATTTTACCGTACTGTGAGACGTTTTACAAACGTTACACTCTCAGGAGATGGCAGGAAGGAATTTTCCTCACTTACATAATAGTAATAATAATAATAATAATAATAATAATAATAAATGAATTAATAAAAATAAAAAAACTGCATTCAAATTTTTAGCCAGCTAATATTCGAAATTCTCTGCTGTTTGTTTTTGTGGTTTAACTTTTCCCCAGAGTGTACTGTTTGTTATTCATAATATTCTGCAGAAGGAACGTTATCTTCTGGAATCCGTTATAAGATGAATGTTCGCCATGATGTAATAAATCTGCCTTTGTGGCTTATTACATTCTTGCGTATGTACAACCAGCAATTGGATTTTTATTTGCGGCCTGGAAATGTATCCATTTTCGTTTCTTAATAGTAAGTTATGTGTCAAAAGAGTAAATAAACGTTTGTAAGTATTTAAAGAATACTATTTCCTCTGCTACAAGTTAAAACCCTTTTGCATGGCAGCCGTGTAATAATTTGAATTAGTCGTTGGACGAACGCGTAAGAGGCGCCACTGAAATCCTTCAGTAACGAGCCGGGATCGCTGGAAGTGTTGCGTCATTCCAGTTGGCCTGAAATGCCGAGATATAGTCACGTCCTCCGAGCACCGCAGACACGTGATTCTGGGTGCTCAAGGTCGAAGACGGACGTAGAGGACGGGAAAGAACAGCCAGCTAGAGCGAGTTGCGTTATTCTTTTCCCCTGATGCTGCAGGGTCGCGTGAATTTAGACTAAGCTGTGATTCTGAGCATGCGCGCTTCAATCTTACAAGAAAGTTGAGACATCAAGTGGGCCGCAGCATGGAAAGAACATGGTGGCGGCTTTTTAAGAAGGTGGATGAATGATGTGGACTGCCTTGCCTGTAAGTGATGCACATGGTGGAGGTAGTCGTTCTTTTGAATAGACTACCGTGAAAAACAGAAAGTAAAAAATCTTATACAGATAACATATTTAATAATAATAATAGTAGTAGTAAAAGTTAAAAAAAATTCTGTTTCGTATGTGCATACTGCTTGAAATTTTAGGTTTTATTGTTAATTTAAAGTTAACACTGACGGTATAATTTTTAAGAACACCCTCTTACTGTTGAGTTGAGAGAGAGAGAGAGAGTAGCAATCGAAAATGTAAAATAGTGTCGCTAAAGATCTTGGGAACCATGAAATAGTTCTTCGTGATCTTATTTTATTTCGATAAAATTAATTATTTATGTGAATTATTTATTTTGTTGAAGACATGAAAGTACTTGAATTATAGATAAAAGTTTCGAATTTTCAGAAAATTAGTTTTGACCTTTTGCTATTACCATAAATGATAAAGTGCACTATTTTTAATTTTAAAATAAAATTTCCTAAGCTTAAAATTTTCTCTTTCTTCATTCACGACCATCTGGATTCCTTACAAACCCATTTCAAACCTACTTTGTCTCCACGAGAGTAGCTAAAGGCAGTGCGAGATGTTCGATGAGATTCTTTGTGTTATTTTTAAAAATGCTGCTGTGACTACAAAAGTAATCGATTAAATAATCGCCAAAGCAATGCTTATGAAAATATGATTGAACGAAAATGATGAAATTCACTTCCTAACGGATCGTTTCATCATGCGGAGCTTTCTGTTTTCGTTGGACTTCTTGCTAATTGAACTCATCCGATCAGGGAAACACTCTACAAGAAACAAAGTGATAATCCCTGATGGCGAAAATATCTGTCGTCATTTATGAACTGCGTTAAAAGTCTCATGACGTCGAGTTCTGGTAAGAAAAGCAAAATATTACTTTTTCTTTCATTTCAATAATGGAATATCGTGAGTTGGTATAATCAAAAGAAATATGTCCAAATTGTGACTGGATTATGACCAAATCTGCAGCATGCCTGAGAGTGCTGTCATTTCTCCATTTGCAGAAGACAGCATCACATTTTTACCCCCGTAATAAAATTGCCTGTGTAGCCTTGTGGGAACGTTTGCTGTATGATAACGTTACACTGCAGGAAAAAAGCCCACTGTAGATTCGATTCTGATTGCAACTGGAAGAACCTTTTTCATCTGGTTCCCGACTTAGCAAATCTTTGGCGCAACAAGTAGTTTTTTTCCTCCCAAAATCTCTGGTTTTCAATTCCACATCTCAAAAAAATGAACGCACAACTCCCACTGTTACAGACAGCAATATCGATGTTAGCATTTAGGCTCACAAGATGGAGGGCAGTTGTCTTCCATACTCTCCCCTCCCCTGTAAATTCATCGAAAGTCATGGGCTCAGTTTCCAGTAACTGCTAAAGTGGAAACCGGACATTTTCCAAATTGCAAACGTGAGTTTAAACTAAAAGGGGCTCTCCCTACTCTATTTAGGTAGGGAGAGCCCTTTTTAGGGAATAAAAAGGCGTTAATGGATTTACTTTTATTATAATCTAGTAATAAAAATGCATCATGCACAATGCATTAAATTATCGGGCAGTGTTGATGTACTGTTAAATGATGAGGGCAGTGAATTTTCGTTTATTTTTACATAAATTCGCTATTCTGTAAATTATTTTTGATCTAATTTCAACAACTAAAAACGCGGTCATGGAAACCTTGTCGTACTCGAAGCATAATTTGAACAGCTGATAAGCAGGCCGAGAGGATGTCTGGAGTAAATAAAATTTAATTTTAATTGGTAATTCGTTTCAGTGAAAGGTAATCAGTACAGCGATTCTCCACAGGAAAAGAAATGAATTAAACTAGTCGCCAGGCTTTGGAAATTCTGTAATGATCTTAACTCGAACTTATAAAGAACAGGTTACTGTGTGATCGAGGGTACACAAAATGAAAAAGTGTTTACAATCAGCATGTTGAATGAAATCATTGTATTTTTATATCAGTGCTTCACAAAGTTTATTCACAAGAAAATATGAAAAAACCTCTAAAGAAAAGGTGCAGTATGTATTAAACAAACGACATAATTTCTTTATTTTTCTTGTTTTGCCTGACATTCCCAAGCATTCTTTCTATTCGCCTATTAATTCAAATGATCTTGCTTTGCAACCATCTTCATTTTATTGATCTGCAGATAAATCGCTAGAGGGAGAGAGAGAGACCAAGTATCCTTAAACCTGAGCAAAATGGTTTAGGATTACTAGTATATTGGACATGGAAGTGAGTCACAGTGGATGCATGGGATGATGTAATTGCGTATAGAAATACCGAAAGTAAGGACTGGCTGGCTGCAAAATAATGAAAGTATAGCTCGCGTTACAAAAGATTTACAAGTAGGATTTTCAACTCATTCTCTTTCAGCATCTCTCTCTCTCTCTTTCTGTGTGTGTGTGGGGGGGGGGGGGGGAGTGAGAGAGAGAATTGACGAACGATTAAACTTGAATTACTCATCTAGTTATATAGCGAACAGTAATCCGATATAGCAGTAGCGTTTTTTGCAGATAATGACCTTGCTGGCTGGCGAGGAAGGCGAGATTGCTTACAACGCTAGACCAGCCACATATTGGCACCGCTAGTATAAGGTTTTTCAGGAGGTATGCATCGTGTGACACTGAGAAACGTTTCACAACCCATAAAAAAAAAAAAGAAAAAGAACAGAAAAGAAAAAAAAAAAAAGCAGTAAAGATTTATCACACATTTCACCACTTGATGATATTTTTTCACTTATTGCTGTTTTAAGATGTTCATCTTAGTTATTATTCTTTCTTTCTTTGTAGTCTAAAGTTACATCGTGTTTTTTTTTCATTAGTAAATGATATCTTTGTCTTTTGATAGAAAATGCATAAAACAGATGGTAATTTCAATGTGTGTGTGTGTGTGTGTGTGTGTGTGTGTGTGTGTGTGTGTGTGTGTGTACAAGAGCTGATAGCACACGCCCATATCAGCTATCTCCAGTTAGCCTATAATTTACAGAACAAGTAATGCAACGCAACTATTTCTTGTACAGTCGAAGCGTAACTCACGTACAGTAGTGAATATGAGACTCCTTTATATTTCTAGAAATTTGAAGGTTAGTGTGCACGAGAAAGAATAATCATTTCACACTTTATTGAGAAGACAGTCTACTGGAATAATTAAGTTGCGATTGTGCAAAGATTTCTGAAAACGCTCTCACTACGAATTCCTAAAAAAATGCATTTCAAAAAATTGCTTGAAGATCTGGGTCTTCGTGAGCTTATTTAAAGCACTTTTCATTGGGAACTGGTTTCAGGATTAGACCAGAGCTCATCATGCGCTTTGGAATGATGAGTTTCGGACTACTGCTCTCTCTGATTTGTTGCTAAAATGTATAAAAATTTGTCTAAATTAAATTGATTTTTTGTTTAATTTTTCGAATACTCTCTGCACCTCCAGAAACCTGTGCCATGTTCTGTTATGGTTCCTCTATTGGACTTGATTGTTTTGGGCTGGATTGTTTTGAATTACGGACGAACCAACTAGGGCTTACGAAACCAAGATGTGTCTATCTGTTAATTGCGTGTGTTCTGGTCGGTTTGTCTGTTTTGTGAAACTTCTCTGCGTTTTCAGGAGGAATAACACTGCAACCTTCTTATGAGACTCCAATCAATCTTTCATACGGAGATCCTCGACTTAAATAACTTCGATTCCTAGATGGAATTAGAACCCACGCGTTTATTATTTTTTTTCTTTCAAACTAAAGACCATATTGTCGATTCCGACTGAGCTACGGAGTCTACACTGTTCGTAGATAAAGCAATTTTTATGCACAGCATATTAGTAGATTATATTCATTTCTTACGATTTATATTTTCTTATTTCTGTAGAGTCTATAGAACGGTGAATTCTCTCTCTCTCTCTCTATCTATCACATCCTTATTTTCCAAATATGAGGAGGCAAAACTCATTGGATTTAGTGATTTACTGCATTTGAAATTACGATGCACGCAATACTATTATTTCCCAGTAAGTAATGCTGAAAAAATAATTTTCCACAGTAGCTATTGAACATCCAACGTGCCTCGAAGAAATACCATTATATCTGCAGTCGTTTTTTTTTCTTTTTTTTTTCCTTTCTGCATAATTGATATAAAAACTGCATTTCTTTCTTCATCTCATAAAACTTTGGTGGCACAATGTTTCTACATAACTCTGTGATTTAATGCCCCACACGTGTCGCGATTTTTTTTTTTTTTTAAGTTTGTTGCACTTTGTTCGATGATCTGCTTTATGCGTCTGAACACGTGTTTTGACTGATGGATACTCTCTAAAAGAAATTGGGTAATGTGCAAATACTAGAGATGCGCTTACCTGTATGACAACCCTAGTCCAATATAGTTTCAGAATATTCAGCTAATATTGTATCAAGTAATACCATTATTTCATATCTATATCAATTTAGTTTAATTATTTATTAATAATTAGTTAATTACAAACTTTGTTACAGATAATTATATCTTCAAGTAATTAAGATATAATGATTTCTTTTGAATGGCACATTTTTGATTTTATCTCTCTCTCTCTCTCTCTTCATCAGAAAAACTTATCATTCCCTTTAAAATATTGGCAACTGCATTTAATAAACATCCAGATTCATTTTTTAAATTATTCTGATTCTACTAATATATCCTTTACAGAGGGATAGGCGAGAGATAAAAATATATATATATATATTACTTTAAAACAGCTTTTTTTTTAATTAATGATTATTAGACCCTGTCCGCGCGGTTAGCCTAGTGGCTTTGCACTTCGCAACCTGCCTGGGGAAGGAGTGTCCTAGGTTCGATTCCCGTCGACGACGTGAGTAGCTTAAGGATCTTCCTCAGCCATAGCCAAGTTAGCCGGTCTTGGGCGTGGACAGCAGGGTTTTCCCCTCCCCCCAGTTTATCTGAGGTTTTTCATTCCCAAGCAGGCTAACCGGCCCCGTGAACACACGGATCAACAGCCATAGTATATACGTATATCTCATAGTACGGCAAGGAAGGCAATGAGAAACCACCTTGCTCATGATCAACTCCCTAGTATGGTAGCATATAGCTCCACCCTCACCCCCCTTTCGCTGCGATGACAGGAGATCCTAAATCTTATTAAGGTGCGCTTCGTGGAGCGTCGTTCTTCATACTATGGTGTCCGTAAACTTCTTTCCAAGTAGTATATACAGAGAAAAAAATTTTATACTCTTCATTTCAAAATAACTTTTCCCAAACCCTACTGTGTTGCATTACACGAGTTGAAAATGTTACGTACACAAGAGTTCATTCATGACATTGATCCTACTGGGCATATTTTCCACAAGCATACGATAGCGATCAATGGGAATTTTGGACCCTTCTTCCAGTAGGCATGTAATGAGGTCATGGATTGTTGTGGGGGACAGACGTCCCTTGTCCTCACCCAACGCTCCACTTCATCCCACAGATGTTCAGTAGGGTTAAGATTAGGGCTCTGTGGAGACAGGTTAAGTGTGATGATCATATCCACATAGACCGCAGTTACAGCAGCCTTACGACAAGGTGCATTATCTTGCTGAAAGAGACAATGGTCAGTTCCGTAGAAACGCCACAAAGTAGGAAGCATTGCATTGTCCAGAATGTTCAGATACTTGGAGACCAGTGTTCGTTGCACCAAAAACAGAATCATACCATCACACCGCCATCTCCAAATTTCATAGTTGGGGTTACGCACTTTGGGAAGAAATGTTCACCGGGCATCCGCCATCTGCCAGAGGATGCAGCGTAATTCGTCGCTCCATAACACTGCTTTCACAGTTTCCCACGTCCCACTATACATGCTCTTTGCACCACTGAAGACGACGCTGTATGTTGGTTCGGGTAATGTGGGGCTTGCAGTCATACCATGGAAACCTATGCTGTGAGCCTCGGTTCTGAAAGTTTTTGTGCAGATTCGTGTTCCAGTCAATGCCCTGAACTCTGCTTTCAACGTATCTCCCGACGAATGGCTGGTTGTACATATCATCCTATGGTCACGTTCGGTGAATGTGATGGGTCGTCCACTACAGGTAGCACTTGCACTTGATTTCCTTCACTTCCATCTCAGTATGGTATCACTGACAGTTGACCTGAAATGGCTAGTTTGTCAACAATTTGCCGAACAGATAGGACTGCAACGCAACATGGCATCCTCTCACAGCGCCTCTTTCAAACTCCGTCAGTTCCCTTTTTCACCCGGACACAGTTGCACTGACTTGGTAGCATCATATTCTTCCAATGTATACCGGCTACAAACGTGACTCGTTTCCTGGCACGATGTACCTTGCCCATTACGGTGTCCGTTGACTTCTTTCCAAGCAATATATATACATTATGGTGAAGAAATATTTCTCTGGCGATGGATATTGTCAGACATTCCGTTCTTCATCTCGTGACCAATTCACACGCGAAGTTGTCTTCCAACTGAACAGTGGCATAAGATATATATATACCAAATAATCACTGAATAGTGTTGGGAGCTGGGTGAGTGCCGGTGGGGAAAAAAAGGGTCTCTGTTCCTATTTTGCTTTTACCATGGACTTTCGTTAAGTTATTTCCAGTCCAGTAACTCTACAAGAGTAACAGCACTCTCGTGTGCACTTGTTTTACGAACGTGTATCGCACATGAAGGATTAGCTAAAGATTTTTTTGTAGTGAACTTATCTAATCCATCAAGAGGTATGAGAATGGAATGAGTATTGGTAAATTCCAAGATAGCCTAGGAATTAAAAAATAAAATAAAGAGTAAATAATTATGTGAATGAATAAATTGTTTGTCGGTGTACATTCTTAGCACCACGACTCTTCCTTAGCCACTGATCTCATATCTTTATATTGTAGTTAATGGTATATGGACGTTTCCAGCTGCCATTCTTCAGACAATTGACCATGCTTGAATAACCCATTTATATACGAGTATAACCCTACTCTGGAGACCAAACATGGATCTTTTTATTAGCAGGATGATAGTTTTACACCGAGCGATGAAATTCATCTCCCACCTAAAGACATTCACAAACATCCAAACGAGTTTATTTCTTCTGTAAAAAGTAAAAGTTTACCTCATTTCAGTGTTTGAGTATTTTTCTTATATTTCATTCATTTTGTTATTTTTGGGGTGGTCTCCGAGTGCATTCATGGTGGCCGACTAATGTACCTCTTTTTAATGAGTTAGTTAAGCAAAAATATTGCAGTTAGTTTGATCACAAGTGTTTTATCATAAAAGAATCTTTCTCCATCCGAGTCTAAAATATTCTCAATATTTCCCTGATGAATGGAAAAAAGCAATTAATGTTTGGTGAAATGGGACCTGCATTACTACCAACACTAATAATTGCAATTGGTAACGTGAACATTTTCTCCAGGTATCGATAATTACAAAATGCGTGAGAAAATAAAGTATAACTATTTGAGAATGGTAACAATAAGATTTTGTATTGCGATATTGGAATATGGAAATTTTAAAAATCCTCCATATTCCAATATACCAATTATTTTAGAGCCTGTTTTCAGCATCAGAATGATTGCACTTCCTCTAGCGACTGATTAAGAAATTACATGTTGAGTCTGATACAGTGCTCGGATTTCCTTTGTCGTGTTCAGCGGTATTCTTCTGCCTATCAATTTTGCCACTAATGTATTGGATTAGCGTTTATAAAAGGCTTTTTTGCAAGAATTTTCAGGTATGCTTTGTTTTAAATTTTACAGCCACAAAGTGTAACTTCATCATACATCTAATTGTTTTTAAAATAATAAGCAAGAAACGGTCTCTTCAGAGGGGCAAAAAAGTCGTTTAGTCATAAGAAAATACACAGTACATATAAAACAAGAATTATGACGAAAATATATTCAATTCTCGACTTAAGTTCCTGGATTTTTTTTGCCACTATGACCATTACGATTTACTGCGTGTCTGAAAAGTGATTAGTAATGAGACTTCGTTTCAACTTGATTCGTAATAAGCTTGTTTGGAACAACAAATGTTTGAAAAGAAATGGGTGTACAGTAAGAGTATTTAAGTTTTGGGGTAAGTGTCCAGAGAAACGAGTACAGAGATTCCTTAACGTAAATATTTACGTGATTAAAATTAAGTCGTTGCAACCACTGTAACATATTAAAAAGATTTATAGAGAAAGTGCCTCGCACGTATTCTCTTAAATGTATTCATACATGATTGTGAGTGGTATTGTGAATATAAAGAAACTATCTTTCTTCATTATTCATTGAGGTCATGAGATGTAGCCTTTTAGAGAGCTAATTAAATTAGTTCTGTTTTTGTCAGTCAACTCACCAATCCATAGACTAGGAAATAAACACTACCAACAACCGAGCTAAAAGTCGCCATTTCCAGTGGAATTCGTTCAATTGTTCAGCCGCGACTTACGTTATGGACGGGACAGAATACTGGGCCTGTTGACTGAAATGCATTTTTCTCCTCCCCTCCCCCTTCTTCTTCATGTAGCTTCCTCAGTGGGAGGGTGCAGCACCATGTCCTTCCAGTTCTCTCTGTTAGTGGCTTTCCTTTTTGTTTCTGCATTGTCCATGATCTTATATCTTCAAACCAAGACCCTCCCCCTTAGCAATAGTAATAATAGCAAAAGTAAATTCCAAAAGAACGGTGTAAGTGTTTCCGTTCAGTATCCGATTATTTGATATGAACCGCCAGTAAATAGCTAAGATATCTCATGTCTTCAGAAAGTTCAAAGAATGTTTGAAAGGAAATGTACCGTAGCAGTATTTAAGTTTACGGAACGAATTCGTAAAGAAAAACGTGAAGATTAGCAAGTGACAGCGGAATCTCCCAAATAAAATGCAAATAAAAAGTTCATGATTTTTTTTAAATATTTTTTATTATTATTATAATAATGCTATGTTTAAGATCAGGGAGGTATATTTGCTCACCGGCCACGAATTAACAGGCTGAGGTTAGTGGGGTGTTGTGTATTGGTTGGAACTTTAGGTGTGTGGTAACGATATGCCCGATGCATTTGTGGTTACCTTCTGCTTTTACAAACCAGAACCAAAACTTAGCGACGAAAGTACTTATTCTGTGAATCTCTTATGATAGCGGTTTCTACTCTTACTCAAACGTAAAAACTAAAGTTTGTTTCCTCATATGTGTGAAATGCGTCAAGCGTTAAATTTCTCCACGCCATCTAAAACACTGCCTGCAACTATTCAAAGAACAATCACGAACTGGAAAGAATGTCTTTTAAATTAAGACTTGGCAATATTAGTCCAGTGGTTAACATTATTTCATTGTTAATGCCTGAAGAAATGCTGGTCTCTGAAATCAATTGGTAGGAGGTCGAATAATTCCCAGCAGCAAAAATGTTTTTTGCAATTATAATTATCGGCAGTGCCATACCATTTTTGTCCATGCAAGCACCCGAGTGCCCTAACTACGCAGGAGCACCATTACGCAAGCCATCGCTTCCGGTCACTGTTTACCGAAATGCCATAAGAGGCAGAGTGAAATTTAAGGTTTGCCAAGGTTACTTGTACTGCTGTTCTTTTAACAGTATGGAGAGGAGGAGAACCGGAAGTAAAGGGATACAGTGGCGATTAAGAAATTAGTAGATATCCAACAAGTGCCTTTACGATGTTTGAGTGTTAGAAGGGAGCAGTGTCCACTTCGGCTGTTGATAATATTTACTAGGCAGTGACTCGGTATACAAGTGTAATGGGTATTTCATTTATGTTAATCCCACTCCCTGAAGTACTATAAACCTGTACAATTTGAATACCATAGTTGAGTAAGGGTTACATAATCTAGGAACCGTATGCAATAGACTCTAACATAGTATTGATTGTAGCCATTTCGCGCATCCATTAAGCAAGACGACATCACGCAGTCTTTGGATAGCATTCATTACCCTCGAGTTGCTTATGTTTAGGAAATAAGTCTTGCGCATCGCATGTTAAGTATGCTCAAGTAATGGAAAGTGGTCTTGCAATTAAAGGGGACGACAATACTGTGAATTTCAAGGACTAATAAGTGCTCTCGTTAATTCTTGTGAACGAAGGGGGGAAAATCTATAATTTATCTGCAGATTTGATAATTTTTCATATCATAAGTCACATTCTATTATAACTCTTTCTAATAAACTCGGTGTGTAATTTAAACGACAAATTGCATTTCATAAATAGATTTAATATAAGCAGCTTTAATGTATTGAGCACTTTTTTACGAGGTTCTTTTCTGCTTCGCAAAGTGTTTTACCAATTCTGCTGATTGCTCTAAATGCCATGCATGCGACAGTCTGTAGTAAGACTTTGGGCGTGTTTTGAATGCGAACGTTCGTTGAATTGAATGGGAAAAGCTCATAAGTCTGAGTTTTGTCAGTTCGCTCTAGTTAATATTCGTATCCTGGTGGATTTTCGCTTGTCACTTTTTTTTTTTTATTTCGCTGTGTGAACGAAAGTTGCATATGAAGAAGTGTTCTAATCCATTTCTCAGTATCGAGTACTCACTTTTACATTCATGTGCACAAGACGCAACTCATGGGATTACTGAACGCGTTCATTTCATTGGAAGAAAATTCTTCTGAAGTGGGGAGGGGCTTTGCAGTTTAGATGACCTTTCTAAGGAAAATTCATAGAAAGGCCATCTAAAAAAAAAAATAAAGCTTTAACATTTTAGATGACATTCATTTCCGTTTTTCATATGCACGAAAATTAATATATATATATATATATATATATATATATATATATATATATATATATATATATAACGCATCGCTTGAGAGCAATTCGACAGACAGTCACGCCTTCAAGATAGTAGAGGGATAACTAACCAGTCTTTTTATTCTTCGAATACAATTGTGGGTGGGGGGAGGAATAATGAAAATTAAACCATGCATTGTATTTCGAAATTAATTTTGCTTTTTCAGCATGACTTTAAAATCCATTCTTAGAAAAAAAAAAGTGAAAAAGGTAGTGGGAGGGGAAAAACTTATCTACCACGTACTGTCAACAAAATTTTAATACTATCATAATGTCATTTAATGATATCTATTAGCAGTGCTCTTGAGTTAGGAATTACCTACTATAGTCAAGTGATATTTACTTATTTACAAATCTATAGGAGAAAATTAACATTGTATAGTTTACAAAAAAAAAAAAAAATCGCTTGCATATATCCGCTCTGGCATACCTTGCTAGAGGTCACCCAACCTAGAATCGCCCAACTTTGATCTTTATCTTTGATCTGTCTCTATCGCTCTATTAATGCCACCAACCACTCTGAGCTCTTTAATTTCCCCTTAAAAATTGATTTCCTGAAGTCACACTTCCTTAATAGTGAAATCGCCCTCCTAGGAGATTTTAATATCCACAACACCAACTGGCTTTCCTCCTCCAGTTGTACAGATCTAGCAGCATCAGAGATGCTGAAGCACAAATTGTTCACATGTCATCCAGAATACCAAATACCCAAACCACTCCCCAAACGCCCTAGATCTCTTCCTCACCAATGACCATTCCAAATACACAGGTAATTCTGACCACAATCCGGTGCTCGTCTCCTCCCTATGCAACAACGCTTACACAGGCACTCCCATACAAGAGTAGTTTGACATTATAACAGTTCCAAGGGATAGCCTCCTTGATTTCTATGCCTCATTCCCATGATTCCGCCCTTCCAACCCCACTCTACTCTGAACTGCCTTCCCATAACTTAACCCTGGTTCTCCAAAAGATCTACCAAGGCTATACAAATAATAATAAAAAAAATCAAGCATACCACAACTGGCTCACATTAAGAACTCCATCCTCCTTTAGTGCTTATATTCAAGCTCGAAATAGCTGCAAGAAAACTATCAATGCTTCCAAAACAGAATTTGAAAGAGCAAAAAGAAGCAAGAAACTTGTAGCCTCTCCAAGCAGCCCAGCCTTTTGGTCTCTTGCCAAAGCAATTGATCGTTACTTTTGCCCAACACTATTCCCACCCCTAACATACCTTGATGGCTCTATTGCATCATTACCCACAGAAAAAAAGCCAAACTCCTGGCTTCACACTTCGCCTCCAATGCACGCATAACTGACAATGCTAAATCCCCGCTCCCCCAAAAAAATATTTTCCAAATTAGACGCAAAAAATATCCTGGCACTGATGGCATTCCTCTAATAGTCCTGAAGGCTTGTGCACCAGAACAGATTCCTATCCTATGTCACTTGTATATACTCTCTTATCCACTGGTATTTGTTTCACAGCGTAGAAATTGGCCTATATTCAACCCATTCCCAAAAAAGGCGACAAATCATTGCCGTCCTATCTCACTCACCTCGGTCCTATCTAATGTAATGGAGAGAACCATCAATACCCAGCTCCTACACTATCTCGAAGGCACCCAGCTAATAAACGACCACACCAGTATAGATTCCGTCGCAGGAGTAGATTTCCTGTTGATCTACGATCAACAGGAGATCTCACATCTATCACCCATCTCTAGACAAATGCCATGGAGAGGTTTGATGAATTTCAAGTGGTTGCACTTGATATCTCCAAAGCTTTTGACCTGGTCTGGCACAAAGGTTTACTGAGCAAACTTCCATCATTTGGTCTGTCTCAGGACTTCTGCAGTTGAATTGCCAGCTTTCTGTCTGGACGCACACCACATGTGATGGTAGATGCTTTCTTATCCTCTCACCATTCAACTAATACCGGGGTTTCGCAAGGTTTTGTTCTCTCACCAACCCTCTTCCTTCTGTATATCCATGACCTACTGCAGTTGACCTCCAACCTAATACACAGTTTTGCAGATGACATCACATTGCACTCCTCCCTTTCATTTGATAAACCTCACTCTACACAACTCACCTCAACTATAGAACATCAACTACCACTGCTTCAGTTCTGATCTCCAAGCCATCCTTCAATGGGGTTCAGATAACCTTGCCAATTCCAATGCTAGTAAAACCCAGTTCTGTCTTATTTTCACCTAAAAAAAAAGAACCATTTTCTCCCAGTATAATTTTTGACAACACTCAAATTTCCATACAAGACGAGATTTCTCTTCTTGGAATCAACATGACACCAATCCTCACTGGCATAAACACATCACAGCTATTGCGTCCTCAGCCTCAAAAAAGTAGGATTTCTCTTCCGCTCGTGACATTACTTCACCTGCGAACAGCTATTAACCTTATACAAATCACAAATCCGCTCAACTATTGAATAGTGCTTTCACATTTGGCGTGGAGCCCCTAAGAGCTCTCTCAAAATGCTTGACTCAATACAGAGGAGGGCTATTATATTGATTAGTAACCCATTTCTTATCAACTCACTTCTTCCGCTTTCGCACTGGCGTTTGATTTCTGCAATATGTATATTCTATAAATATTTCTATGACAAATGTTCATCTGAAATAGCATCAGTAATTCCTCCACTCAGTACTAAGTCAGTTGAAACAACGTGCAGCTGCCACCAAACATCCCTTCACAGTATACCTTGAAACCCACAAAACATGTTTCTTTATCTTCTCCTTCATTTCCCTGCTACTGCTGTATTGTAGAACAGTCTTTCCTCCCGATGTGTTTCCCAAGGAATACAATATACAGTCCTTTAAATCGAATGTAAACAAGTTTCTCCTTTCCAAATCCACTATCCATACTAACGTACTATTAATAACGTTGGTTGATTAACCACCCCCTCGTGTATGGGCTCAACATAAAACACTTCATACATAAATTAACGAAGGAATTGTTTATTGGTTCGTTATTTGACAAAAACTCGATCCTAAACCGTCTTATTTTTTTATCACTTGCTGTACTAGGATTCTTAAGGCAATCAGGTTAACTTGATTCAACGAATGCTTGAATGTTGGTCAAAAATCATATTCAAAGTTTGAATCTGTTTCTTTGAAGAATGGTTCATAGTAGCTGTCGAAAAAGAACTGTGTGAAGTTCAAAACTATTAATTTTTAAACTCTAATCAGTGCGGAGTGGTCACCGGAGTTCATTAAAGAAAAACGAAAAGCAAATTAATTCTTTGTGCCAGTCTCAAATTAATCAGTTATATGCACCACTTCTTCATGTCAGTTAAACTGCTATCATCCACGGAAGGTCGCCTCTTTGAAAACAGAAGAATAGTATGTTAGATTGCAGTGTTCAGAGCCTTCCTGAATAAATAGAATTTTCACTGTATTCGAAAGCATTTCAGAAGGGAGGGAAAAATAACTAATCTGTAGCACCTGAAATGGCGCAAGACCAAGTTGACTTCTTTAAGTGTAAATAAAAAACGTTGGCTCCTCTCTTTCCATCCCTCCCTCCCTCTTCTGATAATTAAATTTGTCATTGACTGACTTGATGAATTATAATGACATTTTTAGCACACGAGTGACTTTTCATCATCCATTCGACTGTATTATACATGGATAGGAGCGACTCGCTGTGAAATAGCACCAGCTTGACAGGTCACGTTTTGCGTTACTTTTCTGTTTTATTCCACGCAAATATTGATGTTTGTCAGAATAACTGATTGTGGAGGACACCATCCCGTCATTTCGTTATCAATAATTCCAACGTTCCTGTCTCAGCTTGAAGTGGAGGGGGGTTGCTCGCGAGTGCGCTGTGCTCTATGCTTGAACTCTGAAGAATCTCCACTGTTAAACAGTGAATTATTATTTCAGATAGTAAGTAGATCGTACATTTTGAGGTCGAAAATAGCCACTTTTTTATCCACCAGTTTAGAATAAAGACTAAATTTAAAATAGCAAAGTAAAAACTGCGTGTTAAACTAATCTAAAACATAAATGTTTTGTGTATATTCAGGTTTTGCAGCATTTCTCGCTGGTGTAATTGATAAGGAATGCCACTCAATGATTTGCCTATTGAACATGTCACAAATAGCACTTATACTTCTTTACTAAAGCACATTCTCGGAATAAGTAAATGTGAGATTGGATTAATGAATGATTTTTTAGACAATGTGAAGTTCTTCAATAAGTGACTCGCTGCTTTAGATGTTCTATGAATTGTACTATCAAATAAAGTTTCATGAAATTCTCTCTCGCACACAATTTCTCAAATTTGTGGCCCCCAAATATCCCATTTTGTATTTGGTCTTGCTAATCGGAAATTTGTTTCATACTAGAGAATAACCATTCTCCCATTTTGATTGATAGCCTTTGCGTAATTATGCATTAAACTGAATTTAATAAGTAATAGCTTCACGAAAACCATTATGCCATTAAGCAGAGGTTGACACGTGAGATATGCAAAGGCTTTTAACAGAATCCAGCATAGAAGACTGCTGTATCAATTGTAAATATGGGACTGGATTGTAAACTGTTGGCATGAATAACAGAATGGCTGATTGTCATATAGAAAAGTAGTATATGGGGGATGTGAGTCTGCAAGATTTAAGGTAACCAGTGATGTACCACAAGGATCAGTTCTTGGTTCACTGTTATTCATTCTGTACATTGACTTTGGGAAGGATATGACAGGTGACATAGGGCTATTTGGTGATGACGTAAGGATAGTAGGGTAATCAGGAATGCGGCTGATATGCAGTACTTGCAGAATGATTTGAATACGCTGGAATTGTGGGCTTGGAAAAATGAATGTCAGTTCAATGTCAGTAAATGTAAAGTCATTCACTTTGGTTTGATTAGATATCCAGGGGCGTATTATATCGGTGGGATTATGCTAGAAGAAACTGATCAGGCTAGGGATCTTGGAGCGTTAGTAGATAGGAAGTTGAAGTTCAGGGGCCATGTAGTAAAGATTGCAAATACAACTCAAAAGAAAATTGCAATGCTTAAACGAACTTTAATATTTAAAGATAAGAATGTCGTTTTTCCTCTTTACAACACATTGATAAAACCTCACTTGGACTATTGTGCCCAGGTCTTGTCTCCTGGCTTCCGTTGTAATTCTGATGTGGTGGAGAGAGTGTGTCAAAAAATGATATCAGGATTGTGGAATACTGGTTATGAAGACATATTGAGAATTTGTAGGCTGAAGACACTAGCAACCAGGAGAAAGAGGGGGGTGATATGATTGAAACTTACGAACTTCTGAAAGGGTTATACAATTTCAGTAGATGGAATTTTTCATTTTATGGAGGGAAAAGAAAGGACGCAAGAGGCATCCATGGAA
The DNA here is from genome assembly GCF_054136105.1 of Typopeltis vanoorti. Lineage (NCBI taxonomy): Eukaryota > Metazoa > Arthropoda > Arachnida > Uropygi > Thelyphonidae > Typopeltis > Typopeltis vanoorti. The sequence goes on from NC_143556.1 coordinate 139,117,473, forward strand.
ATTGAGAATGAATGCTGTCAAGAAGAGGGTTAGATTTTTCTGTCATGGAGTGGTGCGTGATTGTAATGCATTGCCATTGGATGGATGTTGTGTGTGTGTGCAAGCAGTGTGAATGAATTCAAGAACAGGTATGACGCTGGTGAGAATAGTATGGCCTCCCTCGATGAGTTTCTGACTCTCTGCAGGTCTCTCTTAATAATAATATTTTCTTCTAGGATCAATTCTTGTTGAAGTCCGAATTATTTGAGTCTGTCAGCTGTTCTATTTACAAAGGTAAACAGAATTTCGTGTGACTCAGAGATGAACCAAAGAGTAATGTGATCAATTTGAAGCGTACATAAACATTATAATAATCACCGTACTTATAGGTCCTTAAATTCTAAGACCTGTCCAAATTGCCTTTTGTAACCATAAATTTAGGGTAAGGTGGTTTTTTTTTTACGCACGAAAATATATTCTCGTGTGCAAATTGCGTATTCTCCATAAAACACGGATTTTGTGGAGGGAAAACCTTCCACCTATGTAGGAGACCAGTTAGGTACCTTCAGATGAAAAGCTTTGATAAAAGGCATCTTTCATAGACGGAAAACGAACCCTAGGACATCATCGAAACCGACTTACCTGTGAAAAGGACAATGTGAATGAAAGGAATCTGCTATTTGGAACCGTTGACGTTCCAGCAGTAGGCCATTTATCTAAACAAACTTTGAAATAAACAGTTTGAAGTTTCCAAAGTGATAAGTATTTAGGCCACGGTTGTTAGTATTTTGGGGTCGTGCAAGAGAGAACACATTCTTGCTGCAATGAAGAAATTGTTTGAAGAAAAATTACCATTTTATAATTAATATAATATAAGATAGTAACACACAAATATAAAAGATGGAGAATTCTAAATAACAAACGGCATTTTTTTATATTCATTCAACAGACATGGAATGCAGGAATCATGTTTTGTCTCTAGTCTAATTCATCAATATGTAGATCTCTGTTGTATTCCCGCCTTTGGTATGGATGTTTGTGATGTCCTTCATTCATTCATTCATTCATACATGCAGTATATGCACTTCCAAGATTGACTAGTTCACTATCGGCGAAGTAGACCCAAACCTTCCCTTTAGAGGAGACCTTCTTCAGCAATGAGTGAGATTAGAGGCTACTCGTGAAAGAAGTAGCTTGCGTAAGCAAGCGGATCAGAAGCCATTAGCAACTTTTCTTGTGATAATTGTGGACATTTCCAAGTTCCTTTATTATTGTATCAACTACTTAAGTCTTCAGCCGTTGAAGAATCACTAACATAGAAAAAAAGGAACCAAGAGCTACACTGAGTTTAATCCTACCTAAAAATTGTTAATAAATTAAATTAATAAAGTTTAACACTTTCATTGCCAAGCTGAAAATTGGAATTTCATGTGGTGGGCAAATTTTTTTATTTTTTTATTTAGTTAGCGACGTCAACGTGATAACACGTGATCGGCCGTTTGGTGAGAACTCGCACCGCGCGATATCGCGTGATTGGCAATGAACGTGTTAATTTATAAAATTTATTAATAAAAGAAAAATCCTACTTCAGCCTCCAAACAGTCAGATGAACAAGAAAACTAACACTTTAGAGAAGCAGTGATTCTCCAATATATACAATCAGTCACGGACGAAATATCAAGTTTTCTTAGTCAACAAAATATAAAGATCTCCCTTTACCCAATCAACAAGATCTCTAATCACCTGATACCTCCTAAACCTTTAAATACACCACTTAAACCAGGTGTCTAGAAGATCATTTGTAGTTTACACCACACAGGACAAACAGGCAGATCTGGAAAGATACACCGATCAGAATACTTCAAGGATGTAAAGAACGAAAGAAGACACAAATCAGAACTGGCAGCACATACTACTGAAATAAACTATCAAATAGTATGGCAATAACAAAAATCTCCACGCAGATGTTTTTTTCTCAAGAGAGTTCAAAGAATCAGCTGAAATGCTGAAGCATCCTCTACAGTGTCACACACACAAGAAAAGTATGATTTTATATCAAGTTTGGTCTTCCTTAATCCATCACGAAACACTCGTATCCACCAGTGCTATACACCAACCCACGAACCAGAAGCGAGTGTAAAGTGAATGCAAGCCTTTCATTGTTTAAACGTGTACAAATATTTTTGCTAATGATGCTAACTGTTATGTATAAGAACAGCCATACCTAAAGATGCCTTCTGGAACAATAAATATCTGCTCGGAAGTTCTGTGGGCATCGAGACAAAGAAAAGAATGATAAGAACATTAGTGTGACCAATTTTCACATATCGAAGTGAGACCTGGATATTCAAGAAGAGAGTAAGATAACAGATAATGGCCTTTGAAATGTGGTGCTATAGGAGAGCTCTGAAAATCTTATGGACAGAACATGTGACAAATACCGATGTCCTACAGAGAATGAGAACACAGAGATCTTTATTACAGGAAGTGATCCAGAGAAAGATGAGATTGGCGGGACATGTACTGAGAGATTCAGCAGGACAGAGGATACTAACAGTTTTAGAAGGAAAAATTATGGGAAAGGGATCAAGAGGCAAGAAACGAAGGACATGGCTTGAAGATATAAGATCATGGACAGGATCACATGGCTGTGCAGAAACAAAAAGGAAAGCCACCAACAGAGAGAAATGGAAGGACATGGTGCTGCATCCTCTCAATGAGGAAGCTACATGAAGAAGTTATGTATATTTGTTATGATATGTATATGAAGTGAAGTCCGTGACATGATGAAGATTAATGGTTTTGTTTTATTTGGAATTAAGTCGAATTAAATAAGCTTTGAATCCAGTTGTTTTTGCTTACCTATTAGTTAACCGTACGTGTTTTCTCCGATCGATTTAGTTGCGTCCTGAACACCATTCGAATAGGTGTCTTTTTCACTCGAAACTATAAACATCTCTTTGCCCTGGTAACTGAACTGGTTTCATGATGGTCTGGTGACAGGAATCTCAAATTTATTAGAAGTTTATTTTCAGGAATTCAAAATATGGACTTGCTTTGTTGCATACGAAGTATGAAGGCGAGTTTCATTTTTTTTTCTTTGCAAAGATCAGATCGTCATAAAGTTGGACAGCAATTTTATATTTCCACATCCAAGAACAATAGGGAATGCGATCCATGTAAGCAATAAGAGACAGTAGTCTGTGTTCTTAGCAGGGAAAGGCAGTTTATGGTGAAATGTAAGATATCACAAGCAAACATCTCTCTCTCTACTTCAGGAATGGAAAGAGAGACAAGATCTTCGTCTCTCTTTCGTCCATGTGCTACATGTGCAGTTACAAGTGGCTCATGTTAAGACACTACAGTTTATTTTAAAACATTAAGTAGGCTCATGACGAAACAGTTAATGCTATAAACCGATACAAATCATGGCAACAGTAATATCAGTTGAACAATAATGGTTCACTAGCTTTAAACAGTGGAGTTCTCTAGTTAATACCTGTAAGTAGAATAAAGGCCCTAGTTTCCATTTATTTCTTTGCTTTTTCGAAAGGAAGATAATGAACAGTGCCTCGGATCTCAATACCCGAGAAAGACACTATTAGGTGATTTGTGTAAATTAATGTGGCTTCAGAAAAGAAGTCTTGCCAATCTTGCATTTTGCTATATTCGTTTGTCCACTGAAGTTGCTCACGAACAGGAGTTTTTTTTTTTTTTCATTAACATGATCGAAACGTTTGCAAACTGAAAAAGGGATGGCATCGCCCTCTGACACCTTTTAAGGCGACATATGACAACACCTTCTTTAAGAGCGCCCTAGAGAATCGACCGTAGCTGTGTATGTTATTTAAAGGTTCAGTTGGAAATGAGAGAGATAAGAAGAAAATAAAGAAATAACTTCACTACACTTATCATCCATCAGCTAACAAACAAGAGAAGTGTTATCTACACACCCGTCATTAGATCTCGGAAAGTTAATGATTATATAAAATTGAATTCTTACCCAAGCAGCCATTATGGCATCCGAACACATAGGGCATAAAATAAGCATCCGATGTCAAAGTTGATATTATCGTCGATGCGCTGGAACGATCCAGGTTTGGATCTCGTCTAACCTGGGAAGAACCTTTATCAGGGCTTTTCGACTGAAGATGATTTAACAGGTCTCATACGGAGGTGGACCGCGAACTCGGGTTTTTTAGCCTACAAAACAGGAAAACATCTTTAAATAAATGCAATGAACGAATATAATACGTTGGCTTCATTAGCCTTAGTTGCTGCAGCGGTAATTCCAAAATACCCCCCGACAGGCCAGCATTCGCAAATTATCGAAAGGGGCAACTCTTAACCTCTTCTTGAAGAGATCAAGATTGATTTCAGTCGAGTATTCAAGATCTCAGTAGATGAAATAAGAAATTCGGGGGGGAGGGGGGATGACTGCACGTTTGTGTAGGAATCCTAAATGAGTTGATAAAAGCAAGCAACACCAGGAAAATTAATAATCCCATAGAATAATTTGCTTAAAATTTTTAATTATGAAAGCTTTTTCAATAATGAAATCATTTTAATTGGCCGAAAATGATTAGAATTTTTTTTCTATAAATAGATCATTTTAAGCAAAATCGGACAAACGAAATATCTACAGGGTACATGTATGCCATAAAAGCTGTAAATATTGTTCCTAGACAAGAACTATTACAAAGCACTTTTTTTGTTTTTTTGTGAATGTCAACAGTCATTTTTTTATTTTTAACATGGTTCCCTAGAGAAATGTCATATCGATCTCAGATATTCATGAGTATGCCGTTCCTTTTGTTACGTTTTTACATATGGTAGAATAAAGACATTTTTATTGGTATATGATTCTTATCCATAGATTTCCCCCCTCTTTTTACCTTCCTTTTCGCTACTTGGTCCTCATATCCCATTCCTTAATCAAGTTTTCCTTAATGTATTCTGATTTTTGCTTTATTTTGTTTACATTGCTTGAGATGGCATAGACTGTCTTTTCAAGCAATTACAATTGCTATTCCTACTTTATCTGGCAGACGATAATTAAAAACTAAATATAACATCATGTAAATATTTGTTCCGCCTTTCTATTCTTTCTACTGGTCATAAATGGCCACAGATATCTAAGAATTGAAACTCAATATGTTCGTTTAATAGTAAACTGTACTGTTGGATAAAAACAAAAGGACAAAGAAGCTACAAACCTGATCCAGTTTTCATATCATAAAAGAAAACCTGGTAAGAAACCAAAATTCACTGCAGGACAAGCAGTGGCGATGAGCAATATATAGTCTCTCCAGCGAAGCCAATCCCGCCGATTGGCCTGTCTCTACAAATGGTGCCCTCCCGATTGTGTCGAGTATTGCCGCCTAAACGCACTTATTCCATATTTGAAGGAAATATCAACTGTAGTCCTTGGTTCTAAATGATTTTCATCGCTCAGTACGATTCATTTAGAACCGAGTGCTGTTGGCTGCAGAATTTTTCCCAGAACTTCAAGCAAGACATGTTTAGACAAAGTGAGTCCCATCGCGCACGTCAAATGATTGTAGAGTCAGTCTCGCATCTCCTTTTATACCGCTTTACGGCTCCTGTGATATGCAAAATTCCTTGCTTTCTTGCTCACAGCGTCATATTTCCTCTAGGTCATTTTTGAACTTTTTTTATGGTCAAGATCTCTTCCTCATAATCTGATTAGGGTGCTCACCAAGTTTGGGGTTTTCGTCTACTAGTTCGCGCTACAGGTTTCTCTGAAAAGGGATATTTTAATTTGAAGCACTCTGTATTCTTACACATAGGATGGTACCAACTTAGCGTTGTAGAAATCAAAGGTTCATGAGCCGGCGTGGGGTGGTCGAATGGTTACCATACTCGCTCTCCAAACCATAGATCGTGGGCAAATTCTGCCATTGACATGGGCGTTTGCGATTGCCTTTAGATGGGAGATGAATTTTATCTGCCAGTGTGAGGCCACCACCCTTAATGTAGAGACCTGATGTGGCTTGAAAAAGTTCCACCTTTGGCCTCTAGTAAACCTGGTTTCCAGATTAAGTTTAAAAAAAAAATGAAAAAGTACAAAAAAGTAAATGAAAAAAAAAACCCTTAGCCTGTTCACGGTACTACTGTGCTATGTATAGGTTTACAACACCTTTTATGGATGAGAGACAAAAATAAACAATATAAAATAAAATAAAAATAAGCGAAGAGACCAAAGTTTTCTTTTTCGTTCTTTTTTCTTTTTAAATAATTGAATGAATAAAATTGCGGTATGAAAGAATACTTCGGACAATAAAACATTTGCACAATATAAAGTGCGCGCATTGTGTTTCAGGAGTGAAAAAAAAAAAAAAAATTGTGGTCCTCTTTTAAAAGGAAATGCTAATTTTATGGATCGTTGTTTGTATGTCTGCGAGCGTATTATCAGCGTTTTGTTTGGTTCTGAAAAGTTCGTTCAAATATAGAGGGGAAATACTCGTATGTACCGACATGACAACTGGGATGTCTCAAAAAATTTTACAAAGACATTTCCGAATTTCGATGAAATATTCAGGTAATGCTGAGGAACATCCTAAGTACGTTGAAGGCAAGTAGAATCTAACTGATGCTACATATTTTGCAAAACTAGCTAGAAATTGAAGTTTGGTTATTCGTCTACAATAATTAGTGTTACAATTTTCTGAAAGCATTCAAACAGGATTGCTGAAAATATTCTTCATCCCCTCCCCTATTAAATATTAAGTTTTCCTGAAATTTCATTTTGTGTTTTATTTGAATATTAATACTGCGAAGTAAAGAAAGTAAGACTAGCCTCTAATAGTTAAAGCCATTCTGAACGATTTTTTTTTAAACATAAGTGATCCTATATTTGAAGATAATTATTTTAAACGGTAATATAATTGCTCCTATTGGTTGAAATAAATTGTGTGTATGGGGAAAATTTGTTAAATGAATTTGCTGAAAATTTAACTGAATTTTTTTCTGTTAAAATGTTAGCGGATGTCAATTGAGACTGCGCACTTCTGTTAGCCAACAGCTAAAGGAAATCAAATAATTTTCAACCGAATACTTCAGAATAATCTCGATTCCGAGTTATTTTCGAGAGTGGTATGGTTAGAAGTACAATTAAAACACTTAAGTATGTAAGCAGATAATGAGTTAAATTTTCGAAAAGAAACGCATCGGCAAGAAACGCATTGCGAAGGAATTGACACGACAGTCGGGATTAAAAATATAAAAAAAAAAAAGTGTTGAAAATTGAGTGAGTTGCAAACAATTGCGGAAAATAAATTAGATCACGTGATAAGTTTTAATCGGCTACTCTGTGAATACGCTCTAGATACCGTTCAAACCGTTATTAATCTTAGGATTAACGAATGAATGCACGCAACGGGATTTGGGAATAAATGGCTAACGCGACATTAGCGAACAGGTGGCAAAGCTTCGAGTTTTTAAGGAAATAATTAAGGATTGTAACAAAAGAATGAATCATTGCTTTAGGGTAATAGCACAAAACCAACGGCCCATTAGCTATTTTAGTCCACTAACTGCTTTTACTCGACTGTCAAGAGGAAAACGGGAACTTTAATTCTACAATAAGGAGGTAAACCAGCAGTCCGATGCACACATGTAACGAGGAATTTTTGCGAATTGTTAGCACTAAAATCCCTGAATAAAAAAATTAAAAAAATGCGGAAAATAAATTAGAAAACGCGAAAACAAGTTTAACAAAGGAACATACTTCCTTTTAAGAACTTTGCAGTAAATTTATATCAGTGAAATTCCTAAGATGATATACACACATGCCTTTTTACTACTAATAATAAACTTTAAGTTTAGAGCTTACTACATAGCAATATTAAAAATTAAAGATTTAAAATCTCTAAACTAAAAGAATGGACAATTAATTGTAAGCAGTTTAACTAATTCTGATACCAGAAATAACTAAAATGGTAAATGCATATCAAATTGATGCGACAAAATAAGATATTTTGTCGTATTAACAAAATTGTGTTCAACCCCCCCCCCCCCCCAAAAAAAAAAATCAAGACGTACACACGCTGTTTCGAAAGCAGGGAAGAATTTTAAGTGGATTCCATAGATAGGTTACGTTCATTCCACATATTTCTAAATTGTTTCGGCTAGTTTTTTTTTTCTTTCTATTTTTCAGTAATGCATTTCTACATGCCAATATTTTCCTGAAACATCTGCAGTCCCACTTCGACATGTGAGCTGCTTTTCTGCACAGATGAGTGTTTCCAAACCGCCGGATTTAAAAATAGTTCTTCGTACATCCTTCTGCATTTCCACGATGTTGCCCAGATGTCGCACCCGCTGTCTTCGGGTTTCCTCATTAAACGCCGTGTTTCTGATAAATGAGGCATCGTTTTGTTTACTTTTTATTTCTTGGCATGACCAATATTTTATCATCATGCTTATTTAAGGCTTTCAGCTTGACGTTCTACCTCAAATTCTCCATGTCTATAACCCCCCCCCCCCCCCCCGCACACACCACCACCACCACCACCAATAGACTTGGGGTATTTGTATAGCGAAGTCTGCGTAATTTTTTTTCGGAATCTTTGACTGATCATTTTGATGATGTATAAGTGCACGTTGCGCTTTATAAGCTACTCCATCCTGTCGTCTTAATGGCCGATGTATCTGCCACCTTAAAAAAAAAAATAAAAACTTCAAAAGAACGGGATCTGATCTGTTATGGAATAGTATAAAATATTTGTTAATATAATGACATTAAAAAATTTCTGCTTCCATTCGGAATAGCTACTGTTACGAGTACATGATGCTACAAGTATAAAATTAAAGGAACGTTATGGGAAACTTAAATAAAAAATGAGCACTCTGTACAGGTCGGACTGCTCTGTCCACCTGTTCTACAAGTGTGACGAAAACCCGAAGTCTGTGATATAAAATCTGTACAAAATCGTCTGATTGCAATTTTCAGTATGTTCGTTTTATTGTAATAAAATACTTTAGCATCAATCACTAACGCCATTGTCTAATTATAGTAATGTTACTAAGCTTACTCATCATCTGCAAATACTTTGCGGCTATTAAATTGAAATTACTACTTTGATAGGTGGCGCTGCAGTAGTCCTTTGTCGACCTTCGCATGTGTTCGTTATGTAAGCCTTTCTGCCTTGAAATTTGTCTGTTCTATCCTGTACCAGTTAGCATAGTGAAAGTGTCAACTCCAACGGTCGTTGTCCCATTTTTAAGCAGGAACTGTGTAGTTCTTGACCTAGTAGGCTTGACTAAAGGATGACCTACATTCATTTGCTCTCTGTCCCCGAATATCATTACGTGAATCAAACGCAGATAACGTACGACACCCAGCACTATGGCGCCAGTGTAGGCAATTTAATCTCACGTGCCCTCATTCCACGTGTTGTACTAGTTCGTTGCTAAAACAATCTTTGACACGGAGAATTCTAGTCCAAAGTGTGACATTACTTACATCACAAGGAGATTCTGTGGGAAGCAATTTGCATCATCCTTTACTGCGAGAAATAATTCTACTCCTCAGAGGTGATAGTATCGGTGCTATTAGCAAAACATTGTGTGCGTTAAATTTAGGCGAATTTGATATTCCGTATTTTATCGTACGGTCAGTGGTGGTCATGGATTCGAGAAAATCACTCGTCTGTATTGAGGAAGGTCGTGTTTGGAATCCTACAGGTGTTGGCCTTTCGACTCACAACTGGTAGTCAACCTAACGTTAATTAGTGCCTAGACTGCATGAAAGTAAGGCCGGAGAACAACGCTGAGAGCAACAGCGCGTTTTAATGAATTACCCGCATTATAACACTGTGCTCAAGGACAGTAACGGCAGGCACGTGTGTTACCAGGAAACCCGGGAGTAGTAATGGGTTCGAAGTACAACGCAGAGCTTGTGGGTACGTTGTAATGAAACTACAAAATACCGTAGATTGCATCGGTGGAAACAAAGTATTCAATCGCAGAAAGAAAGATATACTCTAATGCGATAATAAAATAAAAATAAAATTGCACCACATCCGAAATGGAATTTTCGCAATACAAATAATAAAAAGTAGAATTTAACAATATTCAGCGTTTTTAAGGAAAGTTATTTCAGTTTTGAGTTTTTCGTGCCTATGGACATTTTCTTCCTTTCTAATTCCCACAGAATAATAATAAAAAATCCTTTGCTGGTCGTATGCATCTAGCTATTATTGTTTTACATCCAGACTTGAGCATTTTATTAAATTATTTGATAAATAAATGATATCTTACTTGTAAGTGAGACAATGATTCGGCTTGCTATTCTGTACAAAAAACTGGGAACTACTTGGACTCGTATTCAGCTTTTTTCATTGTATCGATCACTTCCAGTTACCGAAAAACTGGATTTCTCATGAGTCATGTGGAATCTATAAAATAAGTCATCCACTTACAAAATTTCAAGGGTTCAGCAAGTACTGGAATTTCGTGTCTAAACAGTAGCTTAAACTGACATCGCTAAAGCTGTGGAATGAATGAGAATATTTATACATTATTTATATTTTATTCAAAACAAACTTATTCAATAAATTTATTTTGTATATATTATATATTTATAACATTACATCATAACAGGCATTCGGTCGCTTGACAGTGAAGAGTTTGTAAAATAACACAAATTTGCTTGCAACATATTACTTAAGCAGCGTAACTTTGAAATTTTGAACCAAATTCTTTTTTCTTTTGCATTCTTGATGGCTATTATTAAAAACAGCAAAATGCAAACGATAATAACAATAAACTGCAATATTAAATACTTCAGTCAAACGCAGAATAGGCCATCTCCGTGGGCGTCCGCAGAAAGTTTTCCAGGGGGGGGGGGAGCTTGGAGACAAATAATTACATCAATTTAATTATTGAATTTTTTGGGGTTTTTTCACAAGTAGATCCCGGAGGGAGGGGGGGGGAAAGAGCCCTCCTCTGCGGACGCCCATGGCCATTTCTCTCTTTCTCTTGTTCTTTGTAAGTTACTGCACTGTTTTATTGCAAATCTTGTCATCCCGTTCTGTTCACACTATAGCATTGGCGCACCCTAAGAAAAAGGGAAAAAACACTAGAAATATTTCCAAAAATATTTTCCTAATTAAAATTCTTATTTTTTTTTGATTTATGTTGCGTCTTCTATTTGTATGCTACTTATGAATTAGCGATCACATAAGATGGGAATCTTATAGCACTTGGGAATCCTGGCCGCTGTGAACGCAAAGCGAATGAAGTAGTGCTCGGCCGCTACTTCGTTTGCCCGAGCCGGGCCAGAGGAGATCACGGACATCATGAATTGGCGATCACTGCAGATGCTCAGTCATAGCTCGTATGCAATGCGTAGTGTGTATTCTCAAATCGTCTACTCAATTCCCTACCCCCTCAAGATTAATCTTGAGCGCCCTCTCCCCCCGCAGATTAAATCTTGAGCGCTCGGCCCCCTCCAAGATTAAATCCTGAGTGCGCCACTGCATTATAGTATCCATTTTCTTACTTCCTAAATCTCAAGAAGAAACAACTGCAACATAAAAGAATTTTGTTCGCAAAATGTCGAAGTTTTAAACAAAAGTATATAATTTTTACAGGTTTAGTATTTCACTAATTCATAGTATTTTGAAGTCACAGTATCTATCCAACTTTATTTTTAATACAATACTTTTTTTCTTGGGAATAATATTCCCCCAGGATGGAACATATCAAATTTATCTAAACACAGATATATACTCTAGATATACGCAATTGGGGTGTGGGGGAGTTGAAATATTATCAGATAAGAAATAGGTTAATTTTAAAAGAATATCACTCATGATACATTTACCCCCACCTCCCCATGCAATACCTATGGCGTCGAAATTGGACACAATAGGTATGCACCAGGTTTACCTTTCGTCGATGGCAACCACATAAAAATTTTAAAAAAATAAATAAATAAATAAAAAAAAGAAAGAAAAACTTGTCTCTGCTTGTTTCTTCGCTCTTCCTTGATATCTCTGAGCCAGCATCGAATTTCAAGGAGGAATGGGACTATTTCTTCTTGCCTTTTATGTATTTACATAAAATTATCCATATTAGTCAAAACGCCAATTAACTCAAGCGTAAGCGTTTCTACAAATCACGTGGTGAAATGAGTGTGGAATTCTTGTATTTAGATGCGACCTTCCGCATTCGCGTCATCCACTCCACGGATTCGCTGCTTGGATAATAACCGAGCTAGCAACTCAGCGAGGACTTTTCTCATATAGTGTGTGAGCGCGTGCACACATCCCAACGTAGTGTAAAGCTTAGAGTATTTTTATATAAAAAGAAATCGCACTTTTTTTTTCAAGCACGAGGCCGAGTTCCTGGTGTTTTTTTTAAAATTCCGACAAAGAGATAAGCCAGCTAGGGAACAGTAATAACAGACTTCACGGTTCCAGGCTTTAATCCAAATAGCCAGCGTAGCGAACATCTTATTCACTATAGTAATTATGTCATCGATTTTCGAAGATAAGGCGTTTCTTAAAATGAACCTCCAGCTAAAATTCGACGCGAATGTGTTTTTTAATACGTGTAAAACTCCACTATACACAGAGATCGTGTGAACTTGATAATACGTGCAAGGGAATTCCACCGAGCAATTATACACTTGGCCCTTTGAATATTTCTGAGCTGTAGGGCGTAAAGTTCGATTTAAAAGAACTTGCATAAATGTTGGAAAATATTGTGAATTACTTAATTTAAACATTTAAACCTTCGAAAATATCGCATTTATTTATTCATGAACTCAAAATTATTTCATGGTGTTTTTTCTTCTTCTTTATCTGAATCCGCAAGAGAAAGTAGTACATCTATCGTATTCGGTACAATTCATGAGCTAAGCATTAGAAAATTGCAACGATTCAGAGAAATAACTTATCCATCAGGCATTTCACTTCACCAGCAATTCTCTAAAATTAAGAGACTGTGCTTAAGTTACTAAAGAAACCTTTAAATTCTTAAGATAAAATATTATGACGTAATTGATAAATTGTAACTGGTACAATTGATTAGTTTTAGCGTATCCACTCTCCAACCAACGGGCTACTGGGTTCGAATCCTGCTGGTGGGCATAGATGTTTGGATGATGGTCTTCAGATGAGATTTCATAGCTTCGTATATTGGAGGCCTGATGTGGTTTGAAGAAAAGTTCAGTATTTGGTTGGTAGGGAGGGCCAAGTTTCTGGATTATTTCAAAATAAAATAAAAGATAAATTTAAAAAATCCTTAGTCCACTGACGGTACTAATCTACTATAGGTTTGCAACCTTTCATGGGTAGACTTCACAAAATAAGTAAATAAATAATATAATATAAAAATAGAATTCGTTAAACTTTTTTTTGGGGGGGGGGGATTTTAATATAATCTGAGATTGTTTTTCATCATCGTACATCTTAACACCAAGGAGAAAAAACAAAAATTGGTAGTGACTACACTGACGAAATAGATATTAGTTGTACAAAAGAAGTCTCACGTGTAAAATACCGAAAAAATCGTTAGCTGAACATTACCTAAAACATCTGGAATGGGTTAAAATTTAAAAAAAAAAAAAAATCGTAAATGAGCCTAGGTTAAAAAAAAATGATTTTCAGGACATTCCAGATTGTAGCATAGAAAAAGCAAGAGTTGGATAAAGAACTTTCACAGAAGTGAAAGAATCTCATTTTCAAGGTTGTGTAAGAATTCTTTCTGGGATTTCTTTGACTTTGTGTGTGTTTTCGTTGATTTTCCCTTTTTATTTTTAAAAAAATTCGATTAAGCGACGCTTTATGATTAGTGCTTTATTGGTCCATTTATTCGTACTGATTCATATTTAATTATTTATATATATCTATCATTTTATTTATTCACATATTCAGTAACGATCAGGGAAGACGAACAGCTATAGCATTGAACACTAAACACAATCTTTGGATGCCAGGCAATTTCTCCTAGAGTGATGTGGACAAATGAAAATGGATAATTACTCAATGAGATTTAATTGTGCCTATGGCTCAATAAAAGGTTCCACTAAGGAAGAAGAATGTATTTGGTCACTAGAGAAGACAGCTGACTAAAGAAAAACGAAAATTTGTTCTTGTCGGAGATCTAATCAGCCGAATAGGAAATTAATGCTAGACATAGAAATATGGGAAAATTTGGAAAAGAGCAAAGCAATAATAATAATAACTGCCTATTGAATTTCTGTTCAGAACATGAACTAAGCATGACTAATATCGTGCCCGAACACGTTCACAAATTCACATGGAGAGAAGACATGAGAAATAAGTCACCAACTGCGTTATTGTTCATGACATATCTTCATGCTGGCTGACAGTATATACTGTATTAGAGGGGATATGAAATAGCAAGTGATCGCCATTTACTTTCTAGAGATATCGAAAAGAAATAATCAAAAAATCGAGAGGTTTTAGAAGTGAATTAACGAATATATAAATATTCAAGAAAAAATGAGTGTTTATAAACCTGTACATGAACCGTGAAGTCTCGGTGGCAAATTCTAAAAAAATAATGATAATAAATTAAAATTTTAAAAAAAATTGACTGATCTGCAAGAGAGGAATGTAGTGAAGTTGTTTCCAAGGTGAGAAAAATCAGAACTCTAATGTGGACAGTCAAGAAGTTAGCAAACGTCATGAAGGGAGAGAAAAAATATTGAATAATTCCTAACAAATAAGTCAGCATACAATAAACAAAAGCAAACTTATGTGATATCTAAATAAATAATGGGAAGACTTCAGTAGGAAAATACAAATATTAGAAACCTGGAAAAATGATCTATGGGCTACTAATAAAGATTAGGAAGGAAGAATGAGTAGTACCGTAAAAGAAATCAGGGAAGCTATAGATGACATAAATACTAAAGATAAAGATATTTTAGATGCCTCCTGTAATTACTTTGAAAAGATTGTAAATGAAACAAGAATTAAAGAACTGTGGTAGAAACATTTCAAGACGAATCTAATCAGGAGTATATATATAACAATACTTGATGTAGAAATCTGAAATGTGGAGAGGCAGCTGAAGTAGATATTCAACCAGAATGCTCAATGGAGATATAAAAATTATACCGTGGCTAGCTGCACTACATTATTCTGAAGGCCTATCAGAAGGTCGAATTGCAAATGATTTGAATAGAGCTCTTAATACCACCTTTACAAAAGGAAATAAAACTGACTGTCAGAATCAGAGGAATTTCGTTAGCGTGTTCCAGGTACATTTATACAAGCATATTTGAGAAGAGGACAAGAAAAGGCCGGATTCAAAACAAAGAGATTGTCCTTATCAAGTTTAACTTTAAGACAAATAGTTGAGAAATCCTAGGAATATGATTTGATTTTTTTTTTTAAGTGAAGATGGCAAATGTAATATGGGGATAGACAACAGAATAACACAAATCTTCAATTGTGAGTCCAATGAATAAATGGACTCACAATACAGTCTATATGGAATAAGACAAATTCATCAGAACACTAAATTGGCAATAAACAGGACAGCGTTCAATTTAATTTTACTTATGGAATTGCGCGGTGGGTTAATCAAAGAACAGCAGACCACAGACATGATAGAAGAAAAATTAGGGAAGTAAACGGATGGCATGAATGGCAGAATCGCATTAAAAGTGAACACATAAGGCATTAACCTGACGTCAGAGCTGAGGAATGTGTGCGCAGAGTTAAAGATGGCATAGTCACTTAAACAGAATGGGAGATCAAAAGACCCAAAGGAAGACCAACTTAGAAGCTCTTTAGAAGACTGAAATGTAATATCTGACAAAATGGAATCCTGACAAATAACAGACTAATTTGGAGGATAATTGTCGATAAGGAGTTAATATGAAAAGGTTACTAATGTAAATTTTTCATACTAACTATATACCAATGTAGTATTAACACATCACTTGAGCGTACATCTCAGGAATATGATGGGATGATTCGTGCTTTTGTGGCTATATACAGAACCTTCTATCATCGTAGGACACTGGATCTTGCATTTGCAAAGCAGATGTTTTCCGTTTCTCATCGATTCAGGTGTCAGTGTATTTTTCCGACTGTATTGTTTATACTGATAGGAGTGAACTTGGCGAACTTACCATCTAATACAGGTAGAAAATGTCTTTGCACTCCAGATAACAGGATACATACACGAATCCTACCGTGGGCATGGAGGTTTTATGATGAATTTTATTGCCTGGTCATATCCTGTTAGCTGGAGTGCTAACAGGATATGATCATACATCCACAGATGCTCTGTCATCGACTATCATGATATGCTTATATTCTTAATAAATTGCGCATGTTTATCCCCACACTCTTTCATTATCAACCCATCTAATATTTTATACATCGCTCGGAAGGAGACATCATTGCTTCTGACGAGGGCATCGATTTCGTGAGAGTATATCTAATAAACTAGTCGTTCAGGTTTTAGGGGAACTTCCGGATTCATTATTGAGAAATTTTTCACGATATGCTCATATACTGTATTATTTTTTAAAGGTAGTTTTTAAGCATTCCCAGACCTTCGCTCATAACCTGCAATGCGCTTTTCTTTAATAACAGATTTACTAACAAAAGAACTGAAAACAGCAATATCGAAATCTTTACATATACAGCTGTTTCCAATTTCGGATGTTAGGAAGTCTGAATCTCAGCAACTCTCACAAATGATCATGCGTACAAGTTTCTCGTGCGGAAAAAGATTTCGATGCTCAACTCTGACTTCTTTCATAATCGAAAATATGCACTGATCATCAGTGGAGGACTGTAATAATTCTCATAACGAACATTCGCTGTTCAATGGGAGTTTTTTTGGTTAGATTGGAATGCTCTACTATTGGAGTATCTTATAGCACAGAGCTGACTACAAATGATGTAGGCAATTACAAAAATGTATTTAAAAAAAAAACGTGCAGTACCACTGTGAATAGCAACGCACTTTTTATTCCTCACATGTGTAAGAAATAAGTTGACTTTTTGGATCTAAATCCACAAACGTAAAATGGTGACTCAGTCACAAAAGGCGTTTTGTGTGCTGTTTTATTTTACAAAACTACTGACCTGAACCCCCCCCCCCCCCCACACACACACCTGGACTTTTTATTGTTATGGAGTTGTGAAACATTCAGGCTTGAACAACATGAAGATGCGAACAGCGATTGCCAAAATCCTAACCTATTGCGAAATGCATGTCAAGAAGTCGAATATCGGCTTGATGTGCATAACAACAAATGACGCACATGTCGAAATTTCATAAAATATTAAAACAAAAAAACTGCACACACAGTAGATTAACTCTGTGTGCGCATTGCTTTTTATAGAATAAATCATTGGTAGCCATTATATGAAATACTGTGGAAAAGAAACTGGCAAAAAAAAAAAAGGTTCCTTGATTTAATTCATTAGCAATCAGACATCGTCGTTGAACTATAAGATTTGGAAACGTGCTAATAGCACCTGCAAATAATCGAAAATATCGTTCCCACTTTTATAACTTAGCTGACCTTTACGACACATCCCACTGATTCAATTTCAGTGATTTAGGACTCCACTTTAAATAATACAACATGTGAAATGGTCTGTTCTGTGTCTTGTCATGTTATGCAAGTATTATCGATCATTTTTGAATTATTGAAATTTTTGGATGAGAAGAAAAACGATGGGTGAGGGGAAGTAATGAGCGAAATAATGTCAGAAGAAGATATCGGAAGAAATTTCTTATTGACCACACCAGAAATAAGTCGAGTATCTCACTAATGAAACCTCATCTGGGTAATCGGAAGTCCCTGTTGTAGACAGAAATGAATTTCTACACACTAAAGTTGTTTTACAATTTATAGAAACTTCACGTAAATATCATTTGTGTTTATAACTATGGATAATTGAAAAACTAATAATTAATTAAAATCATTCGCTGTTTTAATAAAAATCTATTCCATAAACTGTGCTGGCGCACAATAAATATCCTTGAAGGTTATTTTCAATCCGCGATCTTCCTAAGAAATAGGTTCTATCAGTACTGTAGAGTTTGTTACTTGTCATTAAGCAGGCAATGTCATACTTTTTTTTCCAGTAAAATTATCTGTAGATAATAATAATAATAATCGTATGATGATACACGGCCGTGAGTCTCCTTTTACGGGGAGGTACGGCACCCATCTCAGTCCCATCTGTAGATAGTTTATCTGTCTATTGAATATAAATACATATGTCACTTTCTGAAAAAGATAATTTGTGGGAGATGCACATAATTCGCTTTTTCAAATTTCCGTGGATTAGTAATGATGTCTTAAAGCTCCAAAATAATATACGTAAGGTTAAAAATAAAAAGTCCTCGCCCGAATCTGCTCAAAGAAAGACCTTCATTCTGAATACACCGGGGACATTGGATGGATTTAATTAAGGCCCACATGTTGCGTGGGTGTGCATGGCGAGAAATTTTTCAACTCGAAGGAACGTCATGATTGCTACTAGTTTTTTTTTGTGCCTGGCAATTGTCTACTCATTTTCATGAAAAAGAACAATAAATGAGTTAGGCATGGGGAGTCACAGATTCGTGCTGGAGGCCATACTTTATTATTCTATTCCCATAGATCATCATGTTTAATCTCCATAAGTAGTTTTTCCATAATTCACCGTGCAGTCCCCAGGGAAATAGCGATCTTGTATGCTCTGCACACCTGTTTGATCAATTATTTCCACTGGGAATATCTGCATTACTACGATCCGCTTTGGTTATTATGCTATAGCATGCTGAAATAACGCACGAGCTGTCGGTGTCGTTTAGAACCATAAATCTTGAAATTGTAGCTCAGGGCTTAGGATACGCATGAGACATTCACGCGACGCTGACGACCACGCTAGAGAAATCAGCAACGTCTCATTCGCGTTGTTTCGTAAGAGCTACTAAGCAGTTTTGTTTTACTTACTGGGGAAGGAAACGATCACCTTGGCAAGCGATCTTCTCCTTAATTAGCGAAACTATTTTAAAACCGATAAGGCTAATGGTGCAGTAAATATTTAATCACTAGGTGTCGTTCTTTGACGTTTGGAAACCTGTTCGGGGAAATCCTGGCGTTCTTGGAAAGTCTTCGTTTTAGTTAGCAGTCCTTTTTCTCGCGAGCACTTCTGAGAAAGGAAGACTTGGGAAACTTTGTGCCCATCTTTTGCATTTTCATAAAGATGACCCAAAGGTATCGTCTCGCATTGCTCACATGACTGAAGTCAACTTTTCTGCGTCCTTCCTTGTTTTGTGAGACCTTGCTGATATTCCCAGCAGTAAAATGCTTTTAGACTTCTCTGTCGTAGTTGTTTGTCCGAAACTTTAATTTGTCCTTAGTTCTTTAATTAGTCCTATGTCGACTTTGTCATATTGTCGTCATGGTAATAAAATGTGCTGCTTCTAAGCCTATTCATACTTGCGCAACAGAAGGATAATAATAATACTGTATAATATTAGACCTTTATGTTTATTTACTTGAATGGACAAGTTTAAAGAACGCCCCCCCCCCCCCTGTTTTGATCACTACTTTAATCGTCATCAGGTCCAGATGTAAAACATTCCCGAATCTGGATTAGTATAAAATGATTCTGAACTTTATAAAAAGTTTTTTTTCAAATGGGCGTCTTTCTTTATTTTAATTTGCAACCTGAGAAAAAAAAAAAAAGCTTCTTTTGCATACTCCTAGTGATAGGAAGCATCTGTACTTATTGCGACCAGTAACAGTTGAAAGTATGCCAACCTGGGTGGATAGCTTCTCCGTTTTGCTACCAACAACCGTCCAGCTCGAATCCCATTATAACATGGATGTTTGTAAAAGTCATTTAATAGTATCGTACTGCGTATTGGAGATAATGTGGCATGCAAAACGGCATGTTCGTTAGATAAGGCTCTTAGATGATCCAATTCATGACCAGTCTAGAGTACTGATATACAGGGTTTCACCACTTCATGTATGAAGAATAAACTTCTTGCTGTGCTTCAAGTTCTGTGGCAGTCAGATTAACATCCGAATTTTGTGATAGGATAGTGATTATTGACTGTGAAGATGTATGTTCGCAGAGAGGTTTACATGTTTAAAAAACTGCCATTTGTTAACACTGGCTAACTTAACTTGCAAATCCGCAAGAATCAATCCATTATCAGGATGAATCTTGCGGTATCAATCTTTTTCAGTGGTTTTTTTTTTTTTTTGTTTTGTTTTATATAGAAAAACCCAATAAGAAAGATAGAACAATTCCTCTTGAATTCGACTGTTTTTAAAATCTTTCCTTAGATATGTTTAGAGCTGGCAGCGTATGAAGTGGAATATTCGTTTTCAAATATGTGACAGGCACCTAATAAAAGATTGCTTTCATGCTAGAAATGTTCCCCTCATGCTGACATGCATAAAAGAACTCCACGAGATCTATCTGAGCAATCGCATCACTTCGAACAGGTTATGACCACTTTGTTTAACATAAGATATTTTTGCCAGTGGAATTATCTGAAATCAAATGTAATCACATTTATCAATCGGAATAATTACTTTCAAAACTCTTCAGTGAACTAGAATTAATAGTAAGAACAGAAGTTTGTTGGGCTGCTTGGATTAACGTCATGAAATGCTCGTTAAAATTACCGTCACATACGTATAATTTTTCAGCAAAATTTCATTGACGCTGCACCTAAGTTGTTCGCATTATACGAACGATTTCAGTACAAAGTCAGCCATTTTGTTTGTACAGAATAGCCTGCTAAGCAGAATTTTGTTTGAGGACAAGCCCATTTTGAATGAACCTGTGACAGGGAGGGGAAAAAGTGTCAGCTGTCGCGGTAAAGTGGAGTTAATAGAAAAATGTTAAATCTTTAAAGAAGACTAGTGAAGAATTTATGTATTTTAAGAATAAATTCTTAAAGGGGGTTGTTTAAGGGTCAAAGCTGTATAACTGAAAGGAGACCACCACATAGCCTTTAAAGGAATGCGAAGAACCGACCAGGGCTTCTGACCTAATGTCCAATCCTCACCTTCTCGTGGTGCACCCTGTTGGGTATCTACCTGGATACTGAACGAGCGAGGATGGGTTGGAAAATTTGGATTTAGCCGACCAAATTGTATTCTTATTAGCTTAAACCAATATAGAAAATGATGATACAACATGACAAAATTTCATGCCCGTTGGGGCGTCGCCCGGTTAAACCAGGTCCCAACTCAACATCACCAGAGTTAAAGAGCGGTACTGTCGACATAAGAAGCCTGATTGGCAAAGAAATGGAGCTAGCTGAGGAATTAGATAAGTACCAGATCGTCGTAATAGGGGTGACTGAAACAAAAAAGACAAAAACTGGTCAGATCTTTCGGAACAATAAATACAAAATGTTATATTCAGGCAATGACAATCAAGGAAAAGAAGGAGTAGCCATAGTATTCAACACAAAATACGAGGCTAATCTTCTTGAATGGCAGTCAGTCTCAAATAGAGTGATGTGGGCAAATATCAGAATGGAGAACTGGACAATGAGACTTATTTGTGCCTGTGGTCCCACAGAAGGCTCTGCTAAGGTAGAATTGGAGGAATTTTTTTGATGCTTTTGAAAAAGCAACTGAGACAATGAAAAAGGAAAAGCTGGTCCTTGTTGGGGATCTAAAATAGCAGAGTAGGAAATGATTGTCAGACATACAAAAATATTTCGGGAACATTTGGAGAAAAGAGCAAAGCTAATAATAATGGCAAATACCTGTTGGATTTCTGCTCAGGACATGGACTGGTCATTACTAACACCATGTTCCAACATAAAAATGTGCACAAATTCACATGGAGAGAAGAGGCTAGGAATAAGAAAAGTCTCATTGACTTGAAGTTGATAGTGATGTTTTCTCCCTGGTGCAGGACACCAGAGTGTACAGAGGATTTGAAATTGGAAGCGATCACTATTTAGTCTTCAGCAGGAAAAAATTGAATTTCTTACTGAACAGAATAACATGTAAGAAAGTTTTAAAGCGAATAAAAGTTGAACAGCTCTCAGATGTGAACTGTAGACTAAAATACACAAAGATTATTGAAGAAAAAATGAAAGGGTTTGAGAACAGGAACCAAACCTTGGAGATTCAGTGGCAAGCCTTGAAGAAAACCCTGATTGATTCAGCCAGCGAGGCATATGGTGAGATTGTCTGCAAGGATGGAAAAATCATAACTCCATGGTGGATACAGGAAATTAAAGAGGCAGTGAAGGAAAAGAAGAAAGCATATCAAAAGTTCCTGGCAAATAAGCCAGTTTGTGCTCTTAGAGAATACAGAGACAAATGTAAGAAAGCTAAACACTGTGTAAAACTAGCTAAACAAAAGTAATGGGAAGACTTTGGCAAGAACATAGAAAATAAATATCAAGAAGGTGGTAAGATATTCTGGAGGTTGTTGAAGAAGCTCAGAAACGGAGGAAAGAGTGCTGTAAAAGGAGTTAGAGTTGATAAAGGTGACATGAAAACAGGAGAAAAAGATATCATTGAAGTATGGAGTAATTACTTCGAAAAATTGCTAAATGAAACAAGTAGTGACAGCACAGTGGTACAAACACTCAACAGGCATACAGTCAGGAATACATATCCTTATTGAAGTAGAAAAAGTCATCAAAGGCTTAAAATGTGGAAAGGCAGAAGTAGTAGATGATATTCGACCAGAAATGCTGAAGTATGGTGGTATAAAAATCTTACAGTGGCTGCACTACATAGTTCAGACAGCCTGGACAGAGGGACGAATTCCTGATGATTGGAGTAGAGTTCTAATAGTACCCATATATAAAAAGGGAAATGAAACTGAATGTGAGAATTACAGAGGTATTTCCCTACTTAGTGCTCCCGGCAAGATCTATGCAAGTATACTTGAGAAACAGTTGAGAAGAATTGTGGAAGAAAAGCTTGGTGAAGAACAAACTGGATTCAGGCCAAATAGAAGCTGTCAGGATCAGATATTCACTTTACGACAAATAGTTGAGAAAGCATGGGAATATAACAAAGATCTGTATTTAAGTTTTGTCGATCTGGAAAAGGCATATGATAAGGTGCCAAGAGAGAAGCTATTCAATACGCTGCAGTTATATGGTGTCAGTGGGGCAGTATATCAAGCATACTTAAGCTTTGTTTGAGTTGTAAGTCAGCAGTTAGAATTGAAGGAAGTACAGGAAGATGGTTTAATGTTAAATCTGGTGTGAGCCAAGGATGTACATTATCCCCTCTGTTATTCATAATCTATATGGATCACATTATGAAGGAAAGTGGTATTAAACATGATATCAGAATTGGAGATGTTAATGTCAGCAATTTGCTTTATGCGGACGATGTTATACTTCTAAATAAATCCGCTTCAAGTTTGCAAGATTCCCTGACTAAATTGAATAACTGTTGTAATAGATACAGTATGAAGGTCAGCATTAAAAAGACAAAGACAATGAAAATAGGTAGAATTGTTGAAAACGTTAACTGTGTTTTGAATGGGGAACCTGGATCAAGTAAAACATTTCAGCTACTCAGGCACGATTTTTACTGAAGATGGTAAATTAAATATGGAAATAGACAATAGAATCAGCAAAGCTGGTATGGTGGGAAGTCAATTGAATAAATTCATATGGAATAAGAGAGAGAAATTAGTCGGAACACTAAATTAGCTGTATACAAGACAGTGTTCAAACCAGTTTTAACTTATGGATCTGAGAGCTGGGTCAGAAGTAAAACACTTGACCAAAGACTAGAGACCGCAGATATGAGAGTCCTGAGAAAGATCAGACGCGTGAACAGATGACATCAATGGCAATTTCATATTAAAAACGAGGATATTAGGAAAGAACTTGACATTGTCAGCATCCAGGAATGCGTTAGCAGAGCTAATCTCAGGTGGT
Organism: Typopeltis vanoorti; assembly: GCF_054136105.1. Lineage (NCBI taxonomy): Eukaryota > Metazoa > Arthropoda > Arachnida > Uropygi > Thelyphonidae > Typopeltis > Typopeltis vanoorti. The sequence goes on from NC_143556.1 coordinate 139,141,371, forward strand.
ATGGTCACTTAAACAGAATGGGCGAGGAAAGATTAGCAAAACAAGTGTTCTCTGCCAGGTTGGCAGGAAAACGACCCAGAGGAAGACCAAGATATAGGTGGATTCATACAGTACAAAGTGCCTTAGACGATAGAAATATAAGATCTGATAATGTTGCAGTCTTGACAAGTAACAGACTGATTTGGAGGAAAATTGTAGATAGGAAGTTAGTAATGATGTAAATTTTTCATGTAGTACTATCATATCCTGTACACCCCTTGAGGGTACATGTCAGGAATTTGATGATGAATTCTTAAGGGTAAGTGAATCTAAAATGAAGAAAAAGAAGGCATTTTTATTGATCTATAAATACAGACAGTTTTGAAGACAATTATGAGGAGTACCAATTTTGACAATACATTCAATGGAGTTGAAAAATAAACATGTCCGATTTAAGTTAGCTTGTTTGAACTTCTTTGGCAAAATTAGTTAAATATGATTGTGTTATTGTGAAAATGAGTTTAAGAGCTGTCAGTCTGGGAGTCGTGATATGCTAAATGTGCATTCCCTTGATTCACACCTGGATTTGTTACTAACCAATTCAGAGATCCGGTCCCAGCAGCAGGTTCCATCATGATATGGCCGCGATGAAAACGAAGCTCCTATGAAGAGGGGATTCTACCATGCTGAGAAGTTTCTTATTAGGAAAATTCCAAAATTACTTGCAACAGAAAATTATATAATTTTGTAATTGATGTTTGATTTTTTTTTACTTTTATCCGTATAAGCTGCTAATCTATTTTGGTGAGTACGAAAATACTGAAGACGCATTGGAATTCAACAAACCGAATTTATAAAAATTAAAGCATTTTGTTTAAATGGACAGCCACCTTAAATTTGATATGGACCGTTATAAAAAAAAAAAGCAGGAACTCATAAATTCTACTAAATTAGAAATTCATTACCGACCCTGTTAACGTTTTGTACCATATTTTGGTAACTTTCAACACTATCGAATTGTGGTCAAACTCATCTGGACTGTAAACCAATTTGTCAGTCACTTGGATCGTTAGATTCGGGTTTCATGGTGTTAACATCTCCAGGCAGTTCAAGTCGAGATCGACACGGCTGTGATAAATGTGCACCCTTCTTTTCGTTGAACCAAGAAGTAATTTGATAGTATAACACGCCGTGACGAACGCTATTCTGATATGCCATGCATGGGCTAGCACAGTTTAAAACATCATTCTAAGCTTTGGTATTCATCATTATATGTAGTACAAAACAAAATATCAGACCAGTGAATGAAAAGCATTAAACAGATATCGAAAAAAATGCTATGGAATTTCGTAGTGTTATCCACTGTTCTAAATGTATGCTCTGGATAAATATGAACCGAAACTGATAGAAACATTATACAATTCGATTTGTCACACCTCATGATGTGTTTCCATTGTTTCAAGCACTATCGTGAGCTCGATCTCGTGTTCAATGGTTGTGAACAGCTGCTCATCCATGAAACCCTTCATCATACAAATCCGTGGATGAACTGTCCTCACTTGCAGTGCATTCGTATGATTGCTTCAATGACTAACATGTGGCGATTCTGCAGACCTTGTTAAGGTTTTCTATCCACCTCTGAATAATGTTTCTACTCTGTATCCTATTATCTACCTCAATATGTTGACCTAATATATCATTTTTAAGGACGTCCCACAGTTGACCTAGGAACGTTCAACGTAGCAGGAATCGCACAAACATTCATATCTGTCATATGCGAATCGTTGTACGTTGGTCTGTGAGCTGTGCAAATAACGAAATGGGGGGGGGTAATTTCTTTTCATTCACATTTAAAATATGCTCTCTATAATACTTGGCTGTGCAGTATGTTACTTTTTTCTTTTAAATTTCAGCTCTTATCAACTACCAACGGAGACTAAATGCCCATCCTTCCCTCCACATACTTGAAGTATTAAATGACATGTTAACGCGATAATTAAGCCCTTAGGCTTATCCCATCTCTTGTATAAATTAACAGAATTTAATAATCTCCCCATCTGATTTGTTACCTGATCCCACTTAATCCCCACTCCGACTTTTAGGAAATCATTTGAGAACGGTGTGTTCTAGTAATTTTTTGCATACAGCTGAATAGTTTTAATAGTTTTAATTCTTATTGTGAAGGTTGCAGTATCGCCGCAATCCTCGTCTTATCGGCTTCTACGCTCCAATAACCTGACTACATCGAAGGAGTTTGCCTGTCAGTGTGGAGATGACCTTGTGCTGTCACAATGAATAACAGCATTCCATTGAAATGTCAATATGCATTTGTATTAGCTTTTATTTCTTTCTCTGACTACAATCGGTTTGTCAAGGTCTTCCGTGAAGCAATTGCACTTCCGTAATTAATAATTTGCTGTAGTCACTCGAGTACATTTAAACTGCTCGGGGTATTTTATTGGGTTTTCGTTTGCTTAACATTTTTATTGCAAACTGGAAACTAGACTTTGGGATAGTCTTTGATATTTTTCTATTTCAATAATTAAAACTAATCGAGGGAGGGGGGGGGGGGGTCCAGCAAGAAATTTGTATTCATCCTGAAGAAAAGCAGGCAGTCAAGAAATATGTTAACAGACTTATGGTTTAAATACGACTGATTAGTTTTTGATTTTTTTTTTTTTTTTAATTTTGACGATAGCATACTATTGGTGATCAGGAATGGCATTAGGGGATCTGCACCAAGAAGCTTTTGGCGTTTTACACCATGTAATTCGGTGTCTTAGAACTTTTTATTCTGTTCAAAACAGTTGCAGTATTCTCTAATGTATCGCTACTGTTTAAGTTACTGTATATAAGAAAAAGAAGGCACTTAATATAATGGGATATTTTTAAAGTGGATTCTGTACACTTGTCGCAAAAACAAGATACAGCGAATGAGTAAGGAATACTTAATGTGAGAGGTACGCCTGGAGGGGAAAGAGTCGAGAATTTCCGAAAACTGAAGCAACTATAGATGTGACAAAAAAAACAACAAAAAAACTTCAGATACAAAAAAAAATAAAATAAGAAAAAGGTGGAGGGATTTCTGTTTTTATAGACAAGTCAGAGAGAGAGAAGAAGAGACCCTGGCAGACATGTTGAAAATTTTATTTTCTGGAAGGAAACGTTTGTGAAATCAGACAAGGAAAGGGATTAAAATTGAAAAGGACAGAATGACGAATTGTCACCTTCATTAATATGAAAGAGTTTGAAGTCGGAAAATTCTTACAGTCATACGTCCTCGGTGAGTAATCAGAGGGAGAACGAGCTGCCAAATTACAAAAAAAAGAAAAACATAAAATGAGAACTTGTACAAAAATCCTTTTTTGAGACATCGTGGAATACTTTGCCAATAGGATGGAATGACGCAACAAGATAAGTGTGAATTTCGATGAATTAAATGGTAACCGTTGATTAAAAGGGGATTGCGATGATGCTGTCTGTAGTTTTTACCTTATTTTTAGAAAGATCGAAATGAAAGAAATGGAAAGATAATTCCATGGTAGATATGGTATATACAGGGTGTTCGGGATAAATTTGACAGTTTCGTAAGGAAAAAGAAAATCTTCTTTGTATCTATTAAATTTAATGAATTTACAAAAAACATTACAGGCAGAGTTAATTACAATACTATCAACAAGATTTACTCAAAATAACCACCATTAGCATCGATCACAGCTTCAATCCTGCTTCGGAACCTCGAACAAGCTGATGCTACAGTCTCCCTGGGAAGGGCCGCAAAAACTGTTTTAATTTTATCCATTAACTGGGCTTTTGTATTACTGGAAGTGCGATTGGTGTCTTTTTCAACTGCGCCCCATACAAAATAATCCATGGGGTTAAGGTCTGGGGAGTTTGGAGGCCAAACATTTGGACTGGTGAAGTCGTAGAAATTTTCAGACAACCATTTTTGACTTTTCCCAGAGGTGTGGCAAGGGGCCGAATCCTGCTGCCATACATACGGCCTACCATTGGCTACCCTTTTTATCCAGGGCTTGACTACAGTGTTTAGCAACTCCACGTAGCCATCTGAAGTCAACCTGAGGCCCTCTTGGAAAAAATGCGGAGGCATCACATTGCCTTCAGAGGATACACATCCGAAAACCATCACAGTTTGGGGAAATTTAGTCTGCATTACACGAGGAATGTCCTTTGTACTGTATGCAAGCCATCTGTTATTCTGCGTGTTGTGTTTTTGATCCTGGCAAAAGTTTTTGTCATCGGAAAAGAACCAGATTGTTTGTGGTTCCGCAGGATGTTTCACTTTGCTTAGAAGTTTCTTCGCGTTTATCAAACGTTTTTCACGGGCCTTTTCTGTAAGCAGCTGACCTTTGCAGCGCTTGTATGAGTAGTAGCGGAGGTCTTCATTGAGTGCAAGCTTCATAGTAGAGGCTGCAACATTCATTTCACGTGACAAAGCCCGAATTCCAATGCCAGGGATCTTCAACACCTGTTCCTGCAGATTTGCGAGGAATTCTGCTGTACGAACGCAATCAGATCGTCTGCTAGGGATCTTTCTTCTTGCTACATCCTCGTAGTCACCATTGCAAGTCTCTAGTTCATGCCTGATTGTTTTTACTGTATTCAGGGAGCATTGGGCAGCAGTCGAAATATCCTTATTTTGATGGCCGGCACGAATCATCATGATACAAGTTATTCTCTTCCATGATTCAGGTGGGTTCCAGCTATCCATCCTTTCTGACATCTTGTATATGAATGAAGAAGGATCCAACCTTTTAAATGAAGAGAAGTGTGTGTTAATACATGTAACTTACGGAAAAATATAATTAATTATAAATATGTCAAATTTATCCCGAACACCCTGTATATATTCTCTAGCATTAGAAGTTAATCCACTAAAAAAAAAAAAAAGGAGGGGGGGACAATGTACGACGCAAAACAGGAGTGTTGAATTCTGGATCACTGCTGTCGAACATATGATCGTCCTACAGATCAGATGTGTGCTTGAAAACATTAGACACACTTACTATAAAATATTTCAAATAGCTGAAGAATTGGCAGACATACCCTTTCAACTATTCCGCTCCGACTGTATATAAAATTTGAACTGTATCTAAATCCAAATGATTCCAAATATGTAATAATCATACCAGCTATGCGCCAGCAGATATCACTCTTAAAGACTTCAATTCGATCCAATCACTTGTTACTTCACTGACATGTGTGTCAAATGCTACCTAAAAATAGCCCATGGTATTGCAGGCTAACTTCGTTATCAGTCAGGAATTCAAAAATGAACGCAGGACACCTTTCTTACACACGAAGTGTTCAAACTTTGCCCAGTTACACGATGTTCTACTCCAATATGTTGAGCCGACACAATATCATGATAACCATACTTTGTAAGGAAATTCTACTCTGCAATACAGATCTCCCCATTCTTTAAAAAATGCTTTTTTTTTACTTAGCAATTTCCATTTTAATCCCCATCCCAGCGGAATTAGTGAAAACAGGTATGTTGGTCACTTTCGATCACCAATGGCACCAAATACTATATAAGCTGCCAAACTCACTTTCCCACAGAAAAAAAAATAACGAATTGATTTAATTTTTTTTTTTAGTCTTATACAACATTTACTTTAAATGTTTAGATGGACAAGCTAAACAAAGAATAGAAGAGAAGCAAGCAACACAGCGACAAACACTAAAGGTGGATCTGAACGAGGAGGTCTGCAAAAATGTTTCCGACATTTTTGATTTTGCTTTGATGATAAATTTGCAACTGTTGCAAGTTTTCTTAATAGGGAAGTAGGAACTGTGGATTCCTCTTTACTTTGAATAATGTTCTGCAATTTTGGCTTCAGCCGTTTCATTTTGGATTAACTAAATGAGAATCAGAAATTGCTTTAGCATCTGTCTCTCTCTCTCTCTCTCACACACACACACAGCCTTGGTCTGTGGAATTTGAAAAGAGAAGTTTTAATTATGGACGTTAGTCACTTAACAATGAGGTCAGTCACCAAGATACTGACCTCATGTTAGACAGGTTCGTCGGGGGGAAGGAAACTGATATTCAAGGATACTGTTGATGACTTCAAGGTAAACTGTAAATTTGGAGTAGAGGTAGAGAAAGCAAATGAATTTTGTCCCCGAGTGGAACATTCAGAAAAAGAATGAAACGTAATTTGATCGGAAAAATCTAACTTAGAATGACTTAGAAAAAGTAGAATTGTTTTCAGTCTTTTTGTCCGAAGCCGAGTTCAAATGTAAATCATTCCCACACACGAGAAGCCTCAGAGTCTACAGCAAATGAATGTTGTATTGAGGGTACCGAGTTAGCTGATCTCAAAGGTCGCAGGGAACTTGTTTTCTTCGAAACAGCCTCCCTCTTCAAAAATCGCGAATTTTCGATATAATATTGCCTTCACATGAATCTATCAGGCGGAGCGCTAATTTTGAATTAAGTTCAATTAAGTTCAGGTGATAACCGGCATGGAATGTTTGAGCTCAGCTCATGAATGCTTAAATGCTACTAAGCGAAAAAATAATCCACCTGTATGCATACTAAACAATTGAAATATGTGAAAGTCAGATTTCGTTTTGTATATTAGTACTTATGTTAATTACCGGGATTCTGGCTGGATGGATTTTATTCAAAGTTGCTCTTCTTACAATTGGCGAACAGCCATTCCAATTTACCCTTGCATTAGAGCTCTTGTAAAAGTAGTGGTTTCTGTCTCTTTTATTGTGTTTTTTTCTTAGAAAATAAGTGTATTGTAGATTTGATTAGTATAGATTGTATTAGTGCATTTACTTTTGTTAAGATATTGCAGTATTAAATATAGTTTAAAATGGCGCCAATAACGCTAAAAAGAACAGCGAAATTGAGAACAAGAACGCTTTCCCCGCTAAGGAGGATATTGAACAATTAACCTCCAAAATCGACGTAAAAACAGATTCATTAGACAGACGACGTGAGAATTACAGAAAATCGAGCAATGTTTGAATGAGCATAGGGAGAAAAAGAAAATTAAGCAACAAAATAAGAAAAAACAGAGTACGGAAATCAGGTAAGGTAGTAGGATATTATTTGCTATGGCGACTCTATTATAAAACAAGCTGTTGATGAGTAGGTTATAACTTCAAGTTTTCCCGGAGAAAAAATTAAGAATATACTCGTAGTACATGCAATTCAGAAAAGTAAACGAGATCGTAATTGTAGGTTCAGTATGAGAGACGACATGAGGGAGTTGTTGGAAGAGGCGAGAGTGAGAAAGTGAAAATCGTTACTATTTTACTTCGACATGATAAAAATGAATTAAGGATTATGATGGCAAACAATTCAATGCGTAGGCGATGTAGAAGGAACGGATGCGAGTTTCTGAATGTGTGGAGTGAGTTTGAGGGGAAGGTTTGGATTTGTATAAGAAGGACGGCCTACACTTGAATGCGTTTGGTGTCAGGAGTCATGAAAAACTAATAACTTTTCTATGTCAGGGAAACTAAATTATAATGGGAGGAATGGTGAGAATCTGTGCGTAAGAATGTAACTATTTCAATGACGGGAATGGACCTCATCATGGAATTAATTACGAGGAGAGGACGATTTCGATTTTGTGTTCGTCCGGTTTGGGCTCATCAAGTCTGTGCAAAGACATTTGCATAAATAAGGCACTAGAGAAGAATAGAGATCTGCATGTTCCTTCCTTTCCGTGTGATGGTACAATTAACCTCCAAAATCGATTTTTTGCCGGAGTGACGCCAGAAGAGTCACAATTATTGTGTAGACAACTAAGCTGAGTAAGGAAAGAAATTGGCTCTGCAAGCTAAAGACAACGCCGAAGAATTCTATCGATATACTTCAAGTTAAAGAAAGAATGAATATGAAAGAATAACTCTACTGAATGCAGATGATGTAAAGGTGACAGATGCAGAAGAGGTTGTTCAACTAATGAGTGCTCATTTTAGTAAAAGCTGTCAACCTGGTGTATGCAACATTGCACTCACTGCTATCACTTCATTGGAGGAAGAAACTCAGGTGTGAATGACGATGAGGAAGAGGTATTAGGGCTGTTGTGTAAACTGAATAAGAATTCAGCAATATGAACTGATGGTATATCAGTACAGATGTTAAAAGAGTGTTTAACTGAACTGGATATTCCTTTAACAGGCTATATTATTTGAGCCACACAACTGGGAAGATTCCGTAGGAATGGTAATCCTGTTGCACAAGGGTGGTTGCAAAGACTGATGTACCCAACTATCGACCAATCAGTATCTCAGGAGTGGTGGTGAAGATTTTTAACAGTTGGTTAGGGCTCATGGGTTTACTAAGGGAAGGTCATGTTTTAACGACTTACTCACATTCTCTAGTAATGTTACCATTGAGTTAGACAAGGGGAATGAGCACACCATGATACCTTTTGAATTTTGCTAGGGATTTTGGCAGAATATTGCATAAATTGGAGAATATGGAGAATTGGAAAATTGGATTGTGAACTATTAGCAAGGATAAGAGGATGACTGACTGGCAGTTATTAAAAAGTGGTATACGGGGGATATGAGTCTGCAAGATTTAAGGTAACCAGTGATGTATCACAAGAATCCGTCCTTGGTCCACTGTTATTCAATCTGTATATTAATGATATTGGGAAGAATTCGACAAGCGACATACAGCTATTTGTTGATGAAGCAAAGAGATACGTAGGATAATCGGGAATACGATTACCCTACGTATTCTGTAAGTACTGATATGCAGTACTTGCAGAATAACTTGAATAGGCTGTAACTGTGGGCATGGGAAAATGGATGTCAGTTCAATGTCAGTAAATTCAAAGTCGTTCACTTTAGCGTGATTAGATATCCAATGTCGTTTTATATTGGTGGGATTATGTTTAAAGAAACTGATCAGGCTAGGGATCTTGGAGTGTTAATAGATAGGAAGTTGACGCTCAGGGCTATGTAGAAAAGCTTGCAAATACAACTCGAAAGATAACTGCAATGCTGAAATGAACGTTCACATGTAAAGATAATAATGTTATTTTGTCTCTTTACAAGGGCTTGATAAGACCTCACTTGGACTATTGTGCGCAGGTGTGGTCTCCTGGTTTTTGTTGTGATTCTGATATATTGTAGAGAGTACAACGGAGAGTGTTAAAATTGATATCAGGATTGTGGAATATTGATTATGAAGACTGCAGACACTAGCAAACATACATGAGAAAGAGGGGTGATATGATTGAGACAAACTTTTGATAGCGTCATACAGGATTTCAGTTGATGGAATATTTCGTTTTATGGAGGGTGGGGAAAGGACAAGAGGGCATCCTTGGATGCTGAGGATGAATGACACTAAGAAGGTGGTGAGATCTAAATTTTTCTTTCATAGAGTAGTGCATGATTGGAAAGGATTGCCATTGGATGTTGTGTGCGTGCGTGCACGCACGTAGCGTGAATGAATTTATGAACAGGTATGACAGCTGGTACGAGTAGTATGGCCTCCTATAACAATAATTCAGAAAACGTGTCAAAATGATATATTGCAATAATACACTCTGGTGGAATAAAATATAATAAAGTTGAAAATTCAAAGTACGCACTGTATGTCCATATGGTTCAGTTTTGCTTTTAGTCGGATCATTTTTTATTGATAAAACAGTTTTAATTCTTAATAATTTCGAATCACGTGAATGAAAGTTTATAAAAATTGGTATCGATCTATTTGTAGAAGTAGAATTCGTCCAAACAAACAACATTATGTTCAGATCACATGAAACAAAATGGATCTTAGTGTAAAAAATGCACTAACTTTTGCTATGTTGTCAGGTATATGCACCTGACAACATAGCACGTTGATGCGAGTTTCAACATCAAAGTGCCACCACTCGGATTAAATTTGATTTTATTAGAGACATAACAATAGTTCTCGCAAAAACAACGGATGTACCGGAAATTCGACTCCGAATTATACATGACTGTACGTAAACAATTAAAATACAGTGTTGTTGTTGTTGACTAGGTGAGCGGCAAATCAGTGATGTTCAATGTTAAATCGGTCATAAGTTCAAGACTGCTTGGTGATCCCCGTTATCATTCGCTTTATTACTGGCAAATGATTATAATATTTTGTTGTCGCCATAAGTAGGGCTATTTTAATGGCAAAATGAGGAAAAACAAAATTGTCAGCAATTGCAAAGATGGCTTTAAGTTAGTTGCTCTAATAAATGGTGTAACTATACAAGGTGCAACTATTACGAAAAACCCGTTTCTTGATTGTCTGCAATAATTTCCTTAATTTTGTTTAAAACTGCGCATGTCGGAAAAATGAATTTGAAAGATTAAATTTCTTTTTTATTTTATTTTTTTTAATGTTTATTTTGGTTTTCAATGTTACAGTTAGGCAGATAACACCACGAAGACGTTCGCTACAACGTAACTCGTTTGGCAGTAATCGCCAGTCTTGTTTTTTTTTTCAGTGGATTATGTGCAAACACCACATCAATACCGACGATTAGATACAGTATATTGCCACATACTCGAATTAACAGCAGAGTTATTATAATTGTATTGGGATTTACGGAGGTTAATTTTGTTGAAGTAGAATTTGACTTTCGAGGTATGGGTGACTAATATCTGGAATAAAGAATCATGCTCACATTTTTAGTAAAACTTCTGGAAAAAAAAACTTAATTTTTTTTTTATTCAACATTAAGGATTTCAAGCGAAATGTTGGAATTGAAAATGTTTGCTTGAAACAATAGTCGTTTCTGTTGCGCAAATGACAAGGAAATAAGTCATCAGGTAGGTTGTAATAATGATGCTCACGTGAAAGTCTGTATACAAAAGCTGAAAGGTAGACTTCTGCGGATAGTTTAACACTCCATTGTGATTATTGAATTTTCCCTTATGTTGTGGAAAAAGTCATCCAATTCGTCTCTTCCCATTTCCACAAAATATCGGAAAACATCCATCGTGGATCTCTTCATTTTATACACGAGACCAGTTTCTATAAAGCATTTTCTGACAGCTCCAGTGACATTTTTTGAAAAGTGTGAGCTTATTGAAGTTAGAAATTTAAAGTAAGTTTTTTTTCTTTTCCTCTTAAGTGGGCACGCGATAATCATCCGATCCTAACTTGTTTTGTGGTACAGAATAACAGCTACCAGGAATGTGGAAGTATGCGACTCGAGGCAATGTCTAGAATTAACCGGTGATGTTACCAATATTATTGGTTACATTACCGGTTATTTCACTTTGATAGGGAGATATTACCATCGATTCCTATTCACTTGTTCTCTCCGAAGAAAGCTTTTCTAGATGTTTATTCTGGCTCTTCGTGACGAAGCGACTGAAGCTACGGTATCACCACGGAGAGACAATACTGTACGCTACAGTATGCTTAAAATTGGCGTTCATTAGGAAAGCTGGATTACTGCCGAGAATTTAATACAACAAAAAATTAACACAATTCATTTACTCTTGAGGCCAAAGAAGTGGTATCTTTTAAAATTTCGTCTAAACCTACATTGTTACAAGATCTGTTTTGGTAAAACACATTTAGTGGCTAACATGCATTCATTTGTCACTGTAGTGAATTATTTCATTTGCAAAAATTTCACAATTCACTTCTGATTTTCACTGTCGATACAGTATTCGCATCGTTCAGTAGACTGATCGCAAACCTCAACCGATTACAGAAACAATGAAGTCTCGATCTTTCATATCATTCTGACGTTGTCAACAAAAAAGGTGATTGGCCAGAATAGTGGAAAACACGATAATTCTCGTGTAGGCTTTATTTTTGGCTTGCTCACTGCAGACAAATCTTCTGTAGTCGCTAAATGTTTTTCTTCCTAACATCGACTAAAAGCCTATCAGGTGATCCGAATCCTTATTTGGAAAGAGTTCGTTAACCGAAAATCGTTGTTTAATGAAGGCGAATGGCGTTACTTCCCCGACTGATCGAAAGTGTTGCATTATGATTTCAGAAGTTAAGTACTTTATTTTTGAAACAAAGCGCTGCGAATGAAACATTGAACCACGCAAATTGACAGATTTAGCACGGTTGGTCCGCTATTCTTCCTCCCTCCCTTCACTGCACGAGTTGCGTATTTTAATTTCATTGTCAAGAAAGTATTTTAAAAATTTGTTGTTAATACTTCTCAGATGCTGCAGTTTTGTCAAACGTTTTAGTGTTAAAATATTTCATAATTCGAAGTTAACATTTGTGGTAGAACATGATTGTGCGTCGTAATACGACTTATTAACAATAGAGGTCGCTTTTCTGAAAAAAAAAATGCCATCCATTAGCATTTCTTCAGTTTTATTCTCCTAAAGTATTAAGTCAACAACAGGAATCAGATAATGTCCGATTAAAGAAAAAACGTTGTTATACAAAAAAAAAAAAAAAGTGATTTTAGCTTTGTACAAGCTAAAGCAACTAGAAGATGTACTCCGTAATCGAGATATCAACTAGAAAGAAAGACGATGCTATTCCACTTTGCAATGAGCATTAAATATAACATAAAGCTACTAATATTCAAGGATGGTGAGAAAAATTTAATCAAATAAGAGGGGGGAAATAAACTAACGGATTCATGATATATACCCTAAAGCAGGGGTCTCCAACCTTTCAGACAGTGCGGGCCGCATTAAAAATTTCAGTGAAACCCGCGGGCCACTAAGCTATGCTGCGGTATTTAGAATTGTAAGATGCTTTCCAGATTCACAAGGAACGCTGTGCATTTGATACTTCACATAAAATCCTATAAAAATTAACAAACTCAGCTTTAAGAGCGTAGGTAGGAGTCGGGTTCATGATAAGTAAATACAATCAATACTTGAAAAAAGATAATTTAATGAAGAAAACATTCATTTTTTTTTACAATGTCAATGGGCAACTTGGCAATGTTTTTCTTTGACCAGCTTCTCGATGTTGGTATTCTCGAGATGGTGGTCCGTAATCTGAGTTCTTGTCTTGGACTTCACATGTTTCATTCTGGAGAACTGCTCATATAAGTATGTGCTTCCTAACAAAGCGCACATCTTCAAAGCATGCCGGCGAAGATTAGGGAATGCGTCCTCAGAAATGTAGTCATCGTAAAATGCAAGCAAGGGCACACTGAATAATTTTTCTCTCAAAGAAGAGTTGTTTTGGAGTTCAAGCAGCTCCATTTGTACTGAGCCTGGCATTTCTGCAGCATTGACACTGAATGGCATTGAAAATAAATCTAAAGAAGACTGTTGGTTACGAAAATCAATCGGAATTTAACAATTCGACGTTAAATCCGTTAAATTCCCCTTAGTTTGCATGAACTGTTGTATTTCGCTCCTTAAGTCAAAGACTCTTTTAAGAACCTTCCCTCTGCTCAACCAACACTCATCACTATAATAAACCACATCACCGTGATCCGTTTCGCACTCTTGGGTCAAAAACTCTTGGAACTGACGATGATTCAATCCTCTTGCCCTAATAATGTTGACGACAGTCAGAATAAATTTCATGACATTCTCAAATCCAATAGTTTTCGCGCACAAATTCCCTTCGTGGTTTAAACAGTGGTAATGAGCGAAATCTTTTCCTTCTAGTTCCGGTTCTTTCCGTAGCAGCGCAACAAACCCTTTGTTCTTTACCACCATAACAAGGGCACCA